>NC_086101.1:136765119-137445119 GCF_963921235.1 Mobula hypostoma | reverse complement strand
ATGTGTGTATGAGAGAGAGAGAGAGAGTGGGAGTGTGTGTATGAGAGAGAGAGAAAGAGTGGGAATCTGTGTATGAGAGAGAGAGAGTGGGAATGTGTGTATGAGAGAGAGAGAAAGAGTGGGAATGTGTGTATGAGAGAGAGAGAGAGAGTGTGAGAGTGTGTGTATGAGAGAGAGAGAGAGAGGGTGAGTGTGTATGAGAGGGAGAGAGAGAGACAGAGAGTGTGAGTGTGCGAGAGAGAGAGAGAGTGAGTGTGTGTATGAGAGAGAGAGAGAGAGTGGGAGTGTGTGTATTAGCGAAAGAGAGAGAGTGGGAGTGTGTGTATGAGAGAGAGAGAGAGTGGGAGTGTGTGTATGAGAGAGAGAGAGATTGTGCATGTGTGTATGAGAGACAGAGAGAGCGGGAGTGTGTATGAGAGAGACAGAGAGAGAGAGAGTGTGAGGGTGTGTGTGAGAGAGAGAGTGTGTGAGTGTGTGTATGAGAGAGAGAGAGAGAGAGAGAGAGAGAGAGGGTGAGTGTGTATGAGAGGGAGAGAGAGAGACAGAGAGTGTGAGTGTGCGGGAGAGAGAGAGTGGGAGTGTGTGTATGAGAGAGAGAGTGTGAGTGTGTGTATGAGAGAGAGAGAGAGAGTGGGAATGTGTGTATGAGAGAGAGAGAGAGTGTGTGAGTGTGTGTATGAGAGAGAGAGAGAGAGGGTGAGTGTGTATGAGAGGGAGAGAGAGAGAGACAGAGAGTGTGAGTGTGCGAGAGAGAGAGAGTGGGAGTGTGTGTATGAGAGAGAGAGAGTGTGAGTGTGTGTATGAGAGAGAGAGAGGGTGAGTGTGTATGAGAGGGAGAGAGAGAGACAGAGAGGGTGAGTGTGCGAGAGAGAGAGAGAGTGGGAGTGTGTGTATGAGAGAGAGAGAGAGAGGGTGAGCGTGTATGAGAGGGAGAGAGAGAGAGACAGACAGTGTGAGAGCGCGAGAGAGAGAGAGTGGGAGTGTGTGTATGAGAGGGAGAGAGAGACAGTGGGAGTGTGTGTATGGGAGAGAGAGAGTGGGAATGTGTGTATGACAGAGAGAGAGAGTGTGAGTGTGTGTATGACAGAGAGAGTGTGAGTGTGTGTATCACAGAGAGAGAGAGTGTGTGTATGAGAGAGGGAGTGTGGGAGTGTGTGTATGAGAGAGAGAGTGAGTGTGTGTATGAGAGAGAGAGAGTGTGTGAGTGTGTGTATGAGAGAGAGAGAGAGGGTGAGTGTGTATGAGAGAGAGAGAGAGAGAGACAGAGAGTGTGAGTGTGCGAGAGAGAGAGATTGGGAGTGTGTGTATGAGAGAGAGCGTGTGAGTGTGTGTATGAGAGAGAGAGGGTGAGCGTGTATGAGAGGGTGAGAGAGAGACAGAGAGTGTGAGAGTGCGAGAGAGAGAGAGAGAGTGGGAGTGTGTGTATGAGAGAGAGAGGGAGAGTGTGAGTGTGTGTATGAGAGAGAGAGTGGGAGTGTGTGTATGAGAGAGAGAGAGAGAGTGGGAGTGTGTGTATGAAAGAGAGAGAGAGAGTGTGAGTGTGTGTATGAGAGAGAGAGAGTGTGAGTGTGTGTATGAGAGAGAGAGAGGGTGAGTGTGTATGAGAGGGAGAGAGAGACAGAGAGTGTGAGAGTGCGAGAGAGAGAGAATGGGAGTGTGTGTATGAGAGAGAGAGTGTGAGTGTGTGTATGAGAGAGAGAGAGGGTGAGCGTGTATGAGAGGGAGAGAGAGAGAGACAGAGAGTGTGAGAGTGCGAGAGAGAGAGAGTGGGAGTGTGTGTATGAGAGAGAGAGAGTGTGAGTGTGTGTATGAGAGAGAGACAGTGGGCGTGTGTGTATGAGAGAGAGAGAGTGGGAATGTGTGTATGACAGAGAGAGAGAGAGTGTGTGTGTATGAGAGAGAGAGTGGGACTGTGTGTATGAGAGAGAGAGTGTGAGTGTGTGTATGAAAGAGAGAGAGAGAGTGTGAGTGTGTGTATGAGAGAGAGAGAGAGAGTGTGTGTGTATGAGAGAAAGAGAGTGGGAGTGTGTGGATGAAAGAGAGAGAGAGTGGGAGTGTGTGTATGGGAGAGAGAGAGTGGGTGTGTGTGTATGAGAGAGAGAGAGAGTGTGTGTATGAGAGAGAGAGAGAGAGAGGGAATGTGTGTATGTCAGAGAGAGATTATGAGTGCGTGTATGAGAGAGAGAGAGTGTGAGAGTGTGTATGAGAGAGAGAGAGAGAGGGAGTGGGAGTGTGTGTATGAGAGAGAGAGAGTGGGAGTGTGTGTATGAGAGAGAGAGAGAGTGGGAATGTGTGTATGGCAGAGAGAGAGAGAGTGTGAGTGTGTGTATGAGAGAGAGAGTGTGTGTGCATGAGAGAGATAGTGTGAGTGTGTGTATGAGAGAGAGAGTGTGGGAGTGTGTGTATGAGAGAGAGAGTGAGTGTGTGTATGAGAGAGAGAGAGAGTGTGTCAGTGTGTATGAGAGAGAGAGAGAGGGTGAGTGTGTATGAGAGGGAGAGAGACAGACAGAGAGGGTGAGTGTGCGAGAGAGAGAGAGAGTGGGAGTGTGTGTATGAGAGAGAGAGAGAGGGTGAGCGTGTATGAGAGGGAGAGAGAGAGACAGAGAGTGTGAGAGTGTGAGAGAGAGAGAGTGGGAGTGTGTGTATGAGAGAGAGAGAGAATGTGAGTGTGTGTATGAGAGAGAGACAGTGGGAGTGTGTGTATGGGAGAGAGAGAGTGGGAATGTGTGTATGACAGAGAGAGAGAGTGTGAGTGTGTGTAAGAGAGAGAGAGAGTGTGAGTGTGTGTATGAGAGAGAGAGAGTGGGAGTGTGTGTATGACAGAGAGAGAGAGTGTGTGTATGAGAGAGAGAGTGTGGGAGTGTGTGTATGAGAGAGAGAGTGAGTGTGTGTATGAGATAGAGAGTGTGTGAGTGTGTGTATGAGAGAGAGAGAGGGTGAGTGTGTATGAGAGGGAGAGAGAGAGACAGAGAGTGTGAGTGTGCGAGAGAGAGAGATTGGGAGTGTGTGTATGAGAGAGAGCGTGTGAGTGTGTGTATGAGAGAGAGAGGGTGAGCGTGTTTGAGAGGGTGAGAGAGAGACAGAGAGTGTGAGAGTGCGAGAGAGAGAGAGTGGGAGTGTGTGTATGAGAGAGAGAGAGAGAGTGTGAGTGTGTGTATGAGAGAGAGTGGGAGTGTGTGTATGAGAGAGAGAGAGAGAGTGGGAGTGTGTGTATGAAAGAGAGAGAGAGTGTGAGTGTGTGTATGAGAGCGAGAGAGAGTGTGGGTGTGTGTATGAGAGAGGGAGAGAGTGGGAGTGTGTGTATGAAAGAGAGAGAGAGTGGCAGTGTGTGTATGGGAGAGAGAGAGTGGGTGTGTGTGTAAGAGAGAGAGAGTGTGTGTGTATGAGAGAGAGAGAGAGTGGGAGTGTGTGTACGAGAGAGAGAGAGTGAGTGTGTGTATGAGAGAGAGAGAGTGTGTGAGTGTGTGTATGAGAGAGAGAGGGTGAGTGTGTATGAGAGGGAGAGAGAGAGACAGAGAGTGTGAGTGTGCGAGAGAGAGAGATTGGGAGTGTGTGTATGAGAGAGAGCGTGTGAGTGTGTGTATGAGAGAGAGAGGGTGAGCGTGTTTGAGAGGGTGAGAGAGAGACAGAGAGTGTGAGAGTGCGAGAGAGAGAGAGAGTGGGAGTGTGTGTATGAGAGAGAGAGAGAGAGAGAGTGTGAGTGTGTGTATGAGAGAGAGAGTGGGAGTGTGTGTATGAGAGAGAGAGAGAGAGTGGGAGTGTGTGTATGAAAGAGAGAGAGAGTGTGAGTGTGTGCATGAGAGCGAGAGAGTGTGAGTGTGTGTATGAGAGAGGGAGAGAGTGGGAGTGTGTGTATGAAAGAGAGAGAGAGTGGGAGTGTGTGTATGGGAGAGAGAGGGTGGGTGTGTGTGTAAGAGAGAGAGAGAGAGTGTGTGTATGAGAGAGAGAGAGAGTGGGAGTGTGTGTATGAGAGAGAGAGAGAGTATGAGTGTGTGTATGAGAGAGAGAGAGTGGGACTGTGTGTATGAGAGAGAGAGGGAGTGTGAGTGTGTGTACGAAAGAGAGAGAAAGTGGGAGTTTGTGAATGAGAGAGAGAGTGTGAGAGTCTGTAATAGAGAGAGAGAGTGTGAGTGTGTGTGTGAGAGAGAGAGAGTGTGAGTGTGTGTATGAGAGAGAGACTGGGAGTGTGTGTATGAGAGAGAGAGAGAGTGGGAATAGGTGTATGGGAGAGAGGGAGAGTGTGAATGTGTGTATGAGAGAGAGAGAAAGAGTGGGAATGTGTGTATGAGAGAGAGAGAGAGTGGGAGTGTGTGTATGAGAGAGAGAGAAAGAGTGGGAATGTGTGTATGAGAGAGAGAGAGTGGGAGTGTGTGTATCAGAGAGAGAGAGTGGAAATGTGTCTACGAGAGAGAGAGAGAGTGGGAATGTATGTATGAGAGAGAAAGTGTGAGTGTGTGTATGAGAGAGAGAGACAGAGTGAGTGTGTGTATGTGAGAAACAGAGAGTGGGAGTGTGTGTATGAGAGAGAGAGAGAGAGTGGGAATGTGTGTATGAAAGAGAGCGAGTGGGAGTGCGTGTTTATGAGAGAGAGAGAGTGGTAGTGTGTGTATGAGAGAGAGAGTGTGAATGTGTGTATGAGAGAGAGAGAGAGAGTGGGAGTGTGTGTACGAGAGAGAGAGAGTGTGAGTGTGTGTCAGACAGAGAGAGAGAGTTGGAGTGTGTATATGAGAGAGAGTATGTGAGTGTTAGTTTGAGAGAGAGAGAGTGGGAATATGTCTATGAGAGAGAGAGAGCGAGAGAGAGTGGGAGAGTGTGTATGAGAGAGAGTGAGTGGGATTGTGTGTATGAGCGAGAGAGAGAGAGAGTCGGAGTGTGTTTATGAGAGAGAGAGTGTGTGTATGAGAGAGAGAGAGAGAGAGTGAGTGTGTGTATGAGAGAGAGAGAGAGTGTGAGTGTGTGTATGAGAGAGAGGAAGAGACTGGGAGTGTGTCTATGAGGGAGAGAGAGAGTGTGAGTGTGTGTATGAGAGAGACAGAGAGGGAGTGTGTGTACGAGAGAGAGAGAGAGTGTGAGTGTGTGTCAGAGAGAGAGAGAGAGTTGGAGTGTGTATATGAGAGAGAGTGTGTGAGTGTATGTATGAGAGTGAGAGAGTTGGAGTGTGTGTATTGGAGAGACAGAGAGGGAGTGTGTGTATGAGAGAGAGAGAGTGGGAGTGTGTGTATGAGAGAGAGAGAGGGAGTGTGTGTATGAGAGAGAGTGGGAGTGTGTGTATGAGAGAGAGAGAGTGTGAGTGTGTGTATGAGAGAGAGAGTGTGTTAGTTTGTTAATGAGAGAGAGCGAGTGAGTGGGAGTGTGAGTATGAGAGAGAGAGAGAGAGTGGGAGTGTGAGTATGAGAGAGAGTGGGACTGTGTGTGTAAGAGAGAGAGAGAGTTGGAGTGTGTGTATGAGAGAGAGAGACTGTGTGTATGAGAGAGAGAGTATGTGAGTGTGTGTATGAGAGAGAGAGAGTGGGAGTGGGTGTATGAGAGAGAGAGTGTGAGTGTGTGTATGAGAGGGAGAGAGAGTGTGTGTATGAGAGAGAGAGAGTGTGGGAGTGTGTGTATGAGAGAGAGAGTGTTAGTGTCTGTATGTAAGAGAAAGAGAGAGAGTGCGAGTGTGTGTATGAGAGAGAGAGAGAGTGTGAGTGTGTGTATGAGAGAGAGAGAGAGAGTGGGAATGTGTGTATGAGAGAGAGAGAGAGAGTGGGAGTGTGAGTATGAGAGAGAGTGGGACTGTGTGTGTAAGAGAGAGAGAGAGTTGGAGTGTGTGTATGAGAGAGAGAGAGACTGTGTGTATGAGAGAGAGAGTATGTGAGTGTGTGTATGAGAGAGAGAGAGAGAGTGGGAGTGGGTGTATGAGAGAGAGAGTGTGAGTGTGTGTATGAGAGAGAGAGAGAGTGTGTGTATGAGAGAGAGAGAGTGTGGGAGTGTGTGTATGAGAGAGAGAGTGTTAGTGTCTGTATGTAAGAGAAAGAGAGAGAGTGCGAGTGTGTGTATGAGAGAGAGAGAGAGTGTGAGTGTGTGTATGAGAGAGAGAGAGAGAGTGTGAGAGTGTGTATGTGAGAGACAGATAGTGGGAGTGTGTGTATGAGAGAATGAGAGAGAGTGGGATTGTGTGTATGAGCGAGAGAGAGAGTGTGAATGTGTGTATGAGAGAGAGAGAGAGAGAGTGGGAGTGTGTGTATGAGATAGAGAGTGTGAGTGTGTGTATGAGAGAGAGAGAGAGAGTTTGTGTATGAGAGAGAGAGTGTTGGAATGTGTGTATGAGAGAGAGAGTGTTAGTGTCTGTATGTGAGAAAAAGAGAGAGAGTGTGAGTGTGTGTATGAAAGAGAGAGAGTGGGAGTGTGTGTATGAGAGAGAGAGAGAGTGGGAGTGTGTGTATGAGAGAGAGTGTGTGAGTGTGTGTATGAGAGAGAGAGAGTGTGAGTGTGTGTATGAGAGAGAGAGAGTGTGTTAGTTTGTTTATGAGAGAGAGCGAGTGAGTGGGAGTGTGAGTATGAGAGAGAGAGCGAGTGGGAATGTGTGTATGAGAGAGAGAGAGAGTGGGAGTGTGAGTATGAGAGAGAGAGAGAGAGTGGGTGTGTGTGTATGAGAGAGAGAGAGAGTGGGAGTGTGTGTATGAGAGAGAGAGTGTGAGTGTGTGTATGAGAGAGAGAGAGAGTGTGTGTATGAGAGAGAGAGAGAGTGTGTGGGAGTGTGTGTATGAGATAGAGAGTGTTTGTGTCTGTATGCGAGAGAAAGAGAGAGAGTGTGAGTGTGTGTATGTGAGAGACATAGAGTGGGAGTGTGTGTATGAGAGAGAGAGAGAGAGAGTGGGAATGTGTGTATGTATGAGAGAGCGATAGAGAGAGTGGGAGTGTGTGTATGAGAGAGAGAGACTGTGTGAGTGTGTGTATGAGAGAGGGAGAGGGAGAGAGTGTGAGTCTGTGTACAAGAGAGAGAGAGTGTGTGAGTGTGTGTATGAGAGTGAGAGAGAGTGGCAGTGTATGTATGGGAGAGAGAGAGAGTGGGAGTGTGTGTATGAGAGAGAGAGAGGGAGTGTGTGTATGAGAGAGAGAGTGTGTATGAGAGAGAGTGAGAAAGAGTGGGATTGTGTGTATTAGCGAGAGAGAGTGTGTGAATGTGTGTATGAGAGAGAGAGAGAGAGTGGGAGTGTGTGTATGAGAGAGAGAGAGTGTGTGTGTAAGAAAGAGAGAGAGAGAGTGTGGGAGTGTGTGTATGAGAGAGAGAGTGTTAGTGTCTGTATGTGAGAGAAAGAGAGAGAGTGTGAGTGTGTGTATGTGAGAGAGAGAGAGTGTGAGTGTCTGTATGTGAGAGACAGAGAGTGGGAGTGTGTGTATGAGCGAGAGAGTGTGAGTGTGTGTATGAGAGAGAGTGTTAGTGTCTGTATGTGAGAGAAAGAGAGAGAGTGTGAGTGTGTGTATGAGAGAGAGAGAGTGTGAGTGTGTGTATGTGAGAGACAGAGAGTGGGAGTGTGTGTATGGGAGAGAGAGAGAGTGGGAGTGTGAGTATGAGAGAGAGTGGGACTGTGTGTTTAAGAGAGAGAGAGAGTTGGAGTGTGTGTATGAGAGAGAGAGAGACTGTGTGTATGAGAGAGAGAGTATGTGAGTGTGTGTATGAGAGAGAGAGAGAGAGTGGGAGTGGGTGTATGAGAGAGAGAGTGTGAGTGTGTGTATGAGAGTGAGAGAGAGTGTGTGTATGAGAGAGAGAGTGTGAGTGTGTGTATGAGAGAGAGAGAGAGTGTGTGTATGAGAGAGAGAGAGTGTGGGAGTGTGTGTATGAGAGAGAGAGTGTTAGTGTCTGTATGTAAGAGAAAGAGAGAGCGTGCGAGTGTGTGTATGAGAGAGAGAGAGAGTGTGAGAGTGTGTATGTGAGAGACAGATAGTGGGAGTGTGTGTATGAGAGAATGAGAGAGAGTGGGATTGTGTGTATGAGCGAGAGAGAGAGTGTGAATGTGTGTATGAGAGAGAGAGAGAGAGTGGGAGTGTGTGTATGAGATAGAGAGTGTGAGTGTGTGTATGAGAGAGAGAGAGAGAGTTTGTGTATGAGAGAGAGAGTGTTGGAATGTGTGTATGAGAGAGAGAGTGTTAGTGTCTCTATGTGAGAAAAAGAGAGAGAGTGTGAGTGTGTGTATGAAAGAGAGAGAGTGGGAGTGTGTGTATGAGAGAGAGAGAGAGTGGGAGTTTGTGTATGAGAGAGAGTGTGTGAGTGTGTGTATGAGAGAGAGAGAGTGTGAGTGTGTGTATGAGAGAGAGAGAGTGTGTTAGTTTGTTTATGAGAGAGAGCGAGTGAGTGGGAGTGTGAGTATGAGAGAGAGAGCGAGTGGGAATGTGTGTATGAGAGAGAGAGAGAGTGGGAGTGTGAGTATGAGAGAGAGAGAGAGAGAGTGGGTGTGTGTGTATGAGAGAGAGAGAGTGGGAGTGTGTGTATGAGAGAGGGAGAGGGAGAGAGTGTGAGTCTGTGTACAAGAGAGAGAGAGTGTGTGAGTGTGTGTATGAGAGTGAGAGAGAGTGGCAGTGTATGTATGAGAGAGAGAGAGAGTGTGTGGGAGTGTGTGTATGAGAGAGAGAGTGTTAGTGTCTGTATGCGAGAGAAAGAGAGAGAGTGTGAGTGTGTGTATGTGAGAGACATAGAGTGGGAGTGTGTGTATGAGAGAGAGAGAGAGAGAGTGGGAATGTGTGTATGTATGAGAGAGCGATAGAGAGAGTGGGAGTGTGTGTATGAGAGAGAGAGACTGTGTGAGTGTGTGTATGAGAGAGGGAGAGGGAGAGAGTGTGAGTCTGTGTACAAGAGAGAGAGAGTGTGTGAGTGTGTGTATGAGAGTGAGAGAGAGTGGCAGTGTATGTATGGGAGAGAGAGAGAGTGGGAGTGTGTGTATGAGAGAGAGAGAGGGAGTGTGTGTATGAGAGAGAGAGTGTGTATGAGAGAGAGTGAGAAAGAGTGGGATTGTGTGTATTAGCGAGAGAGAGTGTGTGAATGTGTGTATGAGAGAGAGAGAGAGAGTGGGAGTGTGTGTATGAGAGAGAGAGAGTGTGTGTGTAAGAAAGAGAGAGAGAGAGTGTGGGAGTGTGTGTATGAGAGAGAGAGTGTTAGTGTCTGTATGTGAGAGAAAGAGAGAGAGTGTGAGTGTGTGTATGTGAGAGAGAGAGAGTGTGAGTGTCTGTATGTGAGAGACAGAGAGTGGGAGTGTGTGTATGAGCGAGAGAGAGTGTGAGTGTGTGTATGTGAGAGACAGAGAGTGGGAGTGTGTGTATCAGAGAGAAAGAGAGAGAGTGGGAATGTGTGTATGAGAGAGAGAGAGTGAAAGTGGGAGTGTGTGTACGAGAGAGAGAGATAGTGTGAGTGTGTGTATGAGAGAGATAGACAGTGTGAGTGTGTGTATGTGAGAAACAGAGAGTGGGAGTGTGTGAATGAGAGAGAGAGAGAGTGGGAATGTGTGTATGAAAGAGAGCAAGTGGGAGTGCGTGTTTATGAGAGAGAGAGAGTGGTAGTGTGTGTATGAGAGAGAGAGTGTGAATGTGTGTATGAGAGAGAGAGAGAGAGTGGGAGTGTGTGTACGAGAGAGAGAGAGTGTGAGTGTGTGTCAGACAGAGAGAGAGAGTTGGAGTGTGTATATGAGAGAGAGTGTGTGAGTGTTAGTTTGAGAGAGAGAGAGTGGGAATATGTCTATGAGAGAGAGAGAGCGAGAGAGAGTGGGAGTGTGTGTATGAGAGAGAGAGAGGGTGTGTGTGTATGAGAGGGAGAGTGTGTATGAGAGAGAGTGAGTGGGATTGTGTGTATGAGCGAGAGAGAGAGAGAGTCGGAGTGTGTTTATGAGAGAGTGAGTGTGTGTATGAGAGAGAGAGAGAGAGTGAGTGTGTGTATGAGAGAGACAGAGAGGGAGTGTGTGTACGAGAGAGAGAGAGAGTGTGAGTGTGTGTCAAAGAGTGAGAGAGAGTTGGAGTGTGTATATGAGAGAGAGTGTGTGAGTGTATGTATGAGAGTGAGAGAGTTGGAGTGTGTGTATTGGAGAGACAGAGAGGGAGTGTGTGTATGAGAGAGAGAGAGTGGGAGTGTGTGTATGATTGAGAGAGAGTGTGAGTGTGTGTATGAGAGAGAGAGTGTGTTAGTTTGTTTATGAGAGAGAGCGAGTGAGTGGGAGTGTGAGTATGAGAGAGAGAGAGAGAGGGGAATGTGTGTATGAGAGAGAGCGAGAGTGGGAGTGGGAGTATGAGAGAGAGTGGGACTGTGTGTGTAAGAGAGAGAGAGAGTTGGAGTGTGTGTATGAGAGAGAGAGAGACTGTGTGTATGAGAGAGAGAGTATGTGAGTGTGAGTATGAGAGAGAGAGAGAGTGGGAGTGTGTGTATGAGAGAGAGAGTGTGAGTGTGTGTATGAGAGGGAGAGAGAGTGTGTGTATGAGAGAGAGAGAGAGTGTGGGAGTGTGTGTATGAGAGAGAGAGTGTTTGTGTCTGTATGTAAGAGAAAGAGAGAGAGTGTGAGTGTGTGTATGAGAGAGAGAGAGAGTGTGAGAGTGTGTATGTGAGAGACAGATAGTGGGAGTGTGTGTATGAGAGAATGAGAGAGAGTGGGATTGTGTGTATGAGCGAGAGAGAGAGTGTGAATGTGTGTATGAGAGAGAGAGAGAGAGAGAGAGAGTGGGAGTGTGTGTATGAGAGAGAGAGTGTTAGTGTCTGTATGTGAGAGAAAGAGAGAGAGTGTGAGTGTGTGTATGAAAGAGAGAGAGTGGGAGTGTGTGTATGAGAGAGAGAGAGAGTGGGAGTTTGTGTATGAGAGAGAGTGTGTGAGTGTGTGTATGAGAGAGAGAGTGTGAGTGTGTGTATGAGAGAGAGAGAGAGTGTGAGTGTGTGTATGTGAGAGACAGAGAGTGGGAGTGTGTGTATGAGCGAGAGAGAGAGTGGGAGTGTGTGTATGAGAGAGAGAGTGTGAGTGTGTGTATGAGAGAGAGAGAGTGTGAGTGTGTGTATGTGAGAGACAGAGAGTGGGAGTGTGTGTATCAGAGAGAAAGAGAGAGAGTGGGAATGTGTGTATGAGAGAGAGAGAGTGAAAGTGGGAGTGTGTGTACGAGAGAGAGATAGTGTGAGTGTGTGTATGAGAGAGAGAGACAGTGTGAGTGTGTGTATGTGAGAAACAGAGAGTGGGAGTGTGTGTATGAGAGAGAGAGAGAGTGGGAATGTGTGTATGAAAGAGAGCGAGTGGGAGTGCGTGTTTATGAGAGAGAGAGAGTGGTAGTGTGTGTTTGAGAGAGAGAGTGTGAATGTGTGTATGAGAGAGAGAGAGAGAGTGGGAGTGTGTGTACGAGAGAGAGAGAGTGTGAGTGTGTGTCAGACAGAGAGAGAGAGTTGGTGTATATGAGAGAGAGTGTGTGAGTGTTAGTTTGAGAGAGAGAGAGTGGGAATATGTCTATGAGAGAGAGAGAGCGAGGGAGAGTGGGAGTGTGTGTATGAGAGAGAGAGAGGGAGTGTGTGTATGAGAGGGAGAGTGTATATGAGAGAGAGTGAGTGGGATTGTGTGTATGAGCGAGAGAGAGAGAGTCGGAGTGTGTTTTTGAGAGAGTGAGTGTGTGTATGAGAGAGAGAGAGAGAGTGAGTGTGTGTATGAGAGAGAGAGAGTGTGAGTGTGTGTATGAGAGAGAGGAAGAGACTAGGAGTGTGTCTATGAGGGAGAGAGAGAGTGTGAGTGTGTGTATGAGAGAGAGAGAGTGTGTGTGTATGAGAGAAAGAGAGAGTGTGGGAGTGTGTGTATGAGAGAGAGAGTGTTAGTGTCTGTATGTGAGAGAAAGAGAGAGAGTGTGAGTGTGTGTATGAGGGAGAGAGAGAGTGTGAGTGTGTGTATGAGAGAGAGAGAGAGAGAGAGTGTGTGGGAATGTGTGTATGAGAGAGAGAGTGTGAGTTTGTGTATGAGAGAGAGAGAGAGAGTTTGTGTATGAGAGAGAGAGAGTGTAGGAGTGTGTGTATGAGAGAGAGAGTGTGAGTTTGTGTATGAGAGAGAGAGAGAGAGTTTGTGTATGAGAGAGAGAGAGAGTGTGGGAGTGTGTGTATGAGAGAGAGAGTGTTAGTGTGTGTATGTGAGAGAAAGAGAGAGAGTGTGAGTGTGTGTATGAGAGAGAGAGAGTGGGAGTGTGTGTATGAGAGAGAGAGAGAGAGAGCGGGAGTTTGTGTATGAGAGAGAGTGTGTGAGTGTGTGTATGAGAGAGAGAGAGAGTGGGAGTGTGTGTATGAGAGAGAGAGTGTGAGTGTGTGTATGAGAGAGAGAGAGAGTGGGAGTGTGTGTATGAGAGAGAGATAGAGTGGGAGTGTGTGTATGAGAGAGAGAGAGGGAGAGAGTGTGAGTCTGTGTACGAGAGAGAGATAGTGTGTGAGTGTGTGTATGAGAGTGAGTGAGAGTGGGAGTGTATGTATGGGAGAGAGAGAGAGAGTAGGAGTGTGTGTATGAGAGAGAGAGTGGGAGTGTGTGTATGAGAGAGAGAGTGTGAGTGTGTGTATGAGAGAGAGAGAGAGTTTGTGTATGAGAGATAGAGAGTGTGGGAGTGTGTGTATGAGGGAGAGAGTCTTAGTGTCTGTATGTGAGAGAAAGAGAGAGAGTGTGAGTGTGTGTATGTGAGAGACAGAGTGGGAGTGTGTGTATGAGAGAGAGAGAGAGAGAGAGTGGGAATGTGTGTATGAGAGAGAGAGAGTGTGAGTCTGTGTATGAGAGAGAGAGTGTGTGAGTGTGTGTATGAGAGTGAGAGAGAGTGGGAGTTTATGTATGGGAGAGAGAGAGAGTGGGAGTGTGTGTATGAGAGAGAGAGAGTGGGACTGAGTGTATGAGAGAGAGAGTATGTGAGTGTGTGTATGAGAGAGACAGAGAGTGTGAATGTGTGTATGAGATAGAGAGAAAGAGAGAGTGGGAGTGTTAGTTTGAGAGAGAGAGAGTGGGAATGTGTCTATGAGAGAGAGAGAGAGTGTGTGAGTGTGTGTATGAGAGCGAGAGAGAGGGAGTGTGTGTATGAGAGAGACAGTGTGTATGAGAGAGAGTGAGAGAGAGTGGGATTGTGTGCATGAGAGAGAGAGAGAGAGAGTGGGAGTGTGTGTATGAGAGAGAGAGTGGGAGTGTGTGTATGAGAGAGAGAGTGTGAGTGTGTGTATGAGAGAGAGAGAGAGTGTGTGTATGAGAGAGAGAGTGTGGGAGTGTGTGTATGAGAGAGAGAGTGTTAGTGTCTGTATGTGAGAGAAAGAGAGAGAGTGTGAGTGTGTGTATGAGAGAGAGAGAGTGTGTGTGTGTGTGAGATGTGAGAGACAGAGAGTGGGATTGTGTGTATGAGCGAGAGAGAGAGTGTGAATGTGTGTATGAGAGAGAGAGAGAGTGGGAGTGTGTGTATGAGAGAGAGAGTGTGAGTGTGTGTATTAGAGAGAGAGAGAGTTTGTGTATGAGAGAGAGAGGGAGAGAGTGTGAGTCTGTGTACGAGAGAGAGAGAGAGTGTGTGAGTGTGTGTATGAGAGTGAGAGAGAGTGGGAGTGTATGTATGGGAGAGAGAGAGAGAGTGGGAGTGTGTGTATGTGAGAGACAGAGAGTGGGAGTGTGTGTATGAGAGAGAGAGAGAGAGTGGGAGTGTGTGTATGAGAGAGAGAGTGTGTGAGTGTGTGTATGAGAGAGCGAGAGAGAGAGTGTGAGTGTGTGTATGAGAGAGAGAGAGGGAGAGAGTGTTAGTCTGTGTACGAGAGAGAGAGAGTGTGTGAGTGTGTGTATGAGAGTGAGAGAGAGTGGGAGTGTATGTATGGGAGAGAGAGAGAAAGTGGGAGTGTGTTTATGAGAGAGAGAGAGTGGGACTGTGTGTGTAAGAGAGAGAGAGAGTGGGAGTGTGTGTATGAGAGAGAGAGAGTGTGAATGTGTGTATGAGAGAGAGAGAGAGAGTGGGAGTGTTAGTTTGAGAGAGAGAGAGTGAGAATGTGTCTATGAGAGAGAGAGAGTGTGAGTGTGTGTATGAGAGAGAGAGAGTGTGAGTGTGTGTATGATAGAGAGTGTTAGTGTCTGTATGTGAGAGAAAGAGAGAGAGTGTGAGTGTGTGTATGACAGAGAGAGTGAGAGTGTGTGTATGAGAGAGAGTGTGAGTGTGTGTATGAGAGAGAGAGAGAGTTTGTGTATGAGAGAGACAGAGTGTGGGAGTGTGTGTATGAGAGAGAGTGTGTTAGTGTCTGTATGTGAGAGATAGAGAGAGAGTGTGAGTGTGTGTATGAGAGAGAGAGAGTGGGAGTGTGTGTATGAGAGAGAGAGAGTGGGAGTGTGTGTCTGAGAGAGAGAGAGTGGGAGTGTGTGTATGAGAGAGAGAGTATGTGAGTGTGTGTATGAGAGAGACAGAGAGTGTGAATGTGTGTATGAGAGAGAGAGAGAGAGTGGGAGTGTTAGTTTGAGAGAGAGAGTGGGAATGTGTCTATGAGAGAGAGAGAGAGAGTGCGAGTGTGTGTATGAGAGCGAGAGAGAGGGAGTGTGTGTATGAGAGAGAGAGTGTTAGTGTCTGTATGTGAGAGAAAGAGAGAGAGTGTGAGTGTGTCTATGAGAGAGAGAGAGTGTGAGTGTGTGTATGTGAGAGACAGAGAGTGGGAGTGTGTGTATGAGAGAGAGTGAGAGAGAGTGGGATTGTGTGTATGAGCAAGAGAGAGAGTGTGAATGTGTGTATGAGAGAGAGAGAGAAAGTGGGAGTGTGTGTATGAGAGAGAGAGTGTTAGTGTCTGTATGTGAGAGAAAGAGAGAGAGTGTGAGTGTGTGTATGAGAGAGAGAGAGTGGGAGTGTGTGTATGAGAGAGAGAGAGAGTGGGAGTTTGTGTATGAGAGAGAGTGTGTGAGTGTGTGTATGAAAGAGAGAGAGTGTGAGTGTGTGTATGAGAGAGAGAGTGTGTTAGTTTGTTTATGAGAGAGTGCAAGTGAGAGGGAGTGTGAGTATGAGAGAGAGAGAGAGTGGGAATGTGTGTATGACACAGAGAGAGAGTGGGAGTGTGAGCATGAGAGAGAGTGGGAGTGTGTGTATGAGAGAGAGAGTGTGAGTGTGTGTATGAGAGAGAGAGAGAGTGTGGGAGTGTGTGTATGAGAGAGAGAGAGAGTTGGAGTGTGAGTATTAGAGAGAGTGGGAGTGTGTGTATGAGAGAGAGAGAGAGTGGGAGTGTGTGTATGAGAGAGAGATAGAGTGGGAGTGTGTGTATGAGAGAGAGAGAGGGAGAGAGTGTGAGCCTGTGTACGAGAGAGAGAGAGTGTGTGAGTGTGTGTATGAGAGTGAGTGAGAGTGGGAGTGTATGTATGGGAGAGAGAGAGAGAGTAGGAGTGTGTGTATCAGAGAGAGAGGGAGAGTGTGAGTGTGTATATGAGCGAGAGAGAGAGTGTGAGTGTGTGTATGAGAGAGAGAGTGTGTGAATGTGTGTATGAGAGAGAGAGAGAGTGGGAGTGCGAGTATGAGAGAGAAAGAGAGTGGGAGTGTGTGCATGAGAGAGAGAGAGAGTGTGAGTGTGTGTACGAGAGAGAGAGTGTGAGTGTGTGTATGAGAGAGAGAAAAAGTGTAGTGTGTGTATGAGAGAGAGAGTGTGTTAGTTTGTTTATGAGAGAGAGCGAGTGAGTGGGAGTGTGTGTATGAGAGAGAGAGAGAGAGGGTGGGAATGTGTGTATGAGAGAGAGCGAGTGGGAGTGCGTTTTTATGAGAGAGAGAGAGTGGTAGTGTGTGTATCAGAGAGAGAGTGTGGAAGTGTGTGTATGGGAGAGAGAAGGAGAGAGTGTGTGTATGAGAGAGAGTGTGTGAGTGTGTGTATGAGAGGGAGAGAGCGTGTGTGTATGAGATAGAGAGAGAGTGTGGGAGTGTGTGTATGAGAGAGAGAGTGTTTGTGTCTGTATGTAAGAGAAAGAGAGAGAGTGTGAGTGTGTGTATGAGAGAGAGAGAGAGAGTGTGAGTGTGTGTATGTGAGAGACAGATAGTGGGAGTGTGTGTATGAGAGAATGAGAGAGAGTGGGATTGTGTGTATGAGCGAGAGAGAGAGTGTGAATGTGTGTATGAGAGAGAGAGAGAGAGTGGGAGTGTGTGTATGAGAGAGAGAGTGTGAGTGTGTGTATGAGAGAGAGTGTGGGAGTGTGTGTATGAGAGAGAGAGTGTTAGTGTCTGTATGTGAGAGAAAGAGAGAGAGTGTGAGTGTGTGTATGAAAGAGAGAGAGTGTGAGTGTGTGTATGAGAGAGAGAGTGTGAGTGTGTGTATGAGAGAGAGAGAGTGTGGGAATGTGTGTATGAGAGAGAGAGAGTGGGAGTGTGTGTATGAGAGAGAGAGTGTGAGTGTGTGTATGAGAGAGAGAGAGTGTGTGTATGAGAGAGAGAGAGAGTGTGGGAGTGTGTGTATGAGAGAGAGAGTGTTAGTGTCTGTATGTGAGAGAAAGAGAGAGAGTGTGAGTGTGTGTATGTGAGAGACAGAGAGTGGGAGTGTGTGTATGAGAGAGAGAGAGAGAGAGAGTAGGAAGGTGTGTATGAGAGAGAGAGAGCGGGAGTGTGTGCATGAGAGAGAGAGTGAGTGGGAGTGTGTGTACTAGAGAGAGGGAGAGTGGGAGTGTGTGTATGAGAGAGAGAGTGTGTGAGTGTGTGTATGAGAGAGAGAGAGAGTGGGAGTGTGTGTATGAGAGAGAGAGAGTGTGAGTGTGTGTATGAGAGAGAGGGAGAGAGTGTGAGTCCGTGTACGAGAGAGAGAGAGTGTGTGAGAGTGTGTATGACAGTGAGAGAGAGTGGGAGTGTATGTATGGGAGAGAGAGAGAGAGTGGGAGTGTGTGTAAGAGAGTGAGAGAGTGAGAGTGTGTGTATGAGAGAGAGTGTGAGTGTGTGTATAAGAGAGAGAGAGAGAGTTTGTGTATGAGAGAGACAGAGTGTGGGAGTGTGTGTATGAGAGAGAGTGTGTTAGTGTCTGTATGTGAGAGATAGAGAGAGAGTGTGAGTGTGTGTATGAGAGAGAGAGAGTGGGAGTGTGTGTATGAGAGAGAGAGTATGTGAGTGTGTGTATGAGAGAGACAGAGAGTGTGAATGTGTGTATGAGAGAGGGAGTGTGTATGAGAGCGAGAGAGAGGGAGTGTGTGTATGAGAGAGAGAGTGTTAGTGTCTGTATGTGAGAGAAAGAGAGAGAGTGTGAGTGTGTCTATGAGAGAGAGAGTGTGAGTGTGTGTATGTGAGAGACAGAGAGTGGGAGTGTGTGTATGAGAGAGAGAGAGAGAGTATGAATGTGTGTATGAGAGAGAGAGTGTATGAGAGAGAGAGAGAGTGGGATTGTGTGTATGAGCGAGAGAGAGAGTGTGAATCTGTGTATGAGAGAGAGAGAGAAAGTGGGAGTGTGTGTATGAGAGAGAGAGTGTGAGTGTGTGTATGAGAGAGAGAGAGAGTGTGGGAGTGTGTGTATGAGAGAGAGAGTGTTAGTGTCTGTATGTGAGAGAAAGAGAGAGAGTGTGAGTGTGTGTATGTGAGAGAGAGAGTGGGAGTGTGTGTATGAGAGAGAGAGAGAGTGGGAGTTTGTGTATGAGAGAGAGTGTGTGAGTGTGTGTATGAAAGAGAGAGAGTGTGAGTGTGTGTATGAGAGAGAGAGAGTGTGTTAGTTTGTTTATGAGAGAGAGCGAGTGAGTGGGAGTGTGAGTATGAGAGAGGGTGGGAGTGTGTGTATGAGAGAGAGAGAGAGAGTGGGAGTGTGTGTATGAGAGAGAGAGAGTGTGAGTGTGTGTATGAGAGAGAGAGTGTGGGCGTGTGTGTATGAGAGAGAGAGAGAGTGTGGGAGTGTGTGTATGAGAGAGAGAGTGTTAGTGTCTGTATGTGAGAGAAAGAGAGGGAGTGTGAGTGTGTGTATCAGAGAGAGAGAGAGTGGGAGTGTGTGTATGAGAGAGAGAGTGTGTGAGTGTGTGTATGAGAGTGAGAGAGAGAGTGGGAGTGTGTGTATGTGAGAGACAGAGAGTGGGAGTGTGTGTATGAGAGAGAGAAAGAGAGAGTGGGAATGTGTGTATGAGAGAGAGAGTGTGTGAGTGTGTGTATGAGAGTGAGAGAGAGAGTGGGAGTGTGTGTATGTGAGAGACAGAGAGTGGGAGTGTGTGTATGAGAGAGAGAGAGAGAGAGTGGGAATGTGTGTATGAGAGAGAGAGAGTGTGAGTGTGTGTATGAGAGAAAGTGTGAGTGGGAGTGTGAGAATGAGAGAGAGAGGGGGGAATGTGTATATGAGAGAGAGAGAGAGAGTGCGTGTATGAGAGAGAGAGAGAGTGGGAGTGTGTGTATGAGAGAGAGAGTGTGTGAGTGTGTGTATGAGAGAGAGATAGAGAGAGTGTGAGTGTGTGTATGAGAGAAAGTGTGAGTGGGAGTGTGAGTATGAGAGAGAGAGGGGGAGTGTGTTTGATGAGAGAGAGACAGTGTGAGTGTGTGTATGAGAGACAGAGGGAGAGAGTGTTAGTGTGTTTATCAAAGAGAGAGAGATTGGGAGTGTGTGTATGAGAGAGAGATAGTGCGAGTGTGTTTGTTGAGAGAGAGAGAGTGTGAGTGTGTGTATGAGAGAGAGAGGGAGAGAGTGTTAGTGTGTGTATCAGAGAGAGAGAAAGTGAGAGTGTGTGTATGAGAGCGGGAGAGAGATTGGGAGTGTGTGTATGAGAGAGAGAGGGAGAGAGTGTGCGTCTGTGTACGAGAGAGAGAGTGTGTGAGTGTGTGTATGAGAGTGAGAGAGAGTGGGAGTGTATGTATGAGAGAGAGAGAGAGAGTGGGAGTGTGTGTATGAGAGAGAGAGAGTGGGACTGTGTTTATGAGAGAGAGAGAGTGTGAGTGTGTGTCTGAGAGTGAGAGAGAGTGGGAGTGTATGTAGGAGAGAGAGAGAGAGTGGGAGTGTGTGTATGAGTGAGAGAGAGATAGTGGGAGTGTGTTTATGAGAGAGAAAGGAAGGAAGAAAAAATTACGCGAACATTTAAAAGAAATTTAAAAGAAATTCTTTTGATTCCACATCCCATTCCCATTCTGATATGTGTATCCACGGCCTCCTCTACTGTCAAGATGAAGCCACACTCAGGTTGGAGGAACAACACCTTATATTCTGTCTGGGTAGTCTCCAACGTGATGGAATGAACATTGACTTCTCTAACTTCCGTTAATGTCCCACCTCCCTCTCGTACCCCATCTGTTATTTATTTATTTGTTTGTTTTGTTATTATTATTATTAATTTTTTCCCCTTCTTTCTCTCTCTCTTTTTTCTCCCTATGTCCCTCTCACTATAGTGGGCTCCCCTCCCCCTTTCTTTCTCCTGAGGCCTCCCGTCCCACGATCCTCTCCCTTCTCCAGCCTTGTATCCGTTTTGCCAATCAACTTTCCAGCTCTCGGCTCCATCCCTCCCCATGCTGTCTTCTGCTATCATTTCCGATCACCCCCTCCCCCTCCCACTTTCAAATCTATTACTATCTCTTTTTTCAGTTAGTCCTGACGAAGGGTCTCGGCCTGAAACGTCGACCTGTACCTCTTCCTAGAGATGCTGCCTGGCCTGCTGCGTTCACCAGCAACTTTTGTGTGTGCTGTTGGAAGATGAAGGTGACTTTTCTACAGACGAGCCTGATGTTGCTTGCCTCAAAAGTACTTGCCACACTAGTAGAGTGACTTGCCGATCAGCAGTGGTAGAAGATGTTTGGCAGTGCCTGCTCAAACTGAAGAAAGCTAAATTCAGTTATGGGGCGGGGGAGTTGGGTCGCTGGAAGTTATGTGTGGTAGTCAGTCGGAGGCATCCTCTCGTAGACAGGAGCGGTCACAAGAAGTGGCTGAAGCTGGGGAAGCTGACGATGAGATAAGGAGATCTCAGAGAGTCAGGAAACTCCTGGCTAGGCTGGTAAAAGATGCACTTGGGAGACGGAGTATTATGTCTACCGGCCTGGTGAGATATGTTACCTCTATTTATAACTGTATTGGGGGTCCTGAAATCATGAAATTCATTTGAATATTGAATTATTAATAATGGTTTAATAACTTCCACAGTCATGAGGACGTGACTATTTTTGGTGGGGAGAGAGTGTAATTCCCTGCTTAAGATTTCTACTGTTATGCTGTAGGTTTTTCATTTTAGCAGTTTTCTGCAAAAGCAGCGTCTCCTGCTGGTAGAATATTTTGGTTTCAGCTAAAGATAAGAAGAAACAGCTGTTCCACTAGGAATGTTGTGTCTGGCAATCAGGATGTGGGTTCTGGAGAACGTTCTAGAGAGAGCAGGGCAGATAGAGATTTGTGATGGACAGTAGTCTGGTTTGGGCTCTTTTTTGCCGGAACTGCGGAATGGGACAGAAGGGAAGATGCCGCAGAATGGTGTGGGTAGGAGAGTCCGCATTGCAGGAGGTGCTTTGTGCAGATGAGTCTCTCCCAGGTGGAGGGCCAATACTCCTGACATCGCCAACGTGCCAGTTGCACAATCTCAAACTCCAACTCTGGCCTTGACTTTCAGGCTGGGTCTTCACGTGCTGCCGCTGGAACTCCCGTCTCCCCTTCCCCCACCACCACTCCACAATCCTGTCTCTCTCAGGTCCCACTGTCAGCTCCTGGGTCCTCGGAGACTCCATCTTCCTCTCACCCTACCATCCCTGAACACTCCAAACTTCCCTTCTCCTCAGACACCACCAACCCCCTTTCCCCCTCTGATCCCGGCTCACATCCATGCAGGGTTTTCATCAGTCCCTCCGACCTTCCCCTCTCTGAGGCAGGAAGTTCTGTCCTCAGTAAGGGTCTCACTTTTGTTCCCGTGCCCACACCTCAGTGAGTTCCGTGCCTACCATAACGCTGAGCTCTTCTGCTGCCTCTGTCTCTGAGCCTATTTCTTTGGCAAGGACTCCCCATCTTGCACCAATGACCCCCTTCTCCCATCTTCGACCCTCCTCCACTTCCTGGACCCCCCACCTTGGTCTTCTCCCTGCCTTGGACCTTTTCATTGCCAACTGCCGACGGGACATTAACCATCTGGACTTGAACATTCCTCTCTCCTATTTCAGCCTCACTCCTTCTGAACGCTCAGCTCTCTACTCCCTCCGTACTAATCCTAACCTTACCTTCAAAAACGCAGATAAGCGAGGTGCTGTAGTAGTCTGGCGAACTGACCTCTACCTTGCTGAGACCCAGCGTCAACTTTCGGATATGTTCTCTTATTTATCCCTCAAACAGGACTCCACTAATAAACACCAGGCCATTGTCTCCCATACCATCACCAATCTTATTGACTCTGGGGATCTCCCACCCATTGCCAACAAACTCATGGTTCCTGCACCCCGCACCTCCCGTTTCTACCTCCTACTGAAAATCCACAAACTTGCTTGTCCAGGCAGACCCATTGTTTCAGCTTGTTTCTGCCCCACTGAACTCATTTCTGCATACCTCGACTCTGTTTTATTCCCCCCCCCGTTTAGTCCTTTCCTACCTACATCCATGACACCTTACATGCTCTTGATTGTTTCAAGGGTTTCAGGTTCCCTAGAGCCCATCATCTTATTTTCACTATGGATGTCCAATCCCTATACACCTCCATCCCCCGCCAGGAAGGCATCAAAGCTCTCTGTTTCTTTCTGGACACCAGACCCAACAGTTCCCCTCCATGACCACTCTCCTCCACTGAGCGGAACTTGTCCTCACTCTAAATAATTTCTCCTTTGGGTCCTCCCACTTCCTTCCAACAAAAAGGGTAGCCATGGGTACTTGCACGGGTCTCAGCTATGCCTGCCTGTTTGTCGGTTACATGGGACAGTCTATGTTGCAAACCTATACTAGTGACCATCCTGCACTCTTCCTAAGCTGCATTGTCGATTGCACTGGTGCTGCTTCCTGCACCCATGCTGAACTCGTCGATTTCATCCATTTTGTCTCCATCTTCCACCTGGCCTCAAATTCTCCTGGTCCATTTTCGACACTTCCCTTCACTTTCTCGATCTCACTGTCTCTATCTCCAGAGACAGCTTATCCACTGATGTCATTATAAACCCACGGACTCTCACAGCTACCTGGAGTATACCTTGTCCCACGCTGCTACTTGTAAAAATGCCATCCCCTTCTCTCAATTTCTTTGTCTCCTCTGCATCTGCTCTCAGGATGAGGCTTTTCATTCTAGTACGAAGGAGATGTGCTCCTTTTTCAAAGAAAGAGGCTTCCCTTCCTCCACCATCAATGCTGCCCTCAACTGCATCTCTTCCATTTCACTCATGTCTGCCCTCACCCCATCCTCCTACCACCCTACCAGAGATAGGGTTCCTCTTGTCCTCACCTACCACCCCACCAGTCTCCGTGTCCAGCACATAATTCTCCAAAACTTCCTCCACCTCCAACTGGATCCCACCACCAAACACATCATTCCCTCCCCCAACCTTCTGCTTTCCGCAGGGATGGCTCCCTACGTGACTCCCTTGTCGATCTGTTCCTCCCCACTGATATCCCTTCTGGCACTTATACGTTCAAGCGGAACAGTGCCACACCTGCCCCTACGCCTCCTCCCTCACTACCATTCAGAGCCCCAAACAGTCCTTCCAGGTGAGGTGACACTTCTCCTGTGAGTCGACTAGGGTCATATACTGCATCCAGTGCTCCCGGTGTGTCCTCTTGTATATCGGTGAGACCCGTTGTAGATTGGAAGACTACTTCGCCGAGCACCTACGCTCCATCCGTCAGAACAAGTGGTATCTCCCGGTGGCCACCCAGTTTAATTCCACTTCCCATTCCCATTCCGATAAATCTATCCATGGCTTCCTCCACTGTCGGGGTAAGGCCACACTTAGCTTGGAGGGCCAACACCTCATATTCAGTTTGGGTAGCCTCCAACCTGATGGCATGGACATTGATTTCTCAAACTTCCAGTAATGCCTCCACCATCCCACTCCCTTCACCATTTCCCATCTCCTTGTCCCTCTCTCATGTTATCTCCTTGCCCGCCCATTGCTTCCCTCTGGTACTCCCCGCCCCCCCTGTACTCCCCCCCCCACCTTCTTCTTTCTTCCATGGCCTCTGTCTATCTCACTAATCAACCTCCTAGCTCTTTGCTTCATCCCTTCCCCTCCAAGTTTCACCTATGGCCTGGCGTTTCTCTCTCTCCCTTCCCCCCACCTTTCAAATCTACTCCTCAGCTTTGCTTCTCTGGTCCTGCCAAAGGGTTTCGGCCCAAAACGTCGACTGTACTTTTTTTCCATAGATGCTACCTGCCCTCAAATGTTCCTCCAGCATTTTGTGTGTGTTGCTCCTAAGAGAGAGTCACTTTGTTCGAGATGGACTTTGAGGGACGTTCAGACTCTGGTGGGTGCTTTCACGGAGACGACAAGTTCGATGCTGTGAATTACTGCTTTGGCAGAGACAAGCTCCAATGGTCATGCGCACTTTAACTGTAATGGGCCTCTTATTTTATTTTCTTCTTTCTTTTAATAACTGTTTGATAAAGCTGAAGTTGGTAAATATACTATCTTTACAATTGTATGTGGTGTATGATCGGTTATTTCTTGCTGACCGATAATTGTGTATGGGCAGTACTTACACAGCATTCATTCAAATTGAGGTCAGCCAAAAGAGCCAAAGCATAAAGACCTGACCCCGGCAACCATAGGTCTTTGGGTCATTGATGGCTCGCAAGCCAACAGACCCAACGACAAGGTTGTGGTCCTCTTGAAGGAGATTAGGAGTAGTGAACCAAAAATAACTCTTCCAAGAGGGTGAAGAAGCTGGAAAGGGTTCAGAAAACAGGATTTAAGTATCTGAGGCTGATGAGACAGGAGAGGCAGAGGCCACACAAAAAAAAAACAGCATTTGATTAGGTATAGCAGTGATTTAAAAATAGAGTGGTCCAAGGCTATTCATGGGCAATGACAAAGTGATGAATGTATTTTTTTGAGAGATTGGGAACCAGTGTACTACAGGCACAAGAAAATATGGGTAAATGTGACTATGATCACAGGGTTCAGGAGAAGAGGCCATATTTTCAAGCATTGGAGGCTGTCTTGAGGTGCCAAGGGGCCATGTAGAGATCTGGATGGGAGAAGGTCTGGGGTAGGTGTTGTAATGTGAAGAAAGTCACTGGAGAGACACTGAAGCTAATGGATACACAAGTGTTTTATTCAACAAATGAGACACTCTCAGTGGAAGAGGCCTGTTTGACCCAAAACTACATGACATTTTGTATGCTAAAGATCAATGGATTATTCTATACTTACAATGTATCTACAATGCCTCCCTTGTCGTTGGGTCTGTTGGCTTGCGAGCCATCAATGACCCAAAGACCTATGGTTGCTGGGGTCAGGTCTTTATGCTTTGGCTCTTTTGGCTGACCTCAATTTGAATGAATGCTGTGTAAATACTGCCCATACACAATTATCGGTCAGCAAGAAATAACCGATCATACACCACATACAATTATAAAGATAATATATTTACCAACTTCAGCTTTATCAAACAGTTATTAAAAGAAAGAAGAAAATAAAATAAGAGGGAGGGACTGGAGTAGGAGCTAGTGGATCCATTTTGGGAGAGGTGTTTTAGAGTGATTTTTGGGTTAAGGACATATACATTTAACAATAGACTTTGGCTACCAGTCTTCACATCTGAAAATGTATTGTGGATTAGGGTGGCAGTGCAGCTCTGAACAATGGGTTCCTTAAATCTGTGAATCTCAGTGCAGACAATGCTGATTAAAATTCACTTGGATGTCTGTGGTGGGGATGTGAATCAGGAGGTGTGAAGGTTGTATGCAGTTTCAAAGAAAGCATTGTCCATACATTGTAAATATGGATTGTCCTTTTATGTTTGGCACATAAAGTATCAAGCCCACGTTGGGCCAGCAGACCTTTCGACTAAAAGCATCTGCATATGATGCCTGCTGTAGCTTGTTTTGTCGAATAAAGAAGCTGCTTTTTATCTACCAGTAATTTTCTCCGATGACTACATTCACGCAATAACATTTGGTGTCAGAAGTGGGTTACCTTTCTGACCCAGCGTGTGGCCAGCGATCTTAGCAGGGTAAGTTATTTGTAAGTTAATTATAAATTAGTACTCACACTTGGATTTGTTCAGGTCAGTGGTACATGGGAACATGAGGAATCACAAACATGGAGAGCTGAACTGACAGATATAAAAGTGGTGCGTGTGCTTGCATGTGTGTTTATGTAAGAGAGGAAACTTTGCGTGTTAAGTCTCCAGTTCCATCGTGAATGATCAGAGGGACTCCCTCTGTGTGCTTCTAATGTCAGTTAGATGGAAAGTTCCTACACTCCTTTATCAGTGAAGAAGAGCTACTTCCCTTCAACCTTTCGGTTCTTCAACCAACCAGCACAACCCCAACACAAATCATAGAGTCTAGCAACACTATGATCACTTTGCATTAAAATTAAATAATAATTGTGTTCTTTCTTGTGAACGCTGCTCATATGATGCTCGTGCCTGTGATGTTGCTGTAAGATTTTCATTGTACCTGGTCAGACATGTATTTGTGCATATGACAATAAACTCGACTTCGACAAGAGGAAAATCAAACAATCAGGGATTTAATTATACAATATTCAATATCATTGTTCACAATACCTAGGAAATGCCATCATGGAGCACCATTTTTATTATTTTACATCCTGGAATACATCAATGTCAATTAATTTCTTCCATTTTGCTCCAATACCTTTCATAAAAGGGACAGTTGCTGAAGGGACAGTTGCTGAAGGAACAGGGCATCAGCAAAGGATCACTGGAATTATTAACCTACTAAGCATTACACCTTTGAACTGCAGTAGCCGGAGAAAACCCACATATTCCACGGGGAGGATGTACAAACTCATTGCATAGGGCGTTGGCACTGAACATGTGCCCCATGTTACATCTCTCTGACTTCCTTTATTGCAGACTCCAGGCCAGTCACGTTCGATCCTACTATCCTTTTTACCTGGAAATACAACACTGATTAATCAACAGGTTAAATGAGACCATGGTACTAACGGGAGAAAACTGTTACGTTTGTCTCGTGTGGCACTTCAAAGAGAATACATCACACAACTCAATGTGGGCCACAGCCTACAAACCAAGGACCATCATCTTTGAAGATAGTGTCTTCTCAAACATTCCACTGTTACTTTTGCACCCACCATTCCTCTCTCAATACTGACGTCCTCAGCGTGGTTCCCTCTTGTGATTTTTCCCATATGATGTCCTCCCAAGCGTACCACACCTAGAATTCCTGTATCGGTTCAACCTCTTGGTGGCAGGGCTATTCCAGAGAATGCCAGGTCAAGGGCAGAGTAGATTTGCACACCAAACCAAACGTTGCCACAAACCATAGTTTTGTTGTACGTTATTTTTCGTTTCTGGAGAAATTTTCATTGAAGTTCTTTTGACAGTTACAGACCCATTTAGCATTATTTTAATAATGTGGTCAGTATTTACTGTCTCCTCAGTTTCTCCACCAGTTTAAAGTTGTACTACCAATTCCAAAAATCAAGAGAATTATGCACATCATGGACTGCTGATCAGACACCATTCCTTCTGGAAAGTCACCTCCCACTTCTTCCAATGTGTGTTGTCATCTTTAACATTCCTTTTATGATGTTAGTGCTGACCATCTAACCTTAGTGCTGAAAATCTGAAAATTAAATTTGTCGTGCTTATTGCACTCATTGACTATTACGTTTTCAGTTAACTTGATAAAGGTTGTCCAATATTTTGAATAATTGCTGAACTTTTTATTTTCAGTTTTATAGATGTTGTAACTTTTATATTTGGACAATTCCGCTATTTTTAATCAACCAACTCATTTTCTTTTTTATTAGTAAACATGGTTTTATAGTATATCTATCTATCTCTTCAGTATCTTTATTTCCAGTTATATGCAGCTATATAATCCACAGAACCACAAGTTCAAATATTTCTTAATCTGAACAGTTTATCAATTATATCCTCACTCTGTCTTAAGTCAATGTACAGCATATCCAGACTTGGATATTCTGTGTAAAAAGCTAAAGGTAAATTTCCAGCCACAGTTTTGAAAGTCTGATAAATAACACTGCCAACGCCCACATGGAATTGCCCCAATATACATCATTGTGAATTCACCCAACATGTTTAGGTGAAAGGAGAGTGATTCGGAAAATATGCTCTAAGTACTAAAATTGCATCGTACCTCTTTTCCACACTTAAAAATGATGAATGTTGGCAAAGATGTTACGTCTTTAGACTGAGCTGCCTCCTAAAAGAAAGACATTGGTAGAATTATAGGAAAGAGCACAGAAACAAGACATTTTGCCTATCAGTATTTAGCTAGTGATCTGACCTAATTTAACATCACACAGTTCCTGGTTGCCTGTAATTTCATTCAATAAACATTCTAATTCCTTTTAAAAGACTGCCCCTGTTTTCAATACAGTCCATAGTGAAAAATACAAAGTTGAGAACCCCTTCCCTTTGCTACATTTGGTCATTTTCTTAAAACCATTAAGATGTAACATGGGGAACAGCAGCCAGAATGCACATAGCAAGCTCTCACAAAACAACATGGAAATGAGCAAGTAATCTGATTTAGAAATGTTGGTTGAATAATAAATAAAGAACATTCATGTACTTCTGCTCCCAGTGGATAGGCAGAGATGAAAGACCACAGCACCAAGAAGGTATGGTCAAGGGAGGTGAAGGAATGCTTACAGGACTGCTTTGAATGAGTGGATGGGATAA
Source organism: Mobula hypostoma (assembly GCF_963921235.1). Classification (NCBI taxonomy): domain Eukaryota; kingdom Metazoa; phylum Chordata; class Chondrichthyes; order Myliobatiformes; family Myliobatidae; genus Mobula; species Mobula hypostoma. The sequence continues at coordinate 137,417,434 of NC_086101.1, read as the reverse complement.
TATCCGGCGACTCATCTTTGAATCTGAATGAGTTGTCACTGACTTCATCAAGACAATGAAGTGTGCCTTCAAGAACATGCAGTACTGTGCAAATATCTTAGGGACGTATAGGGTGCCTAAGTGTGGAGGATTTTGGCCAACTGGGTCGGGGGAATACCTTTGTAAGACGATACTGTCTGTCTTGCCTAATGCCTGGAGCAACAGTGTATTGTGATACTGCCCTCTAGCCTACTGCTGTACACTATGAGGCTACGTGACTTAATTGTGGAAGAAAATTCTGAATAAATGGTTAAAATATCTGAGTTGTTAACACCCTGCACTTTCCTTTAATTAGCAATTTGCCTAGTGCGATCTTAGTGCATAACACAGCAGCGTAAACAAGATGGAGACAATGATGATCATAACTTGCAGGGAGGACCCTGTGGGCTGTCAAGTTTCTGACAATTACAGAGTGTGTATGATTTTTCTTCACCTGTCTGTTACTAACATACAAAACAAATTATACTTTTGTACTTTAATGACTTACTGGATCTAAGAATTTAATGAACCTTCTTTATCATAAATAAAGACTCACCATTCTGCACGCTTGCAATATGTCTTAGTTTCAAGGATGTTCTGACAACGCATCTCTGTGTGTCGTGCGCAGAAAAGAGACAGTCTCTGGCATTTTCGTGGGAATTGATACTACGCACAGGATTGACTTTTTAAACTCTGACATGTAATTGACATTGTGTGTGTGTGTGCATGCATGTATAAAAAAGGCTGCGACTATTGTTCTTTGGAAGACTAACAATTGCATTGTTAACGAGTCATTATTTCCCTTATTCATGATTAAAGGTATTCTCTAGTCACTTTGAAGTCCATGTCCAATTTATTAGTGACCAACCTTAATTTAAATTCCATAGCAAATTAATTTCCCTAACACTAAGATTTTTGCACAGTACTGTATTTGACAACATGGAGTGGGGAACGAGTTTGTAAATCTGGTGGGAGCAAAGTGTTGGGAATGGTGAGGGTGCAGCACCGCAGGTGGTGTGTGGGATAGGTAGCAGACACACCCAGACCTGAGACGACAGGCAAGGCAATTTAATTCCAAACAATTGGTTTATTGATCATTACAGAATGTGTCTCTGGTGCTTTCTGCTCCCTTCCCCTTTTCCCCAACCTGATTTCTCTCTCCCTGACCCCTGCCTACTCTCAATCCACAGTAGAGACCCATATCAAAACCAGGTTTATGATCATTCACACATGCCGTGATTTAATTTGTGGTAGCAGTACAGTGCAATACATGAAATTACTACAGTACTGTGCAAATGTTTTGGGCATTCTAGCTACTTTAATGTGCCCAAGGCTTTTGCACAGTACTGTACTAGACATACCCAAGACAAAAGCCGTGCACTAACCACAAAATCTGGATCTGAAGCATTCAGGAAAATGAATAAATAGTCAACGTTTTGGGTCAAGACCCTTCTTTGGGACTGGAAAAGAATGGGGAAGATACTAGAATAAAAAGAGAGGGGGATGGGGAGGGAGGATTAGTTAGAAGATGCTGGGGGAAGCTAATTGGTTGGGAAAGGTAAAGGGCCTTCGATTTCCCTGAAGACTTGGCCTGCACAGCTGTCTGTGGCAATGAAAAAAATTCCTTATAGAAGGAATATATGGATGTCACTCTATTCCGAGTCTGTGCTGTCTAGACGCCTCTCTTCTCATAGGAAACATCCTCAATATCCAATCTAAGCCTTTTAGTATTCAATAGGTTTGAATTAGATTCTTCAACATTCTTGTAAACTCCAGCATGTACAGGCTCAGTGCCATCAACACTCCCATGTGATAACCATTTCATTCCTGGGATCTTTCTTGTGAATATCCTCTTGGACCCTCTCCAACACCAGCACATATTTTCTGAGATAAGAGGCCCAAAACTGTTCACAATACTCCAAGCGAGGTCTCACCGGTACTTTATAAAGTCTCAACATTAGATCCTTACTTTTATATCCTAGTCCTTGTGAAATGAAAGCTAACATCGCATTGGCCTTCCTCACCACAGACTCAACCTGCAAGTTAATCTTTAGGGAGTCCTGCCCGAGGACTCCCAAGTCCCTTTGCAGCTCTGATTCCTGAATTTTGTCTCTATTCAGAAAATAGTCTATGCTTTGATCCCTTCTACCAAAGTGCATGACCGTACACTTCCTGACACCGTATTCCATCTGCCACTCTACTAAGAAAGTAGAGGTGCTGCTGTGCTTTCTTTCATAATGGCACTTTTATGCTGGACCCGGAGAGATCCTCTAAAATGATAACACATGAAGAATTTAAAGTTGCTGACCCTCTCCACCTATGATTCCCCATTGAGGGCAGGCTCATAGGCCCCTGGTTTCCTCCTCCTGAAGTCAATAACTAATTTATTGGTCTTGCTAACACTGAGTGGGAAGTTGCTGTGGCACCAATCAGCGAAATTTTCAATTTGCCTCCTATATGCAGATTCGTCACCATCTGTGATTTGGCCAATGATAGTGGTGTCATCAGCATTCGATCTGTGTTTAGCCTCACAGTCACAAGTGAGTAGAGCAGGGGGCTTAACCTACAGTTTTGTGTGCAGATGGTGATCGTGGAGGAGGTGTTTTTGCCAACCCAAACTAACTCAGGTCTACAAATGAGGAAACCAAAGACTGAATTGCACAAGGAGGTATTGAGGCCAAGGTCTTGAAGCTTTGAGCAGATAATATTATTGAATGCTGAGCTGTAGTCAATAAAGAGCATCCTTCTGTATGTATCTTTGCTTCCCAGATTTTTCAGGATTGTGTGAAGAGCCAATGAACTGATATCTGCTGTGGACCTATTGTGCCTCAAGGCAAATTGGAGTGGATCCAAGACACTCCTTGGGCAGGAGTTGATATCTTTCATTGCCAATCTCAGAGCACTCCTCACAGCTGATGTAGAGCAAGTGCTTCTGGATGACGGCCATTGAATCAGGTTAACACATTCTTCTTAGGCACCAGTGTATAACTGAAGCTTGTTTGAAGCGGGTGGGCACCTCGAACTGCCAAAGCAAGATGGTAAATATATCATAGAACACTCCAGCCAGTTGATCAGCACAGATTTCTAGTACCCAGCCAGCTACAATGTCTGGGCTGAATGCATTTCATACGTTCACTCTGCTGAAGGACCCTCTCACGTCAGCCTCAGAAACTGAAATTACAGGGTCAGCGGGGGGCTGTGGGAGTTGGTGAAGGTGACTTCATGTTTTGTCGGTCAAAGTGAGCAGAAAAGGCATTGAGCTCATCTGGGAGTGAAAACTTGTTGTCACACATGTCGCTTGGTTACACTTTGTAGGAGGTGATAGCATTCAGGCCCTGCCGCAGCTGTTGAACAAAGATTCAGGTTTGGTCTGGAATTGCCACTTCACATGTGAAATGGCTTTCTGAAGATCATACTTCGATCTCTTGTATTTAACTGGGTCACCAGATCTGAATGCCTCTGATCTGGTCCTCAGCAGATTGCAGATCTCATGGTTCATCCAGGATTTCTGGTTTGGGAAGACTGGCTGATTTTGTAGGGACACACATGTCTACGCCTGTGATTATGAAGTTACTGACACCCATGGTGTTTTCGTTCAGATGCTCTGATGGGTCCTTGAACCTGGGCCAGTCCGTCAGTTTGAAGCAATCCTGTAGCCGCTCCCCTGCCTCCCGCGAGCACTTCTTTGTTGTTCTTAACTCTGGAGCCCCGCTTTTCAGCTTCTGTATTCAGGTAGGAGGTGGACAGAGAAGTGATCAGACTTCTCAAAATGTGGTCTTGGCATTGAACTGCAGGTGTTCCTAATCGTAGTATGACAGTGGTCGAGTGTGTTGGGACCCTGTTGCTGCAGGTGATACACTGATGATGTTCAAGCAGAGATTTCTTCAAACAAGCCTGTTGAAGTCCCCAAGAATGATTTGAAAGGCATTGGGATAGGCTGTTTCTTGTTTGCTGACAGTGGTACTCAGTATCTCGAGTGTCTACTTAACACCTGCCTTTGGCGATATGTACATTTCATTTTAGGATTTTGGAGAATTCTACTGGTAAATAGAATGGTCGGCATTTAATCACTAGATGTTCCATGTCAGGAGAGCAAGAGTGCGACAAGACAGGTGTGCCTGAACACCACAAAGAGTTTATCATGTAACACAGACCCCCACCCACCAACTTTTGTCTTCTCAAAATCAGCAGTCCAGTCCATTTGGTGTATTGAAAAGCCCTTAGGTCTTACCAATGTGTCTGGCATAAGCCAGGTCTCCACGAAACACAGAGTGCAGCATTTTCTCATTTCCCTCCAATACTACAATCTTAGCCTTTGGTCCTCAATCTTGTTCTCTGGAGACTGTTCATTTTAACCAGATGCTGGTAGAGGAAGTTTCATACCCCAGTGGTTCAGTCTGACTTGGAGTCCTCCCTCCCTTGGCTGATTGTAGACACCATCAAATGCTTCACAATTCCTAACCTGAAGTAGCAAAATCATTTCCTTTTCACTCCCAACTGTTCCTCACATTTCCAAACCTGAATGCTTGAAACTGCAATGAGCAAAACAGTTCTGAATTGCCTTAATGTTTATGTCTCACTAACTACCAGTGACAAAAATCACTGCCTTTTTAAAAAAAATATTAACACATGCAACTGACACTATTCAAAAACTCAGGCAATGCTGGAAATCCAGGTAAAACACAAAAGTACTGGCGGGACTCAGCAGGCCAGGCAGCATCTATGGAAAAGAGTACAGTCAACGCTTTTGGCTGAGACCCTTCATCAGGACTGATGTCCTCTACTGTTGTGATGAGGCAGCACTCAGGTTGGAGGAGCAACAACTTGTATTCCCACCTGATGGCATGAACACTGATTTCTCGAACTTTCGGTGATGTCCCGTGCTTCACTCTTCACCATTCCCATCTCTCACCTTATCATCTCCCCTGGTGCTTCTCCCCCTTTTTCTTTCTTCCATGGCCTTCTGTCCTCACCTATCAGATTCCATCGTCTCCAACCCTGCATCTTTTTCACCAACCAACTTCTCAGCTCTTTACTTCACCTGCTCCCTCCCCCCACTTCCCAGTTTCACATTTCACCTTGTGGTTCTTCCTTCCTTCCCCCTACTTTCTTACTCTGAACTCCTCAATATCTTTTCCCAGCCCTGATGAAGGGTCTTGAACTGAAATGTTGACTGTATGGTACACTTCCATGGATGCTCCCAGGCCTTCTGAGTTCCTCCAGCATTTTATGTGTGTTTCTATTTAAAAACTGTTCTCTCTAATGTTCTCTCGTGTCTAATGGCCACACAACTGTACATGACTGAAGCCAGTTAAAAACCTTTTGTCAATGGTCTGTCCTGGCTAAGTGGCGTAGGGTCGTAGATAAACAAAGGTGATCCCGACTACTTTCCTTGATTAGTTTTTGTTCTTTAACAGTTGTTCAATAAGCAGCTGCCCTCATTAACCAATGGCCCAATTTATGGGAATCCACTGTATATTTCTTATTATAATTTAGGATTTAAAAAATTTTGTATTGCACTGCACTGCTGCATCAAAACGACAAGACTTCACACCATATGACAGTGATATTAAACCTGATTCTGATTCTGAAGGGTCCCAGCCAGTTCAACCCTCTCTGAACATCACACTTCCCCACAGCCCTTACATCCTTTCAATAAACAGGGCCCACCCCCTGAGTGATGACCCCAGAGTTTGATACTTTCAGAATTTCACTCTACGTTGACCTCCAGGAATTGGAGCTACAGTAATTTGTCTCCCATTTTTAATATTTGTGATGCATATCCAAATAAAGTCAAGAGTTTGCAGAGATTCTCCAACTTACTTCAACTTCATCCACATCGATTGAACAGAAAATCATATCTGTATATTTTTCAGAAAATTCCTAGAAAGAAAAGTAAATGTATTCCTTTTATAAGAAATATTTGTCTCCAGAAACACCCTCATTTAAACTAACATCAATTACTTTAATAATTACAGTTCTGAAATACTGTTTGAAATCTAAATTCTATGAAAAGCAATACTGATAGTGGTTTTCTTTCAATCACTAGTTACGGTTGACTTACACCCTTTGGGGGTTGACACTGACACTTAACAGATGAGACATTGGTAGGTCAAATCACACACAGGCCAAACTGATTTTATTTGCCCAAGGGGTACACCAGCACCAGCAATTCACACCCCACAGTGACAAACAAGAGAAAATCTGCAGGTGCTGGAAATACGAGCAACACGCACAAAATGCTGGAGGAACTCAGCAGGCCAGGCAGCAGAGTCCATGTTTTAGACTGCAATCCTTTGGCAGGACTGGGGAAGAAAAGCCGAGGAGTAGATTTGAAAGATTGGAGGGGGGAGGGAAGGGAGAGAGAAACAACAGGTGAGAGCTGAAACTTGGAGGGGGAGGGATGAAACCAACAGTTAGGAAGTTGATTGTGAAAGAGTCAGAAGGCCATGGAAGAAAGTTGAAAGGAGGAGGGGGTACGAGCACCAGAGGGATGCGGAGGGCAGGCAAGGAGATAACATGAGAGAGGGACAAGGGGGTGGGAAATGGTGAGGGAGGGGGGTTGGTGGAGACATTACTGGAAGTTTGAGAAATCGATGTTCATGCCATTAGGTTGGAGGCTACCCAAATGGAATACAAGGTGTTGTTCCTCCAGTCTAGGTGTGGCTTTATACCGACATTGGAGGAGGCCATGAATGGAAAATGTCATCTATGCTCCGTCCACCAGGAGAAGCGTGATCTCTCAGTGGCCACCCATTTTAATTTCACTTCCTATTCTCCGCCCATCTCATCCCTCTCTTCTTTCCCCCACCCTTTCTTCTTTCTTCCATGGCCTTCTGTTACTTTCACTAATCAACTTTCTAGCTCTTTGCTTCATCCCTCGCCCTCCAAGTTTCAGTTTTTACCTGGTGTTTCTCTCTCCCCTCCCCCCACTCTTCAAATCTACTCCTCAGCTTTTTTCTTCAGTCCTGCCAAAGGGTTTCAGCCTGAAACATCGACTGTACTTTTATCCATTGATGCTGCCTGGTCTGTTGAGTTCCTCCAGCATTTCATGTGTGTTGCTCAGTCTTCTAAGGTGGGCCAGCTGATCACTCAGTACAAGGTCCCATCATACCATGGGAAAAAAACATTAGGAAAACTATCTGCTTAAGTTACGTTAACCATTACCCATAGAGTCAAGCCTTCATTTTCTGCCTGGACAGTTGTGAATGTGATGCTTTGCATATCAAATTCCCAGATTCCCTTCTGTCCTGCCCCCATCTTTTGTCTTTTCTCCCTCCTCATGGTCTCCATTACCTCACTTTCCCAGCCCCCAGCATCTCCATCTGCCCAACATTTGTACACTCATCCCACTGGGTGACCCCCCTCCACCCCCCATCTTTATCCCATGCTCCACCACTCCGTCAGATTCCACCTTTGTGAGCCCTTTCCACTTCCACCTATCACTGCCCATCTTCTGACATCACTACCACTCTCCCCTCTCCCTTATCTGCTTATCACCTCCAGCTCCTGCTCCACCCTTTCCCTTCACGTTTCTACCAGCTGTATAGCCTCGTGCTAGTCCAGATCAAGAGCCTCAAGAGAAAATATCATGTATTTCCCTCCACAGATGCTGCCTGACCATGTTTCAAAAGCAATTTGTGTTGTCATGTCAAACGCCATAGAAACATACCTTTCGGCCCACACCAATTATCTATAACGTTAATCCCATTTTGATGCTGCCCACATTTCAACCAATCTCCCATTTACATTTCCATCAAGGATAATTTACAGTGGACAACTAACCTACCAGATTGTACGTCTGGGATGTGGGGAAAGGTGAGCAGGCAAGGAATCTCAGCAAGAACAATAATCTCCTCTGGCTGGTCCTTCCATATACTCACCTCTCTCTGTCTTAAGAATTTTCCCCATGGGTCCCTTTTAAATCTTTTCCCTCTCTCCTTAAACTATGCCCTCATGTTCTTGATCCCTTTCTCTAGAAAGGAAACCCTACCTACGCCCATCAGTTAGGTAAAAGGTTGCCGCTCAGTCTCCTCTGCTAAATGAATAAAACCCTGGCCCATCCTCTCTCTACAGCTCAGATCCTCAAGTCCAGGCAATATTCTCATAAATCTTCTTGCACACTTTCCAGCTTAATGCTATTTCCCCCATGAACAGTGTTGCCAACACCTGCAGATGTGTACAGATCTGTATTCTCTGGAGTTTAAAAGTGGTGGACAGTAAAATAGGGAGGGATTTAGATTGCAAGTAGACATATTTTTCCAAAGTTTTGGGATTTGTGGGCGTTAGAGTACTGGCACAACAGAGGAGAGGTGGCCTGTGTCAAATCAGCCACGACTATACGGAATGGTGAAACAGGCTTGAGGGGTCAAAGGGCCTATTCCTGCTCCTATTTAGTTATAATAGAGGAATATGGGTAACCATAGGTAATTTCTCAGATAAGGACAGCTTTGTGGGCCAAAGGACCTGTATTTTACTGTAGGTTTTCTATGATTCTATAATCTGATTGACCACAACAGTATTTCCAGTATCTAATATATGCACAGATCTTGTTACTGTAGTGAAATTACTGAACCAGCAGCCAGTATTCCTGGACCATTGATTGGGAGACAGGAGAGCGAATCATAACATGGAACCTGGGACATTTGAATTCAAGTAATTAAACTAATCAAGTGCTGGGAGCGAAAACAATCAAACTATGGAAGTCCAACCAAGATGAAACTCTTGGCTTTTAACTTCCACCTCAGTTCAGGGGCAAGTAAAGATGAACAATAAATGCTGGCATTTCTGACAGCATCCACAATTCACGAACGACGAAAAATAGAAATCACACCACCCTATCAGCCAGGTACTGCAGCAATCCTTGCAGTGATAGAATCTCAGACATCCCACCCTGCAAAAACTCATTTCAGGGAGGGAGCACCATCAATTTGCCAGAGACTCCCGGAACTTCCGGGAGAGGTGGGATGTCTGCAATAGAGTAGCTCCTTAGCAGCTAGCCAACTAGTTTAAATAACGTTAGCTATGCCAATGAACAAATGACACCTGTTAAACTCACCTCAACATGTCTTTTACAGTCTTAACTCACCATGGGCAATAGAAAAGTCACTGTTGCAAACAGTGCAGCGAGCAACACTGTCATTATTTTTGAATCCTATTAGGCAGGGGTACATTTTAGTGTAGTCTGGGGTGACGTATGTTATATTTTCTTCTTTGGGAACACTCTCCCATGGGGTGCACTCTCTCACGCTCACTCTCTCTCGTGGTCTCTCTCTAGCGTGCTCTCGTTGTCGCTCTCGGTCTCAAAAAAATTGATTTCTGGGATATTGTATATAATTTGCGGGCATCAGGGAGCCACTGATATGTGGGAGACTCCCAGAACTTCCGGGAGAGGTGGGATGTCGGGAATCTTGTTGCTACAAGAGTGAGGAACAGTTCCTGATTAAAAAAGATTAAAAGAGACATCTAAGATATAAACTAAATGCACAAGGATCAAATATTTGGTACAAATGGGCCATTAAACAACAATTAGCTGAGTTCCTATCAATTCACAGAGAGCCAAGGGTACTGCACAGTTATCACAAGATTGCAGCATATTGATAATGTCTGTGGGTTAAAGGCAGCTTTTGTCATTCAGCAACATTATACCGTGAATCACAAATTCTCATCTGCCAGTACTCACAGCAAATTTTGGTTTAATCATTTTACAAGGTTGACACCAAGTCGCGAAGAAATCAACGACAACTAACTTGTCGCCACCCTCCTGAAGCTTGGTGGTGAAATCACCCTGAAAGATAACAAAAACAGGTTATTCTAGTTAAATTAAAGCAAAGAGTTCCAGAAATTCTGATGGTGCTCGCTACGATATTTGGCTCTGTGTATCCTGTGAATTTCAAAGTTAATGGGTGATGTACTTCTTAAAAGGGTACTAGTCACTTGGGATAATAGTACCCGAAAGAGAAGATTCTCCTTCAGCAAACAATGAATTCCACGTTCATCTCTGAAACTGAAACAAGAAGATTTTTGTCTCCTGATGAAGATAGGCACTTTAATATCAAATCCACACATTAGTAATACTTGGCTGGTCATCCACCATTTGTCCTGTAATCATTTTTTAAGCCAATACATAACTTTGAAAAATGTTTTCGTTTAAAGACAATGAATATATTAGCCTGATAACACTAAATAGAAATAAATACTTGCGCCAATTGTATTTTATGTCTATAATTTTATTAATAAACATTTCAAATATAATGTTAAGAACTGAGTCCAAGCAACCAATGGTATATTGACCAGTTTCATTCGAGATAGATACAGTATATGCGTTATATATACCACACATATGACTAGGGTGCCGAAGACTTTTGCACAGTACTGTATTTGTCACTGTGGAGCGGAGAGCGAGTTTGTATGTCTGACGAAACGAAAGGATGTCGGGAATGGCGAGGGCGGATCTTCGTGGGAGGGGTGAGGGACCGTGGCAGAGAAGGAGGGTCAGGGGCTGGGGGAGTGCCGTGGGTGCAACACACTCATCCCGGAGTCAGCAGGCAAGGTTAGTTGAGTCCAAACAATTGGTTTATTGATCATTACAGAATGTCTCTCCGGTGCTTCCTGCTCCCTCCCCTCTCCCCAAAGTTGATTTGCCCTCTCCCTGCCCCCTTCCCACCCCCAGGAAACGGATCCCATATCAGAATCAAGTTCATCACCATTGAATTTTGTTTTTATTCGCGGCCACAGTACAATGCAATACATAAAATTCCCAGAGTACTGTGCAGAAGTCTTAGGCACCCTTTCGATATATCTGATCTCGTCATAAATGACATGGATTGCTATCGGGAGTGAGATTTAGTCTCACAGTCTGGGCTGCTCGGATATCTTCTGTCTCTTTACGAAAGACATTCCAACATGGTAGATTGTCAGAGTGAGGCGCAGCAGGTAACCCAACCACCCTCTGTGAATCAGCAAAGAAAATATATATATGGGAGGTCGTCTTGCAGTGCGAAACGTAACTGTGATGATTTTCACAATCAGACACGTTTTCACTTCTACACCACACCCAGCCACTGCACTTCTTTCGTAATTAACCACAGTAAAACGCTCTGTGGAAAAATACACCATCGGGCAAGTTCATGCCGGCGAAATGTAAAATAGATTTTCCTCAGATATCCCTGGCCCTCCTTCAGCTTTTAATCCTACTGTTAGAATAAAAAATAACCGCTACTATTCTAATTAGTTCCCTCGATCTTAATTTTTTTTCTTCGTATCACTTCCGGAAGTTTATTGGGACGTTTTGCGCCATTAAAGCTACATGTAAAGTTAATTTCCATCCTTGTAATAAAAATAAAGTTTAAAGCTTGGAGAAGAACTGCCGTAAACTATTCCCAATAATCCAACAATTTTGTTTAAATGGAGAGTGAAAGTACACGCAACAACCAGTAAAAAGCCAACAGAGTTTAAACGGAGAGCCCTACAAACCTGCAAGTACAGACCGCGGAAGAGAATCTGCATTCTTCAAAACAACTGGGTGGTCGGAAGTTAATTCAACCACCACTTCTTTCATTCATAAGAGCCCTGAACATAGTAAAACGCCAGAGAAAGAGTCGCGCAGAGTCAGGAAACAAAATATTACGGCACGACATCAAATGCCGGCGAGAAAGATAGACTTGAAAGGATGAGGTCAGAGCAGAAGATCCGGGAAGGAATCTCAGAACCTGCCATCTCTTCAAATGGCGCACTACTTCAGTCGAGGATTATTAGGAAGCCCTGTTATATTTTAAAGTTGTATGGTGGGAGCTCGTTGACAAACCCAGTTCACATGCAAATATTTTAAAGAAAGGCACAGGAACAACATGAGGGGTGGAGGTGATCCAGAAGTATTCTCAGGACAGACTTCCCGCACAGCTTTCTGTAGTCAATGTTTAAAAAGTAAACGCACGGCATTCCTATGAATTAACACTAAAGCTGGAAAGCAACATTTTACAAACCCGTATTAACAAGCACACCCTTTTCATTGAAATACATCACGTGGTTAGTTACTCGGTTTAAGGAAAACGGCTGAGGAACTTAAAATCACTAGTTTAAAATAACCCTTCAAAATCTTTCGCACAAAATGAATACTGACACTGAAGAGTTACTTTCAAGCTTACCTGACTCTTAAGTTCGAGCACAACCATTTCCTCGTTTTACCTCTTGCTGTTATGCAGAGGTTACCAAGCGGTCTGTAACTTATACTCAGGAAGGGTGGAGGAACACGCCTCCTGATGAAAGAGGAAGTTTGCTTTTCCTCCATTACTGTTAGCGAGAGCAACTGTGAGTAATAAAGCCGATTCCCCATTGGCTTGTAAATTAAACATGTTTCTCCAGGATATCAGAGGCCGTTCAGTCCATCAAGTCTACATCAGCTCCCAGCGAAATTCCCATTCCCCATAATTTACACTTTAACTTCCATCTGGAACCTTTCCAGCATTTTGGACTTAATACTGAACTCCACAGCTCAAGATAACTTGATTTCTTTCTGTATCAGTCATCCAGCTGTGATATTGGTTCAGCTTTTTTCCCCTCTGAGACTGCAGGACAGATCAGCCTGACAGATGCATTAGGAACTTTGAAGGGACTCTTCTATAGGGACATGGAAGAAGGAAAAATGAAGGTCTATATGTGATAGGCAATGATTGGATTGATCTTGGAATTGTTTAAAGGGTTGCCACAATATCATGGGCCAAAAGCGTTCCCTTGTAGGTCTAGCAAAGAAATTTAAAGAGCAGGAAGTTTTTCGACGTGTGTTGTTGATTGGAGTACTGCACAGGTGCAACAGAAGTGTTTCCATGCAGGTCCGGCAAAGACCCGGTCTTTATAAAGAAGAGGTAGCACCTAGCGGAGCTGTCATCGTGGGAGAGGTCATCATCGGAGTAGTCTGAGGCAGAGTAGTAAGGCTTTGGCTCAACAATGCTTCAGTGAGAACAGGCAGAGGCAAGGTAATGCTTTAAAAGTAGTGTATTCCTTATTTCTTATTCTGAATTAACTCTAGAGAGAATGGGGGGGGGCGGTATGTCTACAGGACCAGTGTTCTGTTCTGGATGTCAGATGTGGGATTTCCAGGAGACTTCTAGCCTCCCCGATGGCCACATCTGCACCACGTGCATCGAGGTGCAGCTCCTTAGAGACCGTATTAGGGAACTGGAGCTGCAGCTCGATGACCTTCGGCTTGTTAGGGAAAGTGAAGCCGTGATAGACAGGAGCTCCAGGGAGGTAGTCACCCTAAGGATACAGGAGATAGATAAATGGGTAACTGTCAGGAGAGGGAAGGGAGAAGTTCAGATAATGGAGAGCACCCCTGTGGCCGTCCCCTCAACAATCAATACTCCATTTTGAGGGACCTACCTGGGTGAAACAACAGTGCCGGTGCCTCTGGGGCTGAGTCTGGCCTTGTCGTTCAGAAGGGTAGGGAACTGAAGAGGATGGCAGCAATGATAGGGGTCTCAATAGTCGGGGGACAGGTAGGCGATTCTGTGGATGCAAAAAGGAATCACAGATGGTAGTTTGCCTCCCAGGTGCCAGGGCCTGTGAACTATCCATATCCACAATACCCTGTAAAAGGAGGGTGAGCAGCCAGAAGTCACGGTGCATATTGGTACCAACGACAGAGGTAGAAGAAGGGAGGAGGTCCTGAAAACAGAATACAGGGAGTTAGGAAGAAAGCTGAGAAGCAGGACGTCAAGGGATCTCGGGATTGTTGTCTGTGCCACGTAACAGTGAGGATAGGAATGGAGTGAGGTGGCAGATAAATGCGCGGGTGAAGAATTCAAGCAAGACAGAGCTGAGGATGAGCTAGCAGGTTTACAAGCAGATGATGGATGTAACATGAATGTAAGGAAGGACAAGCCAATGATTGGGTACAAGTGCAGACAGAGCAAAGAGTTAAATTGTACCACAGAGACAAAATTCAAAAGGGCGAAGAATGCAGGACTGAAGGTGCTGTACTTAAATGTGCATCGTATTTGGAATCAGGTGGACAACCTGTGGCGCAGTTAGAGATTGGTCAGTTCAATGTTGTGGGCATCACTGAGTTGTGGCTGAAGGAAGGCCAAAGTTGGGAGCTTAACATCAAAGGATATACTTTGTATCGAAAGAATAGGCAGCAAGGCATAGGCAGTGGTGTATTTCTGTTGGTAAGAGATGGAATTACACCTTTAGAAAGAGGTGACATAGGGTCAAAGAATATTGACTCTTTGTGAGTAGAGTTAAGAAACTGCAAGGGTTAAAAAAAACCATTATGGGAATCATATATAGGCTTCCAAATAGTAGCCAAGATATAGGGTTGAGATTGCAAAGGGAGCTGGAAGAGGCATGTAATAATGGTAATGACACAATTGTAATGGGGGACTTCAATATGCAAGGGGATTGGGAAAATCAGGTTGGTGTCAGATCGCAAGAGAGGAAATTTGTTGAATGCCTATGAGATGGCTTCTTAGGGCAGCCTGTGCTTGAGCCTACTCGGGGAAAGGATATTGTAGATTGGGTGTTGTGTAATAACCCAGATCTTATTAGGCAGCTTAGTGTAAGGGAACCCTTAGGAGGCAGTGTTCATAATAAGATTGAATTCATACTGCAATTTGAGAGAGAGAGAAGTATAGGTCACATATATCAGTATTGCAATGGAATAAAGGGAATACAGAAGCATGAGAGAGGAGCTTGCCCAGGTGGACTGGAGGAGGATACTGGCGGGGATGACGGCACAGCAGAGGTGGTTGAAGTTTCTGGGAATAGTTCACAAGGCACAGGATAGATATATCCCACAGAAGAAGTTGTTCTCAAATGGCGGGAGAAGGCAACCATGGTTGCCAAGGGAAATTAAGGACTGCATAAAAGCCAAGGAAAGGGCATATAAGGTAGCAAAACTGAATGGGAAGTTGGATGATTGGGAAGCTTTTAAAATACAACAAAAGGCAACAAAAAAGCTATAAGAAGGGAAAAGATGAAATATGAGAACAAACTAGCCAATAATATAAAGCAGGATACCAGAAGTTTTTTCAGTTTATAAAGAGAAAAAGGGAGGTGAGAGTTTATATTGGACCACTGGAAAATCATTCTGGTGAGGTAGCAATGGGGGACAAAGAAATGGCAGATGAACTTAATGGGTACTTTACATCTGTCTTCACTGTGGAAGACACCAGCAGTGTGCCAGAGGTCTATGAGTGTCAGGGAGCAAGAGTGAGTGCCATTGCTATTACAAAAGAAAAAGTGCTAGGCAAACTGAAAAGGTCCTAAGGTGGATACGTCATCTGGACCAGATGGACTACATCCCAGAGACCTGACAGAGGTTGCTGAAGAAATAATGGACACATTGGTCACAATCTTTCAAAACTTGATTCTGGCATGGTCCCGGAGGACTGGAAGATCGCAAATGTCACTCCACTCTTTAAGAAGGGAGGAAAGCAAAAGAAAGGAAGGCTCAACTTCAGTGGTTGGCAAAGTCTCTTATTGAGGATGAGATTTCAGGGTACTCAGAGACTAATGATAAAATAAGTCAAATTCAGCATGGTTTCTGTAATTGGAAATCTTGCCTGGCAAATCTGTTAGTGTTCTTCGAGGAAGTAACAAACAGAGTGGACAAATGAGAAGCAGTGGATGTCATTTACTTGGATTATCAGAAGGCATTTGACAAAGTGCTACACATTAGATTAGATTAGGTTCAACTTTATTGTCATTGTGCCGAGTTCAGATGCAAAGCCAATGAAATTCAATTAGCATCTGACCAGAACTGCAAAGGATAGTGTTATCTACAAAATAACTGCGAATAAAAAGTAGGTGCTACAGCACACAGATATAAAAGTACTGAGACAGTACAATATGGGTGCAATACTGCTTAGCACTGTGATGTGAGGTTCAGCAGGGTCACAGCCTCAGGGAAGAAGCTCTTCCTGTGCCTGCTGGTGCTGGAGCGGAGGCTCTTGTAGCGCCTACCGGATGGGAGGGGAGTAAGAAGTCCATGGTTAGGGTGAGGTGCATCCCTGATGATGCTTTTCACCCTGCCCAGGCAGCGTTTATGGTAGATGTTCTCAGTGGTGGGCAATTAGGTGCCAATAATCCGCTGAGCAGTTTTCACCACACGCTGGAGTGCTTTGTGGTCCGATACGGGACAATTGCCATACCACACTGAGATGCAGTTGGTCAGTATGCTCTCAATGGTACAGTGGTAAAAGTCCATCAGTATCCTGGGACAGAGGTGAGCTTTCTTGATTTCAGGAAATAAAGGCGCTGTTGAGCCTTTTTGATCAGGATGGAGGAGTTCAGGGACTAGGTGAGATCCTCGGAAATGTGGACACCAAGGAATTTGAAGCTTGATACATGCTCCACTACAGCTCTGTTGATGTAGATGGAGATGCTTAACAAGATAAAGTGCTATGGTGTTACAGGAAAGATACTGGTATGGATAGAGGGATGGTTGACAGGCTGGAGGCAGTGAGTGGGAATAAAAGAGGTCTTTTCTGCTTGGCTGCCAGTGATAATTTGTGGATGAAGGGCCTGTACTGTGCTGTACTGTTCTATATAAGTCAGTGATAATAAACCTGATTCTGATTCCTATCTTCCTGTGCATCTGACGATGAAATTAACTTTCACAAAGTAGTGGAGAAGCAGAGAGGTTTAGGGAGAGCTGGAGACCTGGCAAACGTAGACGGTGAGCTGAAGATGGAGCAGTTAAGATTTTTTGCCTAGTCATGCAGACTCAGCACAGGGTGCTCACGTGGTATGTGTCAATCACCAGACGGTGTAGCTGCCTTGTGAGGAGGAGCTGACAATTAAAACCAAGTTACAGCGGTGAGTCACCGTACTGAGCCTTGGGGAAATCCGTGTGTGCAAACCACTCACTTGTCGTTGTTAAAATAAACTGCATTTTATCAAAGGAACAGAAACCATGAAAGCAGGCTCAGCAATGACACTGGGGGAACAGGAGACACAGATGCTGACATCTGGAGCAACTGGGGGTTGGGGCGGGGGGGTAGTTGATTTTTTGGGTCGAAGTCCTGATAGTGGAGAGGTAAGCTCGCCAGTGTAAAGTGGAGAGAGAGAAACAGGGGCAGAGTATCAGATGATCTGAAGGGGGAGGGGAAGTGTTTTAAGATAATGAGCAGATTGAGCTAGGGAGGGGAGGGGGAGGATTGAAGTTACAAGACATGATTGAAGGAGCTTCCCAAGTATTTATCTCAGATTGCCTTATTTGTACATCAATTCCTATTATCACTTGTGTTGTGGGGTCTGATGGCCAAGTGCACAAAGGATTTTTAACTTGAATGATTTGAGAACTGGATATCTGGAACTTTCTACAGTCCACCTTGGGATGTCTCAAATTCTTCAACTGAGAGTGTTCTGAGTTCTCAGTCAGTGGGTACACCTGAGAGGTTTGGTTACTGAAGGCATCATCCGGATGGGGGAAGGGCAAGAAAGTGGAAAATTACTCTTAGTGGGCAATACCCCAAGGGCTCAGGTAACTAACCTGAAATGTCAGCGGACCTCTTCAACACAGAAACAATTTTCAGTGACCAGAGCCACCCGGGCTTTTACACTATCAGTCACCACTTGTCCTCCAGTCTTCCCGCAGCCTAATAAACTTTTCTTTCCTTTCAACCTCTGGAAAAGGGGTTGCACTCTGTTTTTCACAGGTGCTGTCCGATCTGATGTGTATTTCTAGTATTCTATGTTTTTTCGGTTTCCAGCACCTACACATAATTTGGTTTTCACATTATTTCCATTATCACTGTTTCCTCTTTTCCCTCTTGGATGTCGTCTGAAAAGGAGATACACTGAGGTTCCAAGCACCCTGTGGGCCTCACTGTGACTTGACTGCCCTGCACCTCTACGCAGTGCAAGCATGCTATTGAATAGAATGGTCCTGCAAGGATTCAGACGAAAGAGAGACAGACAGAGGAGAATGCTGATGCTGGAATCTGGAGCAAAGGCAAACAGCTGAGAAGCTCAGTGGGTCATCTGTAGAGGCAAAGGGGTAGTTGATGTTTTGGCTTGAGACCATGTGTCAGTCCTGCTGCTGGGTCTGAACATGAAGCATTGCTTATTCCTTTACGCCCATTGATACTGCAGGACTTGCTGAGTTCCTTCACCAGTTTCTTGTCTGCTTTATGCAAAAGGACCTTGGTCTAAGATGTCCTACCCTTCAGCAAGGCTTGGCCTACAGACACTCATTCAGTCCTGCAGCAACAACTCAGTTACATGGCATCTTTGGACTTCGTCGTAACTTCGTACTTGATCCCAAATGCAGAGAATAAACACATCCATTATTTTCCATTACTTTCTTACTGAAATGATGCAGTTTGTCTTTATAGATGGTTTATTGACATCTTTGCTTTTATCTTAAGAGCCCTTTAAGATTCTCATGGTGGTCCTCTGTGACTTGCCTGTTCTTGAGCAGAAAGAGGTCATGATCTTAGTGAAGACACAAGAACAAGATGGTCAAAAAATAGTGTGTATGCCATGTTGGCCAAAAAAACTACAGTCTACAAGTCAGTGAATTTGAATGAATCAAGGAGAGTGACAGCAGCCAGACCAATTGCCTTTGTTCTTGCCATGAAGGAGGAGATGGAAGCTGCCATTTTATGAAGAGACTGTATTCTCTGTTTTGTGAATTAAAGTCAATTAGTGTCTTACGGTAGACACAATGATGCCTCGGGGAATCTGCTGAACTAGGGATCATTCCCCTAATTATTTATGAGGTTTGCTTTGGTTGGATATAACATGCAGGCCTGTGACTTTTGGGGTCTTAACCTGTTCTGTGTAATCCAAGCTGGTTGCTGATTGACAACAGAGAGTCATAAATTACTGATTGTCACTTGCTGGGAGAGGGCAATAAATGGTTGCCGGCCTGGAGCAGAGCCAATAAAAAGATGTTAAAGTTCAGCCACATGACCAATAGACAATGACACGGGAATGCAATGAAATCTTGCGGAATATTGGTAGCTTGGGCTGGCTATTTGGAAGTTCACTGAGCTTGGCAAAGTGTTTGCAGAAGTTTCAGCTCTAATCGAGAAGCCGTCATCAGTGTGCATTTGAGGGTGTTGTCTCCTCAGAATGCCAGCCTACATACTCGTCTGGGGTCCGAGTGGGTATTGGTTAGATGTCGTGACCTAACTACCGATGCGAAGGCAGATGGAATCGGAAGGGAAACTCTGTGCTTAATCCGGATGGAAGGAGACATGTAACAGCACAAGTGTGGGATGTGGAACAGACGTGGTTGAGAACACCCCGTCAACTATGTTGAAGGGGAAACTGCAAATGAAAATAAGATACCTTGTAGTGGAAAGTATCCTTACCAAAACAATTATAACAGTACTGGAAGAATTCCGACAGTTCCTTCTGCTGCAACACATAGAGGGGGCAGCATATGAGGAAGAGGAATCCACAGAACTGGACTATCAATCTAGAAACACATAATAGTTCATGTGGATGCTGTAGATTTTAAAATCAGTTAACAATCTGGAAAACAATTGCTAGGGTAACCAATTGTGCTCACTGAAACCACTAGATCATTGTCAAAAATCATCTGGTTTCCCAATGTCCCTTAGGGGAGTAAAGCTAGAATTCTTACTTGGACTAGAGGCTGACGAGGAGGCAGATTTTTGTTCAGGGTAACCTGGAGCCTTCAGGAGACCCAGTCCGGCCTCCAAGGGCAGACAAGCTGGCCATGCGAGTCCCGACCCCTAAACTTTAACTTGAAAGGGAGAATACAACTACAGCTGTGAAGATCCCTGCTGCACCTGATGACCCTGTGACACAGAGAGTTAAATGGAAAGGCAAACGGCAGACAATACTCTTCATGACACAGGGCATTACTGGAGCTGACCGGCAAACAGGGGACAGGTGGCAGGCAACAACACTTATCTTGACACGGAGCATAGAAAGGCAAGTGGCAGACAATACTTTTCTTAACATGGAGAGATGGAGTTACACGGGCTGACAGACTAATGCATTACACTTCTTATGAACATCCAGAATTGTCTGTACATACATCCTGGGATCATTCAGTGCAGCCTCTCCACACTCTCAATGGCAGCCAAGTCCTGGTTATGGGTATGTGTTTCTAGAAGTTTCTTCAGCTCCCCAAGGCCATCTTGGATTCAAGACACTAAATTATACTTTTATCCAAGTCCTCATTTCTATCAGTATCTAATAAGTTCTGGAATTCCGTATGAAAAATTTCTAGATGTTTCTCAATAAGTACTTGTTCACATTTACGAGCCGGCTCATTCTGGGTACTTTCATCACACTCATGGTGGACTCAATGTCGATTGAGGTAGGCACAAATTCCATTCAACACTTATACTAGAAAACCTGTAATCTTCTCACTGCTGCGTATAACATTTCAAAACACTTTCATCCATCAAATCTTTACCATCCTTAAGAAGGTTTGTCAATTTTCTAGTTTCAATAGCACGTTTTACCAATCATTGTACAACAGGGAATATGTGTATGAATACCAGACCCTGAATTTGATATGGTTGCAACCGGTGCGGGCAACACAGACACAATTTTGTCAGTCAAGGCTTTTTGACCAATTGTAGAATTTTCTTGAGAAAGCAAACCAACATCAATATCAAAGCTGCATGTTGTAATACACCATGTCATACCACCCCCTACCTTGTCAAATGGCGACAGTCCCTTAATCCTTGCTCTAAAGTATGATTCAGTTCGTAACAAAACATTGGCTTCTTCTAATCGTCTTTGTAATGGCACAATTTTCTCATTTGATACCTGGGAGATCTGAGTCACTTTCTTCAAACCTTCAAGCTGCTCTCTGGACGGGGTTCCAGTGGGGAACTCTGGCTGGCGAAGTGCAGGATAGTGCTTGTGTGCACTGGGTCTAATCTGGCCAGAGTGTCACTAGAGTCAGTGCGGTAATTCACGTTCCCAGCAGCTTAGAATGGTGTATTCTAAATTTTACTACAGTACCGAGGTTTACCTGTGAAACTCTGTCTCTCCGTGTCAAGATCAGTATTCTACGTTTCACTTCGGTACCGAGGTTTACCTGTGTAACTCCGTCTCTCCGTGTCAAGATCAGTATTCTACGTTTCACTTCGGTACCGAGGTTTACCTGTGTAACTCCGTCTCTCCATGTTAAGAAAAGTATTGTCTGCCGCTAGCCTTTCTACGTTCTGTGTCAAGATAAGTGTTGCCTGCTGCCTGACTCCTGTTTGCCATTCAGCTCCAGCAACGCCCTGTGTCATGAAGAGTAACACACATCAAAGTTGCTGGTGAACGCAGCAGGCCAGGCAGCATCTCTAGGAAGAGGTACAGTCGACGTTTCAGGCCGAGACCCTTCGTCAGGACTAACTGAAGGAAGAGTTAGTAAGAGATTTGAAAGTGGGAGGGGGAGGGCGAGATCCAAAATGATAGGAGAAGACAGGAGGGGGAGGGATGGAGGCAAGAGCTGGACAGGTGATAGGCAAAAGGGATATGAGAGGATCATGAGACAGGAGAGTTGTTTGTGTCATGAAGAGTATTGTCTACCGTTTGCCTTTCCATGTAACACTCCGTGTCAAGAAAAATTTTGCCTGCCTCCTGCTCCTCCATTCACCCACGCGGTTTGCCTGTGTTAATTCGTGTCTCTCGACCACTTGGAATTGTGTATTCTGAATTCTGTTCCGCGCTGTTTGCCTGTGTTAACTCTGTCTCTTGACTGCTAAGAATTGTGTATTTAAAGTTCTGTTTCCGCGCTGTTTGCCTGTGTTAACTCTGTCTCTCCGTGTTAATAGGAGCATTGCATGCCGCCTGTCTTCACGTTCGTCCTTCCGCCTGCTGTTCTCCTCAAGCCTTGCTCGCACCCTGGTCTGCATCCCTGTACTGCCTTGTTATTCTGCCCGCCTACACTCTCCCTTGGTTCAGTGGTTAAACACCGCGTTTCCATTGTAGCGACCCGGGTTCGATCCCCGGTCAAGCCTTCCTCGCTCCTCAGCTTTCGTCTGCCTAGTCCTCGCTTCCCGGCCTTCCCTGTAGTCGTTAATAAACACTTTAGATTACTCTACCTCCGTGCCTGTGTCCTGCGTTTGCGTTCGCCTCGTTCCATTGCAACAGAACGGTCTGCCCACGTGTGGGTGCAAAGCCAGGGTTTTTATGCAGCAGGTTTAGATGAGAATCAGGTGCCACAATCAAGAAGCCCAGGAGAACACGGGGAAAAGGGAATTAGGAGAATAAGAGGAATTAATGGTCGGGATCGTGACAGAAGGTCCGGATGGATTACCTGGTAAACTAACTGGCAGGAGTATACAAGGACATTTTCAACCTCTCATTGGTAGAGGTGGAAGGGAACAATTATACCAGTGCCTAAGAAGAATAATGTGAGCTGCCTTAATGACTATCGCCCGGTAGCACTCACATCGACAGTGATGAAATGCTTTGAGAGGTTGGTCATGACTAGACTGAACTCCTGCCTCAGTAAGGACCTGGATCTGTTGCAATTTGCCTATTGCCACAATAGGTCAATAGCAGACACAATCTCAATGACTCTCCATGTGGATTTAGACCACCTGGACAACACAAACACCACTATCAGGATGCTGTTCATCGACTATAGCTCAACATTTAGTACTGTCATTCCCACAATCCTGATTGAGAAGTTGCAGAACCTGGGCCTCTGTACCTCCCTCTGCAATTAGGTCCTTGACTTCCTAACCAGAAGACCATAATCTGTGCAGATTGGTGATAACATCTCCTCCTCGCTAACAATCAACACTGGTGCACCTTAGGAATGTGTGCTTAGCCCACGGCTCTACTCTCTATATACCCATGAGTGTGTGGCTAGGCATAGCTCAAATACCATCTATAAATTTGCTGATGATATAACCATTGTTGGTAGAATCTCAGGGTGGTGACAAGAGGGCATACAGGAGTGAGTTATGCCAACTAGTGGTGCTACAGCAACAAATTGGCACTCAATGTCAGTAAGATGAAAAAACTGATTGTGGACTTCAGGAAGGGTAAGATGAAGGAACACATACCAATCCTCATAGTGGGAACAGAAGTGCAGAGAGTGAGCAGTTTCAAGTTCCTGGGTGTGAATATCTCTGAGGATCTAACCTGGTCCCAACATATCGATGCAGTTATAAAGAATACAAGAGAGTGCCTATTAGGAGTTTGAAGAGATTTGGTATGTCAACAAGTACACCCAAAAACTTCTATAATTGTACCGTGGAGAGCATTCTGACAGGCCGCATCACTGTCTGGTATGGAGGGGCTACTGCACAGGACTGAAAGAAGCTGCAGAGGGATGTAAATTTACTCAGCTCCATCTTGGGTACTAGCCTACAAAGTACCCAGGACATCTTCGGGGAGTGGTGTCTCAGAAAGGCAGCGTCCATTATTAACGACCTTCAGCACCCAGGGCATGCCCTTTTCTCAATGTTACCATCAGGTAGGGGGTACAGAAGCCTGAAGGTACACACTCAGCAATTCAGGAACAGCTTCTTCCCCTTTGACATCCGATTCCTAAATGGTCATTGAACCCTTGGATACTCTTTCACTTTTTAAAAAATATATATTATTTCTGTTTTTGCAGGATATTTAATCTATTCAATAAAAAAGTGTACTGAATATGCTTTATTTATTTACTTATTTAATTATTTTCCCTTCTATTTTATGTATTGCATTGAACTGCTGCTACTAAGTTAACAAATTTAACGTCACATGCGGGTGATAATAAATCTGATTCTGATTTTCAGGGTGTTCTGCACAAGGGCTCCCAAGACCCTTTGCATCTCAGATTTGTGGATTTTTTTTCCCATTTTGAAAATAGTCTGCATATTTATTTCTACTACCAAGTTCATAACCATGCATTTTCCAACATTGTATTTCAGTTGCCTCTTTCTTGTCCATCCTCCTACTCTGTCTAAGTTCATCTGCAGCCTACCTGTTTCTTCAACACCACCTGTCCCTCCACCAATCTTCATATCATCTGCAAACTTGCAACAAAGCCATCTATTCCATCCTCTAAATCATTGTTGTACAGTGTAAAAAGAAATGGTCCCAGCACAGACCCCTGTGCAACTCCACTGGTCACTGGCAGCCAACCAGAAATGGACCCTTTTATTCCCACTCGCTGCCTCCTACCAATCTGCCAATGCTCTAAACATGCCAGTAACTTTCCTGTAATACCATGGGTTTTAAATTAAGCAGACACCTTGTCAAAGTCATTCTGAAAGTTCAAATATACAACATCCATGACATCCCCTTTATCGATCCAATGTGCAATCTCCTCTAATAACTCCAACAGGTTTGTCAGGGAAGATTTTCCCCTAGTGAAACCATGCTGACTTTGTCCTAATATGTCTTGTGTCACCAAGTACTCCACAACCTCATCCTTAACAATTGACTGCAACTTCTTCCCAATCACTGAGTTCAGGCTAACTAGTCTATAATTTTCTTTCTGCTGCCTTTCTCAAAGAGTGGAGTGACATTTGCAGTTTTCCAGTCCTCTGGAACCATGCTTCTTAATGATTCTTGAAGGACCATTTCTACTACTTCCATAATCTCTAGCACTACTTCTTTCAGATCGCTAGGATGCTGTTCGTCTGGTCCGGGTGACTTATGTACGCTTAGGTCTTTCAACTTTTTGAGCACCTTCTTCCTTGTAAATTAACTGCACTCACTTCCCTTGCCTCACACCCTTTAACATCTGGCACACTGCTAGTGTCTTCCACAGTGAAGACTGATGCAAAATACTCATTTAGTTCATCTGCCATCTCCAAGTCCCCCATTATTATTTCACCAGCTTAATTTTCTAGTGGTCCTATATCCATTCTCATCTCTCTTTTATTTTTTACATACTTGAAAAAGCTTTACTATCCACCTTGATATTGTTTGCAAGCTTGCTTTCATATTTCACCTTTTCCCTCTTAATGATTCTTTTAGTTCCTCTCTGTAGGTTTTTAAAAGCTTCCTAATTCTCTGTCTTAACACTGATATTTGCTTTGTTGTATGCCCTGTCTTTTGCTTTTACATTAGCTTTGACTTGTCTCATCAACCACGAATGTACTATTTTACAATTTGAGTATTTTTTTGTTTTTGGAATACATCTCTCCTGCACCTTCAACGTTTTTCCCAGAAACTCATGCCATTGCTGCTCTGCTGTCATCCCTCCCAGCATCTCCTTCCAAATTATTTTGGCCAGCTCTTCTCTCTTACCACTGTAATACTGCTTCAAGTCTGCTAGAAGTGTTAACTCTGTATGAGAGCAAGTGATGCGGATCTGAGATGCCCTGTGGACACATGGAGATTCGAAACGGACTACGAGGAACATGTGGCCAGCAGCAGAAGCTCCTTTGTAATTGGTAATATCTTTTCTGTTCTTTGACCGTTCCTGGAAGGTCAAGGAAACTTAGTAGGTATGCTTGCAGCTAGTGATAGTGTAAGTTCACATGTTCTTTTGTTGTGACGATAAAGGTACTTGTCAGTAAATGCGCACCTCTCTGTGCCTCTGTCCTGGGGTGGGGGGGGGGCGTTCCTTATTCTGATTGTTGAAATTCGCTTCCATTCTGATTGGTTAGTTTTGAAGCTGCAGCTGCTTTTCCCATTGGATAACTACTTAGTGTCCAGTTTCAAATATCCTGGGTATATAAAATAGCACATGATGATTGGGAAGGTATGCTCTGCACGCATTTTTAACTAAATCTGTTGAATGTATGTTTGCTGAGTATTCAGTTTTGTAGTGTCTGGTAACTTGAGGAAAATTAATGTTTGGTCAAATTTTCACATTTTGTAAATAAATGATTAACATACCTATTCAAAGTCAGTGCATTTTCTGTCTTACTTGCTGGACCCGTGAACCTGATTCAACGTTACAGCCTCTCTGATCTATATTACAAAGGGTGATTCTTGTAACAAGTATTAGGTCCAGAAGGCTACAAGGTAGAAGTGTTATTCCTTGCTGTAACAGTGCAGGAGGCCACAGGCCAATAGGTCAGATTGAATGTTAAAGTGGCATGCAACTGGAAACTCCACCGCCCCCCCAACCACCAAATGGACTCAATGCGAGTGCTTCTCAAAATGATCACCCAATCTGCATTTGGTTTCTCCAACGTAGAACAGACCATGTTGTGAATATTAGATGCAGTTCACGTGGTTGGAAGAAGCATACCAGTGAATTGATGCCTCACCTGCAAAGATTGTTTGAATCCCTCAGTGGAGAGGTAGGAAGAGAAAGGACAAGTGTTGTGTGACCTGTGAGTGCAAGGGAAAGTGCTTTGTGCCAATAGAAGAGTGGACCTGGGAGGGAAAAGAATGACCCCTGTGAAATACTGTAAGGGGAGGAGAAGGGATCATATGTCTGTTGGTAGATGGCTGGAATCTGTTGAATGTAAAGGCTGGAGGTTAGGACTGTAGCGCGGATGGGGGGGGGAGTCTCTCATTCCCTGCTGAAGGAGAGGGGTTGTGAGCAGGGGCATGGGAAATGGATGTGATGTGGCCAGAATTTCATAACATTTGCATTTGGTAATCTATGATTCATGAAGAAGGGCAACATTTCAAAGGCACCTGTTCAGGAAGAGTCATCACCAGAGATGTATAAACTGACAAAATGGAACAGGGGGAAGGGTCTGGCTAGAAGAAAATGGATAGAGAATGGTAGGAAGAAATAAATTCACTGAGGCAAGATTAGATGTCTTGATGCAGGCTCTTGACCCAAAACATTGACTATCCACTTGTTTTCACAGACACTGGGTGACTTGCAGAGTTCTTCCAGGAGTTTGTGCATTTTTGTTCCAGATTCCAGCAGCTGCAGTCTCCTGTGTCTGCTTGAAATGATGAGGCTGTCAATGCAGACCTACTTGTAGATTCTGGGCAGGCACAGAAGTGAGCTGTGTGACACTGGAACACATTAAAGCCGGAGCAGGGGAGGGAAGATCCCCTGAGAAAGTGAGGTCCATAACCGGGAAACCATGCATCTTGCACTGTCGTAGTGAGGCTCAAGTCCAGTCTGAGGGACAGCACCTCATCTTCTGTCTAGGCATTTTGCAATCTTCCAGACTTGATACTGAATTCTGTAATTTCTGGTAATTTACTTCCTGACTGAATCAGACATCCATCTGTGATATTGGTTAATCTTGTTGTTTTTTAATTTTATGATGGGAGAAGAACACATGCCCAGTGTAATGTGGCGTCTTGTCGTACTGCTCTGCACTTCATAATTCCTTTTTTTATTTGTCTATGCTCTATTTGCTCCCAATCATGCATTGAGTAGAGAAATTTGTTTACAACTTATTCTCTTAATTACTCCACGTGTACCCAATCAGAGACATTCCCCCATCTTAACAAACTTCTTTTGTCTTCTTCCCCACTCTGATGAAGGGTCTTTAGCCTGAGACATTATCTCTGTTTATCTTCGTACATATGCGGCCTGATGTGCTGAGTATTTCCATAAGACAGCCTTTCCATTTTAGTTTGTGGTAGATAGTTAAGTTGTGAAGATGTTATCACAGTGATATACAGAAGTACTTTGATAGATTAAGCAAATGGGCAAAGATTTGTTCTCCCCAGGTTATTAAATAGGCATCCGTTAGTCTCGTGAGACCATGGATTTGCACCTCGGAAGGTTTCCAGGGCGCAGTCCTGGGCAAGGTTGTATGGAAGACCGGCAGTTGCCCATGCTGCAAGTCTCCCCTCTCCACACCACCGATGTTGTCCAAGGGAAGGGCACTAGGGCCGCTACAGCTTGGCACCGGTGTCGTTGCAGAGCAATGTGTGGTTAAGTGCCTTGCTCAAGGACACAACACGCTGCCTCAGCCAAGGCTCAAACTAGTGACCTTCAGATCACTAGACAAACGCCTTAACCACTTGGCCATGCGCCAGGTTATTACATCCCATATACAGAATTGTGTTCTTGGGAGATTTGTCAGTTGCAGGGGAGAGCAGCACCAAAGGGAGGGGCCTACACCAATCGAGCAATCGGGCCATGTTCCCCCCCACCGCTGTTGGTCTTACCAATGAACCAGCAAGTAGCATTGCAGTATTCTTGCAAAGGGGTCTTGCAATCACAAGAAAAATGTTCAAGACAATCATTTACACTGGTTGTTGGACCACACGCTGCTTCCGACACCTTCAAGTTCCTGGGTGTCAACGTCTCTGAGGATCAAGGCAAGACTGTAACTATATTTCATTATGTCTGAGGATATTTCGTTTGTCACCTAGAACACTCAAAAACTTCTACAAGTGTACCGTGGAGTGCAATCTGACGGGCTGCATCACTCTCTGGTATGGGGGTGGAGCGCTACTGCACAGGATCAAAAGAAGCTACAGAGAATTGTAAAATCAGTCAGCTCCATCATGGGTACTAGCCTCCATAGTATCCAAGACATCTTCAAGGAGCAGTGCTTTAGAAAGGTGGTGTCCATCTTTAAGGACCCCCACAGGGCATGCCCTCTTCTCATTGTTACCATCAGGTAGGAGGTACAGAAGCCTGAAGGCACACACTCAGTGATTCAGGAACAGCTTCTTCCCCCTTGCCTTCTGATTTCTGACTGGACATTGAACCCAAGGACAGTACCCCACATTTTTTTTTACTGTTTTTGCACTATTTTTAACCTATATATACTTACCGTAATGTATTTATTTTCTATGTTTATCATGTATTTATCAAGGGTGGGAGGCAGCAGAACGAAAACTATAGACCTGTTAGCCTGACATCAGTGGTTGGGAAGTTGTTGGAATCGATTGTTAGAGGTGAGATTATGGAGTGCCTGGAGGCACATAACAAGATCAGCCAAAGCCAGCATGGTTTGCTGAAAGGAAAATCCTGCCTGGCAAACCTACTGCAATTCTTTGAGGAAATTACAGACAAGGTAGACAAAGGAGATGCAGTAGACATGGTGTACTTGGATTTTCAGAAGGCCTTTGACAAGATGCCGCACATGAGGCTGCTTAGCAAGATAAGAGCCCATGGAATTACAGGGAAGTGGGTGGCGCATTGGCTGATCAGCAGAAAACAGAAAGTGGGAATAAAGGGATCCAATTCTGGCTGGCTGCCAGTTACCAGTGGAGTTCCACAGGGGTCGGTGTTGGGACTGCTGCTTTTTACGATGCATGTCAATGATTTGGACTGCAGTATTAATGGATTTGTGGCTAAATTTGCCGATGATACAAAAATAGGTGGAGGAGTGGGTAGTGTTGAGGAAACAGAGATCCTTCAGAGAGACTTAGATAGTTTAGGGGAATGGGCTAAGAAGTGGCAAATGAAATACAATGTTGGAAAGTGTATGATCATGTACTTTGGTGGAATAAATAAACAGGCAGACTATTATTTAGATGGGGAAAGAATTCAAAATGTAGAGATGCAAAGGAACTTGGGAGTCCTTGTGCAAGATACCCTAAAGGCTAACCTCCAGGTTGGGTTGGTGGTGAAGAAGATGAATGCAATGTTGGCATTCATTTTTAAAGGTATAGAATATAAGAGCAGGGATGTGATATTGAGGCGCTATAAGGCACTCGTGAGCTCATACTTGGAGTATTGTGTGCAGTTTTGGGCTCCTTATTTTAGAAAGGATATACTGACATTGGAGAGGGTTCAGAGAAGATTCACGAGAATGATTCCAGGATTGAAATGATTACCTTATGAGGAACGTCTGGCAGCTCTTGGGGTTCAGGAGAATGAAGGGGGATCTCATAGAAATCAGTAAAATAACAGGACAGGTGTTTAATTGGTTAAATGATAAATGGGATTTTTTTCCCTGTATTTCTTGACTTAGAATGTTAGAACAGCATTGTTATGCTAGAATTGTTTGGCCTTATCTTAATCATTCTGAACAATTCTGACCACCACATTACAGGTAAATGTCATTTCAC
The DNA here is from genome assembly GCF_963921235.1 of Mobula hypostoma. NCBI lineage: Eukaryota > Metazoa > Chordata > Chondrichthyes > Myliobatiformes > Myliobatidae > Mobula > Mobula hypostoma. Next base: position 137,387,581 of record NC_086101.1, on the reverse strand, counting down.
TGGAAAAGATCCATATCAGAGTTACACTGTAGTGTGGACTTGAAAAGATCAAAGTTCAAAGTGGATTTATTATCTAAGTATGTGTACAATCCTGAGATTTGTCTTCTCCACAGACAGTCACATAACAAAGAACACCATGGAACCTGTTCAAAGAAAAACATCAACAAACCCCCAACAGTAAAAAAAACAAACGGCAACAAGAAAGAATGAACAAAAACACAGAATATAAAAACACAAAATCAAATGAGTACAATTGAAAGAATCGAGGAGAGAGAGAATATGAGATATATATCATAGATATACATGATATATCATGAAATATATATCAAATGAGAAAATTACTCAATCGGCCTAAAAACACACCATCAAACTATAGATCACAGGCTCCAACAGTACCTGAACCACATTTAAAAGAAAAAGATGTAAAACAAGTGAAAGAAATAGTTTCATGGACCTTCTGGAAGACGTTGCCCATGATAATGTTGTTCACTGGTGTCACCTTGATATAGGTTTGAGAAAAGATTTTGTGGGATACAATAATTTGGAATTCTGGTTAATTGGGCTATTGGTTAATCGGGGCAGCAGCTAATTTGGGATATCTCTTAAAGAATGAAAATGAATTGAGAAATAACCGGGTTCCCTTCATTTATTTGTGACACTATGCCACTTAATTGGGACAGGAGACTGTTGCGAGTTTCTAACTTTTGTCAGTTATGTGCAATTGTGTGACCATTTAACCCTACACTGTGCTTAGAGCAAATAGTTTTTAAATAGTCACACTTGTGTGTGCTTGTGTTATGCTACCCATTTGGGCTGACGGATGCTGATTTAAAAAGTAGTGATGTTTGAAGCAAACGTTGCCCTTTTATAGGCAGTATAGTTTGTCAGTGATAGTTGGCAAGAAATAAGCAGTAAGACAATTCAAAACTATTTTGCTCACTCTGCAGTTTCAAACATTCAGATTTGGAGATACCAAAAGTGGCTGGGAGTGAAAAGGAAACAATTTTACTACTTCAACAAATTGGGACCTATGAAGTAATTGAAGTTATCAACAGTCATCTTGAACAATGAAGATGAAGATTTGGAAGATGTAATTGTCGAAAGCATTGTAACAGGACACCAAGGTGGGAAATATGAGGATGAGGAAAGTGATGGTGATGATGCATCTGAACTTGAGCTCGTGACTATAAGGAATGCCAGGAAATTTATAAACGTAAACACGAGGAATTCTGCAGATGCTGGAAGTTCAAGCAACACACATCAAAGTCGCTGGTGAATGCACCAGGCCAGGCAGCATCTGTAGGAAGAGGTACAGTTGACGTTTCGGGCCGAGACCCTTCGTCAGGACTAACTGAAGGAAGAGTTAGTAAGAGATATGAAAGTGGGAGGGGGAGGGGGAGATCCAAAATGATCGGAGAAGACAGGAGGGGGAGGGATGGAGCCAAGAGCTGGACAGGTGATAGGCAAAAGGGATATGAGAGGATCATGGGACAGGAGGCCCAAGGAGAAGGAGAAAGGGGAAGGGGGGAAAAACCCCAGAGGATAGGCAAGGGGTATAGTCAGAGGGACAGAGGGAGAAAAAGGAGAGAGAGAGAAAGAATGTGTGTATTTAAATAAATAATGGATGGGGTACGAGGGGGAGGTGGGGCATTAGCGGAAGTTAGAAATTCATGTCACTGGGAGATCCTGCTTTTTTTGGCGGACAGAGCGTAGGTGTTCAGCAAAATGATCTCCCTCCCCCCCTCTGCTTTCCGCAGGGATCGCTTCCTACGCGATCCCTTGTCCATTTGTCCCCCCCATCCCTCCCCACTGATCTCCCTCCTGGCACTTATCCTTGTAAGCGGACCAAGTGCTACACATGCCCTTACACTTCCTCCCTTACCACCATTCAGGGCCCCAGACAGTCCTTCCAGGTGAGACGACACTTCACCTGTGAGTCGGCTGGGGTGATATACTGCGTCTGGTGCTCCTGATGTGGCCTTCTGTTTATTGGTGAGATCCGACGCAGACTGGGAGATCATTTTGCTGAACACCTACGCTCTGTCCGCCAGAGAAAGCAGGATCTCCCAGTGGCCACACATTTTAATTTCACATCCCGTTCCCATTCTGACATGGCTATCCATGGTCTCCTCTACTGTAAAGATAAAGCAACACTCAGGTTGGAGGTACAACACCTTATGTTCCATCTGGGTAGCCTCCAACCTGATGGCATGAACATTGACTTCTCTAACTTCCGCTAATGCCCCACCTCCCCCTCGTACCCCATCCATTATTTATTTTTATACACACATTCTTTCTCTCTCTCTCTCCTTTTTCTCCCTTTGTCCCTCTGACTATACCCCTTGCCCACCCTCTGGGGTTCCCCCCCCTTTCCTTCTCCCCGGACCTCCTGTCCCATGATCCTCTCATATCCTTTTTGCCAATCACCTGTCCAGCTCTTGGCTCCATCCTTCCCCCTCCTGTCTTCTCCTATCATTTTGGATCTCCCCCTCCCCTTCCCACTTTCAAATCTCTTACTAGCTCTTCCTTCAGTTAGTCCTGACGAAGGGTCTTGGCCCGAAACATCGACTGTACCTCTTCCTAGAGATGCTGCCTGGCCTGCTGCGTTCACCAGCAACTTTGATCTGTGTCGCCAGGAAATTTATTGTTAGATTACGACACAACTTCATGCAAGAAGGCAATGAATGCAGTCCATCATCTGTACTAGGTGGCTATGCTAATTTTGTTCATTTACAGCTGATCAAAAGAACATGGCAGCAAAGACTAGAAGAATTCCTCTGTCTTTTAGGAATAAATACACGGTCTTATGCTACCAAAGTAGTATTGGTAGTATTCCAATTTGTTCAGCATTTATTTAAATAAGTAATTTGTTACTCGGTCAGTTGTCTTTTTTTAAGCCACACACACAAAATGCTGGAGGATCTCAGAAAGCAACATCTATGGAAAAGTGTGAACAGTTGACGTTTTGAGCTGAGACCCTTCATCAGGACCAAGAGGAATGCAACCTTGTCATTGGGTTTGTTGGCTTGCAGAGCTATCGTGGTTGGGGTCAGGTCTTAATGCTTTGGCTGTTTTGGCCGACCTCGATTTAAGTGAATGCTGTGTAAATACTGCCCATACACAATTATTGGTCGGCAAGATATAACCGATCGTACACTGCACACACTGCACTAAACCTTAATCCTAATCTTGGAGGAGATTAGGAATGGTGAAGCAAAAGTAACCTTTCCAAGAGGGTGAAATAGCTGGAAAGGGTTCAGACAACAGGATTTAAGTATCCGAGGCTGACAAGACAGGAGATGGGGAGGCCAAACCAAAAAAAAAACAGCACTTGATGAAGTATAGCATTGCTTTAGAGATAGAGTGGTCCAAGGCTATTCATGGGCAATGACAAAGCGATGAATGTACTTTTTTGAGAAATTGGGAACCTGTATACTGCAGGCATAAGAAATTATGGGTAAATGCGACTATGAACACATGGTTCAACAAAGTACGCCATATTTTCAAGCATTGGTGGCTGTCTTGAGGTGCCAAAGGGCCATGTGAAGATCTGGATGGGAAAGGACCTGAGGTAGGTGTTGTAATGTGAAGAAAGTCACTGGAGAAACACTGAAGCGAATGGATACACAAGTGTTTTATTCAACAAATGAGACAATCTCTGCTTGACCCAATATTACATGACATTTTGTATGCTAAAGATCAAAGAACAATTCTACACCTACAAAGTATCTACAATGCCTCCTTTGAAAGGTAGAGGGTGGGACTGGAGTAAGAGCTGGCAGATGATAGGTGGATCCATTTGGGGGGGGGGTTGAGAGGCCAATGAGGGAGAGGGGAGAGTTAGAATGATGTCAGAAGCGACGGGAAGTGACAAGGGACTGAAAATGATGGAATTGGACAGGAGAGGAAGGTGGAGCTTAGAACCTGTGGGAAGACTTTGTGGATGACAGGCGTACATACTGAACAAAGCCATTAATAACTACTTACCGTCAACCTTTCGATTCTTCAACCAACCAGCACAACCCCAACACAAATCATAGAGTCTAGCAACACTATGATCACTTTGCATTAAAATTAAATAATAATTGTGTTCTTTCTTGTGAACGCTGCTCATATGATGCTCGTGCCTGTGATGTTGCAGTAAGATTTTCGTTGTACCTGGTCAGAAATGTATTTGTGCATATGACAATAAACTCGACTTTGACAAGAGGAAAATCAAACAATCAGGGATTTAATTATACAATATTCAATATCATTGTTCACAATACCTAGGAAATGCCATCATGGAGCACCTTTTTTATTATTTTACATTCTGGAACACATCAATGTCAATTAATTTCTTCCATTTTGCTCCAATACCTTTCATAAAAGGGACAGTTGCTGAAGGAACAGGGCGTCAGCAAAGGATCACTGGAATTATTAACCTACTAAGCATTACACCTTTGAACTGCAGTAGCCGGAGAAAACCCACATATTCCATGGGGAGGATGTACAAACTCATTGCATAGGGCATTGGCACTGAACATGTGCCCCATGTTACATCTCTCTGGCTTCCTTTATTGTAGACTCCAGGGCAGTCACGCTCGATCCTATTATCCTTTTTACCTGGAAATACAACACTGATTAATCAACAGGTTAAATGAGACCATGGTACTAACGGGAGAAAACTGTTACATTTGTCTTGTGTGGCACTTCAAAGAGAATACATCACACAACTCAATGTGGGCCACAGCCTACGATCCAAGGACCATCATCTTTGAAGATAGTGTCTTCTCAAACATTCCATTGTGACTTTTGCACCCACCATTCCTCTTTCAATACTGACGTCCTCAGCGTGGTTCCCTCTTGTGATTTTTCCCATACGATGTCCTCCCAAGCGTACCACACCTAGAATCCCTGTATCGGTTCAACCTCTTGGTGGCAGGGCTATTCCAGAGAATGCCAGGTCAAGGGCAGGGTAGATTTGCACACCAAACCAACATTGCCACAAACCATAGTTTTGTTGTACGTTATTTTTAGTTTCTAGAGAAATTTTCATTGAAGTGCTTTTGACAGTTATAGACCCATTTAGCATTATTTTAATAATGTGGTCAGTATTTACTGTCTCCTCAGTTTCTCCACCAGTTTAAAGTTGTACTACCAATTCCAAAAATCAAGAGAATTATGCACATCATGGACTGCTGATCAGACACCATTCCTTCTGGAAAGTCACCTCCCACTTTTTCCAATGTGTGTTGTCATCTTTAACATTCCCCTTATGATGTTAGTGCTGAAAATTTGAAAATTAAATTTGTCGTGCAGATTGCAGTTATTGACTATTACATTTTCAGTTAGCTTGATAAAAAGTTGTCCAATATTTTGAATAATTGCTGAACTTTTTATTTTCAGTTTTATAGATGTTGTAACTTTTATATTTGTGACAATTCTGATATTTTTAATCAACCAACTCATTTCCTTTTTTATTATTACACGTGGTTTTATAGTATCTCTGTCTCTTCAGTACCATTATTTCCAGTTATATGCAGCTATACCATCCACAGAACCACAAGTTCAAATATTTCTTAATCTGATCAGTTAATCAATTATATCCTCACTCTGTCTTAAGTCAATGCACGGCATATCCAGGCTTGGACATTCTGTGTAAAAAGCTAAAGGTGAATTTCCAGCAATACACTTTATTAAAGTTGCTGGTGAACGCAGCAGGCCAGGCAGCATCTCTAGGAGGAGGTACAGTCGACGTTTCAGGCCGAGACCCTTCGTCAGGACTAACTGAAGGAAGAGTTAGTAAGAGATTTGAAAGTGGGAGGGGGAGGGGGAGATCCAAAATGTTAGGAGAAGACAGGAGCGGGAGGGATGGAGCCAAGAGCTGGACAGGTGATTGGCAAAGGGGATATGAGAGGATCATGGGACAGGAGGTCTGGGGAGAAGGAAAAGCGGGGGGGAATCCCAGAGGATGGGCAAGGGGTATAGTCAGAGGGATAGAGGGAGAAAAAGGAGAGTGAGAGAAAGAATGTGTGTATAAAAATAAATAACGGATGGGGTACGAGGGGGCAACTTTGATAAAGTGTGTTTCCATCCCTCCCCCTCCTGTCTTCTCCTATCATTTTGGTTCTCCCTCTCCCCCTCCCACTTTCAAATCTCTTACGAACTCTTCCTTCAGTTAGTCCTGATGAAGGGTCTCGGCCTGAAACGTCGACTGTACCTCTTCCTAGAGACGCTGCCTGGCCTGCTGCGTTCACTAGCAACTTTGATAAAGTGTGTTGCTTGAATTTCCAGCATCTGCAGAATTCCTCTTGTTTGGTAAATTTCCAGCCAGAGGTTTGAAAGTCTGATCAATAACACTGCCAATGCCCACACAGAATTGTCCCAATCCACACCAATGTGAATTCACCCAATATCTTTACGTGAAAGGAGAGTGATTTGGAAAATATGCTGTAAGTACTAAAATTGCATCATACCTCTTTTCCACACTTAAAAACGATGAATGTTGGCAAAGGTGTTATGTCTTTAGACTGAGCTACATCCTAAAAGAAAGACATTGGTAGAATTATAGGAAACAGCACAGAAACAAGACATTTTGCCTATCAATATTTAGCTAGTGACCTGACCTAATTTAACATCACACAGTTCCTGGTTGCCTGTAATTTCATTCAATAAACATTCTAATTCCTTTTAGAAGACTGTCCCTGTTTCAATACAGTCTATAGTGAAAAATACAAAGTTGAGAACCTATCTATCCCCCTTCCCTTTGCTACATTTGGTCATTTTCTTAAAACCATTAAGATGTAACATGGGGAACAGCAGCCAGAATGCACATAGCAAGCTCTCACAAAACAACATGGAAATGAGCAAGTAATCTGATTTAGAAATGTTGGTTGAATGATAAATATCGATAAAGAACATTCGTGTACTTCTGCTCCCAGTGGATAGGCAGAGATGAAAGACCACAGCACCAAGAAGGTATGGTCAAGGGAGGTGAAGGAATACTTACAGGACTGCTTTGAATGAGTGGATGGGATAATATTCGGTGACTCATCTTTGAATCTGAATGAGTTGTCACTGACTTCATCAAGACAATGAAAGTGCGCCTTCAAGAACATGCAGTACTGTGCAAATATCTTAGGAATATATAGGGTGCCTAAGTGTGGAGGATTTTGGCCAACTGGGTTGGGTGAATACCTTTGTAAGACTATATTGTCTGTCTTGCCTAATGCCTGGAGCAACAGAGTATTGTGATACTGCCCTCTAGCCTACTGCTGTACACTGTGAGGCTACGTGACTTACTTGTGGAAGAAAATTCTGAATAGATGGTTAAAATATCTGAGTTGTTAACACCCTGCACTTTCCTTTAATTAGCAATATGCCTATTGTGATCTTAGTGCATAATACAGCAGCATAAACAAGATGGAGACAATGATGATCATAAATTGTAGGGAGGACCCTGTGGGCTGTCAAGTTGTTGATAATTACAGGGTATGTATGGTTTTTTGTCACCTGTCTGTTACTAACATATAAAACAAATTATACTTTTGTACTTAATGACCTACTGGATCAAAGAATTTAATGAACCTTTATCATAAATAAAGACTCATCATTCTGCATGCTTGCAGTAATCTATCTTAATTTCAAGGCTGTTCTGACAACGCATCTGTGTGTCGTGCGCAGAAAAGAGATGGTCTCCGGCATTTTCGTGGGAATTAATAATACACACAGGATTGACTTTTTAAACTCTGACATGTAATTAACATCTGAGTATGTGTGTGTACGCATGTGCACATGTATAAATCCACCACAAAACCATCACGGTGGGTTTCACAGCTCTACAGGTGAGAAGACAGTTGAAATGTCTCAACCCAAGCAAGGCTGAAGGACCGGATGGTGTCAGTACCAGGATGCTCAAAGCCTGTGCCCCTCAGCTATGTGGAGTACTTCGCCATGTATTCAACCTGAGCCCGAGGCTCCAGAGGGTTCCTGTACTGTGGAAGACGTCCTGCCTCGTCCCTGTGCCGAAGACGCCGTGCCCCAGCGGTCTCAATGACTACAGACCGGTGGCATTGACCTCCCACATCTTGAAGACCCTGGACAGACTTGTTCTGGAGCTGCTCCGGCCTATGGTCAGGCCACACTTAGATCCCCTCCAGTTCGCCTACCAGCCCCGACTAGGAGTTGAGGATGCCATCGTCTTCCTGCTGGACCGTGTCTACGCCCACCTGGACAAGCCAGTGAGCACTGTGAGGGTCATGTTTTTTTACTTCTCCAGTGCGTTCAACACCATCTGCCCTGCTGTGTTGGGGGAGAAGCTGACAGCGATGCAGGTGGATGCTTCCCTGGTATCATGGATTCTTGATTACCTGACTGGCAGACCACAGTACGTGTGCTTGCAACATTGTGTGTCCGACAGAGTGATCAACAGCACTGGGGCTCCACAGGGGACTGTCTTGTCTCCCTTTCTCTTCACCATTTACACCTCGGACTTCAACTACTGCACAGAGTCTTGTCATCTTCAGAAGTTTTCAGATGACTCTACCATAGTTGGATGCATCAGCAAGGGAGATGAGACTGAGTACAGGGCTATGGTAGGAAACTTTGTCACATGGTGTGAGCAGAATTATCTGCAGCTTAATGTGAAAAAGACTAAGGAGCTGGTGGTAGACCTGAGGAGAGCTGAGGTACCGGTGACCCCTGTTTCCATCCAATCGGTCAGTGTGGACATGGTGGGGGATTACAAATACCTGGGGATACGAATTGACAATAAACTGGACTGGTCAAAGAACACAGAGGCTGTCTACAAGAAGGGCCAGAGCCGTCTCTATTTCCTGAGGAGACTGAGGTCCTTTAACATCTGCCGGACGATGCTGAGGATGTTCTACGAGTCTGTGGTGGCCAGTGCTATCATGTTTGCTGTTGTGTGCTGGGGCAGCAGGCTGAGGGTGGCTGACACCAACAGAATCAACAAACTCATTCATAAGGCCAGAGATGTTGTGGGGATGGAACTGGACTCTCTCACGGTGGTGTCTGAAAAGAGGATGCTGTCTAAGTTGCATGCCATCTTGGTCAATGTCTCCCATCCACTACATAGTGTACTGGGTGGACACAGGAGTACATTCAACCAGAGACTCATTCCACCGAGATGCAACACAGAGCGTCATAGGAAGTCATTCCTGCCTGTGGCCATCAAACTTTACAACTCCTCCCTCGGAGGGTCAGACATCCTGAGCCAATAGGCTGGTCCTGGACTTATTTCACAATTTACTGGCATAATTTACATATCACTATTTAACTATTTATGGTTCTATTACTAGTTATTATTTATGGAACAACTGTAACGAAAACCAATTTCCCCCGGGATTAATAAAGTATGACTGTGACTATGACTATAAAAAAGGCTGCGACTGTTGTTCTCTGGCGGGGGCGTATCTACGGAAAATAGAGCCTATGGCAAGCACTGAAATCGCACCCCTGTCCAAACATCTGACACCCATCTTTTAGATAACTTTACTATAATATCAGCTCAAAAATACAAGTCAAGCTCGTTAATCTTTTAATTAATAAGTTATGGCACTACATGAAAATTATAACTGCACCTTCCTTGCTTTCACTGATGCAAATTGGTCTATGATGTGATCAAAGTCAGTTTTTTCAGTTTCTTCTCTTTCTACACTCAGCAGGGCAAGATCACAGAGTCTGCCTTGACCCATGGAGGCTCTCAAATACGAAAGTATTAGTTTTAACTTGCTGAATGACCTCTAACCTCTCACAGCTGGCGATGGAAACTGCGATGGTTAGCATTATCTGAATAACAATGCGAAGATTGGGGAAGACGCTCTCATCTCCATACTGAACAATAAATTCAAGAAGCTCTTCAGGTCTTGATATTTTGATGTTGACCAGTATTGATAGCAACATTCTGCAATCCAAAAGTTCTTCATATAGCTGCTGTCCATCAAGATCAGAGCTGTACAATTCGCCCAGTTTTTCGCACCTCTTTAGGCCATTGCTGTCGGCACCGTAACACAGTCCCTCGACATCGAGAAGGAGCCCAAACCTGGCGTCAGTGTTGTGCAAATAAGCGAACCTTTCATCCATTTCTCTGTGAAAACGGTCGAGTGTTCCCTTCATGACTCTTTCCATTTCCTCCTTAGCTGTTAACCCAGCGTCTCTCAAATTCTCATCAGCCATTCGTTTCTTTCGTCTCTGACGTCCTTCAACTTCAATATTCCATTCTTGACAGAGACCAACTCCTTCTTTGAGTGACTCACTGACCAACGCTTCTCTTTCATCATAAGAATGATCTCGGAGGGCTTTCAAATCCAGGGCAGCATCATGGAAGTTCATGCTAGGATCCTGCAGCCTTTTTTGAATACGGTCAATGCGAATGAGCACCTTGTTCCAAAATCCTAGCAAAATCAGAAAATCTTAACTCAACATGCGGTTGTACAGCTGCCTTGCGTCACTTCTTGTTTCACTGGTCTCGTTTTCATTGTTTATCTTGTCCTGGAGAACTTGAAGTATCTCCTCAAGGTACTTGTTGATGGGCTTCACTGCTTCTGTCCTTACACTCCACCTGGTTTTGGATTCCAACTTAACAATCACAGGCACGGCGTTTTTGAGTTTTTCCCAGTGCTGTGTTGAATGAGGGAAAAACACGTAGAGAGCTTCAATGGTTCCAAAAAACGTGACCATCATAGTATCCTGCTTGGCTGCATGTACACCCACCAATTTGAGTGAGTGATTGTTGCAATTCACAAACACTGCCAGGTTGTTTTTCTCACTTTATTCTTTGATGAACACCACTTCTGTGTCCAGCCATCACAGCAGCGTTGTCATGGGACTGTGACCGACAATCTGGTAGCTCCATTTCATCCTTCTCTAGCCGTTTTCAAGATATCTTCAACCAAGCTCTCAGCATCCTTCTGGCTTATCTGGATAAAACCAAGGAAGGACACTCTAACATGGACTGTTTTCCTCTCAAAATTAACTTCCACATACCTCACTACTTCTGACATTTGCTCACGGTGTGCCTGATCAGGAGTCGAGTCGAATATGAGACCATAGTACTTGGCTTTAAGAATGCTTCTCGGTAAACTCTGGCGAACAGTGGATGCCATCATGTGGATGAATTCATTCTGGACACCCGGTGAAAGATAAGACGTGGATCCAGGATGACTTTCCAAATGAGTGAAGTGCTCTTTTATGACAGGGTCAAAGATGGCCAATAGTTTCAGTAAGCCAAGGAAATTTCCCACATTGGAGTCATCGCCTAGCTGAAGTGTCTCCCTGTGTCGCAAAGCCAGGTTCTGAGTCGCAAGGAATTTTATGCAGTGAAGGATTCTCGTCAAGATATCACACCACTTCTGCTTTTCCTTCTCAATCCGTGACTGAAATACCACGTCAATAACTCCTCTGTTTCCAGCTAAACTTCTTTCCATTTCTTTCCACTGTGTGAAGCATTCTCAATGATTCTTGGCGTTTTCATGAACACTAATCCTTTCAGGTGCTTTCCATTGGTTGAATCCACCTTCCTGCTCCAGTGAGGATTGATGGTCTGACCGGGAATAGAGAAGACAACAGACACAAAATGCAGACGTTTAGAAGGGGAATAGACCAGCCATGAGCGAGTCACTTCCTCACCACGACCATTTCCCATTTTCCTCTTGAACCAAGTTTTGTTATTTGTTGGTAGGAAAGGCCCTTCACTGTTCTGGAAATACGTTGAACCCAGCTTTATGATTTCCTGTTCTCAATGCGTCAGGCAGAATTGCTCTTCCAATATCCTGGTCGAACTTCAGAAGTCCAGTGTCATGCTGTTCAATCACTTCTGGTATGACAGTACTTATCTGACTTGACTTCCTTCTCGGCTTGTGACCCATTTGTAGTTGATCCACCTCCGGATTCTAACAAACTTGTAGCAGGTGCAGGCGACTCCATGGAATGTGTTGAACTACTTGTTCCGGGCTTTTCAAAGAAGGGCACGAAGAACCTGCTCGACTTCTTGGCTTCCTCCACCTCCAACTTTCGTCTCTTCCATCCTTCAGCTCCACTTTCCTTCTTTGAGAAGAAACGTTTCATGGCCTTCTTACACAATGCTCTGAAATAAGGCCGTCCTAGTGCTTCTCACCCATGATAATCAAAGTCAGATCATACAACTGAAGAAAATTCTTTTTTCACTATCCGAGGATAGCTTGTCTGACTTTAATAGAAACTGCTCAGTGGCGCCCCCCTTCAAGTGGCGCCCAGGGCACGTGCCACACCTGCTATACCTTAGATACGCCACTGTTCTTTGGAAGACTAACGATTGCATTGTTAGCGAGTCATTCTTCCTTTATTCATGATTAAAGGTATTCTCTAGTCTAGTCACTTTGAAGTCCATGTCCAATTTATTAGTGACAAACCTGAATTGAAATTCCATAGCAAACTAATTTCCCTAACACTAAGATTTTTGCACAGTACTGTCACGTACCCCGTGATGGGTTAAAGACCCAGCATAAATGGAAGACACCTTGGAGTCTGGTATTGCTGTTAACTAATGTTACTTATTAGTAATTATGCAATACAGTAATATAAGATCAGATAAATCAAACAGGTTAGCAATGATTATATATATGTGCGGAAATATGAATACCAAGCTTCTTTAAGCCTAGGGGTAAATGGATACAGTCTTATGATGATAGGTAAAGTCAGTTCAGTTCGTGGTATTGAGTTGAGTAGTGATGGAGAGAGAGAGGTGTTGTGGTTGTTTGAGTGAGCTGATGCTGTCGATCTTCCCGTTGTCCTCCGAAATCCTTTAGAAGTCACCGAATATGACCACAACAAGGGGACCGTTTTCTGTGGTGGAGTTCTCAACCCAGGCGAGGGTTGGACACACTAATAACTTCCCACCGGTCACACCCTTTTCACACTGCGAGCACCACTGATCGATTCTCCTGATCAATCCTCCAAAAACCTGCCTTTCTGTGGGCACATCAAAGCCCATCCAGTGTCCAAAACCATGTGTGTGTCTAACAACCAGCTGACCTGGTATTTATCTCAGCACGCTGAACACCAGCTGTCCATCAAGTAGCTCCTCCATTCTCTCCCTGTAGGAACTCAGAAGCTGGCAGTGTCCTTGCAGAAATTCCAAATAGATCGTGAGCAGTCTTCACCTCTCTCTCTCTTAATAACAAGGTGTTTGTGCTGTACAGCTAGCTCTCTCTCTTTAAAAGCACAGTTCATAAGGCATAATTCAGGATCCTGTCACAGTACTGTATTTGACAACGTGGAGCGGGGAACGAGTTTGTAAATCTGGTGGGAGCAAAGTGTTGGGAATGGTGAGGGTGGAGCACCACAGGTGGTGTGTGGGACAGATAGAAGACACACCCAGACCTGAGACAATAGGCAAGGTAATTTAATTCCAACAATTGGTTTATTGATCATTACAGAATGTGTCTCTGGTGCTTTCTGCTCCCTTCCCCTTTTCCCCAACCTGATTTCTCTCTCCCTGACCCCTGCCTACTCTCAATCCACAGTAGAGACCCATATCAAAACCAGGTTTATGATCATTCACACATGCCGTGATTTAATTTGTGGTAGCAGTACAGTGCAATACTTGAAATTACTACAGTACTGTGCAAATGTTTTGGGCATTCTAGCTACTTTAATGTGCCCAAGGCTTTTGCACAGTACTGTACTAGACATACCCAAGACAAAAGCCATGGACGAACCACAAAACCTGGATCTGAAGCATTCAGGAAAATGAATAAAGAGTCGACATTTTGGGCCAAGACCCTTCTTCGGGACTGGAAAAGAATGGGGAAGATACTCGAATAAAAAGGGAGGGGGAAAGGGAGGGAGGATTAGCTAGAAGGTGTTGGGGGTAGCTAGTTGGGTGGGAAAGGTAAAGGGCCTCCAATTTCCCCGAAGACTTGGCCTGCACAGCTGTCTGTGGCAATGTAAAAAATTCCTTATGCCTGATCTATATGGATGTCACTCTATTCTGAGTCTGTGCTGTCTAGACACCTCTCCTCTCATAGGAAATATCCTCAATATCCAATCTAGGCCTTTCAGTATTCAATAGGTTTGGATTAGATTCTTCAACATTCTTCTAAACTCCAGCAAGTACAGGCTCAGTGCCATCAACACTCCCATGTGATAACCATTTCATTCCTGGCATCTTTCTTGTGAACATCCTCTGGACCCTCTCCAACACCAGCACATCCTTTCTTAGATAAGAGGCCCAAAACTGTTCACAATACTCCAAGCGAGGTCTCACCGGTACTTTATGAAGTCTCAACATTAGATCCTTGCTTTTATATCCTAGTCCTCGTGAAATGAAAGCTAACATCGCATTGGCCTTCCTCACCACAGACTCAACCTGCAAGTTAATCTTTAGGGAGTCCTGCCAGAGGACTCCCAAGTCCCTTTGCAGCTCTGATTTCTGAATTTTGTCTCTATTCAGAAAATAGTCTACACTTTGATCCCTTCTACCAAAGTGCATGACCGTACACTTCCTGACACCGTATTCCATCTGCCACTTCTTTGCCCATTCTCCTAATCTGTCTCAGTCCTTTTGCAGTTACCCTGCTTCCTTTCACTACCAATCTTCCACCTACCTTTGCATAGTCCACAAACCTGGCTACAAAGCCATCAATTCCGTCATCCAAATTAGTGGTATATAATGTGAAGGGATCCCAATAGAAACCCCTGTGGAGCACCACTAGTCACCAGCAGCCAACCAGAAGAGGCCCCTTTATTCTGACTCTTTGCCTTCTGCCATGGTAGAATCTTTCCTGTAGTATTATGGCCTCTTATATTGTTAGGCAGCCTCACTGTGGGACTTTCTCAAAGGCCTTCTGCAAATTCAAATAAACAATGTCCACTTTTGTCTATCCTGCTTGTTATTTCCTCAAAGAATCTTTGAAATTCAGGTCTCCTCAATGCCAAACAACTGAGGGAACCAGAAGACACACATTCAGCCTTTTAGCAAAAGGTTCTTCCCCTCCACTATCAGATTACGGAATGGTCTTCCCTGCTCTTCATTTCATCTGCTACTTCACTGCCCATTCTGCCAATCTGTCTGAGTCGTTCTGCACCGATCTTTATATTGTCAACAAACCTGGCCACAAAGCCATCAGTTCCTTCATCCAAACACTGACATATAATGTGAAAAGAAGTCGTCTCACCATTGAGCTCTTGAACCAAAGGGGACAACTTCATTTAACTTCACGTGCTCTCACAAGCTATGGACACACTTTCAAAGACATTTCATCTCACGTTCTTGATATTTATTTATTATATTTTCTTTCTTATGATATTAGCACAGTTACCTTTTGCACATTGGTTGAACACCTTAGCTGGTGTTATCTTTCATCAATTCTGTTACAGTTATTCTATTATGGATTTATAGAGTATGCCCACAAGAAAAAGAAGCTCAGTGTTGTAGATAGTTTCATAGATAATAAATTTATATGGGCATCCACTAGTCTCATGAGACCATGGATTTGCGCCTTGGAAGGTTTCCAGGGTGTAGGCCTGGGCAAGGTTGTATGGAAGACCAGCAGTTGCCCATGCTGCAAGTCTCCCCTCTCCACGACACCAATGTTGTCCAAGGGAAGGGCATTAGGACCCATACAGCTTGGCACCGGTGTCGTCGCAGAGCAATGTGTAATTAAGTGCCTTGCTCAAGGAGACACAAGCTGCCTCAGCCAAGGCTCAAACTAGTGACCTTCAGATCACTAGACAAATGCGTTAACCACTTGGCTACGCGTCAACACTAATAAATTTACTTTTACTTTAATAGTTATCTACGGAAGAATTTATTCAGTGCACAATGCTGTGTTCTTCTGAACAAAATCAACATAGACACCTAGTGAAGATAATGGGTTGCCTTCATACAATGCTTTCAACAATTACATCCTCAAAATACTCATTTTCATTGAACTTTGAATTATCTTCAATGTTACATAGTTGTTATGGAAGTCCGTATATATTAGTAAATACAACCATGAGGTTTATTTTCTCGCAGGCAAGGATAACGATAGAATCAATGAAAGACTGCATCCAACAAGGTGGGAAAACAAACAATGTATTGAATACAATAAACAGTGCAAATACAAAAAGAAAGGAAAAAAATAATGATGATAAATATATAAGCAATAAATATCAAACACAGGAAACAAAGGGTCCTTGAAAGTGAGTCCAAAGTTTGAGAGAACAGTTCAGTGATGGGGCAGGTGAAGTTGAGTGAAATTATCCCCTTGGGTTCAAGAGCTCGATGGCTAAGGTGTAATAACTGTTCCTGAACCTGGTGGTGTGGGTCCTGAGGCCCCTGTAACTTCTTCCTGGTGGCAGCAGTGAAAAAAGAGCATGACCTGGATGGTGGAGTCTTTGATAATGCAACAGTGCTCCATGTAGATGTACTCAATGGTGGGGAGGGTGTTATCTGTGATGGACTTGGCCATATCAACTACTTTTTGTAGTTCTTTTTCCATTCGAGAACCTTAGTGTTTCCATACCAGACTGTTATGCAGCCAGTCAATATACTCTCCACCACACATCTTTAGAAGTTTGTCACACTTTTAGATGACATGTCGAATCTTTCCAAACTTCTAAGAAAGTAGAGGTGCTGCCATGCTTTGTTGTGGCACCAATCAGCGAGATTTTCAATTGCCCTCCTATATGCTGATTCGTCACCATCTGTGTTTTGTCCAATGATAGTGGTGTCATCAGCAAACTTAAATACAGCATTCGATCTGTGTTTAGCCTCACAGTTATAAGTGTAAAGTGAATAGAGCAGGGGGCTAAACCTACAGCTTTGTGGGCAGATGGAGATTGTGGAGGAGGCGTTTTTGCCAATCCAAACTGACTCAGGTCTGCAAATGAGGAATTCAAGGACTTAATTGCACAAGGAGATATTGAGATCAAGGTCTTGAAGCTCATTGGTTAGTTATGAGGAGATGATAGCTTTAAATAGTGAACTGTAGTTGATAAAGAACATCCTGATATATGCATCATTGCTGCCCAGATTTTCCAGGATTAAGTGATGAGCCAGTCAAATGAAATCTGCTGTTGACCTGTTGTGCTTCAAGGCAAATTGGATTGGATCCAAATCACTTCTCAGGCAGGAGTTGATACGCCTCATCACCAACTTCTCAGAGCACTCCTCACAGCTGATGTAGAGCAAGTGCTTCTGGATGACGGCCATTGAATCAGGTTAACACATTCTTCTTAGGCACCAGTGTATAACTGAAGCTTGTTTGAAGCGGGTGGGCACCTCGAACTGCCAAAGCAAGATGGTAAATATATCATAGAACACTCCAGCCAGTTGATCAGCACAGATTTCTAGTACCCAGCCAGCTACAATGTCTGGGCTGAATGCATTTCATACGTTCACTCTGCTGAAGGACCCTCTCACGTCAGCCTCAGAAACTGAAATTACAGGGTCAGCGGGGGGCTGTGGGAGTTGGTGAAGGTGACTTCATGTTTTGTCGGTCAAAGTGAGCAGAAAAGGCATTGAGCTCATCTGGGAGTGAAAACTTGTTGTCACACATGTCGCTTGGTTACACTTTGTAGGAGGTGATAGCATTCAGGCCCTGCCACAGCTGTTGAACGTCCCCCAAAGATTTAGGTTTGGTCTGGAATTGCCATTTCACATGTGAAATGGCTTTCTGGAGATCATACTTCAATCTCTTGTATTTAACTGGGTGACCAGATCTGAATGCCTCTGATCTGGTCCTCAGCAGAGATTTCTTCAAACAAGCCTGTTGAAGTCCCCAAGAATGATTTGAAAGGCATTGGGATAGGCTGCTTCTTGTTTGCTGACAGTGGTACTCAGTATCTCGAGTGTCTGCTTAACATCTGCCTTTGGCGATATGTACATTCCATTTTAGGATCTTGGAGAACTCTACTGGTAAATAGAATGGTTGGCATTTAATCACTAGATGTTCCACGTCAGGACAGCAAGAGTGCGACAAGACAGGTGCGTCTGAATAGCACAAAGAGTTTATCATGAAACACACACCCCCCAACTTTTGTCTTCTCTAAATCAGCAGTCCAGTCCATTCAGTGCATCGAAAAGCCCTTGGATCTTACCAGTGTGTCTGGCGTGAGCCAGGTCTCCATGAAACACAGAGTGCAGCATTTCCTCATTTCCCTCAACACTGCAATCTTGGCCATAGGTTCTCATTCTTGTTCTCTGGAGACTATTCATTTTATCAAGATGCTGGTAGAGGAAGTTTCATACCCCAGTGATTCAGTCTGACTTGGAGTCCTCCCCTCCTCCCTTTCTTGGCTGACTGTGGACACCATCAATGCTTCACAATTCCTAACCTGAAGTAGCAAAATCATTTCCTTTTCACTTCCCAACTATTTCTCACATTTCCAAGCCTGAATGCTTGAAACTGCAGTGAGCAAAACAGTTTGGAATTGTCTTAATGCTTATTTCCCCACCAGCAGTGAAATAAATCACTGCTTTTTAAAAAAAAAAATTAACACATGCAACTGACACTATTCAAAACCTCAAGCAATGCTGGAAATCCAGGTAACATACAAAAATATTGGTGGGACTCAGCAGGTCAGGCAGTATCTATGGAAAAAGAGTACAGTCAACGTTTTGGGCCAAGACCATTCATCAGGACTGACATCCTCTACTGTTGTGATGAGGCCACACTCAGGTTGGAGGAGCAACACCTTATATTTCAACCTGATGGCATGAATATCGACTTCTCAAACTTCCGGTAATTCTCCATTCCCAGCTCTTACCTTATCACCTCCCTCTGGTACCCCATCCCCCTTTTCTTTCTTCTATGGACATTTGTCATCTCCCATCAGATTCCACCTTCACCAGCCCTGCATCTTTTTCCACCAATCAACTTCCTAGCTCTTTACCTCATCTGTTCCCCCCCCCACCCCAGTGTCACCTATCACCTCGTGGTTCATCCTTCCCTCCCCTCACTTTCTTACTCTGACTCCTCATCTTTTTTCCCCATGGTCCTGATGAAGGGTCTCGGCCTGAAATGTTGATTGTACTCTTTTCCCATAGATACTGCCTGGCCTGCTGAGTTCATCCGTCATTTTGTGTGTGTACTATTTAAAAACTGATCACTCTAATCACAGTATTGTGTCTAATGACCACACAAATGGATGTGACTGATGCAGTTAAAAAGTTTTTGGCAATGGTCTCCTGTCCCGATTAAGTGGCAAAGTGTTACAAAGGTAATCCTGAACATTATTGCAATTAGTTTTTGTTCTTCAAGAGTTACCCCAAGTAAACAGCTGCCCTGATTAACTAATGACCCAATTAATGGGGATCCACTGTATATATTTCTTTTTATAATTTAGGATTTTTAAAATTATGTATTATACTGTACTGCTGCATCAAAACACAATTTTCACACCATATAGATAGATAGGTAGATAGATAGACATACTTTATTGATCCCGAGGGAAATTGGGTTTCGTTACAGTTGCACCAACCAAGAACAGAGTACAAATATAGCAGTACAAAACCACAAACAATCAAATAATGATATGTAAACCATGCCAGATGGAAACAAGTCCAGGACCAGCCCACTGGCCCAGGGTGCCCAGGGAGGAGCTGCAAAGTTTGATGGCCACAGGTAGGAATGTCTTCCCATGACGCTCAGTGCTGCATCCCGGTGGAATGAGTCTCTGGCTGAACGTACTCCTGTGCCCAACGGTGTAAATGATGTTACACACCAACGTCGGGTTGGCAGAGGGAGGGATGTACACAACAACCACAATTGTATGTGAGATTTCCCTTGGCAAATAATATGGCCGGAGTCCAACAGCAAAAAGTTCAATATCCGGGCTACAAACACGTTCTTTGATCGTAATATGACCAGGATTGCACCATCCGTTGTTAACCAGAACAGCAAGCCCCCCTCCTTTACGCTTACCGCTCTCAGTGCACTTCCAGTCAGCCTGAACAGTCTAGAAGCCCTTTATGGAAGTGTTTTGGTTATATGACAGTGATATTAAACCTGATACTGACTCTGAAGGGCACCAGCCAGTTCAACCCTTTCTGAACATCACACTTCCCCAAAGCCCTTACATCCTTTCAATAAACAGGGCCCACCCTAAGTGTGGTGACCCCCAGAGTTTGATACTTCCAGAATTTCACTCTACGTTGACCTCCAGGAATTGGAGCTGCAGTAATTTGTCTCCCGTTTTTAATATTTGTGATGCATATCCAAATAAAGTCAAGAGTTTGCAGAGATTCTCCAACTTACTTCAACTTCATCCACATCGATTGAACAGAAAATCATATCTGTATATTTTTCAGAAAATTCCTGGAAAGAAAAGTAAATGTATTCCTTTTATAAGAAATATTTGTCTCCAGAAACACCCTCATTTAAACTAACATCAATTACTTTAATAATTACAGTTCTGAAATACTGTTTGAAATCTAAATTCTATGAAAAGCAATACCGATAGTGGTTTTCTTTCAATCACTAGTTACGGTTGACTTACACCCTTTGGGGGTTGACACTGACACTTAACAGATGAGACATTGGTAGGTCAAATCACACACAGGCCAAACTGATTTTATTTGCCCAAGGGGTACACCAGCACCAGCAATTCACACCCCACAGTGACAAACAAGAGAAAATCTGCAGGTGCTGGAAATACGAGCAACACACACAAAATGCTGGAGGAACTCAGCAGGCCAGGCAGCAGAGTCCATGTTTTAGACTGCAACCCTTTGGCAGGACTGGGGAAGAAAAGCCGAGGAGTAGATTTGAAAGATTGGAGGGGGGAGGGAAGGGAGAGAGAAACAACAGATGAGAGCTGAAACTTGGAGGGGGAGGGATGAAACCAACAGTTAGGAAGTTGATTGTGAAAGAGTCAGAAGGCCATGGAAGAAAGATGAAAGGAGGAGGGGGTACGAGCACCAGAGGGATGCGAAGGGCGGGCAAGGAGATAACATGAGAGAGGGACAAGGGGGTGGGAAATGGTGAGGGAGGGGGGTTCATGGAGACATTACTGGAAGTTTGAGAAATCGATGTTCATGCCATCAGGTTGGAGGCTACCCAAATGGAATATAAGGTGTTGTTCCTCCAGTCTAGGTGTGGCTTTATACCGACATTGGAGGAGGCCATGAATGGAAAATGTCATCTATGCTCCGTCCACCAGTAGAAGCGTGATCTCTCAATGGCCACCCATTTTAATTTCACTTCCTATTCCCCGCCCATCTCATCCCTCTCTTCTTTCCCCCACCCTTTCTTCTTTCTTCCATGGCCTTCTGTTACTTTCACCAATCAACTTTCTAGCTCTTTGCTTCATCCCTCCCCCTCCAAGTTTCAGTTTTCACCTGGTGTTTCTCTCTCCCCTCCCCCCCACTCTTCAAATCTACTCCTCAGCTTTTTTCTTCAGTCCTGCCAAAGGGTTTCAGCCTGAAACATTGACTGTACTTTTATCCATTGATGCTGCCTGGTCTGCTGAGTTCCTCCAGCATTTCGTGTGTGTTGCTCAGTCTTCTAAGGTGGACCAGCTGATCACTCAGTACAAGGTCCCATCATACCATGGGAAAAAAACATTAGGAAAACTATCTGCTTAAGTTACGTTAACCATTACTCATAGAGTCAAGCCTTCATTTTCTGCCTGGACAGTTGTGAATGTGATGCTTTGCATATCAAATTCCCAGATTCCCTTCTGTCCTGCCCCCATCTTTTGTCTTTTCTCCCTCCTCTTGGTCTCCATTACCTCACTTTCCCAGCCCCCAGCATCTCCATCTGCCCAACATTTGTACACTCATCCCACTGGGTGACCCCCCCTCCACCCCCCATCTTTATCCCATGCTCCACCACTCCGTCAGATTCCACCTTTGTGAGCCCTTTCCACTTCCACCTATCACTGCCCATCTTCTGACATCACTACCACTCTCCCCTCTCCCTTATCTGCTTATCACCTCCAGCTCCTGCTCCACCCTTTCCCTTCACGTTTCTACCAGCTGTATAGCCTCGTGCTAGTCCAGATCAAGAGCCTCAAGAGAAAATATCATGTATTTCCCTTCACAGATGCTGCCTGACCATGTTTCAAAAGCAATTTGTGTTGTCATGTCAAACGCCATAGAAACATACCTTTCGGCCCACACCAATTATCTATAACGTTAATCCCATTTTGATGCTGCCCACATTTCAACCAATCTCCCATTTACATTTCCATCAAGGATAATTTACAGTGGACAACTAACCTACCAGATTGTACGTCTGGGATGTGGGGAAAGGTGAGCAGGCAAGGAATCTCAGCAAGAACAATAATCTCCTCTGGCTGGTCCTTCCATATACTCACCTCTCTCTGTCTTAAGAATTTTCCCCATGGGTCCCTTTTAAATCTTTTCCCTCTCTCCTTAAACTATGCCCTCATGTTCTTGATCCCTTTCTCTAGAAAGGAAACCCTACCTACGCCCATCAGTTAGGTAAAAGGTTGCCGCTCAGTCTCCTCTGCTAAATGAATAAAACCCTGGCCCATCCTCTCTCTACAGCTCAGATCCTCAAGTCCAGGCAATATTCTCATAAATCTTCTTGCACACTTTCCAGCTTAATGCTATTTCCCCCATGAACAGTGTTGCCAACACCTGCAGATGTGTACAGATCTGTATTCTCTGGAGTTTAAAAGTGGTGGATAGTAAAATAGGGAGGGATTTAGATTGCAAGTAGATACATTTGTCAAAGTTTTGGATTTGCGGGCACTGGAGTACTGGCACAACAGAGGAGAGGTGGCCCTTGTCAAATTAGCCACGACTATATGGAATGGTGAGACAGGCTTGAGGGGTCAAAGGGCCTATTCCTGCTCCGATTTAGTTATAACCTGATTGACCATGACAACAGAATTTACAGTATCTAAAGTCACAGATGTTGTTAATGTACTGAAATTACTGAACCAGCAGCCAGGATTCCTGGACCATTGGTTAAGAGACAGGAAACTGAATCATAACATAGCACCTGGGACATTTCAGTTCAAGTAATTAAGAACGCAAGAAGATAACAGAAGAAATAAGAGCAGGAGTAGGTCATCTGGCCCATTGAGCCTCCTGCTCCACCATTCAATAAGATAACGGCTGATCTGACCATGGACTCATCTCCACTTACGTGCCTTTTCCCAGTAACCCTTATTTCCCCTACTATGTAAAAACCTGTCCAGCCTTGTCTTATATACATTTACTGAGGTAGCCTTTACTGCTTCATTGGGCAGAGAATTCCACAGATTCACCACACTTCTGGCAAAGCAGATCCTCATCTTCTCCATCCTAAATTTTCTCCCCCAAATCTTGAGGTTATGTCCCCTAGTTCTAGTCTCACCTACCAGTGAAAACAACTTTCCTGCCTCTATCTTATCTATTCCTTTCATAATTTTATCTGTTTCTATAAGATCTCCACTCATCCTTCTGAATTCCAGAAAAACCAGTCCCAGGCGACTCAATCTCTCTTCATAGTCTAACCCCCTCATCTCTGGAATCAATCTGGTGAACTTCTTCTGCACTGCCTCCAAAGCCATGATATCTTGTGGCCTCCCCAGTACCCTGTACAGTTGCAGCATAAACTCCCTGCTCTTAAATTCAATCCCTCTAGCAACGAAGGCCAACATTCCATTTGCCTTCTTGATAGCCTGCTGCACCTGCAAACCAACCTTTTGTGATTCATGCACAAGCGCTCCCAAGTCCCTCTGCAAAGTAGCATACTGAAATCTTTTACTATTTAAATAATAATCTGATCTTCCACTTTTCCTTCCAAAGTGGATGACCTCGCATTTACCAACATTGTACTCCATCTGCCAGACCGTCGCCTACTCACTTAACCTATCTATATATCTTTGCAGACTCTCCATATCCTCTGCACAATTTGCTTTTCCACTCAGTTCAGTGTCATCAGCAAACTTAGATACACTATAGTTGTGGGCTCAGTTCTAACCCTGAGGCACATCACTCACCACTGATTGCCAACCAGAGATATGACCAATTCTCTACTTTCTATTGGCTAACCAATTCTCTATCCATGCTATTTACCCTTAACTCTATGCATCCTTATCTTATGGATAAGTCTTTTATGCAGCAGTTTATCGAGCGTGTTCTGGAAGTCCAAGTAAATATCGTTCATCCATTCCCCCCTATCCACTGCACTTGCTATATTCTCAAAGAACTCCGGTAAGTTTGTCAAACAGGACCTGCCTTTGCTGAATCCATGCTGCGTCTACCTGATGGATCCACTTCTTTCTAGATGCCTCACTATTTCTTCTTTAATGATAGTTTCAAGCATTTTCCCATCTACACAACTAACTGGTCTATTGTTCCCTGTCTTCTGTCTACATCCTTTTTTGAACAGTGGCGTGACATTCACCTTCTTCCAATCTGTCGGGACCTGCCTAAGGTCTAGAGAAATTTGGTAAGTTATCACCAAAGCCTCAACTATAATCTCTGTCATTTCTTTCAATACCCTGGGAGGCATTCCATCAGAACCAGGGGATTTGTCTATCTTCAGGCCCACAATATTGTTCAGCACTACCTCTTTAGTGATAGTTATTGTAGTGAGGTCCTCGCGTGTCATTGCGTCTATGTCATCTCCCTTCAGCATGTTAGACATATCCTCCACCGTGAAAACTGACACAAAATAGTCATTCAATGCCTCAGCCATTTCCTCATTACACAATATCGATTCCCCCTTCTCATCTTCCAAGGGATCTACATTCACTTTGGCCACCCTTTTCTGCTTTATATAATTATAAAAACTTTTACTATTGATTTTTATATTTTGTGCTAGTTTATTTTCATAATCTACCTTGTTTCTGGATCACTCGCTTAGTAGTTTTTTGTTGCTTTTTAAAGCTTTCCCAATCTTCCAGTTTCCTACTACTCTTGGCGATTTTGTACACACGAGCTTTTCGTTTGGTGCCTTCCTCTATTTCCTTAGTTATCCAAATCTGGTTCTCCCCACCCTTACTGTCCTTGCTTTTCGCTGGAATATACTTTTGTTGAGCATTGTGAAAAAAATCTCTTTGAAAGTCTTCCACAGTTCCTCAACCATCCCAGCGTATAGCCTGTGTTCCCACTCTACCCTATCCAACTCCCCCCTATCCCATTGTAGCTTCCCTTGTTTAGGCATAATACACTGGTTTTAGATCAAACTATTGCCCCTTCCATTTGTATGAGAAACTCAAGCATACTATGATTGCACTTTCCAAGAGGACCCCCAACTAAAAGATTGCTAATTTTAGTTCAGGGGCAATTAAAGATGGACAATAAATACTGGCATTTCTGACAACTTCTAGCTCATAAACAAGCAAAAATCGAAGTCAGACCACCCTATCAACCAGTTAATACAGCAATCATTATGGTGATAGAATCTTGTTGCTACAATAATGAGGAACAGTTCCTGATTTAAAAAGATTAAAAGGAGACATCTAAGATATAAACTAAATGCACAAGGATCAAATATTTGGTACAAATGGGCCGTTAAACAACAATTAGCTGAGTTCCTTTCAATTCACAGAGTGCCAAGGGTACTGCACAGTTATCACAAGATTGCAGCATATTGGTAATGTCTGTGGGTTCAAAGGCAGCTTTTGTCATTCAGCAACATTACACCATGAGTCACAAATTCTCATCTGCCAGTACTCACAGCAAATGTTGGTTTAATCATTTTACAAGGTTGACACCAAGTCGCGAAGAAATCAACGACAACTAACTTGTCACCAGCCTCCTGAAGCTTGGCGGTGAACTCACCCTGAAAGATAACAAAAACAGGTTATTCTAGTTAAATTAAAGCAAAGAGTTCCAGAAATTCTGATGGTGCTCACTACAATATTTGGCTCTGTGCATCCTGTGACCTTCAACGTTAATGGGTGATATACTTAAAAGGGTACTAGTCACTTGGGATAATTATACCCGAAAGAGAAGATTCTCCTTCAGCAAACAACGAATTCTACATTCATCTCTGAAATGATTGGGAGCTAAAACTGCCCTCTTTGAAAGTCAAACAAGAAGATTTTTTCCTCATGAAGATAGGCACTTTAATATCAAATCCACACATCGGTAATACTTGGCTGGTCATCCTATAATCATTTTTTAAGCCAATGCATAACTTCGAAAAATGTTTTCATTTAAAGGCACAATGAATTTATTAGCCTGATAACACAAGTAGAAATAAATGCTTGTGACAATTGTATTTTCTCAATATAATTTTATTCATAAACTTATTTCAATTATAATGTTAAGAACTGAGTCCAAGCAAACAATGGTATATTGACCATTTTCATTCTGTAGATATACACACACACACACACACACACACACACACACACACACACACACACACACACAGCTGAAGTGCCGAAGACGTTTGCATAGTACAGTACAGGTGACCCCCGCTTTTAGAATGTTCGCTTTATGAAACCTGTTACGAAAAACCTACATTAGTTACCTGTTTTCACTAACAGAAGGTGTTTTCACTGTTACAAACAAAGCAGCGCGCGTCCCGAGCAGCCAAGCTCCTCCCCCGGATTCCGAACTGCATTCTAGCCGGCATTGCTTAAACACGTGCCTGTGAGCAGCCATTAGCAAGATGAGTTCTAAGGTATTGGAAAAGCCTAAAAGAGCTCGTAAGGGTGTTACACTTAGTGTAAAACTAGACATAATTAAGCGTTTCGATCGTGGTGAACGAAGCAAGGACAAAGTGAGTTTGGCTTCTGGAAGTTGACGAAGAAGATGTTGAAGAGATTTTGGCATCCCATGACCAAGAACTGATAGATGAAGAGCTGATGCAATTGGAAGAGGAAAGGATAACAATCGAAACCGAATGCAGTAGCAAACGGACCAAAAGTGAAGTCGTCCAGGAACTGAATGTGAAGCAACTGCGTGAGACTTTCCCTGCAATGATTGCAGAAAAGTACGACTTTAATTTTGAAAGGGTACGTAGCTTTAGGGCATATTTGCAGGATGGTTTGAGTGCTTACAAAGAACTCTATGATAGAAAAATGCGCGAGGCTAAGCAGTCAAGCATACTGTCGTTTTTCAAGCCTTCCACATCAACCACAGCAGACGACGAACCTCGACCTTCGACATTGAGACAGGCAGAGATAGAAGAAAATGACCTGCCTGCCCTGATGGAAACAGACGACGATGAGATGACACCCCAGTGTCCCACCACCCCAACCCCTGGGCTGCGGAGAATGCAGCAGTAGCCGGGAAGCACCCAACACATCTTTAAGAAAAAAACCTGAAATAAACAAGTTAATTAATAAGGTGCCGCCCGGCACGTAATTAATTAGCTTGTTTGTTTCGGCCTTTTTCTTAAAGATGTGCTGGGTGCGTCCTGGCTACTGCTGCACCCCTGCATGCTTCGCAGATCGGTATTGGTTTACTGCCCGGAGGTTGGGGACCACTGCACCACCCCAACTTCCGATGACTCAGCCTAACACACCATCATCAGTGTGCTCGGCGCTGTCTTCCCGATTCCGGTAAGTGATGCTACACTGTACACACATTATTTCTACTTTATATAGGCTGTGTATTTTTATGTGTTATTTGGTATGATTTGGCAGCTTCATAGCTTAAAGGTTACTGGAGAGAGTGTTTCTGCCGAAAGCGCTTGCGCCGTGTTTCTGCCAACGGCGCTTGCGTAAGATTTTCGCTACGGAGAACAGTGTGGCAATGATTGTTGAAAAGTCATTCTACTTTATATAGGCTGTGTATTTATCATATCATTCCTGCTTTTACTATATGTTACTGTTACTTTAGGTTCTATGTGTTATTTGGCATGATTTGGTAGGTTATTTTTGGGTCTGCGAACGCTCACAAATTTCTCCCATATAAATAAATGGTAATTGCTTCTTCAGTTTATGACATTCCGGCTTACGAACCGTTTCATAGGAAGGCTCTACCTTCGGATGGCGGGGAAAACCTACTGTATTTGTCAATGTGGAGCGGAGAGCGAGTTTGTATGTCTGATGGAACGAAAGGATGTCGGGAATGGCGGGGGCAGATCCCTGCGGGAGGGGTGAGGGACAGTGGCAGAGAAGGAGTGTCAAGGGCAGGGGGAGTGTCGTGGGTGCAAACACACTCATCCTGGAGTCACCAGGCAGGGTTAGTTGAGTCCAAACAATTGGTTTATTGATCATTACAGAATATCTCTCCGGTGCTTCTTGCTCCCTCCCTGTGGTAAACCACATATATAGGTTGTAACTGGGTTACCTGTCTGGACATGCCTGGACACGTCCCTCTGCTGACTGCCCCTGTGGCTCCTCCCACAGACCCCTGAATAAAGGCCATTGAGTCACTGCTCCTCCCACAGTCCAGGACAGACATACAGCATGGACGTGGATCCATTATTAATAAAAGCCTTTCAGTATTTACTCTACTTCCAGTCTTTTGGAGTAATTGATAGTGCATCAATTTTATTAACAGTAAAATGGATCCACGTCCATGTTGTATGTCTGTCCTGGACTGTGGGAGGAGCAGTGACTCAATGGCCTTTATTCAGGGATCTGTGGGAGGAGCCACAGGAGCAGTCAGCAGAGGGCCGTGTCCAGACAGGTAACCCAGTTACAACCTATATACATGGTTTACCACACTCCCCTCTCCCCAAAGTTGACTTGCTCCCTTCCCACCCCCAGAAAACATCCCATATCATGACCAAGTTCATCATCACTGAATCTTGTTTTTATTCGCAGCCACAGTACAATGCAATACATAAAATTCCCAGAGTACTGTGCAGAAGTCTTAAGCTCCTTCATTATATATGTGATATCGTCATAAGTGACATGGATTGCTATAGCGGGGTGAGATATAGTCTCACAGTCTGGGCTGCTCGGATATCTTCTGTCTCTTTACGAAAGACATTCCAACATGGTAGATTGTCAGGGTGAGGCGCAGCAGGTAACCCAATCACACCCTCTGTGAATCAGCAAAGAAAATATATATATATATGGGAGGTCATTTTTGCAGTGCAAAAGGGAACTGTGATGATTTTCACAATCAGACACATTTTCACTTCTACACCGCACTTCTTTCGTAATTACCCACAGTAAAACGCTCTGTGGAAAAATACACCATTGGGCAAGTTCATGCCAGCGAAATGTGAGGTACATCTTTCTCAGTTGCACCAGGTCCGCTTTCTGCCCTACTGTTACAACAAAAAACCTCTACTGTGCTTATTATCTCCGTTGATCTTAATTTTTTTTCTTCGTATCACTTCCGGAAGTTTATTGGGACATTTTGCACCATTAAAGCTAATTTCCATCCTTGTAATAAAAATAAAGTTTAAAGCTTGGAGAAGAACTGCCGTAAACTATTCCCAATAATCCAACAATTTTGTTTAAATGGAGAGTGAAAGTACATGCAACAACCAGTAAAAAGCCAACAGAGTTTAAACGGAGAGCCCTACAAACCTGCAAGTACAGACCGCGGAAGAGAATCTGCATTCTTCAAAACAACTGGGTGGTCGGAAGTTAATTCAACCACCACTTCTTTCATAAGAGTACTGAAGATAGTAAAACTTCGTAAATTGTCGTCAGAGAAGGAGTGGCCCAGAGTCAGGAAACAAAATATTAAAGCACGACATCAAATGCCGGCAAAAAAATGATAGATTTGAAAGGACAAGGTCAGAGCAAAAGATCCGGGAAGGAATCTCAGAACCTGCCATCTCTTCAAATGGTGGCAACACACACCAAAGTTGCTGGTGAATGCAGCAGGCCAGGCAGCATCTGTAGGAAGAGGTACAGTCGACGTTTCAGGCCGAGACCCTTCGTCAGGACTAACTGAAGGAAGAGTCCTTCTTTCAGTTAGTCCTGACGAAGGGTCTCGGCCTGAAACGTCGACTGCACCTCTTCCTAGAGATGCTGCCTGGCCTGCTGCGTTCACCAGCAACTTTGGTGAGTGTTGCTTGAATTTCCAGCATCTGCAGAATTCCTGTTGTTTGTCTTCAAATGGTGCACTACTTCAGTCGAGGATTATTAGGAAGCCCTGTTATATTTTAAAGTTGTATGGTGGGAGCTCGTTGACAAACCCAGTTCACATGCAAATATTTTAAAGAAAGGCACAGGAACAGCATGAGGGGTGGAGGTGATCCAGAAGTATTCTCAGGACAGACTTCCCGCACAGCTTTCTGTAGTCAATGTTTAAAAAGTAAACGCACGGCATTCCTATGAATTAATACTAAAGCTGGAAAGCAACATTTTACAAACCCGTATTAACAAGCACACCCTTTTCATTGAAATACATCACGTGGTTAGTTACTCGGTTTAAGGAAAATGCATGATGAACTTAAAAATCACTAGGTTAAAATAACCCTCCAAAATCTTACACACAAAATGAAAAGTTACTTTCAAGCTTACCTCACTCTGAAGTTCGAGCACAGCCATTGTTTCTCCGAGTCTTTCCTCTTGCCTAGGGCTCTGTAACTTATACTCGGGAAGAGTGAGAGGAACACGTCTATTTTTTTTGTAATACAAATTTTCATTATTATTTATTCTTATTTTACAAAGCAGCACAACATATCATAAAGCAGATACGGTACAGCACATTTACATAGCCATCCTATGACAGGAAGACAAATAAAACTTAGAAACAGAAATAAGTTCTAATTTAAATTTAAATTAACATACAACCAAAATTGATCCCACACGTCTTACACCTTTCCCTCTGTCATGGTCCGGTCCGTGAAGTCCACATTCCAGTTCATGGTCTGGTCCGTCAATTCCTTATTCTGAGTTTTCCTGTTTTCCCTTGTTCCATTGGGTGCCTAATTGAGGCATTTTGGGCTGGCATATAAATAACTTTCAACCAAGGATTCCCTGTTGAATTGTTCCCTTCCCCGTCCTTCTGAAGCCTTGCCTGCATCCTTGTCAAGTTCAACTGCTGGAGTGAGACTGGAGCCTTGCCACGCCAAGATAAGGAAGTATCTATCATTGAGTTTGAAACTATCTCTTTGTGTCCCCATGTTTAGTGTCTTTGTCAAGGAAGAGTCCTGGCCTAAGTCCTGTTCCTGTGTTCCAAGTTCCAGGTGCTATGTTCCAGTCCTGTCCAAGTCAAGGCTTCGTGTCCTCTTCCAGCCTAGGATCGTCCCCTGGGATTGTCCCCATCCAAATCCTCGGCAGTTTACCTTGGCAGTCGTCCTGGCCCTGCATCCTAGAAGGGGTCCTGGCCCTGCGCTCCGAGGAGGAGCCCTGGCCCTGTACCCAAGGGCCTACCAAGCCGAGTCCAAGAGCTGAGCCAAACCTAGTCCAAGAGCCTCGTCCTGCCCTGGAATACCTCATCCAGTCCATGTCCAAGGCTCTGTGTTCCTGTGTTCCAAGGCCAAGTCCAGATGCTGTGTTCTAGCCCTGTCCAAATCTGAGCTTTGTGTCTTCATCTAGTTCTGATGCCTCACCCAGCCTGGTGATGGAGGTTCCCTGTCCTGTGCTGGGGTACCTTGTCCTGTGCTGGGGTACCTTGTCCTGTGCTGGAGTACCTCATCCTGTCCTGTAGCCACGTCCTGTCCTTGCCAAGATCCTAGTCCTGAGTCCTAGCCTAGACCCGGGTTCTGGTTCCAAGTCAAGACCCAGGTTCTGAGTCCCAACCAAGACCCAGGTTCCGGGTCCTTGTCCAGACTCTGGTTCTGGAGTTCTGAGTTCCTTGTCCAGGCTTCTCCTTCCTAGTTCCACGTCTGGGTCCCTTGCTTCTAGCCCAGCTCCTAGCCCAGGCCTTGAATCCTAGTCTCGTCCAGGACCTGTGTCAATTGTCTCGTGTTGTTTCTTCCTTACTCGCCTTGCTATCTTGAAAAATCTAGTCCTGTTCCTAGCATTTCAGTGTCTGTGTCTTGCATTTGGGTCTGCTCCCAACGCCCCCTTGTGACACCCTCACTGTTAATTCTTCCACATGATGAAATCTTAATCGTTTCCTCAGTCCATTCCTTCACAATGGGACATCTGGGTTTTTTCCTGTTTTGCAATATAATTCTTGCAACTGTGATGAGAGCCACCTTTAAAATAGTAAATGTGTCATTGTTTACATTAGGTATCATTGTCCTGTTACCCAAGAGACAAAGCTGTGGGCACAAGGGCAGTGTGGAACCTGACCAATTCCCCAACAGATCAAGAACTTTACACCAAAATGGACGAACCATGGAACGCTCCCAAATCATGTGAAAATTTTCATATTTTCACAGGAACACGCCTATTGATGCAAAAGGAAGCCCGCCTTTTCTCCATAACTACAGGAACTGTGAATAATAGAACCGATTTCCCCATTGGCTTGTAAATATTGTAAATTAACATGTTTCCCCAGGATATCAGAGGCTGTTCAGTCCATCACTGTCTGGTATGGAGTGGGCTACTGCACAGGACCGAAAGAAGCTGCAGAAGGTTGTAAGTCTAGTCAGCTCCATCTTGGGCACTAGCCTACAAAGTACCCAGAACATCTTTAGGAAGCAGTGCCTCAGAAAGGCAGCGTACATTATTAAAGACCTCCAACACCCAGGGCATGCAGTTTTCTCACTGTTACCATCAGGTAGGAGATACAGAATCCTGAAGGCACACACTCAGCGATTTAGGAGCAGGTTCTTCCCCTCTGCCATCTGATTCCTAAATGGACTTTGAAGCTTTGGACACTACCTCACTTTTTTTTAACATACAGTATTTCTGTTTTTGCACATTTTAAAAATCTATTCAATATACATAATTGATTTACTTGTTTATTTATTATGCTTTATTTTATTTATTATTATTTTTTCTCTGCTAGATTATGTATTGCATTGAACTGCTGCTGCTAAGTTAACAAATTTCACGTCACATGCCAGTGATAATAAACCTGATTCTGATTCTGATTCAAGTCTACATCAGCTCCCAGAGAAATTCCCATTCCCCATTAATTTACAACACTTTAACTTCCACCTGGAAACTTTGCAGCATTCTGGACTTAATACTGAACTCCACAGCTCAAGATAACTTGATTTCTTTCTGTATCAGTCATCCAGCTGTGATGTTGGTTCAGCATTTTTCCCCTCTGAGACTGCAGGACAGATCAGCCTGACAGATGCATAAGGAACTTTGAAGGGACTCTTCTATAGGGACATGGAAGAAGGAAAAATGAAGGTCTATATGTGATAGGCAACGATTAGATTGATCTTGGAATTGTTTAAAGGGTTGCCACAATATCATGGGCCAAAAGCATTCCCTTGTAGGTCTAGCAAAGAAATTTAAAGAGCAGGAAGTTTTTCGACGTGTGTTGTTGATTGGAGTACTGCACAGGTGCAACAGAAGTGTTTCCATGCAGGTCCGGCAAAGACCCGGTCTTTATAAAGAAGAGGTAGCACCTAGCGGAGCTATCATCGTGGGAGAGGTCATCATCGGAGTAGTCTGAGGCAGAGTAGTAAGGCTTTGGCTCAACAATGCTTCAGTGAGAACAGGCAGAGGCAAGGTAATGCTTTAAAAGTAGTGTATTCCTTATTGCTTATTCTGAATTAACTCTAGAGAAAATGGGAGGGTATCTCTACGGGGCCAGTGTTCTGTTCTGGGTGTCAGATGTGGGATTTCCAGGAGACTTCTAGCCTCCCGATGTCCACATCTGCACCACGTGCATCGAGGTGCAGCTCCTTAGAGACCGTGTTAGGGAACTGGAGCTGCAGCTCTATGACCTTCGGCTTGTTAGGGAAAGTGAAGCCGTGATAGACAGGAACTACAG
The DNA here is from genome assembly GCF_963921235.1 of Mobula hypostoma. NCBI lineage: Eukaryota > Metazoa > Chordata > Chondrichthyes > Myliobatiformes > Myliobatidae > Mobula > Mobula hypostoma. The sequence continues at coordinate 137,353,935 of NC_086101.1, read as the reverse complement.
GGGAGATAGTCACCTGAGTCTACAGGAGACAGATAACTGGGTGGTTACCAGGAGAGAGAAGGGAGAATGACAGAGAGTCAGATAGAACCACCTTTGCTGTCACTCTCAACAATAACTACTCCATTTTGAGTACTGTTGGGGAGGGGGGAACCTACATTGGGGGCAGAAAAAGTGGCTGTGCCTTTAGCACTGACTGTGGTCCTATAGCTCAGATGGGTAGGGAACTAAAGAGAATGGCCGCAGTGATAGGGGACTCTATAGTCAGGGGGACAGATAGGTGATTCTGTGGATGTAAAAAGAAAACACAGATGGTAGTTTGCCTCCCAGGTGCCAGGGTCCACAATGTTTCTGAACACATCCACAACATCCTGAAAAGGGAGGGTGAGCAGCCAGAACTTGTGGTACATATTGGTACCAACGACATAGGTAGAAAAAAGGAGGAGATCCTGAAAACAGAATACAGGGAGTTAGGAAGGAAGCTGAGAAACAGCTCCTCAAAGGTAGCAATCTCAGGATTGCTGCCTGTGCCATGTAACCATAAGGATAGGAATAGAGTGAGGTGGCAGATAAATGTGTGGCTAAAGAATTGGAGCAGTAGGCAGGGATTCAGATTTCTGGATCATTAGGACCTCTTCTGGGGCAGGTGGGAGCTGTACAAAAGGGACAGATTGCACCTGTGTCCGAGGGGGACCAATATTCTTTCGAGTAGGTTTACTAGAGCTGTTGGAAGTGGTTTAAACTAATGTGGCAGAGGGATGGGAACCAATATGATGGAGTTTAAGGTGAGCCAGCAAGTTTACAAGTAGATGATGGATGTAACATGAATGTGAGGAAGGACGAGCCAATGATTGAGTACAAGTGTAGAAGGAGCAAAGAGTTAGATTGTACCATGGAGGCAAAATTCAAAAGGGCAAAGAATGTAAGATTGAAGGTGCTGTATTTAAATGTGCATAGCATTCCATAAGACCATAAGATATAGGAGCAGAAGTAGGCCATTCAGGCTATCGCGTCTGCACTGCCATTCAATCATGAGCTGTTCCAATTCTTTCAGTCATTCCCACTCTCCTGCCTTCTCTCGATACCTTTTGATGCCCTGGCTAATCAAGAACATATCTATCTCTGCCTTAAATACACCCAATGACTTGGCCTCCACAGCCACTCATGGCAACAAATTCCACAGATTTACCACCCTCTGACTAAAGTAATTTCTCCACATCTCAGTTCTAAAAGGAAGTCCTTCAATCCTGAAGTCATGCCCTCTTGTCCTAGAATCCCCTACCATGGGAAATAACTTTGCCATATCTAATCTGTTCAGGCCTTTTAACATTCGGAATGTTTCTGAGATCCCCCTCTCATTCTCCTGAACTCCAGGGAATACAGCTCAAGAGCTGCCAGACGTTCCTCATACGGTAACCCTTTCATTCATGGAATCATTCTCGTGAATCTTCTCTGAACTGTCTCCAATGTCAGTATATCCTTTCTAAAATAAGGAGCCTAAAACTGCACACAATACTCCAAGTGTGGGCTCATAAGTGCGTTATAGAGCCTCAACATCACATCCCTGCTCTTATATTCTATACATCTAGAAATGAATGCCAACATTGCATTCGCCTTCTTCACAACGGACTCAACCTGGAGGTTATTCTTTAGGGTATCTTGCACAAGGACTCCCAAGTCTCTTTGCATCTCTGCATTTTGATTTCTTGTCCATCTAAATAATAGTCTGTACGTTTATTTCTTCCACTTTCCAACATTGTATTTCATTTGCCACTTTGCTCATTCCCCTAAACTATCTAAGTCTCTCTACAGGCTCTCTGTTTCCTCAACACTACCTGCTCCTCCACCTATCTTTGTATCATCGGCAAATTTAGCCACAAATCCATTAATACCGTAATCCAAATCATTGACATACATTGTAAAAAACAGCAGTCCCAACACTGACCCATGTGGAACTCCAATGGTAACCGGCAGCTAGCCAGAATAGGATCCCTTTATTCCCACTTTCTGTTTTCTGCTGACCAGCCAATTCTCCACCCATGCTAGTAACTTCCCTGTAATTCCATGGGCTCTTATCTTGCTAAGTAGCCTCATGTGCGGCATCTTGTCAAAGGCCTTCTGAAAATCCAAGTACACCACGTTTCCTGCATCTCCTTTGTCTACCCTGATTGTAATTTCCTCAAAGAATTGCAGTAGGTTTGTCAGGCAGGATTTTCCTTTCAGGAAACCATGCTGGCTTTGGCCTATCTTGTCATGTGCCTCCAGGTAGTCCGTAATCTCATCCCTAACAATTGATTCCAACAATTTCCCAACCACTGATGTCGGTTTCCTTTCTGCTACCTCCCACCCTTCTCAAATAGCAGAGTAACATTTGCAATTTTCCAGTCATCCGGTACAATGCCAGAATCTATGAATTCTTGAAAGATCATCGTTTATGCCTCGCTATCTTTATAGTTACTTCTGTCAGAACCTGAGGGTGCATTCCATCAGGTCCAGAAGATTAATCCAACATCAGACCATTAAGCTTCTTGAGCACCTTCCCAGTCGTAATTTTCACTGCACGTACTTCACTTCCCTGACACTCTTGAATGTCTGTTATGCTGCAAATATCTTCCACTGTGATGACTGATATAAAATACCCATTCAGTTCCTCTGCCATCTCTGCATCTTCATTACAATATCTTCAGCATTATTTTGTGTTGGTTCTATATCTACCCTTGACTCTCTTTTACCCTTCATATACTTAAAAGCTTTTAGTATCTTCTTTGATATTACTCGCCAGTTTCCTCTCATAATTCATCTTTTCCTTCCAAATGACCTTCTTAGTTTCCTTCTGCAAGTTTTTAAAAGCTTCCCAATCCTCAATCTTCCCACTAGCTCTGGCTTCCTTGTATGCCCTCTCTTTTGCTTTTACTTTGGCTCTGACTTCACTTGTCAGCCACGGTGGTGTCCTTCTCCCTTTGAAAGTACCTTCCTATTTGGAATATATCTGTCCCTCATTTTTTTTGCAGAAACTCCAGCCATTGCTGCTTTGCTGCCTTTCCTGGAGCTTAGAAACTGCAAGGGTGAAAAAACCATTATGGGAAGTATATATAGGCCTCCAAATAGTAGCCAAGATGTAGGGTTGAGATTGCAAAGGGAGCTGGAAAAGCATGTAATAAGGGTAATGACACAATTGTAATCGGGACTTCAATATGCAAGGGCATTGGAAAAATCAGGTTAGTGTCGGATTGCAAGAGAAGGAAGTTGTTGAATGCCTACAAGGTGGCTTTTTAGAGCAGCTTGTGCTTGAGTCTACTCGGAGAAAGGACATCTTAGATTGGGTGTTGTGCAATAACCCAGATCTTATTAGGGAGCTTAATGTAAAGGAACCATTAGTAGGTGGTGATCATAATATGATTGAATTCATACGCAATTTGAGAGGGAGAAGCATTGCAATGGAATAAAGGGAATTACAGAGGCATGAGAGAAGAGCTTGCCCAGGTAGATTGGAAGAAGTTACTGGCAGGGATGACGGCAGAGCAGAGATGGCTAAAGTTTCTGGGAATAGTTCACAAGGCGCAGGATAGATTTGTCCCTCAGAAGATAAAGTTCTCATATCGCAGGGGTAGGCAGCCGTGGCTGACAAGAGAATTTAAGCGCTGCTTAAAAGCCCAGGAAAGGGAATATAACTGAGTGGGAAGTTGGATGATTGGGAAGCTTTTAAAATCCAAGAAAAGTCAACTAAAAAGCTATAAGAAGGGAAAAGATGAAATATGAGGGCAAACTAGCTAATAATATAAAGCAAGATACTAAAAGTTTTTTCAGTTATACAGAGAGTAAAAAGGGAGGTGAGAGTTGATATTGGACCACTGGAAAATGATGCTGGCAAGGTAGTAATGGGGGGACAAAGAAATGGCAGATGAACTTAATGGGTACTTTGTATCTGTCTTCACTGTGGAAGACACCAGCAGTGTGCCAGAGGTCTGTGAGTGTCAGGGAGCAAGAGTGAGTGCCATTGCTATTACAAAGGAAAAAGTGCTAGGCAAACTAAAAGTCTTAAGATGGATAAGTCACCTGGACCAGATAGATTACATCCCAGAATCCTGACAGAAGTTGCTGAAGAGATACAGATGCATTGGTCACAATCTTCCAAGAACCACTTGATTCTGGCATGGTCCCAGAGGACTGGAAGATTGCAAATGTCACTCTACTCTTTAAGAAGGGAGGAAAGCAAAAGAAATTATCGGCCAATTAGCCTAACCTCAGTGTTTGGGAAAGTGTTGGAGGCTATTATTAAGGATGATGTTTTTGGGTACTTGGAGACTAATGATAAAATATATTAAAATCAGCATGGTTTCTGTAAAGGTAAATCTTGCTTGACAAATCTGTAGGAGTTCTTCAAGGAAGTAACAAGCAGAGTGGACAAAAGATGTCATTTACTTGGATTTTCAGAAGGCAATTTGAAAAGGTGCTACACATGAGACTGCTTAACAAGATAAAATCCTGTGGCGTTACAGGAAGGATACTGGCATGGTCAGAGAAATGGCTGACAGGCAGGAGGCAGCGACTGGGAATAAAGGGGCCTTTTCTGGTTGGCTGCTAGTGACTAGTGGTGTTCCTCAGGGGTCAGTATTGGGACCGCTACTTTTCACATTGTTCGTCAATGATTTGGATAATGGAGTTGATGGCTTTGTGGCAAAGTATGTGGACGATATGAAAATAGGCTGAGGAAGCAATGCAATTGCAGCAGGACTTAGACAAATTGGAAGAATGGGCAAAAAAGTGGCAGATGGAATAGTGCTGGAAAATGTATGATAATGAATTTTGGTGAAAGGAACAATAGTGCTGACTATTATTTAAAGTGGAGAAAGTTCAAACATTAGAGGTGCAGAGAGACTTGGGTGGATAAGTCACCAGACATATCTCCGTGCTCTGTGTTTTGCAAATTCTACATTATTTTGTCTCGGTTCTTTTGTCTATGTACTCGCTCTCCAACTGTTCTTTCATTCTGTGACTTTGTTTACAACTGATCCTCATGGTCACCCTGTTTTACCCTACAAACAACAGCCCCATCCACCATCTTTCCTGCAGCTTTAAAAACTCCTGTTATCTCCATCTTAGTTCTGAATATTTTCAACCTGAAATGTTAACTCTATTTCCTTTCCCTCGGATATATAGGGCAGTCACATAGAGCAAATAATAGAGATGATATTTCAGAGCTCCAGTAACCTGAGTTCAGTTCTGACCTCAGCTGCTATCTAGTGGAGTTTGCACATTTCCCCTCAGATTATGTGGTTTCCTTAAAACATAGGAGCAGAATTAGGCCATTCTCTCAGAATATATGGCTTCCTCCCTCATCCTGAAGGTGTGTGGGTTAGTGGGCTAAATAGCCACTTTAAATTGACCCTGGAGTATAAATGAGGGGCAGAATCTGGGGAGAATTGATAGGAATGTAGGAAGAATAAAACAAATAAGATTATAGACTCAGATCTATACAGCACAGAAACAGGCCCAACTCATCCATGCTGACCAATATTAGATGAATGTAGGATTAATGAAAATGGGTGGTTGATTGTTGGCACAAGCAAGATGGGCCAAAGGGCCTCTCCTGTGCGTTGTACACCTCTATTAGATGAAAGCTGACCTGTTGAGAATATTCTGTTTTTTTTTCAGATTTCCATCATGTACAAATAAAAAAAATCTTTGTAGCTGGGTTGTTTGAGTGGTGAGGTAGCAGCATTATTAATCAGTCAAGCTGATGGCACAGGGGAGTAGCTTGCTGCCTAGCTACCTAGACCAATTTTTCCACATTACATTGCACAAAACAAACATCACACACTCGCCAATTCACAACTTCTTTTGCAAAGAAACTTTAAAGCTATTGAAAACAGCTTTAAAGCTATTTAAAACATTCTAAGACGTACTAGTGCTGGCATAATGGGGCACCTTATACCTTATACCTTGTGGAGTGAGATGAGTCTGAGAAATGATTAAAACAGATTTTGTTCAAATTTAATTCTTTCTTGTAAAATTGTGTCTTATTTATATTTAATTTGTGAATGCTGCTGATATGATGCTATGTGCCCCTGATGCTACTTGCTGCTGCAAATAAGATTTTCATTGTCGCTGTGCACCTGGGCAATAACAGCTCAGAGGATCTGCCCTGGGCCCAACAGATTGATGGAATTATGAAGGAGGCATGCTAGCACCTGTATCTGATTGGGAGTTTCATGAGATTTAGTATGTTACAAAAGACTTTTGAAAATTTCTATGAACACAACATTCAGTAGATGCTGGAAATCCAGAGCAACACACATAAAACACTGAAGGAACTCAGTTGATCAGGCAGCATCGCTGGAGAGGAATAAACAGTTGACGTTTCGGATCAAGACCCTTCATCAGGACTGGAAAGAAAGGGGAGAGAAGACCATAAGACAAAGGAGCAGAAGTCGGTCGTTCGGCCCATCAAGTCTGCTCTGCCATTTTATCATGAGCTGATCCATTCTCCCATTTAGTCCCAGTCCCCCGCCTTCTCACCATAACCTTTGATGCCCTGGCTACTCAGATACCTATCAATCTCTGCCTTCAATACTCCCAATGGCTTGGCCTCCACTGCCATCCATGGCAACAAATTCCATAGATTCACCACCCTCTGGCTAAAGAAAATTTCTTCGCATTTCTGTTCTGAATGGGCGCCCTTCGATCCTTAAGTCATGCCCTCTCGTGAGAAGCCAGGTGAGATGGAAGGTTGATGGGGGTGGTGGTGTGGAATAGGTGAAAGGGATAAAGGGCTGAAGAGAAAGAAATCTGACAGGAGAGGAGAGTGGGCCATGGGTGAGAGGAAAGTCGGAGTGGCACCAGAGAGAGGTGATGGTCAGGTGAGGAGAACAGAACGGGTAAGAGCGAAGCCAGAAGAAGGGAGAACGGGGGGGGAGCTTACTGGAAGTTAGAGAAATCAATGTGGATGCTGTACAGTTGGGAGCTACCCAGATGCAATATGGGGTGCTGCTTCTCTATCCTGAGAATGGCCTGATCATGGTAGTAGAGGAATAATGGTGCAGAGCATTCTGAATGGTTGGAAGGAGGTACAGGAACCTGTAAACACACTCAATGACTTGGGAGCAGCTTCTCCCCCTCTGTCAACAGATTTCTGAATGATCATTGAACCCATGAGCACTACTTCGTCATATCATTTTTGAAGTATTTATTTATTTTGCAATTTATATAATTTTTATGCCTTTATGCTGCATTGCTATCACAAAACAACAAATTTCAGGAGTAGGGTTATTAAGAAGGGATATGGTGTGTTGGTCTTTGTTAGTCGGTGACTTAGTTCAAGAGCCACTAGGTAATGTTGCAGCTCTATAAAACCCTGGTTAGACCACACTTGGATAATTGTGTTTAGTCATAGTCATAGTCATACCTTTTTGATCCCGAGGGAAACTGGGTTTCGTTACAGTTGCACCAACCAAAATAGAGTATAAATATAGCAATATAAAACTATAAATAATTAAATAATAATATGTAAATTATGCCAGATGGAAATAAGTCCTGGACCAGCCTATTGGCTCAGGGTGTCTGACCCTCCAAGGGAGGAGTTGTAAAGTTTGATGGCCACAGGCAGGAATGACTTTCTATGACGCTCAGTGTTGCATTTCAGAGGAATGAGTCTCTGGCTGAATGTACTCCTGTGCCCACCCAGTACATTATGTAGTGGATGGGAGACACTGACCAAGATGGCATTCAACTTAGACAGCATCCTCTTTTCAGACACCACCGTCAGAGAGTCCATTTCCATCCCCACAACATCACCGGCCTTACGAATGAGTTTGTTGATTCTGTTGGTGTCTGCTACCCTCAGCCTGCTGCCCCAGCACACAACAGCAAACAGCAATAGCAATATTTCACTATAGGAAGATTGAGGAAGCTTTAGCTAGGGTGCAGAGGAGATTTACCAGGATGCTGCCTGGATTAGGAAATGACCTTGTCAGGAAGGGTTGGGTGAGCTAGAGCTTTTCTCTCTGGAGCAAAAGAGGATGAGATTTGCCTTGAGACAGTTGTACAAGATGCACAGATTGAGCTGACAGCCAGAGACTCTTTCCCAGGATGGACAAGGAAGCACAACATAAAGGTGACTGGAAGAAAGGATAGGGGGATGTCAGAGGTATTTTTTTCTCTACGAGTGGGTGAATGCATGTTATACACTGTCAGGGCTGGTGGTAGAGGCAGATACATTAGGGGCACTGAAGAAACTCTTACATAGGCAAACGGATTATCGAAAATTGGAAGGTTATGAAGGAGAGAAGGATTAGATTGATCTTCAAGTAGGTAAAAAGGTCATCACTATTTATGGATAAAGGACCTGTTCTATTCTATATAAGTCAGTGATAATAAACCTGATTCTGATTCCTATCTTCCTGTGCATCTGACAATGAAATTAACTTTCACAAAGTAGTGGAGAAGCAGAGAGATTTAGGGAGAGCTGGAGACCTGGCAAACGTAGACGGTGAGCTGAAGATGGAGCAGTTAAGATTTTTTGCCTAGTCATGCAGACTCAGCACAGGGTGCTCACGTGGTATGTGTCAATCACCAGACGGTGTAGCTGCCTTGTGAGGAGGAGCTGACAATTAAAACCAAGTTACAGCGGTGAGTCACCGTACTGAGCCTTGGGGAAATCCGTGTGTGCAAACCACTCACTTGTCGTTGTTAAAATAAACTGCATTTTATCAAAGGAACAGAAACCATGAAAGCAGGCTCAGCAATGACACTGGGGGAACAGGAGACACAGATGCTGATATCTGGAGCAACTGGGGGTTGGGGCGGGGGGGTAGTTGATTTTTTGGGTCGAAGTCCTGATAGTGGAGAGGTAAGCTCGCCAGTGTAAAGTGGAGAGAGAGAAACAGGGGCAGAGTATCAGATGATCTGAAGGGGGAGGGGAAGTGTTTTAAGATAATGAGCAGATTGAACTAGGGAGGGGAGGGGGAGGATTGAAGTTACAAGACATGATTGAAGGAGTTTCCCAAGTATTTATCTCAGATTGCCTTATTTGTACATCAATTCCTATTATCACTTGTGTTGTGGGGTCTGATGGCCAAGTGCACAAAGGTTTTTTAACTTGAATGATTTGAGAACTGGATATCCGGAACTTTCTACAGTCCACCTTGGGATGTCTCAAATTCTTCAACTGAGAGTGTTCTGAGTTCTCAGTCAGTGGGTACACCTGAGAGGTTTGGTTACTGAAGGCATTATCAGGACAGGGGAAGGGCAAGAGAGTGGAAAATTACTCTTAGTGGGCAATACCCCAAGGGCTCAGGTAACTAACCTGAAATATCAACTGACCTCTTCAACACAGAAACAATTTTCAGTGACCAGGTAGCCTTTGGTTAGAGCTTTTCCCCATGGTTACCTGGCTTTTGCTGCATCAGTGACCTCTCCTCATCCAGACCTCCCACAGCCTGTGCAGAAGAGACGGTTTGCACCTGGACTAATAATCCAAGCAGGAAGATTTACTCGTGCTGCACAGTGGGGTTTCAACTAGCATCGCGGGGGGATGGGAGCAAGAGTGTTGGAACAGTCGGTGGAGAGGTTGTGGAGAGAGATGTTGGTGAGATCTCAAAGTCAGGAAGCAAAAGGTTGAGCATAGTGTGACTAATGTTCAATGCAAAAAGTATCGTAGGAAAGGTGGAGGAACTCAGGACATGGATCAACCCCTGGAATTATGATATTGTAGCCATTAGTGAGACTTGGTTGCAGGAGAGTCAGGACTGGCAGCTCAATATTCCGGAGTTCTGTTTTAGATGCGACAGTGCGGAAGAGATTAAAGGAGGAAGGGTAACATTATTTGCCAGGAAAATGTCACGGTGATGCTCAGACATGACAGTACAAAGGGTATGTGTGACTGTCAGAATAAAAGGTAAAAATAACAAATGTAGGGGACTTTAGTTTTCAAGAGATATTGAGGCCCTGGTCAAGAAAAAAGAGGAGGTGCATAGCAGGTACAGGCAGGTAAGAACAAATTATACTTCTGGAGTATAATACATTCAGGAGAACACAAGAAAGAAATCAGGAGGGCAAAAAGAAGGGATGAGATTGCCCTAGCAGACAAGATGAAGAGGAATCCTAAGGGATTCTACAGATACTGTATGTTAAGAGCAAATGGATTGTAAGGGACAAAATTGGCCCTCTGGATGATCAGAATGGTAAAGCATGTGGGGAGGGAGCCAAAAGAGATGGGAGAGATCTTAAATAAATTGTTTTGCATCTGTATTTTCTTAGGAGATGGACACAAGTCTATAGAAATGAGGCCAGTAACATCAACTTCATAGACTCTATACTGATTATGGAGGGGAAGGTGTTTGTTGTCCTGAGGCAAATCAGGATGGATACATTTCCAGAGCCTGACAAAATATTCACTTGGACTCTATGGGAGGCAAGTGTGGAAATTGCCAGGGCTTTAGCAGAGATATTTAAATCATTCTTAGCAGAAGATTAGGAGATTGCTAATGCTATTCCACTATTTAAGAAAGTCTCTAAAACTAACCTGGAAATTATAGGCCATTGAGTCTGATATCAGTAGTGGAAAATATATTGGAAGGTATTCTAAGAGACTGGATATATAAGTATTTCGATAGACATGGACTGATTAAGGATAGTCAGCATGGCTTTGTGCATGGTAGGTCATGTCTAACCAGCCTTATTTAGAGCTTTTAGAGGAAGTTACCAGGAAAGTTGATGAAGGAAAGACAGTGGATGTTGTTTACATGGACTTTACCAAGGCATTTGACAAGGTCCTGCATGGGAGGTTGGTTAAGAAGGTTCAGCCACTTGGCATTCAGGATGAGTTAGTAAATTGGATTAGACCTTGACTTTGTCAGGGAAGTCAGGGAGTGGTAGTAGATGGTTGCCTCTTCTGACTGGAGGCCTGTGATTAGTGGAGTGCTGCAGGGATTAGTGCTGAGTCCGTTGTTGTTTGTCATCTGTATCAATGATTTGATAATGTGTTTAACCGGATCAGCAAATTTGCAGGTGACTCCAAGACTCGAGGTGTAGTGGACAGCAGGGAAGCCTATCATGGCTCGCAAAGGGATCTGGATCATCTGGAAAAATGGGCTGAAAAACGGCAGATGGAATTTAATGCAGACAGGTGCGAGGTGTTACACTTTGTGAGGACCAACCAGAGTACAATAGGTCTTACACAGTGAACAGTAGGGCACTGAGGAGTGTGGAAGAACAAAGGGATCTGGGTATAGGTCCATAATTCATTGTAAGTGTTTCACAGGTAGGTAGGATTGTAAAGAAATCTTTTGGCATATTGGCCTTCATAAATCGAAGTATTGAGAACAGGAGATGAGATGTTATGTTGAAATTGTATAGGACATTGGTGAGACCTAATTTGGAATATTGTGTGCAGTTTTGTTCAGGAAAGATATAAATATGCCTAGTATTTGTTGACAGCCTGGAAATTAAAGATTTAGAAGTTAGTGCCAATTGACTAAAATGATGTTTCTTTTTCATAGGCGGCTCCTCAGAATTGAATATTGACTTCTACTTGATTCTGTGAGTTCCAAGGTGACTGATGAGGCCAATGCACAACCCAGAGATTGTACTGTAGGTATCCTATAGGATGGTTGAGTGAGTAGTTTATGAAGATGTTCAATCCTTCTCCTGTTGACACTGAACTTTTGTATGATACAGATGAAACTGAAGTTCTCAGTGCCACGCTGAAAATTCTTCTTCTATTTTGAGTCGTCATGGGCCCGGATCTCCCAGGAGGCTACGCAGATGCTGCACTTCCCCAAGGAGGTTTTGAGGCCATCATTCTGTCTGCTTGGTGACCTCTTCCTGTAACAGAGTTTGGAGCAGAGGCCTATGTTGGGTATGCAATGTGACCTGCTGTATGTTATTAGAGTCCATACTTCTTGCTGCCTTAGAAAAACAAACAATATAATCAAAGCTTACTCCCGCCCTAGACATTCTATCCCACCCTTCCCCCAGGGCAGAAGATAAAAATGCTCGAGAAGATGCACCACCAGGCTCAAGGACAGCTCCTCTCTGGTAGTTATAGCAGACTTGAACAGATCGCTTGTATGTTAAGGAAGAACTCTTAACCTCAGAATCTACCTCAACATGAGCCTTGCCTTGCACCTTATGGTCTACCAGCACTGCACTTTTTCTATAACTGTAACATCATGTTCTGCATTTTGTTATTGTTGTTCCCTTATTCAACCTCAATGCACTTAAGTTTTGTAATTTATGATTGAGGACACGCAGTCCCCTTTTATTGTCATTTAGTAATGCAAGCATTAAGAAATGATAAAAATCTTTTTCCAGAATGATATGATGAAAACACATGACAAACTAACTTAAAAACTAACAAAAACCACATAATTATAACATATAGTTACAAGAGTGCAAAGCAATACCGTAATTTGATAAGAACAGACCATGGCACAGTAAAAGTCTCAAAGTCACTCGAAAGTCCCATCATCTCACACAGACGGTAAACCTCCAGCGCCGCCAACTTGCCGATGCAGCATCCCGGAAGCATCCGACCACAGTCCGACTCCGAGTCCATCCAAAAAACTCCGAGCCTCCGACCACCTATTTGATACCGAGCACCGAGCACCATCTCTGCCGAGCACTTCGACTCCGGCCCCGGCAACAGGTGATACGCAAAGCCGAGGATTTGGGGCCTTCGTCTCCAGAGATTCACGATCGCACAGTACCAGCGGCAGCGAAGCAGGCATCTCAGAAGCTTCACCAGATGTTCTTCTGCTCTTTCTCACGGCTGTCTCCATCAAATCTGGATTGTGCACGGCCCCCTAGTTACACACATCGATATTCATTAGGAACGGCCGCGCTCGCTGCGTCGTGCCGCCATCTTCTCCTTCCTCAGGAAGGAGAAACTCTCTTCCCCCCCCCCCCGGATTTGTTTACATAGTACCTCTTGCTGCCTCAGTAAAGCAGCCAGTATAATCTCAGACCCCATCCATCCATCCCAGACATTCTTTCTACTCTTCTCTCCCATGAGGCAGACTATACAAAACCCTCACAAGCCGATACTAGTAGGCTGAAAGACAGTTCCTAGCCCACAGTTATCAGACTCCTGAATGCAGCTCTCGTGCGATTAAAATGAACTCTTGCCCTTGCAATCTGCTTCATTATGATCTTGTACTTTATGGTTTGCCTGCACTGCACTATCTTGATAGCTTTTACACGTCATTCTGCATTGCTATTGTTTTACCTTATCTTACCTCAATGCACTGTGTAATGATTTGATCCGTATAAAGTACTATGCAAGACAAGCTTTTCACTGTATTGTGGTCCGTCATTGTGTGTTTTAATACATTAAGTTGCTGCCACATGATTGGCCGATTAGATATTTGCATTAACGAGCAACTGTACAGGTGTACCTAATAAAGGGGCTACTGAGTATATGTGCGGGGCCCAGGATGAGCTGACAGCCAGGAATGTGAAGCTCCTCACCCTTTACACTGCACGCCTTTCAATGAACCTGGCGCTAGTTCACCTGACTTCCCCTTCCTAACATCCACAATTAGCTCCAGGAGCGCAAGGTTGCTGCTCCAACACCACCCAACCAACTGATCTGTCTCACTCATGTACACTGGCTTGTCGTCATCTTTGATCCTGTCAGTAGTGAGCTTTCCAATGATGTTGGAGCTATACTCAGCTACACAGTTATAGGTATAGAGAGAGTAGGGCAATGGGCTAAGCATGTAGACCGGAATTGTAACTGTGCTGATGCTTAGTGAGAAATACAAACGTGGATGACGCCTCCAATCTGTACTGATTGTGGACTCCTAGTGAGGAAGTTGAGGATCCGTTTATGGAGGTCCAGATCTGAGAGTTTGACGATAAGTTTTGAGGGGAGGATGGTGTTGTCAATGAGTAGCAACTGATGTATGTATTCCCTTTATCCAAGAGGTCCATGTGGTCCGGAGCAGATTGAAGAGCCAGCAAGATAGCGTCTGCTGTAACTCTATTGCAGAGATATGTGAATTACAATCGTCCAAGTCCTTCACTTCGGAAGGAGATGACCCACCAAATCCTTGAATCAGTTATTTACGGTGGCTGTAAGTGCTGGTAGATGGTAGATTTTGGGGCAGGTCATATTGTTCTCTTTGGGCACTGGGACAATTGAAGCCATATTGAAATAGGTGGCACCTCATACCACTGAAACAAGAGGGAGGGGATACGTATCACTGCTGCTTTTTAGATCATGAGGTTTATGTCAAGGTTGATGTCTTGATCTTTAAATAGCCTATCCCTCAGTCAGTTGCACTGAAGGTGATGGTGAATTTTAAGTAGTTGCTTTCAATCTGAGCTGCAACATTTGCTTGGTGACTGTAGAAAGAATCGTGTTCAAGACATGAGGTGTGATGAGGAATGTCGAAGTCTGACATGGTGGTGATACCCTCACCTTGAAGTTAGGAGCCTCATTCAGAGACCTGAACGTAGATGCTGATGAGGTCTTCAGATAAGAATTTCGACTCAGACTCCATACTTCTGTGCAAAATGTTTTGAAACAGATCAGAGGAGTTATCCTATTGTGCTGGGAAATATCTATTGCTGAAGCATTTCTGAAGTAGCATACTAGTAATTATGAGAAATAACGATGCGCAAACTTACAGCTGACTTTCCTACATTATATCTGTATCACATCCTGAAATCACTGAAGATGAAAAAGAAATAAAGGGTCCTCCTAATATAAACCAATTAAAATGCCGGAAACACTCAGCAGGTCAGGCCACGCCTGGCCTGTGGCAACAGCAAGTTAATATTTCAGGTCAGGGACCCATCGTCAGAACAGGAACCATTCTAATGAAGAGCTCTGTACCTGAAATTTCAGCTGTTTTTCCTTCTACAGACACTGTTCAAACAGTAGAGTGTTTCTATCAACTTTTATTTCTGTTACAGGAAACCCCTTTTTACTGGGCATCTCTAGAGATGTGGCTCGTTAGCCCCTCGCTAACAGCCACTGGACTCAGTGTTGAGAAGACCACCTTTATCAGGCTGCATACATCTAGGGTAGGTATGACTTGTGCCCTGCCTAACCCGTGAGGCTGGATGTCTCGCCCACTGAATACTGTGTGATTTACTACCCCGTGCAATCACCCATCAAGAAATAACAGATCGTACGCTGCATACAATTATAAAGAAATTATGTTTATGAATGTTAACTTAACCAACAAGGTATTAAAGAAAAGAAAGGAAAAAATAAAAAGGGCCCATTATAATTAAAAGGTCAAGTGTGCAAGGTTGGAGCTGAAAAGCTGTTGTGTCCGATGTCCTCACGGCGCCAACTCCTATTCACCAATCCTCGGTAGAATTCCCCCTCTAGGGCTCCTTTGAATCATGCGTTCCTGCTGGATTGAATCCTACAGCTGGTTCTCTTGAACAACTTCTCTCTCCATCACCTGCTGAAGAAAATACCTCAACCCATCCCAGTGTCTACCACAAAACCTCTCCCCCAGCATTTACTAGAACCTTCTCTCCATTCCACTCTCCTGACTGGGTGACACAATATTCCTAAGATTCCCTCATCTTCCCAATAGTAACCCAAACACTACCAGCAAAACACACTGCTTCTACAGAAAGCCATTACATAAAATACCTTACAACATTAGCAGTAAAATCTTTATCAGAGCATTACCTACAGATTTTCCAGCATCTGTAATTTTATTGATTTTCTGTCTGAGTCAAATTACAGTGATGGTTGTCTGTAAATACCCACTCTTCAGGACATTTATAAAGACAGGTGTGTAAAAAGGGCCCGAAAGATCATTGGGGACCCGAGTCACCCCAACCACAAACTGTTCCAGCTGCTACCATCTGAGAAATGGTACCGCAGCATAAAAGCCAGGACCAGCAGGCTCCGGGACAGCTTCTTCCACCAGGCCATCAGACTGATTAATTCATGCTGACACAAATGTATTTCTATGTTATATTGATTAACCTGTTGTACATACTATTTATTATCAATTACTATAATCTCACATTGCACATTCAGATGGAGACGTAATGTAAAGATTTTTACTCCTCATGTATATGAAGAATGTAAGTAATAAAGTCAATTCAGTTCAATACATGCAAAATGTGACCTCAGTCTGCCTATCGGAGAAGGATTAAATTGGATTCAGAAACATATAACAAAAGGATTGAAATAATTTAAAAGAGAGGGAAAATTTAAAAGAGACTATGAAGAAAAGGAACAAAAAATTTGAAATTGTATCAAGGGTTTGAAAAGAGTATAAAACACTGAAGATAGTGTTAAAGGTCAATGTGGCTCTACAGAATCTGTGTGACCATCAAGCACCCATTTACACTATTTCTACACTGAACATATTTTAAACTGCCAACATTCCTATTAATTCTCTCAGATTCTCACACTCAGCTAGCAAAACTTGGGGCATTTCAGTGACCAATTAACCTCCCAAAGTGCACTTCTTTCGAATGGAGGAGGGAATTCACGAGGTCGCAGCAAGAACATTCACACTCAAGCTGGACAGCACCAGAATTCTGGATTAAAAGTGGGTCATGAGTGTTGTAAGGGTTAGTTCTGATAGCTGTTCAATGGTACCATCTCAAGATCAAAAGGAAGCCTCTCCCCGACGGTTTCAGGCCTGACAAAGGTAAAGCTGCAGTCAGAAAAGTGAGTCGAGGCCTAGTGGCCAGAGTCCTGAGCCTACAAATCTCCGCAAGTCCACTGGGGAAGTTCATTGCTCAATATCTGCGAGTGCTTGTCCGCTAGAGACTGGAGCCTGAAGATAGCCTGCCCTGGTGTGTGTGTGTGTGTGTACGTGCGTGGGAAGCAAGAATGGTGCTTGGCTTGTTTTCTCACTTGTATTCTGTATTGTTTCCCTGAGCATTGTTAGCACAGAATGAGTAGTGATTCATGCGGGCTACTCCCAGCTAATCCTTGGTGTGTTGGTTGTCAAAGCAAATGACTCATTTCACTGTATGTTTTGATGTACATAAATCTGAGTCTGAATACGAAGGGTGAGAAAGAGAGACCGACATTCCAAGTCTTTTCCATATTTGGGAATGGTCAGAGACCAGGATTTTGGAAGTAAACTTTGGTAATGGAAGCAATAAAGTGGGCAGAGGTGAGAAGAGACCTGGCAGATTTGCATTCAGCTATCAGCATTCAGCAATTGCATTTGCATTAGCAGATGAGCTATCAGTCAGCCAGTAGTCTACACAGGTTTTGTTTCCACCAAGTGAAACATAGCATACTTCCTGTAAATTATTGATACCTGAGTCTGCGATCTGGTGTCAGTGAGCTGCAATAAAACTGCTTTATTAGAAGCCAAGCCAAGAAATTGCGGAGGCTGGGTTACAAATTTAGTTACGACTTAAACGGTCCTTCATAAATTGCACATCAATATGGGGAACTGACTGTAACATCAAGTAAACTAATAAGGCCACTGGCCTGGATGCAACAACTAAGTTCTGAAGAAAAAAATAACATTTCAATCATTTTTTCCCTAAATTACTGGATGGCATAGAATGTTTTACAACTCAAAGAAATACTTTTTAAGAGTAGACCACTTTGACCAACTTGCACTGCAATGGACTTTTTTTTTGTTCTAATTGTGTTCCTTCTTGTGTAATTTGATCTAGTTTATGTTTCTTTTGTAAATGTTGTGTCTGATGCTCGGTGCCTGTGATGCTGCTGCAAGTAAGTTTTTCATTGTGCTTGAGCATAAATGATGAGAATAAACTCAAGCAACACACATCAAAGTTGCTGGTGAACGCAGCAGGCCAGGCAGCGTCTATAGGAAGAGGTACAGTCGACATTTCGGGCCGAGACTCTTCGTCAGGACTAGAATAAACTCAACATGACTTTCCTTTAGTGAAGAAAGCACTGCGAATAATTCACACACAGCAAGCTCTCACCATCAGCAATGTGATGATAGCCAGGCAATCTGTTCTTGTGACACTGGTAAAGAGAGTAATACTGCTGTACATTCAGTCTAGGAACTGTAGCTGGAGCTGAATGTGCTCAGTACCATCCAGCAGGCTGAAAACCTTCATGGATGAAACTTTTCCTGAGGTGCTTACACCCATAGTGCAGGCTTCAGATAGTAGATGGGTGACCAGCAGGAAAAGTAAGGGGAGTCAGCAGCGAGAGCAGGGTTCTCCTGTGGCCATTCCGCTCAGCAACAAGTATAGCCCTTTGGATACTGCTGGGGGATGACCTATCAGGGCACAGCAGCAGCAGCCAGGCACTGTGGCTGTCTCTGAGGGAAGGGCAAAGTTAGGCAGCGTGATAGTGACAGGAGATACAATAGCTAGGGGCAACAGACAGGAGATTCTGTGGCCACAAAAAAAGACACCAGGATGGTGTGTTGCTTCCCTGGGGCTAGGGTCCAGGATGTCTCCGAGCGGCTGCAGAAGATTCTCCAGAGGGAGGGTGAGCAGTCAGAGGTCGTGGTGCACATTGGCAGTAGTAACAGAGTTACAAAGGAGGAGAAGGTCACGCATCGTGCCTTTAGGGAGTTAGGGGAGAGGTTGTACTCCCAGTGCTACACGTTAGTCCAGGCAGGAATAGCATGATAGTACAGATGAATTTGAGTGGCTGTGGAAGTGGTGCAGGGGGCAACTTTTCATATTTCTAGATCATTGAGATCTCTTTGGGGGAAGATATGAGGTGTGGAATAGGACTTGTTACACTTGAACCCGAGTGGGACCAATATCCTGTGTGCACGTATGCTCGAGCTGTTGGGGGAGGGTTCAAACTAATTTGGCAGGGGAATGGGAACCGTAGTGATAGGGCTGGGGATAGGACAGTTGGTATACAAGTTGATACAGTGTGTAGTGAGACTGTGAGGAAGGACAGGTAGACAAAGGGCAAAATTTAAATCAAAAAGAGTGATGATATAGGACTGAAGGTGTTATTGAATGCAAGCAGAATATGGAATGAAACGGCAGGTATGCTGTTGTGGGCATCTCTGAGCCATGGCTGAAAGAAGATCATAGTTAGGAGCTTAACATCCAAGGATATAGATTGTATTGTAAGAACAGGCAGGTAAGCAGAGTGGGTGGGATAGCTTTGTTGATAAAAAATGAAATCAAATCGTTGGAAAGAGGTAACGTAGCATAGGAAGATGTAGAATCCTTGTGGGCAGAGTTAACTATCTGCAAGGGTAAAAAGACCCTGACGGGAGTTATATACAGGACTCAATACAAGATATAAATTACTTTGTAAGATAGAAAAGGCATGGTAATAAAGACAATATTATGATAGTCATGAGAGATTTCAATATGCAGGTAGATTGTGAAAATCCAGTAGGTCCTGGATGCCAAGAGAGGGTATTCGTAGAACGCCCATGAGATGACATTTTAAGAGAAGCTTGTGTTTGAGCCTACTAGGGGAAAGGCAATCCTCTGTTGGGTGTTGTGTAATGTGCCAGATTTGATTAGGGAGCTGAAGGTAAAGAAACCTGTAGAAGGCAGTGAGAATTCACCCTGCAGTTTAAGAGGGAGAAGCTAAAGTCAGATGTATCAGTATTACAGTGGAGTAAAGAGAATTATAGAGGCATGAGAGAGGAGCTAGCCAAAGCTGGTTGGAAGGGAACACCTGTAGGGATGACTGCAGAACAATAATGGCTGGAATTTCAGGGGCAATTCGGAAGGTTCAGGATGCTTACAAATCAAAGTTGAGGTATTCTAGAGGGAGGATGAGGCAACCCTTTGCTGACAAGGGAAGTCAAAGGCATAAAAAGGAAAAGAGTGTGTATATAATATAGTAAAAATTAACAGGAAGTTAGAGGGTTGGAAAGCTTTTAAAATCCAGTATCTGGCAACTAAAAAAGCCTTAAGGAGAGAGAAGTTGAAATAAGAAGGTAAGCTAGCCAATAATATATAAAAGAATACCAAAAGTTTTCTCAGATATATAAAGAATAAAAGAAAGAGTGGATATCAGACTGCTGGAAAATGACACTGGAGAAGTAGTAATGGGGATAAAGAAATGGCAGATGAACTTAATAAGTCTTTGTGACTACATCAGTGTTTTTGGGGCCAGGTTAGATCCTCAGAGATCTTGACACCCAGGAACCTGAAGCTGCTCACTTCTGATCCCTCTGTGAGGATTGATATGTGTTCTTTCATCTTACCCTTCCTGAAGTCCACAATCAGCTCTTTCACCTTACTGACGTTGAGTGCCAGGTTGTTGCTGCGGAACCATTCCACTAGTTGGTATATCTCACTCCTGTACGCCCTCTCGTCACCACCTGAGATTCTACCAACAATGGTTGTATCATCCAGCAAATTTGTAGATGGTATTTGAGCTATGCCTAGCCACACAGTCATGGGTATATAGAGAGTAAAGCAGTGGGCTAAGCACACACCCCTGAGGTGCGCCAGAGTTGACCGTCAACCAAGAGGATATGTTATCACCAATTCGCTCAGACTGTGGTCTTCCGGTTAGGAAGTTGAGGATCCAATTGCAGAGGGAGGTACAGAAGCTCAGGCTCTGCAACTTCTCAATCAGGATTGTGGGAATGATGGTATTAAATACTAAGCTATAGTCGATGAACAGCACCCTGACATAGGTGTTTATGTTGTCTAGGTGGTCTAAAGCCGTGTGAAGAGCCATGGATTTGCGTTTGCCTTTGACCTATTGTGACGATAGGCAAATTGCAATGGGTCCAGGTCCTTACTGAGGCAGGAGTTCAGTTTAGTCATAACCAACCTCTCAAAGCATTTCATCACTGTTGATGTGAGTGCTACCGGGCGATAGTCGTTATGGCAATCCACATTATTCTTCTTTACTTTACTTTATTGTCACCAAACAATTAATAATAGAGCGTACAATCATCACAGCGATATTTGATGCTGCGCTTTGCACTCCCTGGAGTACAAATCGATAGTAAATATTAAACATTTAAATTATAAATCATAAATAGAAAATAGAAAAGGGAAAGTAAGGTAGTGCAAAAAAAACCGAGAGGCAGGTCCGGATATTTGGAGGGTACGGCCCAGTTCCGGGTCAGGATCCGTTCAGCAGTCTTATCACAGTTGGAAAGAAGCTGTTCCCAAATCTGGTCTTACGAGTCTTCAAGCTCCTGAGCCTTCTCCTGGAGGGAAGAGGGACAAAAAGTGTGTTGGCTGGGTGCGGCGTGTCCTTGATTATCCTGGCAGCACTGCTCCGACAGCGTGCGGTGTAGAGTGAGTCCAAGGATGGAAGATTGGTTTGTGTGATGTGCTGCGCCGTGTTCACAGTCTTCCGCAGCTTCTTCCCGTCTTGGGACAGGACAACTTCCATACCAGGTTGTGATGCACCCTAGAAGAATGCTTTCTACGGTGCACCTATAAAAATTTGTGAGGGTTTTAGGGGACAGGCCAAATTTCTTTAGCTCTCTGAGGAAGTAAAGGCGTTGGTGGGCCTTCTTGGCAGTGGACTCTGTTTGGTTGGACCAAGTCAGGTCATTTGTGATTTTGACCTGTTCCACTTGCGCACCACCGATGTAAATGGGGTCGTGCGGTCTGCTACTCCTGAAGTCAACAACCAATTCCTTCGTCTTGCTGACGTTGAAGGATAGGTTATTGTCTTCGCAATAACCTATCCCTATAAATAAAGCGAATAAACCTATTCGCTTTAGCACTGGTATAATTGTTGCCTTTTTGAAGCAAGTGGGAACTTCTGCCCGTAGCAGTGAGAGGTTGAAAATGTCCTTGAATACTCTCGCTAGTTGGTTGGCACAGGTTTTCAGAGCCTTACCAGGTACTCCATCGGGACCATCCGCCTTGTGAGGGTTCACCCTCTTTAAAGGCAGCCTAACATCAGCCTCTGAGACAGAGATTGCAGGGTCATCAGGTACAGCAGGGATCTTCACAGCTGTAGTTGTGTTCTCCCTTTCAAAGCGGGCGTAGAAGGCATTGAGTTCATCTGATAGTGAAGCATCGCTGCCATTCATACTATTGGGTTTCGCTTGCCATGCATCTGATATCACCTCCATCCTTGTTCGAAATTGTCCCTTCGCCCTTGAAATAGCCCTTCGCAAATCATACCTGGTTTTCTGGTACAGGCCTGGGTTGCCAGACTTGAATGCCACAGATCTAGCCTTCAGCAGACGACGTACCTCCTGGTTCATCTCTGGTTTTTGGTTTGGGAATGTACAGTAAATCTTTGTGGGCACACACTCATCCACACAGGTTTTAATGAAGTCAGTAACAACTGCAGCATACTCATCCAGATTCAAAGATGAATCCCTGAATACAGTCCAGTCCACCGATTCAAAGCAGCCCTGTAGGTGCTCCTGTGCTTCCCTTGTCCAAACCTTTTTGGTCCTCACTACTGGTGCTGCAGTCTTCAGTCTCTGCCTATACTCAGGGAGTAGAAGTATAGCTAGGTGATCAGGTTTTCCGAAGTGAGGGGATGGAATAGCACAGTAGGCATTCTTGATGGTGGTGTAGCAATGGTCCAGTGAGTTGTTTCCTCTGGTATTGCAAGTGATCTGTTGATGGTAATTGCTTAATGATTTTTTCAGACTGGCCTGGTTAAAATCTCTCAAAATAACGTTGAAGGTGTTAGGATGCACTGTTTCGTGCATGTTGATCCCATTGCTCAGATCATCTAAAACCTGCTTGACGTTGGCCTGAGGTGGAATGTAAACTGCTACCAGAATGACCCTAGAGAACTCCTGTGGTAAGTAAAAAGGATGACACTTTACTGCCAGATATTCCAGGTCTGATGAGCAGAATTGGACGGCGCTGATATATTTGTGCACCAAGAAGGGTTGATCATGAGGCATACTCCAGCATCTCTGCTTTTGAGAGACTCTATATATCTATCCTGATGGTGTATAGTAAACCTATTGATCTGAATTGCTGCATCCGGTATGGAAGGGGTTAACTAGGATTCCGTGAAACAAAGAACACGTGCGGTCCTAATGTCCCTCTGATTCAGCACCCTGGCTCTGAGATCATTGATTTTATTCACCAGAGACTGCACGTTCGCCAGCAAGATTGTCGGTATAGGGAGTTTAAAACCCCATTTCCTTGAATGCACTTGTAATCCTGATATTCGCCCATGCTCTCTCCGAGGTGTTCTCCGTGGGCCCTTCCGACCACAGACTGTGTTGTTTCCGTCGGTGTTAAGCAGCGATAGTTGGTTTGAACGCATGAAGACATCTTTGTTGACTGTACTGACCTTGGAAGCAGTTGTGCTTTTTAGCTGTAACAGGCTGAAACGGGAATATTTAATTGTATCCATTGAGAGTACTGCTGCCACTCGAGTCGCAGCTAGACGCCCCGGAGGTAGATTATCCTGACAAAGGGTCTCGGCCTGAAACGTCGATTGTACCTCTTCCTGGAGATGCTGCCTGGCCTGCTGCGTTCACCAGTCACTTTGATGTGTGTTGCTTGAGTTTCCAGCATCTGCAGAATTCCTCGTGTTTGCGTAGATTGTATACATATTTTGATAATAGATGTCCTTTGAACACATTTCCCTGGGAGTGTTTGTCAGGAATTATGTCAACTGGTGAACATTGAATGGTCTTTGCATTGTCCACACCACCCAGAGTCATCAGGACAAGTCAAACAAATGAGTGGAACCATCAGACAACGACTGACTGAGAATCATGATGAAGCCTGTGGCACTTCCTATGGTCTACAGCAATTACAAACAAGAAATCTAAATTAAGTTGACTTGAGATAACAACAGGATATCCTATGTCATTTCCTGGAGCTCTCGATCTCAGAAAGGCTGATATACACATTATGACAAACTGTTTAGTTACAGTAACTATTGGGTGAAATTAACTCAAGCTGTGCAGTCTCCTTCTCAGCAAGTTTCTGTCACTCGAAGTGATCCAACTGAAGGAGGACACACACGGATTCATCGTGAGTGGGCCCTGATTAAGAAACCACATAAGGAATTACTGGGAGCTGGATGGGAAGGTCCTTATCAAGTGCTGATAATTACCAACTCGACAGTGAAAGTGGAAGGTAAAGAAAGTGGCTACACGCCAGCCACTGCAAGCCGGCTAAAGTGGACCGACGAGGGCAACAAGCATTATGGTTAATGTGCTAGTAATCTCTGACCAAGTACCTACACAGCTGAGCCACAGTGAGCAGATCACTAACCAGCCAGAAGACTTACAACAGAGTTGACAGCTACTGGACATTAAGAAATTTATTCTAACATTATTTGTTATATTTTGTCAATTTCCCCCACTCACAATGCGCCAGTAGAGATGACTCATAATGTAAACTTGCAAGTACGACTCGCAGTTGCTGATGCTGTCAGTATATACCGCACACTTCAAAATGTTCACAAATGCTGGGGATTTCTGCAGATCCAGAACAAACATACACTCTTTCCAAAGCAGACTTCATTATCACAGTTCTGCTGGATTGACACAGTTAGAGCAGTGAGAATAGCTCCAGAGCTGCGTTACGTTTGTTGTGGAAGATACGGGAATTCTGGGAGACTTCCAGCTTCCTGGATAAATACATTGGCTCCAGGCGCATTGAGTTGAAGCTCCTTGGAGAACGCATTAAGGCAGGGGTCCCCAACTTTTTTTGTACTGCGGACCGGTTTAATATTGATAATATTCTTGTGGACCGGCCAACCCAGTTTGGGGGGGCGGGGGGTGGTTAGGGTTGTCAACGGACAAGAGTAGCAGTCAAATATGTTATGTTTACCCCAAGAAAGACTACCATGACCATGAAGCCTTGCGCAGGCACCTATGTGCACATGCGTGTATGTGCCCATTTTTTTCTACAAATCGTTTTTGGCAATTCTGTTCAGTGAAACTACACTGTACATACATTATTTCTACTTTATATGGGCTGTGTATTTATCATATCATTCCTGCTTTTACCATATTAGTGTTATTTTAGGTTTTATGTAACACATCGCATGAATATAGTGATAAGTCAATTATAAGTCACTTGTAAGTCAATAGCATCATAACATTTTAAGTAACGTTTGGATATTAAACACGCAGCACATATTTTCCTCGTATGAACATATAAAATCATTGCAACACACCAATATCGCTGAATCAGTGGGAGCCCTGGGCTTGTTTCCCTGCAACAAGACAGTCCCATCGAGGGGTGATGGGAGACAGCAATACTCGAAGGGGGTTCCTTATGTCCAGTCTATTCCGCAATTTAGTTTTCGTTGCATTCATTGCAGAAAAGCCCGCTTCGCAGAGATATTTTGGAAATGGAAGCAACGTTTTCAGTGATTTCATGGCTATCTCAGGATATTTAGCCTTGATTTTGATCCAGAATGCCAGCAGAGATATTATGTCAAACATACTTTTCAGCCCACCGTCATTTGCAAGCTCGAGGAGTTGATCTTCCTGCGCTGACATAGATAATGTGTGCGTAATGACCTTGTGTGCATTCAAGTTCAACAGTGGCCATGACAGGGAGTGAGGAAAGGTGCAGCTGACTCATATCGCCAAATCATATCGTTTTCTCGCGGCCCGGTAGCACATGCTTTGCGGCCGGGTACCAGTCCGCGGCCCGGTGGTTGGGGACCGCTGCGTTAAGGAACTAGAGCCTGCAGCTCGATGACTTTCGACTCATACGGGAAACTGAGGAGATGATAGATGGCAGCTACAGGGAGGTAGTCATCCCTAAATTGCAGGAGGCAGGAAAATGGGTGACTGCCAGGAGAGGGAAAGAAAATGGACAACCAGTACAGAGTAACCCCTCAATAATAAGTATACCTTTTTGGATACTGTTGAGGGGGACAACCTGCTGGGGAGTTGGGAGAGTCACAGCAATCGGGTCTCATTGAGTCTGGTGCTGTTGCTCAATAGATAAGTGGGGGGGGGTGGAAGAAGAGGACTGCAAGTAGTGATAGGGGTATTCCACAGTTAGAGGTGTAGACTTGAGATTCTGTGGTTGCAATAGAGACCCCCGGATTGTGTATGGCCCTATTCATGTCTTATCCTGGGATATCTTTATGTCTGTATCTATTGTTCATGACAAACTAATTCAGGGGCAACTAGGGATGGGCAATAAATGCTGGCTTAACTGGCGATACCCACATCCAATAAATGAATAAATTTTAAAAAATGCTTTTCATGTGTTCACTATAAAAACTACCTTTTGCTTGAGTTCATAAGATACCATTCCAGCAGGGCAGAGTCCATGCATTTATACATTGTCCTAAATGGGGTAATGACACTGGAATTTCATTAGCAACATCCATCAGAAAAATACTACGATTCAACAAGGTTCCTGTATTAATAGAACAATAATTACAGTGCGATTCAGCCCCCTTGCAAGTTTTCATGTTTTATTGTTTTACAACATTGAATCACAGTGGCTTTAATTTGGCTTCTTTTGACACTGATCAACAGAAAAAGACTCTTTTGTGTCAAATTTCTCCAAGTTGGTCTAAATTTATTATAATTATTAAACAAAATAATTGATTGCATAATTATTCATCCCCTTCAAGTCAATATTTAGTAGCTATACCTTTGGCAGCAATTACAGCCTTGAGTCTGTGTGGATAGGATTCTATCAGCTTTGCACATCTGGACACTGCAATTTTTCCCCATTCTTCTTTACAAAACTGCTCAAGCTCTGTTAGATTGCATGGGGATCATGAGTGAACAGCCCTTTTCAAGTCCAGTCACAAATTCTCAGTTTGATTGAGGTCCGGACTCTGACTTGACCACTCCAGGACATTATCTTTTGTTGTTTTTAAGCCATTCCTGTGTAGCTTTGGCTTTATGCTTGGGGTCATTATCTTGCCGGAAAAAATATCTTCTCCCAAGCCACAGTTCTCTTGCAGAGTGCACCAGGTTTTCCTCCAGGATTTCCCTGTATTTTGCTACATTCATTTTGCCCTCTACCTTCACAAGCCTTCCAGGACCTGGTGCAGTGAAGTATCCCCACAGCACGATGCAGCCACCACCATGCTTCATGGTAGGGATGGTGTGTTTTTGATGATCGGTGTTTAGCTTATGCTAAGCATTTAGTCTGACAGCCAAAAGTCTCAATTTTGGTTTCATCAGTCTATAGAACCTTCTTCCAGCTGACTTCAGAGCCTCCCATATGCCTCTTGGTAAACCCTAACCAAGATTTCACGTGAGGTTTTTTTTTCCCAACGGTGGCTTTCTCTTTGCCACTCTCTCATAAAGCAGTGACCAGTGAAGCACCTGGGTTTCATTTGCTGTATGTGCAGTCTCTCCCATCTCAGCCACTGAAACTTGTAGCTCCTCCAGAGTTGTCATAGGTCACTTGGTGGCCTCCCTCACTAGTCCCCTTCTTGCACAGTCACTCAATTTTTGAGGACAGCCTGCTCTAGGCAGATTTACAGCTGTGCCAAATTCTTTCCATTTCTTAATTATAGAAATAACTGTACTCCAAGGGACATTCAGTGACTTCGAAATTTTCTTGTATCCTTCTCCTGACTTGTGCTCTTCAACACCCTTTTCGCAGAGTTGCTTGGCGTGTTCTTTTGTCTTCATGTTGAGGTTTTTGCCAGGATACTGACTCACCACTAATTCACCTTCCAGTCACAGGCGTATTTTTACTACATTCATTTGAAACACCTTGACTGCACACAGGTGATCTCCATTTAACTAATTATGTGACTTCTAAAACCAATTGACTGCACCAGTGATGATTTGGTGTGTCATATTAATATATTTGTAACTACTTTAGATCACTTTGTAGAGATCTGTTTTCACTTTGACACAAAAGTGTCTTTTTCTGTTGATCGGTGTCAAAAAAAGCCAAATTAAATCTGCAAACAACAGGAATTCTGCAGATGCTGGAAATTCAAGCAACACACATCAACATTGCTGGTGAACGCAGCAGGCCAGGCAGCATCTCTAGGAAGAGGTGCAGTCCACGTTTCAGGCCGAGACCCTTCGTCAGGACTAACTGAAGGAAGAGTGAGTAAGAGATTTGAAAGTTGGACGGGGAGGGGGAGATCCAAAATGATAGGAGAAGGCAGGAGGGGGAGGGATGGAGCCAAGAGCTGGACAGGTGATAGGCAAAAGGGATACGAGAGGATCATGGGACAGGAGGTCCGGGAAGACAAGGAGCGGGGGGGAACCCAGAGGATGGGCAAGGGGTATATTCAGAGGGACAGAGGGAGAAAAAGGAGAGTGAGAGAAAGAATGTGTGTATAAAAATAAGTAACAGATGGGGTACGAGGGGGAGGTGGGGCATTAGCGGAAGTTAGAGAAGTCAATGTTCATGCCATCAGGTTGGAGGCTACCTAGACGGAATATAAGGTGTTGTTCCTCCAACCTGATGGCATGAACATTGACTTCTCTAACTTCCGCTAATGCCCCACCTCCCCCTCGTACCCCATCTGTTACTTATTTTTATACACACATTCTTTCTCTCACTCTCCTTTTTCTCCCTCTGTGGCTTCATCTTTACAGTAGAGGAGGCCGTGGATAGACATGTCAGAATGGGAATGGGATGTGGAATTAAAATGTGTGGCCACGAGGAGATCCTGCTTTCTCTGGCGGACAGAACGTAGGTGTTCAGCAAAGCGTTCTCCCAGTCTGCGTCGGGTCTCGCCAATATATCGAAGGCCACATCGGGAGCACCGAATGCAGTATATCACCTCAGCCGACTCACAGGTGAAGTGTCGCAATTAAACCTACTGTGATTTGATGTTGTAAAACAATAAAACATGAACACTTCCAAGAAGGGAAGTGAGTGAACGCTATTCATAGGCACTGTGCCATGGGGATAAGCAAGATACAAGATTATCTGGCCGATAAGTGAATGGCAGCATTTGGAGAGTGAGAATGTAGACAAAAGTATGCATGAATATCAATTTTCTGTATTTTTCCATCCCTCTTCCCTTTGTTTCTATTTTCTACCCTGCCACCATCTTTGTCCCTTTCTCCTATGATTCACTCTACTCTCCTATCAGATTCCTTCTGCTTCATTCCTTTACTTTATCCACCTCATACCTCCCAGCTTCACACTTCATTCCCCTTCATCTGGCATCACCTATCACCTCCTAGCTGATAGCACATAGCCTCTAGTCATGTCACCTTCACTCAAACGGCTCCACTCCTACTGCTTCCACTCTGCAATCTTTGCTTCATCCTCCATTGTCTTATGAAGAAATAAAAACAAAGTATTCCAGATACTGAAAATCTGAAAATGGAAAATGCACCATATGCAGAGGGAAATAGATTTAACATTTCAGGTGAAAGATCATTCATTAGAACTGGTAAAATTGAGAAAAAGACCTTATTTCAATTTTGCAGGGAAGGAGATGTTGTGACCGTCAATGAAAGCCTCCAGAGAGACATGCAGCTGATAGCATAAAAGTATTTATTTGGCACACACAAGCTGATGATATTTGTAGTTACTCTGGAGAGAATCTCCCTGAACCAACATTACATCACATTTTTAAATGCCAAAGATCAAATATAACAGCAGGACAATTTCTATATTTACAATGCATTCATAATGCTTCCTTTGAGTTACATATAATTTCCAAACTCCTGGATCTTCATACCAACACACCCAAAATGAATGCCAGTCACCGCTGTCTCTGAGCTGCATTTATGCATATGCAGACATCTCAGGTCAATGGGGTCTTTCCTGGATTGCAATTATCCCCAGTCTGCAGCTCCAGGAAGACCATTGTTCTGAGCTGCATTTTAAATTCAATATACAGTCCACATTCAGATCTGAAGACTGGTTGCTGTTGAAATTAATATTTGCTATATTCCATATCTCCAGAATATGCTCTAACAGGAGGTAGGTTGGAGAAAGAACAAAATGTGAAGAAAGGAAAATGAAGTTACCAGTACAGATTGATTAGTTCAGTTACCTGAAATTGGTGGATTCACCGAGTTCTAAAGGATGTAATTGGCGCTATTGGAAGATGATTGTTGTTCCTGAGGAGACTGAGGTCCTTTAACATCTGTCGGACGATGCTGAGGATGTTCTACGAGTCTGTGGTGGCCAGTGCGATCATGTTTGCTGTTGTGTGCTGGGGCAGCAGGCTGAGGGTAGCAGACACCAACAGAATCAACAAACTCATTCGTAAGGCCAGTGATGTGGGGATGGCACTGGACTCTCTGACGGTGGTGTCTGAAAAGAGGATGCTGTCCAAGTTGCATGCCATCTTGGACAATGTCTCCCATCCACTACATAATGTACTGGGTGGGCACAGGAGTACATTCAGCCAGAGACTCATTCCACCGAGATGCAACACTGAGCGTCATAGGAAGTCATTCCTGCCTGTGGCTATCAAACTTTACAACTCCTGCCTTGGAGGGTCAGACACTCTGAGCCAATAGGCTGGTCCTGGACTTATTGCCATCTGGCATAATTTACATATTATTATTTAATTACTTATGGTTTTATATGCTATATTTATAGATGATTCTTGGTTGGTGCAACTGTAACGAAACCCAATTTCCCTCGGGATCAATAAAGTATGTCTATCTATCTATCTATCTATCTCAAGTCTGCATTTGACTTCATTAGAACAGTATAAAGATCAAAGATTATTGAGTGATAGAGAGCTAAAGTGACAGGCAACAAGAAAACCAGGTTCTTCATTGAATTGAATGGAGGTGTTCTGCAAGTTGGTTAACCAATCCAAGTTAGGTTTCTTCATGGTAGGGGAGACCACATGGTCGGCATTGAAAGCAATGCATCAGTTTGAAAGAAATATGATCAAATTGCAGCTTTACACATCAAAGTTGCTGGCGAACGCAGCAGACCAGGCAGCATCTCTAGGAAGAGGAACAGTCGACGTTTCAGGCCGAGACCCTTCGTCAGGACTAACTGAAGGAAGAGTGAGTAAGAGATTTGAAAATGGGAGGGGGAGGGGGAGATACAAAATGATAGGAGAAGACAGGAGGGGGAGGGATGGAGCCAAGAGCTGGACAGGTGATTGGCAAAAGGGATACTAGAGGATCATGGGACAGGAGGTCCGGGGAGAAAGACAAGGGCGGGGGGATCCCAGAGGATGGGCAAGGGGTATAGTCAGAGGGACAGAGGGAGAAAAAGGAGAGAGAGAGAAAGAATGTGTGTATATAAATAGCGGATGGGGTATGAGAGGGAGGTGGGGCATTAGCGGAAGTTAGAGAAGTCAATGTTCATGCCATCAGGTTGGAGGCTACCCAGACGGAATATAAGGTGTTGTTCCTCCAACCTGAGTGTGGCTTCATCTTTACAGTAGAGGAGGCTGTGGATAGACATATCAGAATGGGAATGGGATGTGGCATTAAAATGTGTGGCCACTGGGAGATCCTGCTTTCTTTGGCGGACAGAGTGTAGGTGTTCAGCAAAACGATCTCCCAGTTTACGTCGGGTCTGGCCAATATATAGAAGGCCACATCGGGAGCACCGGACGCAGTATATCACCCCAGCCAACTCACAGGTGAAGTGTCGCCTCACCTGGAAGGACTGTCTGGGACCCTGAATGGTGGTAAGCGAGGAAGTGTAAGGGCATGTGTAGCACTTGTTCCGCTTACAAGGATAAGTGCCAGGAAGGAGATCAGTGGGGAGGGATGCGGGGGACGAATGGACAAGGGAGTCGCGTAGGGAGTGATCTCTGCGGAAAGCAGAGAGGCGGGGAGGGAAAGATGTGCTTAGTGGTGGGATCCCGTTGGAGGTGGTGGAAGTTATGGAGAATAATATGTTGGACCCGGAGGCTGATGGGGTGGTAGGTGAGGATGGGGGGAACCCTATTCCTAGTAGGGTGGCGGGAGGATGGAGTGAGAGCAGATGTGCGTGAAATGGGGGAGATGAGTTTGAGAGCAGAGTTGATGGTGGAGGAAGGGAAGCCCCTTTCTTTAAAAAAGGAGGACATCTCCCTCGTCCTGGAATGAAAAGCCTCATCCTGAGAGCAGATGCGGCGGAGACGGAGGAATTGCGAGAAGGGGATGGCATTTTTGCAAGAGACAGTTGCAAATTGCAGCTTCACTTGGTCTCTTGTTGGTGGGTAAAAGGGGAGCTGTTGTTCTCCTGTTGTGCATGGGAAGGGAATGTGTGTCACTGGAGAGGGAAGATGAGAACCAGGGAACTGTAGTGGGAATGGAGAGCGGAGGGAAAAATATGTCCAAAAGAGGCCAGAAATGCAATTTAGTTTCGATGATCGACTGAATGTGAAGGCAGCTCAAGACGGAAGGAGAAGCCTGTCCCTATTCTGGATGGAAGGAGAGATGTTCGAGCCCAAGTGTGGGATGTGGAACAGATGTGTCTGAAATCCCTGTCATCCATGGCAGAGGGGTAAGTCCAAAGGAAATAAAGATATGTTGGAGTGGAAAGTATCATATCAAAACAAGTACAACAGAGCTGGAAGAGTTCTGCCAATTCCTAGTGCTGTGACATATAGAGAAGGCAGGGTATGTGGAAGAGAAGAATAGAGCACTGGACTAACATTCCAGAAGCACATATTTCATGGAGTCTGTAGTCTTTATAATCAGTTAACAATCTGGAAGACTCTTCCCAGGTTAACTACGCTCAGAAAATCTACCAGATCAATGTAAAAATCCATCTGGTTCCCCAATATCCTCCAGGGAGTAAAGCTACAATTCTTACCTGGTCTAGCCTGCACTTATCTCCAGGCCCTCTCCATGCAGCTGACTGTTAAATGCCCTCTGATGTTGTCCAGCAATGCTTCATTGTACCGTTACTGTAATGACGGAACTCAAGAAGGTCATCTCACCAACATCAACACCTTTTCAAGGGGCCATTAGCGAGGGGCAATAATATTGCCCTCCTTTGATCCCCCAAACAAAATGACTTTAAAATAAAGATAGCGGTGGGTCTCTGTGAGCCATTACCGGACACTGATTAGTGGTTAGAGCTGTAAGAGAAAAGGGTGAACTTCCCCATTCCCCACCTTCATCCATGATAGTCCATTTTTGGGCCCATGATCATTGCAGAGTTCAGTTGCTCCAAATACACATGCCTTCATCTTCCGAGGATCTAAACTCTGATCTCTAATTCTTTCTGTGATATTCCCTATTCTTTGATCTACCTTTAACATGCTCCTTAAAAGCAACCTCTTTATCCCAGTAACACACATCAAAGTTGCTGGTGAATGCAGCAAGCCAGGCAACATCTCTAGGAAGAGGTACAGTCGACGTTTCAGGCAGAGACCCTTCGTCAGGACTAACTGAAAGAAGAGTTAGTAAGAGATTTGAAAGTGGGAGGGGGAGGGGGAGATCCAAAATGATAGGAGAAGACAGGAGGGGGAGGGATGGAGCCAAGAGCTGGACAGGTGATAGGCAAAAGGGATACGAGAGGATCATGGGACAGGAGGCCTAGGAAGAAAGAAAGGGGGATGGGGGAACCCAGAGGATGGGCAAGGGGTATAGTGAGAGGGACAGAGAGAGAAAAAGGAAAGAGAGAGAAAGAATGTGTGTATATAAATAAATAATGGATGGGGTACTAGGGGGAGGTGGGGCATTAGCTGAAGTTTGAGAAGTCAATGTTCATGTCATCAGGTTTGAGGTTACCCAGACAGAATATAAGGTGATGTTCCTCCAACCTGAGTGTGGCTTCATCTTTACAGTAGAGGAGGCCGTGGATAGACATATCAGAATGGGAATGGGACGTGGAATTAAAATGTGTGGCCACCGGGAGATCCTGCTGACAGGATTCTTAATTTTAATTCCACACATTTTAATTCCACATCCCTCCCCCTTTTCTTTCTCCCTGGGCCTCCTGTCCCATGATCCTCTCATATCCCTTTTGCCAATCAACTGTCCATCTCTTGGCCCATCCCTCCCCCTCCTGTCTTCTCCTATCATTTTGGATTTCCCCCTCCCCCTCCCATTTTCAAATCTCTTACTAGATCTTCTTTCAGTTAGTCCTGACAAAGGGTGTCGGCCCGAAACATTGACTGTACCTCTTCCTAGAGATGCTGCCTGGCCTGCTGCGTTCACCAGCAACTTTGATGTGTGTTGCTTGAATTTCCAGCATCTGCAGAATTCCTTGTGTTTGCGTCTTTATCACAGTTCCTAGTAATTTGCACTACAAAGAGACCAGCACAGTGACAGATGTGACACTAATTGTCATTCTGAAAGTACCAGGTTTCACTCCCATAGCCAGAATCAGCCCCACATCTCTTTATGTGGCTTGGTATTACATTTTATTTGAGAACATTGGTGTGGGCTGTCTTGGGATATTTCTGTTTGCTGGGTTTAGTGAATGCAGACTTACAAATGTCACCTTGCTGGAGGAATGTGCAAAATAAAGTCACAGCAGAACCTCATTGTTACATCTTTATTGTTTTTATTTATGGAGTGATGATGCAGGAAAGAAAGTGTTCATACAGGATTTATTCCACTTAGTGAATCCATATATACATATGAAGTAATATTAGAAATGGCCACTTGTGGTGTTATTATTACCGTCTCTGGAGTTCACTGATGTTGTTTCAAATAGATACTGAGTGGGGCAGTTTGACTTGACGTGTCTGAGACCCACATATGGACTAAATCAGCTTAGGTATTGTAGGATTCTGATCTTTTGGATATAAGGCTCCTTTGGAAGTCAAGAAAGTGGCAGAAAAGTTGTTGCTTCATGCTTGTTTTATTAAGCACGAACTGAACAAAGAGAATTGGAAATGTAGAGTTACAAAAGTCAAGTAGCTAATGAAATGACTACAGAAGAATGATAGTGCAACGTGTTCCGCCCTTCTTCTACCATACATAAGAGAACATGTGCATATCACAGGTCCTGGTTATGCGAGTACTGGTTCCAGGCAGACAGCCTCTGGAGAGTATTGATGATGGCTGATGGTACATATGGACTAAATTAGCTTGTGTATCTGAAAATATAAAGGGATTGAATACAGGTGTACCTGCAGTTTCAAAAGGCCAGTGTAACCTGAAATACTCTGGTTTTGAAAACAATTACAACATCGGTAATTAAAACTTTACAACTGCCACTCCTTTAAAATAAATCCACTTGGCCTGGAGCCGAGAGTCTGAAAGCTACAGCAATCATGGGTATAAAAACTCAAGCTCATAACTTGCCAACATTATATAACTTTCTTAAAAAATTATATTACCATATGAAAAAATACAACTTTGTTTCACAGAAAAAATATCAAAATACACCAGGCTTTCAAACATTAAAAGGATAACAGTTTAGTTAAATGCTATGGTGGCATTGCGTTTTATCGTAGTTTGGTTAATGCAGAGTCTTTGCAGGATATGTCTTTATGAGAAGGTAAAGTAGGAAGGCTTCCTCCTCCTGTAAAACAGAAATTCTGATTTAGTTACACGGCAATCTGCAACAGTGCATACTGCAATTTGGGTGGCACTGAGCTGGATACTGTGATGTAAAGTTCTACTGCGATGTAAAGTTCTACTGCAGATGCTCGAGCACAAATATTTCTGCTGATGGTACGTGAGCCTGTCTGTTAAATCTAAGTCCATTCAAGATAGGACTCAAGTCTGAGGGAGATAAATCTCCCCTTCATTCATTTAGAGGCAGCCGAGTCTTGGGTTGCCTTGAATGTATGAACATGATGGAAATGGCCATGAGTGAGCTGGATTAGGTAAGCGTAAGAATGGTGCAGAATTACTTCAGCAGGCATGCTACACCTTAGACACAAGAGATTCTGCAGGTGCAGGAAGTCGTGAGCAACACACACAAAATGTTGGAGGAACAGTAACTGAGCTTTGACCAGCGACTGATCCAGGCATCGGAAGTCTGAGAGGAAGGGATTTCACTCAGGTCCACTGCTCGAGTAGAAAAATGCAGTAGTGGATTCGCGCAGCGTAACTGAGCTCTGGCCAGCAACCAATCTGTGTTTTGGATTGATTAGTAAGAGAAAATTAAAGGAAGGCAGGGGCAAGCGCAGTGGCCATAGGCTGAGTGGACATAGTCAGAGAGGTGATCTTGAGGCTTCAGTGAGGAAAGGTTTCAGTCAGAGAAATCAAAGAAAAGAAAGGCTATAGGTAAAGTTTTTGTTTTCCTTCTCCTCTTTATATCTGTTCATATAGGACAGTAGAGATACCAGGCAGGAGAGTTAAATGCTCCCATTGCAGGAAATGGGAAGGCAGGGAGACCTCCAGTGTCCCTAATGACTACAACTGCGAGAAGTGCATCCTGCTGCAGCTTCGAACTATCCACGTTAAGGAGTTGGGGTTGAAACTGGAGGAACTCCGGGTCATTCGGGAGGCCGAAGGGGTGTTAGATAGGACATGAGTGAGACTTGGTTTCAGGAGGGGAAGGACTGGCAGCTCAGTTTTCTGGGGTTCTGTTGTTTTAGACGTGACAGGGTGAGAGTGATTAAAGGAGGAGAGGCAGCGTTACTAGTCACGGAAAATGTCACGGCAGTTCTCTGTCAGAACAGACTGGAGAACTCAACGGGTGGAACTGAGAAATAAGAAAGGTATGATCATGCTAATGGGGCTATATTACAGACCACCCAACAGTCCTAGGAATTTAGAGAAACAAATTTGTAAAGAGACTGCATACTGTTGCAAGAAACATAAGGTTGTTATAGTAGGTGATTTTAACTTTCCACATATTGACTGTGAATCCTATTCTGTAAAAGGGGCAGATGGGATAGAGTTTGTCAAATGTGTTCGGGAAAGTTTCCTTCATTAGTATGTAGAAGTCTCAACAAGACAGCGTGCAACACTGGATCTGCTATTCAAGAAGGAGGCAGGGCAGATGACAGAATTCTTAAGTGGGAGGGTGAATAGCCAGAAGTGGTAGTCCATGTAGGTGCCAATGACATGGGTAGGATGAGTGACAGGGTTTTGCAGAGTGAGTTCAGGGAGTTGGGTGCTAAGTTAAAGGGCAGGACCTCCAGTGTTGTGATCTCAGGATTGCTACCTGTGCCACTTGCTAGTGAGGCTAGAACTAGGAATATTATACAGTTTAATACATGGCTAAGGAGATGGTGTAGGAGAGAAGGCATAAGATTTCTGGATCCTTGTGCTCACTTCCAGGGAAGGTGGGCCCTGTACAGAAGGGATGGTTTGCAC
This sequence comes from Mobula hypostoma, assembly GCF_963921235.1. Lineage (NCBI taxonomy): Eukaryota > Metazoa > Chordata > Chondrichthyes > Myliobatiformes > Myliobatidae > Mobula > Mobula hypostoma. The sequence goes on along the minus strand of NC_086101.1, from coordinate 137,317,006 downwards.
CTGAACTGGAGGGGGACTAATATCCTAGCAGGAAGGTTTGTTGAAGCTGCATGGTGGGATTTAAGCTAGAGTTGCAGGGGGATGGGAACCAGAATGTCAGAATACGTAGTGAAGAGGTTGTGGAGATGGATTGATTCAGACAAAGTCAGGAATCAATAGATTGAGCATGGTGCAACTAGTGTCCTAGGCTGCATATATTTCAATGTAAGAAGAATCGTAGGAAAGATGGATGAGCCCAGGGCCATGGGTCAACATCTGGAATTATGACGTTGTAGCTGTTAGTGTGACTTGGACATCAAAAGAAGAATAGGAATGGCAAAAGACATCTTTATGAGAATGAAGAGTATTCTGACCAATACTAAAGTAGGCATGACAACCACCTCAGCGTACTGAAATGTTATGTTTATCCAGTTATGTTATATGGCTCTGAATGTTGGACAATATCTAGTAACATGAGGAAACGAATTGTAGTAGCAGAGAGAAACACACATAAAAGTTGCTGGTGAACGCAGCAGGCCAGGTAGCATCTCTAGGAAGAGGTACAGTTGATGTTTCGGGCCGAGACCCTTCGTCACCTCGTGTAGTAGCAGAGATCTGGTTTTTGAGGAGGATGCAAAGAATGTCATGGACGAAACGAATATCTAACGAGGATGTCATGAACAGAGCAAACACAGAAAGAGAAATAATGTATGAGATCACGAAAAGGGAAAGTTACTTCATTGGATATGTGATTAGGAAAGAGGAGTTAGAATGCACAGTAATTATGGGAAAGATTGAAGGGAAGAAAGCAAGAGGAAGACAAAGACAAATGATGATGGAGACAGCAGCCAGAGAATTGGAAATGAATACCAATGAATTGATCCACTTGACCCGTAACAGGAGTGTGTGGGCCATGGCAGTCAAAGCTCAAACTGGGCATGGCACCTGATGATGATGATGATGAGCTGTTAGTGAGACTTGGTTGCAGGAGGGGGCAGACTAGCAGCTCGATATTCTGGGGTTCTGTTGTTTTAAATGTGACAGAGCAGGAAGGATTAGAGGAGAAGGGGAGGCATTACTAGTCAGGGAAATTGACATGGCAGTGCTCTGTCAGAACAGACTGGAGAACTCATCTAGTGAGGCAATATGGGTGGAACTGAGAAACAAGAAAGGTATGACCACATTAATGGGGCTATATTACAGACCACCTAACAGTCTGAGGGATTTAGAGGAACAAGTTTGTAAAGAGATCACAGACCGCTGCAGGAAACATAAGGTTTTTAAAGTAGGTGACTTTAACTTTCCACATATTGACTGGGAATCCCATACTGTAGAAGGACCGTACTTCCCGATAACTCTATTACTCTAAGTCAGCGTCCATTGAGGGAAACTGTCAGCATTTTGGGTGGAGATGTCAACTGTTCATTTCTCTCCATGGATGGTGCCTGACTTGCTGAGTTTCACCAGTCCTCGTAATGAGATGGGCCAAGCAGAGTAACAGGTGTAGTGCTATCACTCAACAAGTCCTTGTTCCCAGTGTCCCTGTATCTGCCAATGCCTCGTCATCGACACTAGCTGTGTATCATCTGTGCAGCTTACTCCTGAACGTGCAGCAGCTTGTGATTCAAAAGTGAGGACACTGCAGTAAATCTGCCCCAGGAAAGAAGATGCAACTTCTATTGTTGTTTCAAGCATTTCGGCTATTTGGTGGAGTGATCATACAAGTATTGTGGTAATTGTAATTCAACATGATGGGTGTTGTCATGTAGAAATGTTGTACAGGATATTGCACTGCAATGCCTCAAAGCCATTCTCCACGACAGATGTTGCCTTTTATGTCTATTGTCAGATTGGTTACCCTTCCAGGCAGCAATTGTGCTTAACATTATGTTTAAAGTATTACTCAGTATAATCAAAAATATTGATGAAGAGTCAAACAACTCCTTATGGAGGCTATCAGCATAGATGCTGTTTAGTATGCTGTGGAGCATAAACACTGCACAGACCAAATTGTCTATTTCTGCATTGTAGAGTCCTGTGTCATTGGCTCAAGTCACCTTGTAGACAATTATAGTGAAAAGGTTTTTCAGTTGTTCTGTTTGATGTGCCATTGGCCTGGTATTTGACCTGACTATATAGGTCCTTGTCTTCCTCAACTCTTGTAAGGAAAGATCACAATAACACAACTCAACTTACCTGGAACAGTCACTACCGCTCCAAATTGGCAAGCACTGACATCGATTTGGTCGAATGCATCTACCACCGTTTAAACAGGGAGTCTGACACACGGCTAACAGAAGGCAAAAGTGACAATAGTTCAATCAGACAAAAAATACAGTTGGCAATTAACATGTGAACTCTGTACATCCTATCATAAGCAACTTCTGCTCTTTAATCTATCACAGTTTATAGGCAATTCAGAGACAGGGATACGTTTGACTTCAACTGTGCAAATCTTTACAAAATATAGTTTTGTTAGTTATCTGCCTTTTTGTAGAAATTGCTTCTAACTTTTGAACGCGACAGTGCAGGGATATCCTGGATCGGGATTTAAAATTATTAAAAGTTTTGGTGGAGCAAGGGCACAGAAACAATTTGCTGTGCAGGAGGCTGGATAACCAGGCTACAAACAATTATCAAAATACCAATGTGGGGGAGTGAAACAAGTGTGGAAGCAGATTCTATATACATTTTCAAAAGGGAATCTGATTGATACTTGAAAAGGAAAGAAATTATTGGGCAAATGGTTATAGAGCAGGGCAGAGGGACCTTTCATACAATATTCTTGATCTCACCTTGTCATAGCACTTGTACTCTATTGACTACATGTACTGCACTTTCTCTGTATCTGTAACAGTATATTCTGCATTCCTAGTTGTTTTTCCTTTTGTACAACCTCGATGTACTGATGTATGGAATGGTCTGTCAGGGTGACATTCCCACTGAAGCTTTTCACCGTATCTTGGTACATCTGACAATATTAAACCAATTACCAACTGGATGGCTCTTCTAAGACCCAGTGCCCCAACCTTGGGCCAACATGATGTTCTTCTGTGTTGCGAGATTCGTTTAAGGTTAATTTGGAAGGCAACCTTATCAGAGTCTGAAGCGTTCTTACCATGATGGCATCTTGAGCCAGTCCATCCTGATGGGCAGTCACACTGGTATGGGGCTGAGCACAGGCCTCCATTCAGACATGGCAGAATGCAGATTGCTGCAGAGAATAAAGACACAGTTCACGTCAGGAATATACAGAACATTGTCATTATTATGCAGCAACACTTCACCCCATTAATTTCATTGGGACAACTGTGAGAAATAAATATTACAGTGTAACCCTCAATACAACACCTCCAATTATATTATTGTTTCAGATACACTGCAGATATTGTCAAGAATTGTTGACTGTATGGCTGTTCTTGACTTAGAGGTTTATGGTAATTGACGAAGACTGATTCAGACTCCCAGCCTAATACTCTTCTCTTCTTCCTAGGGGATTACTCAGAATTGAGGATGACTTGCCTCTTTTTGATTCTGTGACTTCCAATGTGACTGATGAGGCCAATGTGAAACTGGTAGATTTTACTGTAAGTATACAGTGGGTAGTTTGTGAAGATGTGTGCATACTGTGGTTTCAGGTTTCAATCAGGAAAGAGGCTGTGTGCGGTCGAGCCTCTCGTTTGATGGAGCATTTAGACTTTTCAATCGGATTAGGTTCAGATTTGTATATCAGAGCAGAGGCCGTGAATTCCACTTTGCCTGGATCAATCCTTTGAAAGAGCTCAGTCAATACCATACCCACAGGCACAAGGTTTTCATTTTGACTGATCTACTCAACTCCCTCACAGAAGTTACTATTAAAATCTGCTTCTGTACCATTTTCAGGCATCACAGCAGGTCAATGCAAAAAATAATAATTTCCGCTTACTCTTCTGGCCTTTTATAAATCTGGTTAACCAAGTTCTAAACCACATCTGCATTGTCCCCAAACCCCAAATGGTTATCAGAAATAGTTCCTTCTTACTTTATTAAAAACCCTCATGTTTATTATCTAATTTTCTTGGAGCTTTCTGTCTCTAAGAGGCCGGGCATTTTAGATCTTCTCATTGAAATGAAGTCTTTCATCCTTGGCATCATGTGTTGGACCTTAGACGAGAAAATCTGCAGATGCTGGAAATTCAAGCAACTCACGCAAAATGCTGGAGGAACTCAGCAGGCCAGGCAGCATCTATGGAAAAGAGTAAACAGTCGATATTTTGGGCCAAGACCGAGTCCTGATGAAGGGTCTCAGCCTAAACTACATATGCAGTCCCTGGTACTCTAACCAGGCAAAGACGCAAACTAAATGAGATATAAAGGATAACATCCACAAGCAAAATGTTGGAAAAGCTCAGAAGGTCAGGCAGCATCTATGGAAATGAATACAGATGTCCCTCACTTTTCGAACGTTCGCTTTACGAAACCTCACCGTTACGAAAGACCTACATTAGTACCCTGTTTTCACTAACAGAAGGTGTTTTCACTGTTATGAAGAAAGGCAGTGCGCGAAAAAAATCAGCGCGCGATAAAAGGCAGCGCGTGCCCCGAGCAGCCGCTCTCCCATGGATTCAGAACAGCATTCTAGTGGCATTACTTAAACACATGCCTGTGAGCAGCCGTTTGCAAGATGAGCTCTATGGTATCGGAAAAGCCCGAACAAGCTTGTATGGGTGTTACACTTAGTATAAAACTAGACATAATTAAGCGTCTTGATCGTCATGAACGAAGTAAGGACAAAGTGAGTTTGGCTTGTGGAAGCTGACGAAGATGATGTTGAAGAGGTTTTGGCATCCCATGACCAAGAACTGATAGATGAAGAGCTGATGCAATTGGAAGAGGAAAGGATAACAATCGAAACCGAATGAGTATTGATAAAGTACGACTTTAATTTTGAAAGGGTACGTCGATTTAGGGGATATTTGCAGGATGGTTTGAGTGCTTACAAAGAACTGTATGATAGAAAAATGCGCGAGGCTCAGCAGTCAAGCAAGCCTTCCACATCAGCCACAGCAAACGACGAACCTTGACCTTCGACTTCGAGGCGGGCAGTCATAGGAGAAGATGAGCTGCCTGCTCTAATGGAAACAGACGACAAGTTGACACCCCAGTGTCCCACCACCCCAACACCCAGGCCACGGACAGATACCGATTCGTGGAGAATACAGCAGTAGCCGGGAGACACACAGCGCATCTTTAAGATAAAAGCCGAAATAAACATGCTAATTAATTAGATGCCTCCTGACACGTAATTGTTGGCCCAGATCAAAGACGACGCAATCAGAAATTGGCACTGATCTGGGCCGACATTTACATACCGGGCGGCACCTAATTAATTAGCATGTTTATTTTGGCTTTTTTTTAAAAGATGTGCTGTGTGCCTCCTGGCTACCGCTGGACCGCTGCATGCTTCGCGGCAATGTATCACTCGGCGGCCCGGAGGGTGGGGGCCACTGCATCACCCAAACCTCCGACTCAGCCTAACACACCATCATCAGTGTGCTCTGCGCTTTCCCAATTCCGGTAAGTGATACTACACTGTACATATATTATTTCTACTTTATATCGGCTGTGTATTTTTACGTGTTATTTGGTATGATTTGGCAGCTTCATAGCTTAAAGGTTACTGGAGAGCGCTTGCGCCATGTTTTTGCCAACAGCGCTTGCGTGAGATTTTCGCTACGGAGAACAGTGCAGTAATGATTGTGGAAAAGTATTTCTACTTTATATAAGCTGTGTATTTATCATATCATTCCTGCTTTTACTATATGTTTCTGTTATTTTAAGTTTTATGTGTTATTTGGCATGATTTGGTGGGTTATTTTTGGGTCTGCGAAAACTCACAAAATTTTCCCATATAAATAAATGGTAATTGCCTCTTCGTTTTACGACATTCTGGCCTACGAACCGTTTCATAGGAACGCTCTACCTTCGGATGGCGGGGGAAACTTGTAAACTGTTGATGTTTTGGGCAGGACCCTTCTTCAAAACTGGAATGGAAAGAGGAAAATTCCAGAATAAAAAAGCTGGGGGTATGAAAAGGAGGACTAGCTGGAAGATGATAGGTGAAGTCAGGTGAGTGGGAAAGGTAAAGGGCTGGAGAAGAAGGAATCAGTTAGGAGAGGAGAGTGGATCATGGGAGAAAAAGAAGGAAGGGCAGGTGAGGAGAAGAGGTAAGAGGCCAGAGTGGGGAATAGAAGAAGAGGGAAGGGACAGGGAAAGAATTTACTGGAAGAAGAAATCAATGTTCTTGTCAACAACTTTGAGGTGACCCCTGGATGGAATATGAATTGTTGCTTCTCCACCCTGAGTTTGGTCCTATTAGGACAAACGAGGAGGCCATGGACTGACATGTTAGAATTGAAATTAAGATAGGAGTTAAAATGGTTGGCCACTCTAAATTCCGGTAAGTGGCGAATGGAGTGGTGGTGCTCAAAAAAGCTGTTGCTAGTTTCACCAATGTAGAGGAGACTGCATCTGGAGCACTGATTACTCCAACAGGTTCTGAGGTGAAGTTTTGTCTCACCTGGAAGGACTGGTCTGGGGCTCTGAATGGAGCTAAGGGAGGAGATGAATGGGCAAGTGTAACATTTCTGTCACTAGCAATGATATTGGGAGCAAAAAATGGACAAGAGAATCACAGAGAGAGTGAACTCTGCAGAAAATGGAGAGTGGGGGTGGGAAGGTAAAGATATGTTTGGTGGTAGGATCCAATTGAAGATGCTGGAAGTTGTAGAGAATGATGTGCTGGATGCAGAGGCTCATGGAGTGGTAGGTGAGAACAAGAGGAACTCTATTCCTGTTAAGGTGGCAGGATGACATGGTGAATGCAGATGTCTGGTAAATGGAGGAGGTGTGGGAGAAGGCAGCTTTGATGGTGGAGGAAGGGAAACCCCATTCATTGAAAAAGGAGGACATTTCCAATATCCTGGAAAGGAAGGCCTCATCCTGGGAAAAGCTGTGGTAAAGATGAAGGAACTAAGAGAGAATAGAATTTTTGCAGGAGACAGGGTGGGAAGAGGGATAATCAAGATGGCCATGGGAATCTGGCATTTTTCCCCTTCCTTTCCAGTCCTGAAGAGGGGTCTCGGCCCAAAACATTGACTGTTTATTGATTTCCATGGATGCTGCCTGAGCTGCTGAGCTGTTGCAGCATTTTGTGTGAGTTGCTCTGGATTTCCTGCATCTGCAGAATCTCTTGTGTTTATGAAATATAAAGAGTTAGAAATCTAAAATTAACACAGGCAATGCTGGAAATATACAAAACTATGAAATCTATGACTGGTAAATCACAGAAATGTATCTGAAGAGGATTTGCCTCTTAAAAGAGGAAATTTTTCCTCAATTTTCAAAACTGGAATAATTTTCATCCCATTTTAGGTGCGATACTGTGTCAGTACATTTGCATAGGCACACATGTTCCTGGAAATCAACAAAGTTGAGATGGTTCAGAACTTCAAGTTCCTAGGAGTGAACATCTGTCCTGGTCCAACCCCATATTGCCACGACCAAGAAAGCTCAACAGTGCCTTTACTTTTTCAGGAGGCTAAAAAAATTTGGTGGGGCCCCATCAACTCTTTTATTGATGCAACATAGAAAATATCCTACCGAGATGCATCATGGCTTGATATGGCAAATGCACTGCTCTTCGCTGCAGTAAGTTGTGGACACAGCTCAGCACATCACAGAAACTAATCACCATGGACTCTGTCCAATACTTCTTGCCATTCTCAAGAAAGCAGTCAACATATTTGAAGACCCCACCCACCTCAGACATTTACTACCTGTGCTGCACTTTTTCTGCAGCTGCTACACTTTATTCTGCACTCTTATTGTTCTACCTTGTTTTACCTCAATGCACCATTGCAATGTATTGGTCTGTATGGATGGTATACAGGACAAGTTTTTCACTGTGCATCAGTACATGTGACAATAATAAACCAATTCTCATTCCATATCAAGCTCCAGTCATTTAAAGAAGCATAATTTTCCTCATCATGCATTCACTTAAGGTAGTTTGTTGGTAGCCTAGAGGTCAGTTGGGGGACAGTGGGCAGAGAATTGAAGAAGGGATATATTAGGGAGGTTGGGCTGGAAGACAGGACATTGGAATATGTGGGGGATGGAGATGAGAGGAGAATGAGCAAGGAGAAAAGAATGGATGAAAGTGGGGCGGCAGGGTGAACGTGATCTAAATGAGAAGACAAGAGATACCTACACCTTTCTGTGTAGCCCCAGGTCACTTTTCTCAATCTCCTTTGCCCTTCTCCCCAGACAAAGGTGTTACAGGGGAGCCTAGTGAGCAGACTAAAATTGACATTGTTAGACTGATCAGCTTCTGTACATTTTGTACTCACTCTGTTTCCAATAGATCCATTAAGAATATGCTACCATGATGATATGTCCCATCAGACACCACTGCTCTGACTACAGGTCTCTAATTTTGGCCAAATGTGAATATTGCTTGATGTGATGTTATTCAGCCATGAACCTGGTTACCTGGTGACATTATTTGAGTGCATACTGAAAGGACAATTCTCTGCGAGCAAAGTTATGTGTAAAAACTGGATGATCTCACTGACCGATGCTCAATAAAATGGCATCACTTGATGTTCAAACCAAGAGTGGGTGTTGTGAACGGGTCACATTCAGCCTCACAGTGATGCACATTCCTACACCAACTCTTCATGGCATCCCAAATTCATAAGGCTCCACACAATAACTGGAACCGAGCCCTGCAGTACTCCTTGGAAGCTTTTCAGCGGGCCGAGCATAAGGACTCGAAGGCCAAGGGCCATGTTTTCTCAGCCACTGACATGGTTTGTTTGGACAAGGACAGGCCTGAGATGTGATGACCTGGAGTTCACAAAGTCAGAGACTCCAGCTCAAACCTGGAGAGCTTGCACAAGCTGCCGGCAATGCGCCCATTTTGCATAAGTGCAAAACGAAACTAGTGTTGGGCCTGAAAGTCTGACCTAGCCTATTGACACCACTTAGCAAATCAGACAGCATTTACAGGAAAGTAAACAGTGGGAAGAAAACATGGTGCAATGAAAGGCTATCCACCTGTAATGTTAATTCTGCTACTCTGCCCACAGACACCCGACCTGGTAATCATAATCAGATCTAACCATTGATTGTAGGGAGAAAAACAGGGCAGTCTGTATACAACTGTTGTTCCATTTAACAGGATCTCATACATGATTTCTACATTGACAGGTAGATGATACGGTTCTAGCTGCAGTGGAGCTGCCTTGCATTTGGAGCACCATTAACCTATGCATGGGTATCCTATACCTCCCTGGAATAGTTGCTGCTTCCCCAACTCCTGTGCGGAAAATAATAGAAATAATATTCCAGAAATTTAATGAAGGTGAGTGGGGTAATCCTGGTAGATACAGAGCTTAACACTGGTGGGAACATTTTTAGGGCTCACAATCTGAGACAAAGTTTATTGGCATTTGGTACAGTATGAACAAAAGACAATTTATACCTCACTAATCTGATTGAGCTCTTTGTTGTATATATAGTATAGGTACAGTACTGTGCAGAAGTCTGATGTATACATATAAATATACACACACACAAAAATATATAGACACACATATATATTTTATGTATTGTTGTAATTTTATATATTGCACTGTATTGCAAAAAAGAACCCAAATTTCATAACATATGTGAGTAATTATAAACCCGATTCTGATATGGGTCTCTCTTGTGGGTGAGGAGAGTGGGAAGGAGGCAGGGAAAGGGGAATCATGGTTGGGAAAAGGGGAAGGGAGAAAAGGGGGATGAGAAGCACTAGAAAGACATTCTGTAATGATCAACAAGTCAATTGTTTGGAATCAAATTCCTTCTGGCCGGTATCTAAGAGCTGGCACCAGCCGCTGCGCACCGCCCCGGTACATGTGTAATGGAGCAGAATGTGGAGAGCAATTGTAAACAGATGTCGTTCATTTTAATGGGAAGTACGCAGCAGTCGATAATGGGATCACTAGTCTTTTCTCGTCTGTCTTATTGACTCGAGTGTACTGGAGACCACATCTAAGTTTGCTTACATCATGACCCTTGAAGACAATAGGTCAAGCCTATCTTCTCAAAAGGTCATGCCAATCTCCTTAAAAAGTCATGCATTGAACAAGAAGCACGTATTTCAAGAAGATAGCAACAGAATGCTGAGATACAGAGCATATGAAATTTAATGTAGAGTCTTATGAAGTTACATTGTGATAAGAGGAACAAGGAGGGGCAACATAAACAAAATTGTACGTTTTTATAGGGGACACCTTTGCAGATACACCTGAGTGTTTGCATACTGTAGATATGATTTTGAAGATTGCAGATAAGTTGAGAAGTCCTTCTAAACAGTCAAACTGATCAAAGAGCTTTATAAGTAGACTGGATTAATTGTCAACATGCTAAATAGAATTCTGGCTGTAGTCATGAAACCTTGTGCTGTGCAGTCAAGCTCGCCTCTATCCAGGTTTTACTAGCAATTTGCCCATAATTGGTATCTACCAGATGCCACACCTTGTTGTGATGAGACAATCTGTATGAGTAGCATGCAAAACTAAGTTTTCACTGTACCTCAGTATATGTGACAACAATGAAACAATTTACCAATTCTTTCCATGATAAAGTGACATGAGATTGATAAATTTTTGGATATGAGGTTAATTAAAGTATAAAGGGTCAGTACAGTAAAACAGAGCTGAGCTAAATGATTAGTCATAATTTTACTAAATAGCAGAGCAAATGAGAGCTCAAATGTTCAGCTTCTGATTACATTTCTTGTTCTGTTACTACAACAGAAACTGAAGATGCTGGGAATACTCAGCAGGTCTGGCTGCATCTATGGGAGTACCTGAATTTGTCCTTCCATGTGTTGATGATACAAAATCTATTCATAAACCCTCGGAAATTCAGTGCCCCAATGCACTAGGATATTATAAGATGTTTTCTTTTCCTTTTCACAACAGATAAAATTATTGGAAGTAGAGGAAACAATATGGCTTAACCAAGAATCATGAAATCATATTACAATGTTTTCCTGGCACTGTGACCCAGGATATAGACTTCTTCTGCTCCCTCTCTCTCTGTGGATGCTAAAAGTTTCACTGACTATTTCTGGCACTTTATGGTTTTTATTTCAGATGTCCAGCATCTGCAGTCTTGGTTTACAATTACTTCTGTTTTCCAATTTGTGCTGGGAAAATAATTTGTCTGGAGAATGGACCATTGCGGGTAATAAGGGCTGGGAATCTGTCCCAACAGATCTGGCAGGATTGAGACTTGAGATAACAGAGATTGTTGGGATTGCAGCGTTCAGGACAGCAACATCACACTAGAGACCAGCTTACAGTTCGTTAATTTATCTCCTCAAGCTCTGCTTGAGTGATGATGTCATTGCAGCAGTGTCATACCAAAACGGTGAAGCTACAGACGATGCAGTAGTAATGCTGCAGCCAAGGAAATTAGTCATTCAGACATTACATACGTGTTTCACAGAGTCGCCCCATCCATCCATCTGGGCAAGTGCAAGTGTTTGGTCTATTGCAAACTCCCCCATTCTGACAACGAAACCTGCAAACAGCTGGAAGAGTAGAAACAGCAATTAATATGAAACTTAATGATGTTTTAAAGTTATATATGGGCTGGACTTGAATTAATTCTTCATTCTACTGTTCTGAATAGCACTGACAATTGCAGGGAAATACATTTATATAACGGCAGCTTCAAGGGAGTACTACTTGATGGTAAAGACCATAAGACCACACGATATAGGAACAGAATGAGGCCATTTTGCCCAGTGCATCTGCTGCACCATTTCATCATGGCTGATCCAATTCGCTCTCAGTCTCAGTCTCCTGCCTTCTCCCCATATCCCTTCATGCTCTGACTAATCAAAAATCCATCAACCTCCGTATTTCCGATGACTTAACCTCGACAGCAGCCTGTGGCAAACAATTCCACAGATTCAGCACTCTCTGGCAAAACAAAATTCCACCTCATCTCTGTTCTAAATATACGCCCCTCTACTCTGAGCTGCGTCCTCTAGTTTTGTACTCACTTACTCCAGGAAACACACACTCCACATATACTCTATAGAGGCCTTTCAACATTCAATAGGTGTCAATGAGATCTCCCTCATTTTTTGAATTCCAGTGAGTACAGGCCCAGAGCCATCAAATGCTCCTCATTTTTGTGAACCTCCTTTGAACCCTCTCCAATGTCAGCACATCCTTCTTTTGATAAGGGGCCCAAAACTTCTCACAATACTCCAAGTGAGACCTCACTAGTGCCTTATAAAGCCTCAACATTACATTCTTGCTATTATATTCTAGACCTCTTGAAATGAGTGCGAACATTACTTTCTCTCTACTGACTCCACCTGCAAATTAACTTTTAGGAATCCTGCACTAGGACTCCAAAGTCCCTTTCCATCTCAGATTTTGAATTTTCTGTCCATTTAGAAAATAGTCCGTGCTCTACTATACACTTCCCAACACTGTATTCCATCTGCCACTCCTTTGCCCATTCTCCTAATCTGTCAAAGTCCTTCTGTAGCCTCTCTGCTTCATCGAAACTGCCTGCCCCTCCACCTATCTCTGTGTCATTCCCAGACTTGGCCACAAAGCCATCAATTCCATCAACACATAGCCTTGAACTTTAACATAAAAAGAATCAGTCGAGAGAGAGGGGTAGGGGAGGGAGGGGGAGGGAGGTAAGGATGGAGGGAAAGAGGGGAGAGAGTAGGGAGAGAGGGGGAGGGAGGGAGAGAGAGATTGGGAGAGAAGGGGAGAGGGAGGGAGAGAGGGGAGAGAGGGGATAGAGGGAGATGGGGAAGAGAGAGAGGGGAAGAGAGAGGGGTAGGGAGGGGAGGGAGAAAGGGGAAAGAGGGAGGGAGTGAGAGAGAGGGAGGGGAGAGGGGGAAGTGAGAGAGAGGGATGGAGAGATGGGAGATAGGGAAAGGGGAAGAAAGAGAGAGGGGAAGAGAGGAAGAGGGAGGGAGAGGGAGGGAGAGAGAGGGGGAGAGAGGGGAGAGAGGAAGAGGGGGAAGAGAGATAGATGGGAAGAGAGAGTGGAAGAGAGAGAGAGGGGGAGTGAGGAGAGGGAGGGAGAGAGGGGAAGGAGGAAGGGAGAGGGAGAGAGGGAGAGGGAAGGAGAGAGAGGGGAGGAGGAGGGGGGGAAGAGAGAGAGGGAGGGATAGAGGGGGAGAGAAGGGGAAAGAGGGCAAGAGGGGAGAGAGAGAGGGGAAGAGAGAAAGTGGAAGAGAGAGGAAGACAGAGAGGGAGAGAGGTTGGGAGATAGAGGGAGGGGGCAAGAGGGGGAGAGGGAGGATGGGGAGAGGGGGGATGGGAGAAAGACAGAGGAAGATGGAGAGGGAGAGGAAGAAAGAAAAGAAGAAGAGCAAAACAGTTAAATTATGAATTGTAACCACCAAACACCATGTACTAAGCATTCAGCACCTTGGCAAATGGGTGGAGAGCTCCACGTTCCATTCTGTAGGCAGCTACTTGTTCTGTCTCCAATAAGCATGTATCCACTGTAACAAGAGTATGTTGCTACATCTCCCATGTGGTTGTGTTGTACTCCTTGAACAAGCCCATTTGGAATTTGAGCTGGTTCACCACAGGATACCTCTAGTTTGTTTTAAAGAAAGAAATAGTAATTATATGTTATATGTTGAGGAAAAGAAATGCTGGTTTTTCTATTGCATCTCCCAGAAACTCAGGGCATTCAAAATACTTTTGAGCAAATAAGTACTTCTTAAAGTGGTGTTACAACTTCCAGATCTGCAGCCTAAAGCTTAATGCGGCGGTGGGATTGATTAGCGGGAAGGAAACCATGCTCAACTGAAGTTTCACACATCAAAATTGCTGGTGAACGCAGCGGGCCAGGCAGTATCTCTAGGAAGAGGTACAGTCGACGTTTCGGGCCGAGACCCTTTACCAGGACTACTGGTCCTGACGAAGGGTCTCGGACTGAAACAATGACTGTACCTCTTCCTAGAGATGCTGCCTGGCCTGCTGTGTTCACTAGCAACTTTGATGTGTGTTGCTTGAAATTCCAGCATCTGCAGAATTCCTCGTGTCAACTGAAGTTTAACAGTTTCCTCCTGCCTGTGCTTAATTGAATCCTACTTTGTTTAACTTGGTTGACTATTCTTTATCATGTTGACTACACTTCAAATGCAACGCATTTCTGAAAGACTTTGTCAAGATGCTGTGGAAACTGCTTTATAAAGGCACATCTTGATGTTTGTAGTTTAGTTAGCTTGCACGGTCTACTATAAACTGTACTTCCCATTAGATCATTAGAATTGTGAAGGACAAAATGGTGCAAACCGTTGATGCTGCAATCCCAGAATTTAAAATAAGAATAGTTGAAATACTCAGCACGTCATGCTCTATTGGTGGAAAGAAAAATTGCGGAAAAGACTTTGTATTTCCCATGAAACACAGAGTCAACCATTATCAATCAGGTGGCCTGAAAATGGTATCTCATACCATCACAAATTCTACAGGTGAGGCAAGTGAAAAGCAGAGGTGTGGTTCTACAGGTGTGGCAAGTGAAAAGCAGAGGTGTGAGAGGAGGCTCAGATGATCCAGTAGGAATGCAGCAGAACAGAGCCAAAGGCATTCTAAACAAAGCAACACAATGCTCAATGTCAAAGCAATGCACAGACATCCCACCTCTCCCGCATATAGATAGTGGCAAATTATATACAATATCCAGGAAATCGATTTTTTTTGAGAGCGAGTGAGAGGGAGAGAGAGGGAGGGAGAGAGAGAATGAATGAGAATGAATCCTGATTGGTCTCTCTTTGTGCTAAGTAAACTGATCAGTTTTCTCTGTGGGTGGGCTTTACAGTCGACCTCTCTCTCTCTTTCATTGTCCATCAGTTCAGTTTAGAGTCCTGCAGCGCCATGGCAGAGTGTTCCAAAAAAGAAAATATAAAAGGTACTTTACCCCAGACTACACTAAAGTGTACCCCTGCCTAATAGGGGTCAAAAATAATGACAGTGTTGCTCACTGCACTGTTTGCAACAGTGACTTTTCTATTGCCCATGGTGGGTTAAATGACTGTAAAAGACATGTTGAGGTGAGTTTAACAGGTGTCATTCGTTCATAAGCATGGCTAAAGTTATTTAAACTAGCTGGCTAGCTGCTAAGGAGCTACTCTATTGATGTCCTACATGATGAGGCCAAACTCCCTGTAGACTTGCTTAAAGTTGTAATAGAATAAAAAAAGACTCCATGATAATATAATATATTATAATATAAGTACATATTTTAATGTTATATTTTCTGCATAAGACAATATAATAAGGATACAATTTATGCTTTTATTTCTTTCAGGGACCATATGTGTGTAATATATGTGTTATGGTCTGGTCTGTGAAATCCGCATTTAGGTTCACAGTCCGGTCCATGTTCCTTATTCCAGGTTTGCCAGTTTTCCCCAGTTTCTGTTGAGGCAGCTGATTCTCATTTGGTCTGGCTTCATAAATACCTTCAGGATTCAGCATCTTGTGGCTGGATTGTTCCTGTCCAAACCCCCTGTCTAAACCCCCTGTCTGAATTCCTTTTCTGACCCTTCCTTCTGAAGCCTTGCCTTGCCTGCACCACTGTCAAGTTCAATTGCTGGAGCAAGATAAGGAACTGTCTATTGTTGTTTTGAACTGCCTGTGTCCATGCCTTCACTAGGTGGGTCTAGCTGTTTGCCGCTACCTAGTGTTGGGACCTGTCTTTGTGTCCTTGCCTTTGCTAGGTAGGTCTGGCCATTTGCCACTACCTAGTGTTGAGAACTGTCTGTATCCACACCTTCGCTAGGTAGGTCTGGCTGTCTGCCGCTACCTTGTGTTAGTAACCACCTTGTCGTATTCTGTGTTCTGTGTATGAGTCCCGGCCCTATGTCCTGTTTCCAAGGAGGATTCTTGGCTCTGTGTTCCATGTTCCTGTCTCTCCCTCGGCCAAGGCTCTGCGTTCCTGTCTCTCCCTCGGCCAAGGCTCTGCGTTCCTGTCTCTCCCTCGGCCAAGGCTCTGCGTTCCTGTCACTCCCTCGGCCACGGCTCTGCGTTCCTGTCACTCCCTCGGCCACGGCTCTGCGTTCCTGTCACTCCCTCGGCCAAGGCTCTGCGTTCTTGTCACTCCCTCAACCAAGTCAAGACTTCCGGCTTTGTGTTCTGAGGTTCCTGTTTCCCATGACCATGTCATGTCTTTGCCTAGTTCTGGAGTCTGAGCCCAAGTCAAGACCCAGGTTCTGGGTCCTTGTCCAGTCTCTGGCTCAGAGTCCAAGCCCTGGCTCTTAGTTCCTAGTTCCATGTCCTGGTTCCACTATCCTAGTCAAGTCCTAGCCCGGGCTTGGTGTCCTTGTCTTGTCCAGGGTCTGTGTCCATGTCCAGCATTGTTTCCTTCTGACTTCCCCTGCCTTCTTGATAGTCCTAGCCCTGTTCCTTGTACATCAGTGTCTGTGCCTCGCATTAGGGTCCGCCTCCAACGCCCTCCGCGTAGGACAATATGTGTGTGTAAATAGTTTCAATATGTGGTCAAATAAATTGTTATGTTCTTTCATAAGCAAATGTCCTGTATACATACACCCTTGGAGGTCGACTGGTCGGGGGGGGGGCGGATATGGAGTTGTGGGGGGTGGGGGTGGTGGTGCTATCTCCCTGAAATGAGTTTTTGCAGGGTGTGCTGTCTGAATTCACTAAAATTAATTCAACAAAACTACAAAGAGAGGACCTCATTGAGCATTTCACACAGTACCAATGAATATATTTGTCAAGTTACTGCCTTGAATTAATAGATGTGAATGAAGATTCAGTGTGCTAAACTCTGTGTGCATTTCTAGGCCTAACTAGTGCATGGGATGGAATTGAGATGGTACACCAGCGGAAATCCAGCTTTCACATCCTCTCCTTCCACGCAGAACAGGGATGGGTTTTCCCATCTTCCCTCCAGCCTCTGCCTAATAGGCCTTCTCTTCACAGGGATGGCAGTGATAACTCCTGAGGCCCCGAGAGTGTTGTTGGTGAGTTTAAAATTGGTGGAGTGGACAGAAAAAAAAAGCATTCCATGAAAAGGGAGGCTGGCTGAGTTAGAAACATAGAAAACCTACAGCACAATACAGGCCCTTTGGTCCACAAAGCTGTGCCGAACATGTCCCTACCTTAGAGCTACCTGGGCTTTACCATAGCCCTCGATTTCCTAAGCTTCATGTAGCCATTCAGGAGTCTCTTAAAAGACCCTATCGTTTCCGCCTCCTCCACCGCCACTGGCAGCCTATTCCACGCACTGACCACTCTCTGCATAAAAAAACTTACCCCTGACATCTCCTCTCTACCCTTTTCCAAGCACCTTAAAACTATGCCCTCTCGTGCTAGCCATTTCAGCCCTGGGGAAAAGCCTCTGACTATCCACAAGATCAATGCCTCTCATTATCTTATACACCTCTATCAGGTCACCTTTCATCCTCTGTTGCTTCAAGGAGAAAGGGCTGAGCTCACTCAACCTATTCACTCAGCAAGAGAGTTGAGGAGGAGCTTGGAGAAAAGGAGGCCCCTTTGTGTTTAGGTCATTGACTGAGTGAGGCTCTCTTGCTCCTACAATGCATGCACCCAAATCATGATCTGGGAATCACTAAAGAGCCTACAGAGCACCAGCATATTCCAAATCCAGGAGTTTTGGGTTAGGACATGAGCTTCCTGTTTCACTGATGCTGGGATGGAGGGTGGTAGTTTAGAGGGACCAAGGGCCACAACAAGGTGAAGAGAGTTGACATCTGGAGAATAACTTTGGAAAAGGGGGAGGCAGTGGTTAGTTGGCAACCTTGTCCACTAAAAGTGCCAATCAGCAGTGGGGAGAGGCCATGCTGGAATCAAAAGGAACGGTGGTATGAAATTAGGGACAGTTGAGAGGGAGGTGGATATGAGGAAGTGGTGAGTCTGAGGAAAGTGAGACTGGGTAAGCTGGGGGGGGGGGGCGGGGTGTCGAGAAAAGATTTTTTGTGCATATGTGTGTGTCTACCAGTGAGAGAGAGAGGAGAGAGAGAATGGAGAGAGACATGCTTCTATCCACTTCAAAAGAGGCAGCCAACTAAGGAGTGATATAAGTAAATGGAGACATTAGGGAAGATTAAAAGTCAAAGATTTGGATTAAAGGCTGAGCAAGTAGTTGGTTGGTGGAGAGGTTTAGTGTGGCATGCTCACCAATAGTGGAGCAATTAAGTACAGGGATGATATAGGGGATTCAACTGAAGAAGAGCAGAATCAGTACTGAGGAAGTTTTCAGAGATTTGGAGGGGCATGGACTTGGAGGGATTTAAAATCAATGGTGGAAGTTTTGAAAATCCAACTATCACTTTATTGGGATCCTATCATCAGTAAGCTGTAGGGTAATGGGTGAATAGGATTTAGTGCAGGTTAGGACATGGGCTGTAAAATACTGAATTATCTCAAGTTTGAGGAGGTAGGGATGAGGGATGCTGGCCAAGAGGGCATTGAATGGTGAACTCTACAAACAACGAAGGCCTGGGTGCTGGGTTAAGACGCAGTCAACCGAGGCATAGCAAAATCACCTGAGGTAATAAAGTCATGATCAAGTCAAGTCTAGTCGTGTGAGCAACAAAATGACAACATCCTCTAACCCTAACCCTAATGCAGTAAGTATAAAATACTTCTTGCAAAATGTTAAACTTATCAACCTTTAAGGAAATACTTAGCAGGAGACTGAAGTATGACCAATCTGTTTGGGATATTGTTAATCTATAATTCTTCATTTGCTGAATGCCATTATTAATTTCATAGGATGCAGGAAGCTGGTAATAGATTAGGCTATATGGAAACAATTACATGTTGTTCTTTTTGTACTGTTGCCAATATTCACATTAGAAATGACAAAAGAAAAGCATTAGGAAAAGTGGAAGATAAACTGTTACTACAGCCCTTCCTCTGTGAGGACTACTTCTGTCCCTGAGATCTTGATCTTAAATGTCAATTAAACAATGAGATTGAGAACAAATATGAAGCTGAGGCCATCAACTCATAGATCACTTATTATCAATGATTATATGCTGTATTGTAGGATGTATGTGTCTTAATAACAATCACCTGAGAAAACACTTTTATGTTGCTGTTTGTCACTCATTGTGGAGTAAGTCCATAATATCTGTCTATAGTAATGTGACGTGTATGGAGATGGCTGATAAGGCAAATCTGAGCTCAAAGGTTTGAGGTGTCAGAGGTGTACAGGTGCAGAGGTCCTGAAATCCTCTAACTGGTCAAAAGGACCTTTGGTTCTGTGTATGGTGTGTTTGGTGTAGATTGATGCATAATTTTTGTTTCCTTTGTGCTAATTATGAGGCCTAAGGTAAATCCTAATGATTCACCGAAAGACAGATTAACAAACAAAACATATATTATCTCTTCTTGCTCTCCATGCCCTTGTAATTGTGGATAAGTGTCTCTCAAAGTAAGTTTTATTAGTGAAATGCAAGATGGCTGATGAAGAAATCCTGGTATTTGTGGACACTGCTGCAACTTGGCTATGTATCTCCACTCAACACAGCACAGCACAGAGACATTGATTTCACAGACTGAATTTGCTAATGGTTGAGGAAAGATAAAATGCTTGTTAAAAGAGGTAAACTTTGAGGAGCTTGTTCAAGGAGAAGAGAAAGTGGAAGAGATGCATGATGGGAACCAAAGAGCTGCACTCATAATGGAGTGATTAAAAATGGCCTAAATGGGGGAGTATGGATATATATTTCTGATGACTTTTTGCTTTAGGAGATGAAAGAGAAAGGGAAGGGTAAGATCCTGGGAAAACTTGAAAACAAAAGAAAATGTTAATATTGTGGCAATTCAAACTAGAGGGTATCATAGTGCAGGATGTAAAAGAGACAATGAAAGGAGACTGTTAGAGTGCTTTTTGGGGTTAGCACACATAGCAAATAACTTCAGCAACTGATTTCAGCCGTGAGTCTTCAGGTTTGACTATGAATTGTGGTTTAAATCTAAAATGCAGCTCTGAACAATGGGTCCCTAAGACCATTAACCAAGATAACTGGAAGACGCCACAGTTAATTGGAAGACCAGACAATGCTGGTCTTCCAATGGAGTACCTGGTAAGGCTCTGAAAACTTGTGCCAACCAACTAGCGGGAGTATTCAAGGACATTTTCAACCTCTCACTGCTACGGGCAGAAGTTCCCACTTGCTTCAAAAAGGCAACAATTATACCAGTGCCTAAGAAGAATAATGTGGGCTGCCTTAATGACTATGGACAGTGACAAAATGCTTTGAGAGGTTGGTTATGACTAGACTGAACTCCTGCCTCAGCAAGGACCTGGACCCATTGCAATTTGCCTATAGCCACAATATGTCAACGGCAGTTGCAATCTCAATGGCTCTCCACACAGCTTTAGACCACCTAGACAACACAAGCACCTACGTCAGAATGCTGTTCATCGACTATAGCTCAGCATTTAATACCATCACTCCCACAATCCTGATAGAGAAGTTGCAGAACCTGGGACTCTGTACCTCCCTCTGCAATTGGATCCTCGACTTCCTAACCGGAAGATCACAGTCTGTGTGGATTGGTGATAACATATCCTCCTTGCTGACGATCAACACTGGTGCACCTCAGGGGTGTGTGCTTAGCCCACTGCTCTACTCTCTGTATACATATGACTGTGTGCTAGGCATAGCTCAAATACCATCTACAAATTTGCTGACGATACAACCATTGTTGATAGAATCTCAGGTGATGATGAGAGGGAGTACAGGAGTGAGATATGCCAACAAAGTGGTGATGCAGCAACAACCTGGCACTCAACATCAATAAGATGAAAGAGTTGATTGTGGATTTCCGCAAGGGTAAGATGAAGGAGCACATAGCAATCCTCATAGAGGGATCAGAAGTGGAGAGAGTGAGCAGCTTTAAGTTCCCGGGTGTCAAGATCTTTGAGGATCTAACCTGGTCCCAACATATTGATGTAGTCATAAAGAAGGCAAGACAGCAGCTATACTTTATTAGAAATTTGAAGAGATTTGGCATGTCAACAAATACACTCAAAAACTTCTATAGTTGTACCGTGGAGAGAATTCTGACAGGCTGCGTCACTGTCTGGTATGGAGGGGCTACTGCACAGGACCGAAAGAAGCTGCAAAAGGTTGTAAATCTAGTCAGCTCCATCTTGGACACTAGCCTACAAAGTACCCAGGACATCTTCAGGGAGCGGTGTCTCAGAAAGGCAACATCCATTATTAAGGACCTCCAGCACCCAGGGCATGCCCTCTTCTCACTGTTACCATCAGGTAGGAGATACAGAAACCTGAAGGCACACACTCAGTGATTCAGGAACAGCTTCTTCCCCTCCGCCATCCGATTCCTGAATGGACATTGAATCTTTGGACACTTCCTCACTTTTTTTTAATATACAGTATTTCTGTTTTTGCACATTTTAAAAAATCTATTCAATATATGTAATTGATTTACTTGTTTGTTTATTATTATGTTTTATTTTATTTATTATTTTTTTTCTCTCTCTTTCCTAGATTATGTATTGCATTGAAATGCTGCTCGTAAGTTAACAAAGTTAATGTCACATGCCGGTGATAATAAACCCGATTCTGATTCTGATGATTAAATTTTTTATTTGGGTGTCTGTCATGTGGGTGCAAAAAGGGAGCTGTGAGGTGGTGTGTAGTTCAAAGGGAGCATTGTAAATATGGAATTGTCCTTTGATCTTTAGCACATGAAATGTCGTGTAGTGTTGGGACAGGGAGAGCTTTTGCTCTGAAAGGTTCTCAGTATGATGCCTGCTGTATCTCATTTTGTTCAAAAAAGAAACCATTTCATGTCTACCAGTACTTCTTTCCGGTTACTTAGTTCACATGACAACAGACATAACTTTGTTACACAGTGAGGTGCTCTGATCACAAATGCACTGCTTGAATGTGTAGCAGAAGCATATTCAACAATTAGGTTTAAAGTACACTAAATGGCAAGATATTGCAGAGGCACGGTGAAAGACCAGGGAACCAGTAGATTATCAGACACTTGCATTATACAATCCATCACAGTATGCTTTTAGTTAGCCAAATAACATTGTATTTCCCTACTTACTCTCACAAGTGGCAGTGATTGGACTCCATGTCAGGTCAGGAGCACAGATTATGCTTGAGTTCCCAAGAAGCCGATAACCTTTCTGGCAGTGAATAGTCACTTTTTGCTTTACATAGAAAACGGTGTCTGAAAGGATGATACCTTCAGGAATGTTAGGAGGGGCTGTGCATTGTTTTGCTGTTAAAAAGGAACAGATTCAAATCATTTTATATCTTTATATCATGTTTCTTTACAGTCAAGATACAAGATAAATAAAGACATTCCATTATATGTTTCAGTTGAAAATATTCTAGTTGAATAAGCAGCTCCTCCGTGAAATCTATAAATAGACTAAAAACAAGTTAGCAAAATGCTGCATCTTTTGCCTGGAAGAGAGTTCAGAATTAATAGCTGCAATCTCAGGGCATTTCAGAAAGAAGGACAGAGAAATTTCTCTACTTGGAGGGCTATGAATCATTGTAACCCATTTCCCTACAGATCCTTGGACATCGACTTATTGAATACATCCAAGCCTGAAAGCAAAATGTTGCAGGTGCTGAAAATGTGAATAAATGAGAATGCTGGGAATATTAATGAGCATAGGTAATATCTGTAGAGACAGAAAAAAGAGGTTAGTGATTTTTCATCTTTTTCAAAGACCGGTAGATTCTTTGACACAAAGGTTTTCAAGGAAGGAAAGTATGGTGAGGTAAAGCTTGTACACCTTACCAGATTTTAAAAAAATTTTATTTATTGAGATACAACGTGAAATAGCTCCTTCCAGCCCTTCGAGCCACACTACCCAATAATCTTCTGGTTTAATCCTAGCCCAATGTCAGTTTAATTTACAATGACCAATTAACATACTTACCTGTACGTCTTTGGACTGTGGGAGGAAACCAGAGCACCTAGAGGAAACCCACATGGTCACGGGGAGAACGTACAAACTTCTTACAATCAGCAGCAGGAATTGAACCTGAGTCGCCTGTACTGTAAATCTTTGTGCTGACCACTACACTACCATGCTGCAAAGATGATGGAGCAGCTTTGAAGGAGGCATTTTTCCTTCTACTGCTGTTGCTTAAAATGGTCTCCGACTAAATTAATACTGCCAGGAATTCCAGAGAAGTTATCCTTCCTTAGTTAACAACACCCAGTGTATCATTCATTCCCTCTTGGTTGTGTTGTCAACAGGACTGTAAGTTAGTTGGGGGTCCCTCCATGCTAGGAACAGGATTTGGTGCCAGTTGGACAAGATACTGGGATCCCTGAGGCAGAGGAAGGCAAACACTAAGAAAATTTGTAGCTTTTCAATGGATCAGTAGGCTTATCTGAAAATAGGTGCCTCAGACTCTCAACTGGAAAAATTGCGAAGAAGATTAATGAAGATGTTGCCAGGACCTGAAGGCCTGAGTTACAGGGAGGGGTTGGACAGGTTAAGACTTTAATCCTTGGAGCATGGGAGAGACTGAGGGATGACCTTATGAGGGTGTATAAAATCATGACTAGCATATGTAAGGTGAATGCAGAGTCATTTTACTTGGGAAAAGAAATAAAAAAAAACAACAAATGGACCTTGGTTTAAGGTGAGGGTGGAATAATTAAAAATGATCCAGAGGGGCGACTCTTCATTCAGAGGGCAATATTTATATGAAATGAGTTGCTAGAGGAACTGGTTGATGCAGACACAATAAGAACTTTTAAAAGCATTTGTACAAAAACATGAAAATGAAAAGTTTAGCAGGATATGGGCTAAACATAGACAAAACATAGCTTAATCGGGCACCACAACTGGCATGGTTGGGTTGGGCTGACGGACCTGTTCCTATGACCAGGTCGGACTTATTTCCAGATCAGCAGCTTGTGCCACCCTCAGTCTCTGGCCGTGCACAAGAATTGTGATCCTCTACTCATTAAGAGGATGAGTAATTACTGGAAGCACCTATGGAGGGCAATAAATACTTGACATTTCAGTCTGAGAACCTCCATCAGGAGTGGAAAGGAAGGATGAAGAAGCCAAAATAAGGTGGTGATGGGAGTATGGAAGGCGACGGGTGAAGCCAGGTGAGGGGAAAGGCTGGTGGCTGGGTGAAGGAGAGATGTAGTGAGAAGCTGAGAAGTGATAGATGAAAAAGGTATTTGAAGGGAAAGGAGAGAGAAAGGGAAGGAGGAGGGAAGTCTGAGTTTGTAATATACATTTCTCTTCTGATGAGTTGAAGAGAGGATTTGTGAACACCTCAGCATATCAGTCCAAGAAACCGTCCAATATTTCAGTTATTATTCCATCAAATTAATTACAACTCAGTTAAAAGTGAAGATCAGAATTTCTAAGACTAATACTACTCTTTTAATACAGTTTATTTCTAGCAAGTGTATCTCTGGAAAATGGTTTTTAAAACCTGAAAAAAACATGATACAGCGAGGCACGTACTTTTGGAAATGAACAAACTATTATAACAATCACCAGTAACAATGACCACAAGGTAATAATTACTAGGAAGAAGAATTCACCGTTGTTCTGTTAACTACAGGTGCTCCTGAACTACTAGCAGTCTGCCTCTTGAATCCTCCATTCTGTTTTGACTCTATTCACTGTCTTTACCCTCTGATGCTGTTCTAAAGCAGCTCAAAGCAAGTCCAAGGTATTGCTTCAATCAGAATTCAACAATTTAAGTTGATTCTATATTAAGTAATTAATCTACACTTCCAGTCTTGTCTGTCAGGATTCCTGCACTCAAGGTTGTTTTCTCTTGCCTCATCCAGTATCTCAGATTTCATTCATCTCCAGAAACACTTCACCTAGAGATGCCTTTTGTTATCCAGTAACCTTTATGGCCCCCTTTTAGCCATCATCACCATGGCTGGTGCCACTCAACCCACCCTTGTCTTATCTCCTGTCACAGG
Source organism: Mobula hypostoma (assembly GCF_963921235.1). NCBI lineage: Eukaryota > Metazoa > Chordata > Chondrichthyes > Myliobatiformes > Myliobatidae > Mobula > Mobula hypostoma. The sequence continues at coordinate 137,291,969 of NC_086101.1, read as the reverse complement.
ATGGCCCTTCTGTTCTCTCCTTCTCTCCCACTGTTCTCCTTTCCTCTGCAACTTTTCCCAGCTCTGATGAAGCATTAATCGCCTGAATTTCCACTTTACAGATATTGCGTGACCTGCTGTGCATTTTCAGCAGTTATTTTCTTTTACTTTGGAGCAAGGAGGATATATGAGAGCAAGGAAGCTAGTGAAAAATGTTGCATTTTATTTTATTTTTAAATTTTATTTATTGAGAGACAGTGCGGAAAAGGTCTTTCTGGTTCTCTGAGCCCAGAGGATTAAATCCCCCAGTTTAATTCTACCCTAATCCTGCAACAATTTACAATGACCGGTTAACCTACCAACCGTCATGTCTTTGGACAGTGGGAAGAAACCAGAGCACCCAGAGGAAACCCACATGATCACGGGGAGAACGTACAAATTCCTTACAGGCAGCAGTGGGAATTGAACCTGGGTCGTCTGTACTGTAAGGTGTCTTGCTAACCTCTAGGTTATTGTGGCGCTCCTTGTTGGGAGGTTCTGAAACTTCATGCAAACATTGTCCTTAATTTTGTAATGCACAATGTCACTGAAAACACTTGGCATTGCAATTTATATCCTCCCAGGGAGAACTTGACTGTGTTGTACTTCATAACCAAGTGATGAGGATGTGTTGTCCTAGCTCACTGTGGTGCTGGATAGCACCGCCTCTGTCAGTTATCAACTGATTGGGACAGACATCAAGTGCTGCTGGAAGGTCATCAACTGGGTGAAAGATGCCGTATAGTCTGCCTGAAGCCTGTGGTTCTTCCTGCACAGCGAGATGTCCATGGAGGGCTGCTGTCGACTGGCGCATTGCAGGCTGCAGGGATGCGTGCTGAGGGATGCACTGAAGCTTGGGGCTGCCAAAACAAAGAACCTATGGAGCTCAATTCAAAGTCACAGTCCTTCTGGTACTGCACATTGAGCAATTGGTGAATTGTATCTCCCCAGAGGGTCATGTAAGTGGTAATGGTGCCATCATTTTAAAAGCATAAGTACACACTAATGAATGTATTGACCACAAATGTAAAAGTTTTGAACTGTTTCTTCTTTTATATATATATTTTTTTACTATGAATAAAGTTTATTTTTGTAATATAAAAGATCATTTGTCAATTGAGATATGTCAGCTGCCATTTCAGAGCCTTTGGACAGAGAGCTCCTCTCGTGCTGTCTCAGCCACCCGACCATGTTCCTTGCTTACTCAATGTCATGAAGGTTGTGTTTCTACCGGGGGAATGGGGGGGGGGGATGTCTTCTGTGGAGGTAATGCGACTGGAGCATACAATGAAACAGAACTGGGCAGCCCAGCAGTGTAGTGGTCAGCACAACGCTTTACAGTACCACTGATTCCCACCGCTGCCTGTCAGGAGTTTATATGTTCTCCCTGTGACCGCGTGGGTTTCCTCCCACAGTCTAAAGACGTAACAGTTGGTAGGTTGATTGTTCATAGTAAATTGTCCTGTGATTAGGCCAGGATTAAGTCAGGGGTTTGCTGGGTGGTGTGGCTCAAAAGGCTAGAAGGGCTTGTTCTGTGTTGTATCTCTCTCAATCAATCAGCCAGTAAATAAATAAATGAATAACACCAAAACACACAAGAACATAACTTTACACTGGAATCAGCAGTCAGGAAATGGGTGACCTGCACTTATCTTAACATTAATTCAGTCCTTAAATAAAGGATCCTGACTGTACTTCTGTGATAATTATGGATCCTTGTGAAGCATGAATTGATTCTGACTTTATTGTTTCACTGTTCACAGACATGCAACACTAAATTGATAGGTGCTTCTAACTGGTAAAAACTAGATCATTCTGTTTCATTTTGTTGATGAACTATTTATACTTCTTCACTTACACGTGATTAGAAAATCCTAACAAGGAATCACCCATGAAATGCTGAATATCACCATAATGTTATCAGGCATCTCCTCCAAGAGGACCCCAGCCTTGTCATTGGGTTTGGAGGCTTGTGTGCCTCGATGACCCAGAGAGCAATGAATCTGAAGTTAGGGCGTTATGCTTTTGCTCTTGGTCGGCTCATCTGTGTCAAACAAGTCAAAGGGTAGAGGCCAGGCTAAGAGAGGTCCACTGGTCCTCCAGCTTTGGGGGCTCAGCTCAGGGCTAACACCCCAGACTGGTCAAAAATAAATGTTACAGAAACAGCAGTGAAGAATCTCTCTGTGTCTGTGTGCGATTGAGAACCTTGAACCACACCTGGGGCATAATGGAGAAAATGGCCAAGAACAAACAGAGATGGAGGAACTTCGTTGCTGCCCCGAACACTGCAGCATAATGGGCGGTAAGTAAGTAAGCTATCAAGCGTTTCATATCATGATTAGGCAAGGAGACAGAAGAAGATTTTATGCTAGTTACCCTCACAGCGGGGAAGAGGCTGACTCCATGTCCTATTCGCAAGGCAGGTGATGTTCTCAGGCCCAATGAGATGATAACCAAAGTCACAAACAAAGCTGATGTTGCTCATGTATGTGTCTTCTACTTCAATGGCCAATGCATTTTCCACCAATGGGTGTGGCTCGCATGTAATTCCTAAGTAAACAAAATATCTTTAGAGATCACATATATAGAAGGAAGAAAGTCTTGCATTTCAATAGAGCCCAGTAGGAATTGAGGTCATTCCATAGATTTTAAATCCCAAAATATTTTTGTAGTATGGTCACTGTTCTGAGGAAAACACAACAATCAACTTCGACAAATAGCATGGAGATAGAAGGGTACATGTTAGTTTATCAGTGATGTTGACTGAGGAGTTAGGATATTGCATGCAGATCTGCCTTGCCCTTTTTCAAAATCTTGTCAACAGATTTCTTAAATTGCTTGTGAGGACATGCATGCCTCAGTTTAACATGTTATCAACAGACAACATCTAGGACGGTGTAGCACTCCTTCAAAGCTCCACTGGAAGACCAGGCTTGATTGTTATGTTTATCTGTGATAGAACTTGGGCTCAGACCTTTCTAACAAGGTTATTCAGAGCCCTTATCTGCTTCTCTACTAGGTGAGTAACATTTTGCATCCTTATCTATGTAAATGACCCCATGATTTCAATAAATATATGCTCAGTGAATTTGTCTCCTCAAACACAAGGAAATCTGCAGATGCTGGAATTTCAAGCAACACACATAAAAGTTGCTGGTGAACGCAGCAGGCCAGGCAGTATTTCTAGGAAGAGGTACAGTCGACGTTTCAGGCCGAGACCCTTCGTCAGGACTAACTGAAGGAAGAGTTAGTAAGAGATTTGAAAGTGGGAGGGGGAGGGGGAGATCCAAAATGATAGGAGAAGACAGGGGGAGGGATGGAGCCAAGAGCTGGACAGGTGATTGGCAAAAGGGATATGAGAGGATCATGGGACAGGAGGCCCAGGGAGAAGGAAAAGGGGAGGGGGGAAGCCCAGAGGATGGGCAAGGAGTATAGTGAGAGGGACAGAAGCAGAAAAAGGAGAGAAAAAGAATGAATATATATATATATATACACATACACATACACATACACACCCACATACACATACACACTAACAGATGGGGTATAAGGGGTATGGGGGCATTATGGAAGTTAGCGAAGTCAATGTTCATGCCATCAGGTTGGAGGCTACCCAGACGGAATATAAGGTGTTGTTCCTCCAACCTGAGTGTGGCTTCATCTTTACAGTAGAGGAGGCCGTGGATAGACATGTCAGAATGGGAATGGGACATGGAATTAAAATGTGTGGCCACTGGGAGATCCTGCTTTCTCTGGCGGACAGAGCGAAACAGTCTCCCAGTCTGCATCGGGTCTCGCCAACATATAGAAGGCCACATTGGGAGCACCGGACGCAGTATATCACCCCAGCCGACTCCTGTCTTCTCCTATCATGTTGGATCTCCCCTCCCCCTCCCACTTTAAAATCTCTTACTAACTCCTCTTTCAGTTAGTTCTGATGAAGGGTCTCGGCCTGAAACGTCGACTGTACCTCTTCCTAGAGATGCTGCCTGGCCTGCTGCATTCACCAGCAACTTTTATGAATTTGTCTCCTGAAGTTTTAGGCCAAGTTAAACTGAAATTTTTTTTAGAAGGATCAGGTCTGAGATTGTTACATTTTCAGTGCAGACAATAAATTAATCCCATTTCATGAAAAACCTGATCACCATCTGTTAACCCTATTTTTCTTTCTCCGCTGATGCTTCCTGACCTGTTGGATATTCCCAGTTTTCTCTGTTACTTCAGATTCTCAATCATTCAGTATTCCGAGCCTCAGAGCTCCAGCAACTTTTCCCGTTGCTCATATTCTCCACTGCAACTCTGATCTATGAACCTTTTGTTGGAATTGGTTGTTCTTTATGTTTTTAGTTAGGTAGTAATTGAATTAATGTATTTTTAGCAAGACCCTAACAGGTGTATGTAACAAGTAACAAGTGAACTTGAATTTTTAACTTGTGTTTTCACAAGTTGCGGCATTAGACTCCACCTACTGGTGGTAAAGCAACATAACAGCTACATAACAATTTGTCACCTTTCATTTTTCATTGGCTAAGTTTAAACATGCTATGCCTGAGTATCTTCCAAATGGCCCTCCCTTATCTCAGGAATTTGTCTTTGTCTCGGTATAAAAGTGTCTGTTTCTGCAAAAATTGCCATCTTTGTTCTTAGTCATAGCCTTAGTTCTCTTTGCTCTTTGTTCTGTAGTTTCATGTGCTCTGTATCTGTTTCTTTGTTGAAAAAAATCTGTTTCTTTTGTTTTAAACTTTCAACAAATGATTGTGAAGCAACAAATTCTCAACTCATTTTTGGACTCGTAAAAGCACTTGCGGATTGACAGCCATCAGATCTGACCCTGTTCCACTCTCAGTCATTATTTGTTCAGCAGCCTCATTTAGTCTCCGCATTCTCACAGATAGTCCGCTGGTTTTCCCTTCTCTGCAGCTTTAACTTGTTGTTTTTATAGGACACTACCTGCCATTCCCTCTCTGCACTTGCTGCCTGACCTCCAGCATTCTCTATGTTAATTTCTGGTACTGTTCACATGGCCTTCACACTGCCAAGCAAGCCGAGAAAACCCTAGAGGTGGACTGCACGTTACATGTATCCAGTCGCTTCAGTTCCAGCACAGAATATGTTTCCAATTTGATTGCTAAACCTCCTCTTTTCTCCTGAATCTTAATTTATCTTCCAATCTCCCAATCGTCCTCTTGATCAGTCTAGATACTTTGCTCAGTAGAATGTATGATTAATTACTTGACAGAAGTGAAGGCGTATTGCACATTAGTGAATTCAATCCATCGTGATATTATTTAGCACAGCAGGAGATTGTTCAGTCTGTTGTATTCATAGAAACATAGAAAACCTACAGCACAATACAGGCCCTTCGGCCCACAAACCTGGGCCGAAAATGTTCCTACCTTAGAACTACCTAAACTTTACCCGTACCTTTCAATTTTTCTAAGCTCCATGTAGCCATCCAGGAGTCTCTTAAAAGATCCTATCATAATCACCTCCACCACCGCCACCGGCAGCCCATTCCACGCACTCACCACTCTCTGCGTAAAAAAACTTACCCCTGACATCTCCTCTGTACCACTTCCAAGCACCTTAAAACTATGCCCTCTCGTGCTAGCCATTTCGGCCCTGGGAAAAGCCTCTGACTTTCCAAACGATCAAAGCCTCTCATTATCTTGTACACCTCTATCAGGTCACCTCTCATCCTCCGTCGCTCCAAGGAGAAAAGGCCGAGTTCACTCAACCTATTCTCATGGCATGCTCCCCAATCCAGGCAACATCCTTGCAAATCTCCTCTGCACCCTTTCTGTGGTTTCCACGTCCTTCCTATAGTGAGGCGACCAGAATTGAGCACAGTACTCCAAGTGAGGCCTGATCAAGGTCCTATATAGCTGCAACATTACCTCTCGGCTCTTAAACTCAATCTCACGATTGATGAAGGCCAATGCACCGTATGCCTTCTTAACCACAGAGTCAACCTGCATAGCAGCTTTGAGTGTCCTATGTACTTGGACCCCAAGATCTCTCTGATCCTCCACACTACCAAGAGTCTTACCATTAATACTATATTCTGCCATCATATTTGACCTACCAGAATGAACCACCTCACACTTAACTGGGTTGAACTCCATCTGCCACTTCTCAGCCCAGTTTTGCATCCTATCAATGTCTAGTTGTAACCACTGACCGCCCTCCACACTGTCCACAACACCTCCAACCTTTGTGTCATCAGCAAATTTACTAACCCATCCCTCCACTTCCTCATCCAGGTCATTTATAAAAATCACAAAGAGTAAGGGTCCCTGATCAGATCCCTGAGGTACACCACTGGCCTCCATGCAGAATATGACCCATCTACAACCACTCTTTGCCTTCTGTGGGCAAGCCAGTTCTGGATCCACAAAGCAATGTCCCCTTGGATCCCATGCTTCCTTACTTTCTCAATAAGCCTTGCATGGGGTACCTTATCAAATGCCTTGCTAAAATCCATATACACTACATCTACTGCTGTACCTTCATCAAGGTGCTTAGCCACATCCTCAAAAATTTCAATTAGTCTCGTAAGGCATGATCTGCCTTTGACAAAGCCATGGTGACTATTCCTAATCATATTATGCCTCTCCAAATGTTCATAAATCCTGCCTATCAGGATCTTCTCCATCAACTTACCAACCACTGAAGTAAGATTCACTGGACTATAATTTCCTGGGCTATCACTACTCCTTTTCTTCGATAAGGGAACAACATCCGCAATGCTCCAATCCTCCAGAACCTTCCCCATCCTCATTGATGATACAAAGATCATTGCCAGAGGCTCAGCAATCTCCTCCCTCACTTTCCACAGTATCCTGGGGTACATCCCATCCTGTCCTGGTGACTTATCCAATAATTGACACTTTCCAAAAACTCCAGCACATCCTCTCTCTTAATATCTACATTCTCAAGCTTTTCAGTCCACAACAAGTCATCCAAGATTCTTTTCTGTAGTGAATACTGAAGCAAAGTATTCATTAAGTACCTCTGCTGTTTCCTCCGGTTCCATACACACTTTTCCATTGTCACACTTGATTGGCCCTATTCTCTCATGTCTTATCCTCTTGCCCTTCACATATTTGTAGAATGCCTTGGGGTTTTTGTTAATCCTGTCCACCAAGGCCTTCTTATGGCCCCTTCTGGCTCTCCTAATTTCCTTCTTAAGCTCCTTCCTGCTAGCCTTATAATCTTCTAGATTCATATCATTACCTAGTTTTTTGAACCTTTTGTAAGCTCTTCTTTTCTTCTTGACTAGATTTACAACAGCTTTTGTGCACCACGGATCTTGTACCCTACCATCCTTTGCATGTCTCATTGGAATGTACCTACCCAGAACCCCACACAAATATCCCCTGAACATTTGCCACATTTCTTCCGTATGTTTCCCTAATAACATCTGTTTCCAATTTATGTTTCCAAGTTCCTGCCTGATAGCCTCATAGTTCCCCTTACTCCAATTAAACATTTCCCTAACTTGTCTGTTCCTATCCTCTCCAATGCTGTGGAAAAAGAGGTAGAATTATGATCACTATCTCCAAAATGCTCTCCCACTGAGAGACCTGACACCTGAGCAGGTTCATTTCCCAATACCAGATCAAGTACAGCCTCTACATTTGTAGGCTTATCTACATATTGTGTCAAGAAACCTTCCTGAACACACTGAACAAACTCCACCCAATCTAAATCCCTCACTCTAGGGAGATGCCAATCAATATTTGGGAAATTAAAATCTTCAACCACAACAACCCTATTATTATTACTCCTTTCCAGAATCTGTCTCCCTATCTGCTCCTTGATGTCCCTATTACTATTGGGTGGTCTATGAAAAACACCCAGTAGAGTTATTGATCCCTTCCTATTTCTGACTTCCACCCACAGAGACTCCGGAGACAATTCCTCCATGACTTCCTCCTTTTCTGCAGCCGTGATACTATCTCTGATCAACAGTGCCACGCCTCCACCTCTTTTGCCTCCCTCCCTGTCCTTTCTGAAACATCTAAAGCCTGGCACTTGAAGTAGCCATTCCTGCCCCTGCACCATCCAAGTCTCCGTAATGGCCACAACATCATAGCTCCAAGTGCTGATTCATGAGCATGAATAAGCTCATCCGCTTTATTCATAATACTCCTTGCATTAAAATAGACAGATCTCAAACCATTAGTCTGAGCATGTCCCTTCTCCTGCCTATCCTCCCTTTCGCACTGTCTCCAAACTTTGTCTATTTGTGAGCCAACCTCCCTTTCCTCCGTCACCTCAGTTCGGTTCCCACCCCCCAGCAATTCCAGTTTAAACTCTCCCCAATAGGCTTAGCAAACCTTCTTGCTAGGATATTGGTTCCCATCAGATTCAAGTGCAACCCATCCTTTTTGTACAGGTCACTCCTGCCCCAGAGGCCCCAATGATCCAGAAATCTGAATCCCTGCCCCCTGCTCCAATCCCTCAGCCACACATTTATCCTTCACCTCATTCTATTCCTATATTCACTGTCACGTGGCACAGGCAGTAATCCCGAGATTACTACCTTTGAGGTCCTGCTTCTCAACTTCTTTCCTAACTCTCTGCAGTCTTTTTTCTGGACCTCCTCCCTTTTCCTACTTATGTCGTTGGTACCAATATGTACCACGACCTCTGGCTGTTCTCCTTCCCACTTCAAGATATCATGGACGCGATCAGAAACATCCTGGACCCTGGCACCTGGGAGGCAAACTACCATCCGCGTTTCTTTCCTGTGTCCACAGAATCGCCTATCTGACCCCCTAACTATAGAGTCCCCTATCACTGCTGCCATCCTCTTCCTTTCCCTACCCATCGGAGCCACAGGGCCAGACTCTGTGCCAGAGGCGCGACCACTGTTGCTTCCCCCAGGTAGGCCAACAGTACTCAAGCAGGAATACTTTTTGTTAAGGGGGACAGTCACTGGGGTACTCTCTAGTACCTGCTTCTTGCCCTTCCCTCTCCTGACTGTTACCCACTTGTCTTGTCTCCTGTGGTTCTCGGGTGACTACTTGCCTATAGCTCCTCTCTATCACCTCCTCACTCTCCCTGACTAGACGAAGGTCATTGAGCTGCAGCTCCAGTTCCCTAATGCAGTCTTTAAGGAGCTGAAGCTCGCGCACCTGGTGCAGATGTGGCCATCCGGAAGGCCGGGAGTCTCTCGGACCTCCCACATCTGACACTGAGCACAGAAAACCGGCCTCACACACATACTCTCTGTTTTTATTTTAAACAAATAACAGACTTTGTCTGAACTGATCATGAATTAACTTGTTAATGGCAGTCTGCACCGCTCTCAATTTAGTAAACTCTACTTATTTTGAGATACAGTGCAAAATAGCCTAATCACAAGACAATTTGCAATGGCTGATTAACCTGCCAACTGGTACGCCTTTGGACTGTGGGCGGAAACCCACATGCTCACGGGAGAACATACAAACTCCTCACAGGCAGTGACAGGAGTTGAACCCTGGTCACTGGTACTGTAAAGCATTGTGCTAACCACTACATCGTGCCGTCCCCTGCTCACAATGTGGGCTTCTCAGCATTCGGGAGGTCAAACCCAGATTGGTCGATCTATTTGAAGAACACCTCCAGTAAATTCATCCTGGGCTTCTGGTGTGCTGATAATTCTGTTTCCTTCACACTGCAAGCTCTCTCCTCAATTTCCTGTGCTGTGTCAATGATCTTAATCTTGGCTCAAGGAAAAAACACCTGTCTCAATTAAGCGCATTATGGTTCATGCATTCAATAACTTCAAAGAATGATTCAGCTAATCTCACGTACACCTCTGTTCGACCTGTGACACTTGCTTACTTATCCTGTTTCTGCCTTCTTGCACTTTGCATTATCATCCCAAATTTCACTTTACTTTTCCTATATTCCTACTCATAACAGGCCTTAATTTTTGTTGTTTCTTCTGTTCCCCAGTTTCTCTACATTGTACTGTCAGTTTAATCCTGAAGCTCCCTGACAAAGGTTCAACAACCTAAAACAAAGGGGCAAAACTTCATAGAAACCATAGAAACTACAGCACAGAAACAGGCCTTTTGGCCCTTCTTGGCTGTGCCGAACCATTTTCTGCCTAGTCCCACTGACCTGCACACGGACCATATCCCTCCATACACCTCCCATCCGTGTATCTGTCCAATTTATTCTTAAATGTTAAAAAAGAACCCGCATTTACCACCTCGTCTGGCAGCTCATTCCATACTCCCACCACTCTCTGTGTGAAGAAGCCCCCTCTAATGTTCCCTTTAAACTTTTCCCCCCTCACCCTTAACCCATGTCCTCTGGTTTTTTTCTCCCCTTGCCTCAGTGGAAAAAGCCTGCTTGCATTCACTCTATCTATACCCATCATAATTTTATATACCTCTATCAAATCTCCCCTCATTCTTCTACGCTCCAGGGAATAAAGTCCTAACCTATTCAACCTTTCTCTGTAACTGAGTTTCTCAAGTCCCGGCAACATCCTTGTAAACCTTCTCTGCACTCTTTCAACCTTATTTATATCCTTCCTGTAATTTGGTGACCAAAACTGAACACAATACTCCAGATTCGGCTTCACCAATGCCTTATACAACCTCATCATAACATTCCAGCTCTTATACTCAATACTTCGATTAATAAAGGCCAATGTACCAAAAGCTCTCTTTACGACCCTATCTACCTGTGACGACACTTTTAGGGAATTTTGTATCTGTATTCCCAGATCCCTCTGTTCCACTGCACTCCTCAGTGCCTTACCATTAACCCTGTATGTTCTATGTTGGTTTGTCCTTCCAACGTGCGATACCTCACACTTGTCAGTATTAAACTCCATCTGCCATTTTTCAGCCCATTTTTCCAGCTGGTCCAAGTCCCTCTGCAGGCTCTGAAAACCTTCCTCACTGTCTACTACACCTCCAATCTTTGCATCATCAGCAAACTTGCTGATCCAATTTACACATTATCATCCAGATCATTGATATAGATGACAAATAACAATGGACCCAGCACTGATCCCTGTGGCACACCACTAGTCACAGGCCTCCACTCAGAGAAGCAATTCTCTACCACCACTCTCTGGCTTCTTCCATCGAGCCAATGTCTAATCCAATTTACCACCTCTCCATGTATACCTAGCGACTGAATTTTCCTAACTAACCTCCCATGCGGGACCTTGTCAAGGGCCTTACTAAAGTCCATGTAGACAATATCCACTGCCTTCCCTTCATCCACTTTCCTGGTAACCTCCTCAAAAAACTCCAACAGATTGGTCAAACATGACCTACCACGCACAAAGCCATGTTGACTCTCCCTAATAAGCCCCTGTCTATCCAAATGCTTGTAGATTCTGTCTCTTAGTACTCCCTCCAATAACTTACCTACTACTGACGTTAAACTCATCGGCCTATAATTTCCCGGATTACTTTTCGATCCTTTTTTAAACAACGGAACAACATGAGCCACTCTCCAATCCTCCGGCACTTCACCCGTAGACAGCGACATTTTAAATATTTCTGCCAGGGCCCCCGCAATTTCAAGACTAGTCTCCTTCAAGGTCCGAGGGAACACTCTGTCAGGTCCCGGGGATTTATCCACTTTAATTTTCCTCAAGACAGCAAGCACCTCCTCCTTTTTAATCTGTACAGTTTCCATGGTCTCACTACTTGATTCCCTCAATTCCATAGATTTCATGCCAGCTTCCTTAGTAAATACAGACGCAAAAATCCTATTTAAGATCTCCCCCATTTCCTTTGGTTCCGCACAAAGCCGAACACTCTGATCTTCAAGAGGACCAATTTTATCCCTTACAATCCTTTTGCTCTTAATATACTTGTAAAATTATCCTTCACTTTGACTGCCAAGGCAACCTCATGTCTTCTTTTAGCCCTCCTGATTTCTTTCTTAAGTATTTTCTTGCACTTCTTATACTCCTCAAGCACCTGATTTACCCCCTGTTTCCTATGCATTTCATACAACTCCCTCCTCTTCTTTATCAGAGTTGCAATATCCCTTGAGAACCAAGGTTCCTTATTCCTATTCAATTTGCCTTTAATCCTGACAGGAACATACAAACTCTGCACTCTCAAAATTTCCCCTTTGAAGGCTTCCCACCTACCAATCACATCTTTGCCAGAGAACAACCTGTCCCAATCCACGCTTTTTAGATCCTTTCTCATTTCTTCAAATTTGGCCTTCTTCCAGTTCAGAACCTCAACCCTAGGACCAGATCTATCCTTGTCCATGATCAAATTGAAACTAATGGTGTTATGATCACTGGAACCAAAATGCTCCCCTACACAGACTTCTGTCACTTGTCCTAATTCGTTACCTAACAGGAGATCCAATATTGCATCCCCTCTAGTTGGTCCCTCTATATATTGATTTAGAAAACTTTCCTGAACACATTTTACAAACTCTAAACCATCTAGACCCCTAACAGTATGGGAGTCCCAATCAATGTATGGAAAATTAAAATCCCCTACCACCACAACTTTATGTTTCCTGCAGTTGCCTGCTATCTCTCTGCAGATTTGCTCTTCCAAGTCTCGTTGACTATTGGGTGGTCTGTAATACAATCCCACTAATGTGGCCATACCTTTCCTGTTTCTCAGCTCCACCCATAAGGACTCAGTAGACAAGCCCTCTAATCTGTCCTGCCTGAGCACTGCTATAATATTTTCCCTAACAAGCAATGCTACTCCCCCACCTTTCATTCCTCTGCCTCGATCATCCTTGGTCTCACTTGCTAGATTTGTAATAAAGGCAGCTGCTTGGTATACTCTGCTGAAGTCAATATAACTGAACTTTGCAAATGGCTGTTACGGCAGAGCTGTTATGATTCTGTACATTTTGCTCTTGAAAACTGATGTTTTTAATCACAGAATGACCTTCAATATTTGAAAATGACACTTGAAGAAGGTTAAAAATTATATATTGTAACTTAAGACTACTACTTTCAAAGACTGTGGAATTGGCATTGGTCCTGGTGCAGGTCAATGGGACTAAGCAGTTTAAATGGTCCAGCACAGACTAGTTGGGCCAAAGGGTCTGTTTCTGTGCTGAACTTTCCTGTGAACCTATATGCAAGTTTTGGAGTTAATTCTTGAGAAATAACAAGTTATTATATAATTTCAATGTGATACAGCTTTGGAAGTACATTATCATAGTTACTAAATGAATTAATGCATTAATATTGGAAAATAATTTACCGAAGATTATAAATTAATGAACTCAGCATTGACTAATATTTAGCATATAGCTAAATATAGCCCTAAATATGGCTATATTGAAATGTATCCACTGTGGCAATGGCAGCAAAAGTTGAATTAATGCTCGCAAAATCCACTAGCCCAGTGGATTACAAGGCTGCATTAAGAAGATTTACACCCCTTGGGTTATCCTGGCTTTGAAATAGATTTTAAACTAAGTATACTGTATATCTGCTGCTCAGCTTGGTTATTACTTTGAATAGATTTCAAAGACCCGCATATTATTTGGAGATTTCTCCTGGCACCTTGGGCAACATTCTGCTTCAATGAGTGAGTGGTACTCCTGTCTCTGGAATGAGGAGCCCTCAAGATCCCTCAAAAACCTGGACCAAGTATCTAGACTGAAGCACAAAGGAAGTGTAGGAAAGATAGAGGTACATTTTTTTTGAATAAAACATTAAACAGGTACATTGTTTCCTCTTAGTTAGGTGTAAAAGATTCTGGCTACTTATTTTGAAGACCAAGGGATTTCTCCCTGTGGTTTCTCTTGCAGATCCATTGAAGTCACAGTATTGAAAAAGGAGCTACTTTGAAACAGTCTCCCACTGCGGCTCTACTGACTGGAATTACTTACTCCTGCAGGAGGCCTGTGTGCCATTCCATGTCCCATCTTCCCGGCAAAACCTCTGAATACTGCCCTGTGATGAAAACAAAGAGCAGCTCATGAATAGGGGGAGCCAGAAGCAGCACCCTGTGTCTCTGGAAGAAAGATAATCGTGTGATACCCATTTTCTCCGACCAAATGTGACTATTCCATGTGATCTACTGGAATGCTGGAATGTTTGTAGTAATATAGGCAATCCAGTAAATTCAATGGGAAACTTTCCAACTATTAATTTCCTGTACTGTGGGAGTCTCCACTGAATTATTTCTTCTTACCCTCTTCACCCCTCCCCCCACCCAATTAAAGGCACTATTTAAAAGCCTCAATAAAGTTTCTGGTACCCCATCCCAATTTTTCTCTTTGGAGTGTAGTGTCAAATGTTGATTTGATGGTGTCTGTAAAACACCCCGAGATTTTTTTTAGTTTATATTGAAAGCATAACTTAATTGCAAATTTGAATAAAATTCAGAATATGACTGAAACAAGGAATTCATTGTTTTGCAGAAGCAGTACAGTGCAAAGACATAAAAACCTATAAATAGCACAGAAAAAGGAATAACGAGGTAGTGTTCATAACGAGGGACTGTTCAGAAATGTGATGGAGGGGAAGTAGCTGTTCCAAAATTGTTCACTATGGGCAGTCAGGCCCCTGTACCTCCTTCACAATGGAAGTACAGTAATAAAAATCTCGCCACCGCCTGGAAGGAGTTTGTACTTTCTCCCCATGACCGCGTGGGTTCCTCATGATGCTCTGGTTTCCTCCCGCAGTCCGAAGACGTACCGGTCGGTGGGTTAATTGTTCCATGATTGTGCTCAGATTAAATGGGGGGATTGCTGGGCGGCATGGCTCGACGGGCTGCAAAGGCCCACTCTGTGCTGCATCACAATAAAAATAAATAAGTAAATAAAAGAATGCATATCCTAGATGGTGAAGGTCCTTAATGATGGATGCCACTTTCCTGAGGCACAGTCTCTTGATGTCCTTGATGGAGGGAGGGTTATGCTGGTGATAGAGTTGGCTGAGTCCATAACCCTGTTCAGTGTTTTGTGATCCTGAGCATTTAAGGCTCCATTCCAGACTGTGATGCAATTGGTCAGAATGTTCTCCACCATACATCAATATAAGTTTGCGAGAGTCTGTGGTGACATACAAAATCTCCCCAAACTCACAACAGGGTAGAGCCACTGGCATGCATGGTGATAGATCCTCTAACATAATGAGGTAATCTGTGTGTTTTCCCCTTTGTATTATGTCTCTTTCAAGAACTAAATATTTACATGAGAGAGCTGGAAGAGAGGAGCAGGAGAAAGTGTTTAATTACATTTCTGTTATCTTCTTGCCCATCAACTTTGTAAGCTCATGAGTGATACCAATATCTCAACTAATCTTAGAATACTGAACAATGGGAATATAAAACCTTACGCAAAATTATTTTTCGATAACCAAATTGGTTACAGCACCAAGTACCATTTAGAAAAACATTAAGGACAAGGTTATAAGCAGTGAGCCAATTTTCTAAGTACTGGTTCTGCCATGTGAATCAACAAATCTGCAGGTATGATCACTGATCCACGTTGAGTCACATGATCCTGGTCAGGGTGGAAGAGTGGACTCATAAACAGGGACCAGAGACATCTGGAGCAGAATATTTTGGTAAAGTTTGGCAATCTCTGGCTGAGCTAGTATGGCTCAGTGATGGACAGCAGAACCACAGAGCAGTCTTCAAGATTCAGAGACACGAAGCCCTGGATGGTGAAAGGTGAGTTTAATATAAAAGGATAGTGTTACTGTGTTATGCCAGTAGATCAGTAATGCAGCAGACTAGACAAACAAATAAGACACAGCTTCGAATCACACCAATGCAGTTTGTAATCTTGAACTCACCTTTAAAAAACAGGAGATGAAAAGCTGGTATTAGTAAATGGGACCATGAATGGTTTTGCTTGAAAAGCTTGATCTTCCAGAATTTTCTCATGTTTGTTGTTAAGAACTCACTAATATTCTTCAGGAAAGGAAATTTACCTGTATTTGATCTTGCAGGAAATTGTAAATAGAACACCAAACATATTATTTTTCTCCTTTGTCTGTGAGGCCAAGACGGAATAATTTTGGAATGTCTTTAAGCTATGAAAAGGGTTATGGAAATGCAAGCCTTTTATTGGGAGACCTTGCAATTCAGAAGCATATTCTGAACTTGCACATTCATTTTGGATTGCCTGGTTATGCAGCTCATGTAGTGGGCCTGAAGGAACGACCCAGGTTTTCATCCTTGATTCCACAAACATTCATCGTACAGAATGAATCATCCCAGTCAGTACTGTGTGGATGGAGACTGAGCATTGGAGGGGATGGTGGGATGGCTGTTGAAGGTGGTGGAATAATCTTGTCTCAAGAAAGTCATGG
This sequence comes from Mobula hypostoma, assembly GCF_963921235.1. Lineage (NCBI taxonomy): Eukaryota > Metazoa > Chordata > Chondrichthyes > Myliobatiformes > Myliobatidae > Mobula > Mobula hypostoma. Next base: position 137,275,666 of record NC_086101.1, on the reverse strand, counting down.
AAGGGAAAAGGTCCCGCTCAGTTTCATGCCCTTTATGGTGAGAGGGTTTAGTATAGCTGTTTTAGGGGAGTCAGTGGAGAGACATGCAGCAACCCAGCTAAGCATATGGTAAAAGAATTTTGCAGGGGGAATTAAATCTCGATGCAACAAAAAGCCCATTGCATAATGTATTTTTCTCTGTTGGACAGAGAACTAAAGTGACATACTATGTTGATGATTCTTTCTTTCAGCGATTGGGCAAAACCGATGATATTAATAAAGTGGCAGCTTGTTTCCCATCTTTGCCAATTATTATTTCCATCAAATGTAAGTTAAAAGGGCCTTTAATTGCAGAAATCTGGCAAAGGCAGATGCTGAGATACATCCCTAGGATGTGCTGGGACACATAATCAGTGATGTAACCTAGAGTCATCCTGTGTTTCGGGTCTTTCAACATCAGACCCTCTTGCCCAGGCGACCCAGCCAGGGTTGATCAGGCCCCGGCTAGTGTCCCGGGAGCACTGGTTTATGGATCACACCTCTTGATCCATAGTCATCTGGAGGCTCGCTCAGCAGCCTCTGTGATGCTCCTGGTGGCTCTTTGCAGACCCCGTAATGCTAAGGAGAGAGTAGGTTCTACACAGCGAGCAGCCAGAAAAACCTCTACACCCCTCCTCTATAGGTTCACATCGTGCCCTCCACCCCGGTCTTAGGCACTGCCCTACCAGCTCCTGGTATTTGGCTTTCTTATGCTCAAGCATCTCCTCAGAGGTACAGTAAGTACAAAAAAAAGATGCTGGACCATTATCTAAAGACAAAAGTTTGCTGATTGTATCCTAAACTTGCTGATTGAATAGGCAGGGGCTGTTTTCCCTGAAGCAAAGGAGACTGAGGGGTGAGATGATTATAAAATAAAGAGGGATGTAGATGGGGTGATAGTAACTGTTTTTTACCTGGGTAGCAAAAGCTAAAACTGGAGGTATAGGTTTAAGATTTGAGAGACAAGATTGAAAAGGATTTGAGGGGCAAGCTTTCCACACAAAGGGTGGGGGAGAGTACACGGAATGAGTTGCTAAAGGAGGTGGTACAGGCAGATACAATTACTACATCTGAAAGGCATTTGAATAGGTAGATGGGTAGGAAGTGTATAGAGGAATACACGCCAAACAGGCATTTTGGTCATCGTGGATGAACTGGGTAAATTGACATGTTTCTGTACTACACAAGTCCATGAACCTGCCATCAGATTTCAGAATGGTCTATAAACCCATGAAAATCACCGCCCTATTTCTCCTCTTTTGTTTATCTATCTGTCTATGTGTATATATCTATATATATATCTGTTTATCCATATATGTCTATTTGTCGATATATCTGTCTATCTGTATATCTGTCTATCTGTCTGTCTATCTCTATATCTATTTGTTTATCTAGCTATTGACTAACTTGTGGTAATTTTTTTTATGTCTTCTGCTGTTCTGCTGACAAAAAACAACAAATTTCGTAACATATATCAGTGATAATAAACCTGATTTTGATTCTAAATCTAACCATCATTTAGCCAACAGCCAAAGCTTCTTAGAAAAAGCCATTAGTCTATACCTCGATTTTTTTTCTCTCAATTCAATGTATAAAGGGGAATGAACATAATAAAAAGAACCTGCAGATGACGGAAATCTGAAACAAAAACAGAAAGCTCTGCTTAACCTGCTGACTGTTTCCAGCATTTTCTGAATACAGAAGAGTTAGGTTACTGGAACATATGAACATTTAGGAATTGCTCCTGCTCAGAACTAGGAAAAGCCCCAACAAAAGAAGGCTGGGAAATGGGTTTGAGGAGGGAAGAACAAGGATCAGCAATGATTGAATGGGGGAGCAAACTTGATGGGCCAAATGGCCTAATACTGCTCCTATATCTTATGGTCTAAAATTTGCTGACCAAGTACTTATGTCTAGGATTGACCTTTGGTACATGCACATTTAATAAATACAGATTATATGATCACGACACAAAATGATACCTGTAACTCATAGCCGATATCACACTGATATGTTACACTGTCTTTGTATTCATAGCTTGTTCCTTTAACTGAGCCATTCTCTGGTGGCAGTGGTTCCTCGCAGGACACAGGGGAACACAAAATATCAGCAATCGGTGGACTCCAGAATCCATCAACCTGAAACATCAGAAAATAAATTAATGCAGTGATCAATGCAAGGTCAGCATGAAAAATAGTTATGTTAAAAACAAACTTTTGCCTTCGGGGCCATTATTTAGATTGTTATGGTATGCCTACATTCTAATTTTTTGCTTATAAGTTAATAAATCTAAACCTGTTCATAATTTTAAATGAATTTCTCCTTTACAAGAATGGCCATATGTGGAATGTGAAGAAGGCCAATCTGTTCATCCCATTATTAACCAGTGCTCACTATACAATTATATGAGCAACAGTATACATCAACTTCTAAAGGCAATATATGCATTGGTAAATTCAATATTTAATTATAAAATGCTGTTCAGTTGCTCGTCACATGTCATATAATTGAATAAGTAAAAATGTTTCCTATGTAATAGCAGCGACCTTGATACAATTAACTGCATAACACTTTATGAACGTGCTGAAGAAATGCCGTCTACCCTTTCTTCATCAACTATCTCAGGCCCTGTTTAGTTTGTGACTACTTATGATGCCCATGCAATGCAGGGACGAATTTATTTAAACCACATTTCATTCCTATGAAACAATTTGTTAATTATTTATGGCACAAAGTGTGCATGAATTAAATTGCCCCACTGACTGTAAACTACACAGGATTTCAGTGCCACTGCTCCAGGAAAATATAACACCGTTCCTTCAACAGTACTGGCTTTGTCAATGACATTAAACTTGAGTTATTTCACTGCAAGTTTAAACAAAGATATTTTATACAACATTTTTATATTTAAGTTTTAAATATTTTAGGATTTTAAAACAAGTATTTGCCGTGGCTTTGTTGATAACTATTTAGGTTAAGGTTGATTACTATCACACTGAAAAGCTTGTCTTGCATACTGTTCATACAGATTAATTCATTTCATTGAGGAAGTACAAGATAAGGCAAAAATAGAATGCAGAATGAAGTGTAACAGCTACAAAGAAAGTGTAATGCAGGCAGACAATAAGTTGCAAGGTAATAACCAGGCAGGTTGTGTAGTGAACAGTCCATCTTATTGTACTAGGGAATCATTCAATTGTCTTATAACAGCAGGGTGGAACCTGCTCGTTCGTGCTTTCAGGCTTTTGTATCTTCTGCCTGATGGGAGTGGGGAGAAGAGAGAGTGTCTGGGATGGGTGGGGTCTTTGATTATGTTTAAAAATTCGAAGTCCATTTATTATCAGATTATGTACACAATCACAACTCCGAGATTTGTCCTCACACAGGCAGCCATGAAACAAAGCAACATCATTCAACCTGTTCAAAGAAAAACATCACCACTTATTGTGTGAACAAAAGAACAAATTGTACAAACAGCAAAAAGTGAATGAACAACACATCCAACCAGGAGCCCTGGAGAATTCAGTTTAGTTCAGTTGAGCGACACGCAGATAGCCAACTGCGGTCCGCAGAGCCCGTCTTCACTGACGCGCCCCAGTCTGCATCGATGCCTGAATCAAACCGCTCAAAAGCAGGATAAAAAGGAGTACCCAGAATCCAGAAGCACATGTAACATGAATGTCAAGGACCCCAAAATGAGTCCACAGCCACAAGACTCACTGATCAATCAATCCCAGGACTCCTGCACTTTCCTCTTCCAGCAGCTAGTGAGAAGGAAAGGAAGACTAGTCAAATACAGGGAGATGTCGCCGAACATCTGCCCTTCCTCTGCTCTCCTCTTCGTCAACCTCAACCTTGCCAGATACCTCAACTGGAGAGAAGCAATGGGGTCGATCATGAACTCATACAGCACGTCCAGACCACACATTTCACTTCCAACATCACTAAACTCCCTCAGGCAGTGGTCCCCAACCTCCGGGCCACGGACCGATACCAGGCTGCGAAGCATGGAGGGGTGCAGCGGTAGCCGGAGCGCACCCAGCACGTCTTTAAGAAAAAAGCCAAAATAAACTAGCTAATTAATTAGGTACCGCCCAGCATGTAAATGTCGGCCCAGATCAGAGGCTATTTTTTGCCAATCACCTCTGATCTGGGCCGACATTTACGTGTCGGGTGGCACCTAATTAATTAGCATGTTTATTTTGGCTTTTTTCTTAAAGATGTGCTGGATGTGTTCCAGCTACCGCTGCACCCCTGCGTGCTTCGTGGCCTGGTATCGGTCCGCAGCCCGGAGGTTGAGGACCACTGCCCGAGGGTATAGCGAAGTTCCAGGTTGCTCAATCGGCCCAAAAACACACCATCAGAATGTAAGTCACAGGGTGAATCAAATGCAGCTTGGCAGTAGAATCATCTTTGTTAGAAGTAAAAGTAGTTTATTGAACTGTTGGCAGGACATCATCATTGGCCTCGTTGTTTGCTGGTGCTATCTTAAATTAGTTAGTTGCTTTATTGAGGCACGGAGAAGTATAGGCAGAGTCCATGGGAGGGGGGGGGCTAGTTCCATTGACGAGTTGATCTGTGTCCACAATCCTCTGCAGTCATAGGCAGAGCAGTTGGCATACCAAACTATAATGCATCCAAATTGGATACTTTCTACGGTGCATTAATATAAATTGATAATGGTCAACGGGACATACTAAATTTATTTAGTCTCCTGAGGAAGTAGAAGTGTTGGTGAATTTTCTTAGCTGGGGCATTTATATGATTGGAGAAGGTGAGCTACTGGTGGTGTTCACTCTGAGGAATTTGAAGCTCTCAACCCTCTTGACTTCAGCACCATTGATGTAGACAGGAGCATGTGCACCAGCTCCCTTCCTGAAGTCAATGACCAGCTGTTTTGTTTTGCTGACATTGAGGGGCAGGTTGCTGCCACGATACCATGTCACTAAGCTGCCTATCTCCTTCCTCTACTCTGTTAGCTGAGATATGGCCCATTACAGTGGTATTGTCTGCATACTTGTGGATGGAGTTAACGCAGAATCTGGCCATGCAGTCGGGAGAGTATAGAGAGTAGAGCAAGGGGGCTGAGGATGCAGTCTTGTAGGGCACTGATGCGAAGAACAGTCATGGCAGAGGTGCTGCCACCTACTCTTACTGGTTGCGGTCTTTGCTCAGGAAATCAAGGATCCAGTTGCAAAGGGAGGTCTCCGAGTTTGGTGATGAGTTTTCTTGGATACAGCTGGGGTTAGAGTTTTTCCACAGGACTCAAGAGCTTGGAAAATCTATTTATTAACTTCAAATACATGAAATACACTGTTCATAATGCTAGTGTGTGCAGCTGGTTATTAAGATTATTCTGGAATTATGTGGATATAGCAAACATTGACTAAAATGAGATCCAGTCTTCGGAAATAAAGCCCATTCATAATTTAACTCCACTAACACTATTGATAATTTAACTCTCATTGACTTTTTAAGGCCTCAAAACCAAACATCAGGGAAGGGACAGTTTGATTGTAACTGTGCATCAGAAGACATAGGTGAATGCTCATGTTAATTGGTGTATATTGAAAACTTCGTGATGAAATCAGGGAAGGCATTAAGTGGTCATCTTTTGTAATAACCCATTGTTAAAGGCACAACGCTGCCACTTAATGCACAGTTTTTAGATTGTCACCTAATATTCTATCTTTGTTTATTTAGGGACCCATCAATGAATACTGTAACAAAACACACATATATTGGGTGTCTATAGTTAGTGTTCAGAACCTCTAGGACTAGCCATCGATATTTGAATACTCAACAGGGGCCTGGCCTGCCATTTGTGCTGTGCTCCCTTTGTAAACATGTAGCCCATGCAGCTACCCATCTTCACTCAGCGTGCTGAAGTAGTGACTATAGCCATTGTAAATGTTGTTAATTGTTTATTATTGCCTTATAGTTAAAAAGTATAAAACATCACTGTACAGTTGAATGTAGCAAGAGGAGAGATAGATTCTTTAGTTGATCTGCTATGTTGAATAAAGGCTTCTCAGCTACAGTCTTTGAGTGCTCTTTAACACTTTTATCACCGGGGGTGATAGTGGGGTTAAGCTCCCACTACCTATTAAATGCTCCCAATGGCATGCATCTCAAATAGTCTCTGACAACCAAGTCCAGTTCTTGGCCTTCATGTGTGGCTTAGCTCTAAGCCCGGCAGATCCATTTCTACAGACAGGAGAAGGGGCAAAGGCAGGTTACTGGTACCTTAAACCCAGTCATTTTGGGCAGATGGGGCTCATCAACCTTGGTTGGCAGCTCATCTAGGAGAATGAAAACTCTGATCTCAAACCTCCGCTGCCTTGCAGCTATACCCACTCACGAGGAAGGCTTTGGGAGTAAACCCCGAGGAGAGATCTGGAGCTGGAGTCCCTAAGGCAGTCCCACGTTGAATTCAATGCTGACTGGCAACTCCTGCGATGCTGCGGGTGCCAAACTGTATCGGTCTCTGCTGTTCCTTTGGATTAATCAGCTCGCGTGGAGAGGGGGAACCTGCTACATGGGTAACAGCTTGCTCTTCATATTGTCCTTCCCTGGCTTGTGTACCCAGACAGCTAAGATGCAACATCCATGGTTGACCCTGACCAACAGAGATCTAAGAACAGTCTCTGCGTGACTCTGATCAGCAGTCACAACATTTAGGTCTGTCAAACATTTTAATTCCAGGCAGGGACCTTCTCAGGACCAACAGGCACATAGTGTGGTTTTCAAACATTATGGCATATGAGAGAAACTTCCCAAAACTGTCATCAGGTACCAGCCTACGTAAATCATCCCAGCTGCTTCAGATGAACCTTCAGCGAGTGGCCAATACTGTCCTATCCATCACAAGTATGTCATTCCCTTCCATCCAGTCCATCTTCAGGAAGGTTACTAGTATCTTAGTATCATAAAGAATGCCTGCCACCACTTGCCATTCCCTTTTCTCTCTTCAATCTACTAGGGGAAGATACAAGAATCTGAAAGCCCTGACATTCACACAACAACAGCTTCTCGCAGACTGCAAACTGATTTCTGATCTAATTACTCCTTCCATGTCCTCTTCTTGGTGGTGTTGACACATTCACATACTCATAGAAGGCACAACAGTCCCATTTTCCTTTCTTAGAACTTTGTATAGATTTGGCATGCCACCAAAAATGTTGACGAACTTCAATAGATGCACGTGGAGAATATATTAACTGCTTGCATCACGACCTGGTAAGGAAACACAAATGCCCAGGAATGGAAAAGGCTACAGAAAGTGGTGGATACAGCTCAGTCCATCAGAGGCAAAGCTCACCCCACCACAAGAAAGCAGTACCTATGATCAAGGACCACCACCATACAGGCCTCTTCTCACTATTACTGTCAGGCAGGAGGTACAGAAGCTTTTGGTCCCACATCACCAGGTTCAGGAACAGTTGTTACCCTACAATCATCAGACTCCTGAACTGATCCTAGGACCTAAATACATCTTTACAACATGTTCTCAGTATTATTTCTATTTGCACAGTTTGTCTTCTTTTGGAGATTGGTTGCTTGTCAGTCTTTGCTCATGCACAGTTTGTCTTTAAATTCTATTGTATTTCTTTCTTCTCTGTAAAATGAATTTTAAGGTAATATATGGCAACATATTGCAAACTTGTTTGGATAATAAATTTCCTTTGAACCTTGGACTAATTCTACTCACTCGGTTTTCCATTATTGTCACCTTAGCATTTCATTTTGTACTGCTACAGACTGCACTCCAATCTTTGGCACCATTCTACAGTTTGGTACTTATTGTTATACCGACTGTGTTTACGTTTTATTCTGTGAACTTCATCCAAACAAGGAATTTCATTGTTCCCTGGTGTTTCGGACAATAAGCTACTCTGGATCTCAATCTGACACTATGGTCATGGATATATTGAGATTATTGGCATCCGTGTCTTTACGTAATATACTGTAAGTCTTATAAGCAAATTAATGCTGTTCATCATGATGTGTGACTGAAAATTCAAGGTTTAGTGTGGAAATGTGATGCCAGTGTTAAAGGTCAAACATGGTCTTATCTAATAGTGGAACAGACATCAGAGGCCAAACGGCCTGCTCCTGTTTCGATTTCATATGTTCTAATGTGGAATAATTCCATAACCTGATATGGGTTATAACCTATTTTGTGCAATTTTCTGCAGATAGCAAATGACAAAGTGCTGGATTGAACTAAACTGAGCTGAACTGAATATGCCTGAGCATTTTTAGATGACTTTGTGGTTTGGTGTTTTTATAATTTGCGTTTTTCGCTCATTTTTTAAAACTCCTTCCATGATTTGTTTTTTTTTTGCATGTGGGGAGTGTGGTTTGATGTTTCTCTTTGAACGGGTTCCAAGGTTTTCTTTGTTTCCTGGCTCTCTGTGGGAAGAAGAATCTTAGGGTTGGATACTGCATACATAGCTTGATAATGAATTCACTTGGGTTAAATAAAGAAATGTATATTTATTATCAGCTATCACCCACAGAGGCAATTATGGCACTGAAAAGAAAAATGTTTTAAAAAGAATAATTGAAACATTAAAGCGTCCGGCACCGAGGAAGAACATTCACCTTGTATAGAATGCATCAACTGCAAACACCTCTACAGATAAGGCAGCCAGTTATTGACAGGTAGTAAAAAGTGATCCAGTTAGATCTCAGCTTTGCACACAACTTTGCAAGATATCCCCCTTCAAGTGTTGATTCAATTCTCTTTTCAGATGTTATAATTGATTCTGGTCACACTGCATATTCCAGATCACTGTACATTTCTAAGCCAAAAAAAAATCCCTCACCTTCTGAATGCTCTTTTGCTAATTGCTTTAAATGTTCAATTTGTTCTGCAGCACTTTTTAAAATATTGTATGCAAACAAGGCTCATCAAAAGATCAACAAACTTGCACTGGCTACTGAAATTCTTGACAGCCTTTATTTGATTTGAGTCATCTGCTCTTAGATCTATTCTGTCATGGGAAACGGTTATAAGGCAAACAGAGGAAAAGGTTCAAGAATGTGTGTAAAGTCTTCTTGACAATATAAAACACCCTCGTGATGCCTGGGAATCCCTGGCTTAAAGTGAAACACCATTTGGGATAGTATTGAGAACTTTGTGTATCGAGATAGAAGGCCTTTGTATATGGCAGAAGGAGTGCACCACCTCATAAATTAACTGGTGGCCATCACTTGCTTCATCTGTAGATGAGTCTGCAGTTCCCTCACTGGTTTTATCTGCACCTCAGGATGAATAGAAAACAAAGCAAGTCAGCCATGATACCAAGGAAATGGCTAAAAAGATAATGGGATTTGCCATATACAGTATGTTAGATCCTGTCCCTGTGGTGGGATTTGCTGTTAATGTTGGATCCTGTCCCTGTGGTGGGATTTGCTGTCTATGTTAGATCCTGTCCCTGTGGTGGGATTGGATCCTGTCCCTGTGGTGGGATTTGCTGTCTATGTTAGATCCTGTTCCTATAGTGGATTTTGCTGTTAATGTTTGATCCTGTCCCTGTGGTGGGATTTGCTGTCTCTGTTGGACCCTGTCCCTGTGCTGGGATTTGCTGTCTCTGTTGGACCCTGTCCCTGTGGTGGGATTTGCTGTCTATGTTAGATCCTGTCCCTGTGCTGGGATTTGCTGTCTATGTTAGATCCTGTCCCTGTGGTGAGATTTGCCATCTATGTTAGATCCTGTCCCTGTGGTGGGATTGGACCCTGTCCCTGTGCTGGGATTTGCTGTCTATGTTAGATCCTGACCCTGTGCTGGGATTTGCTGTCTATGTTAGATCCTGTCCCTGTGGTGGGATTTGCTGTCTATGTTGGACCCTGTCCCTGTGCTGGGATTTGCTGTCTATGTTAGATCCTGTCCCTGTGGTGAGATTTGCCATCTATCTTGTACCCTGTCCCTGTGGTGGGATTGGATCCTGTCCCTGTGGTGGGATTTGCTGTCTATGTTAGATCCTGCTCCTGTAGTGGATTTTGCTGTTAATGTTTGATCCTGTCCCTGTGGTGGGATTTGCTGTCTCTGTTGGACCCTGTCCCTGTGCTGGGATTTGCTGTCTCTGTTGGACCCTGTCCCTGTGGTGGGATTTGCTGTCTATGTTAGATCCTGTCCCTGTGCTGGGATTTGCTGTCTATGTTAGATCCTGTCCCTGTGGTGAGATTTGCCATCTGTGTTAGATCCTGTCCCTGTGGTGGGATTGGACCCTGTCCCTGTGCTGGGATTTGCTGTCTATGTTAGATCCTGACCCTGTGCTGGGATTTGCTGTCTATGTTAGATCCTGTCCCTGTGGTGGGATTTGCTGTCTATGTTAGATCCTGTCCCTGTGGTGGGATTTGCTGTCTATGTTAGATCCTGCTCCTGTAGTGGATTTTGCTGTTAATGTTTGATCCTGTCCCTGTGGTGGGATTTGCTGTCTCTGTTGGACCCTGTCCCTGTGCTGGGATTTGCTGTCTCTGTTGGACCCTGTCCCTGTGGTGGGATTTGCTGTCTATGTTAGATCCTGTCCCTGTGCTGGGATTTGCTGTCTATGTTAGATCCTGTCCCTGTGGTGAGATTTGCCATCTGTGTTAGATCCTGTCCCTGTGGTGGGATTGGATCCTGTCCCTGTGCTGGGATTTGCTGTCTATGTTAGATCCTGACCCTGTGCTGGGATTTGCTGTCTATGTTAGATCCTGTCCCTGTGGTGGGATTTGCTGTCTATGTTAGATCCTGTCCCTGTGCTGGGATTTGCTGTCCATGTTGGACCCTGTCCCTGTGCTGGGATTTGCTGTCTATGTTAGATCCTGACCCTGGGGTGGGATTTGCTGTCTATGTTAGATCCTGTCCCTGTGGTGGGATTGGATCCTGTCCCTGTGGTGGGATTTGCTGTCTATGTTAGATCCTGTTCCTGTAGTGGATTTTGCTGTTAATGTTAGATCCTGTCCCTGTGGTGGGATTTGCTGTCTCTGTTGGACCCTCTCCCTGTGCTGGGATTTGCTGTCTATGTTGGATCCTGTCCCTGTGGTGGGATTTGCTGTCTGTGTTGGACCCTGTCCCTGTGCTGGGATTTGCTGTCTATGTTGGACCCTGTCCCTGTGCTGGGATTTGCTGTCTATGTTAGATCCTGTCCCTGTGCTGGGATTTGCTGTCTATGTTAGATCCTGTCCCTGTGCTGGGATTTGCTGTCTATGTTAGATCCTGTCCCTGTGCTGGGATTTGCTGTCTATGTTAGATCCTGTCCCTGTGCTGGGATTTGCTGTCTATGTTAGATCCTGTCCCTGTGCTGGGATTTGCTGTCTATGTTAGATCCTGTCCCTGTGCTGGGATTTGCTGTCTATGTTGGATCCTGTCCCTGTGGTGGGATTTGCTGTCTATGTTAGATCCTGTCCCTGTGCTGGGATTTGCTGTCTATGTTAGATCCTCTCCCTGTAGTGGGATTTGCTGTCTATGTTGGATCACGTTGTTATGCTACATATGTCACATATTGCTGAGTAGAACTTCAGATTCGATAAATCTGTTGAGGTGAGTGATCAGTGTAAAAATGGGGGCAGATTCTGCAGCTTGACAGAAGCCCTTCTTTTCCCAAGACTTGCTATTCTTTCAGGATTTCCCTTAAATCTTTGGGAATTGAATTAAATCACGGGATGCCGAACACTAAGTGAAGAGCTGCATTGAAAGATTCAGACTCGGTTCAGATTAATTTATCACATACACATCGAAATGTACAGTGAAATGTGTCATTAATAACCAACACAACCTCGGAGTGTGCTGGTGGCTGCCTGCAAGTGTGGCCACACATTCCGATGGGAACAGCATGTACACAATTTCCAGCCAAACTTCACAAAGAACACAAACAGAACAAAGTGCAGGACAACCTTGCTAATTACCTTCCAAACAGAGTATGTATTTGCACAATGCAGGCAGGGTGAAACCGATGGCATTTACTTATCAATAACATGCTCACCAGCTATCAATTCGGGTTTCCCCAGGGGCACTTAGCTCTGAACCGCAAAACGGCTTTAGTTTAGACTTGGATCAAGCAACTGACTTGAAGAGTTATAGTAGGAGCCATTGCCCTTGATGTCAAGCATTTGTGCATCAGACTAAATGTGGCATCAACAAGCTCTGGTAAAAATGAAGTGACTAGGTATCAGATACAAGAGAAAATCTGCAGTTGCTGGAAATCCAAGCAACACACTCAAACTGCTGGAGGAACTCAGCAGGCCAGGTAGCATCTATGGAAAAGAGTACTCAGTCCGAAACTCTTTTCCATAGATGCTGCCTGGCCTGCTGAGTTCCTCCGGCATCTTGTGTGTGTTGAATAGGTATCAGAGGGAAGTGCTTGGTTTAAATAATGCACATAGGAATATGATTGTTGTTTCTGGAGGTCAATCATCCCAAGCTCGGGACACCTGTATTTCATTTGCCATGCCTTAGATCACAAGAACCAGACAGTGCTGCTGCTTCAGTTCCCATCTGTACATTGACTTGATATACAGAGGCACTACCATCACTAAGTTCCACACAATCATTATCTTGGGGATCAGTACTGAGTGGCAATTCAACTGAACCAGACTGACTATAAGATCAGGTCTGAGGCGTGATCAATATTCACCTTCCAGGGCCCGAGGAGCTTTTTGTTAATGTCAGCTTTCAAGCACAGCTGCATGGCCCTTCCAAGGGTCAAAGAGTTTTTTTGACTCAGTTAAGCATTTAACCAATAGTCTTGCTCAGCTTCTTATCATGAACAGAACAACGAGGTTTTTGTTGGTCCATGATTTAATCTAGAAAAGAGTGGGTCCATGTTGTCCTAATTAAACATTGCATTCACTGTGCCTGACAAATATAACTGAAAACATCACATGTGGATGATGTAAACTAGAAACAAAACAGTATAAATGTTAGAAACGCAAACACGAGGAAATCTGCAGATGCTGGAATTTTAAGCAACTCACATAAAAGTTGCTGGTGAACGCATTAGAAAGTTGAGTCAGGATTGTTAGGAATGATGATGTGGAATGACAGAGAGATGGGGTGACAGAAATTAGACCTAGAATTTATTCCCCAGCCTTCAGCTTCTGCGAACGTCAACTTGTTCTATTCAACTAACAAAAATTATGTCTTTAGTTTGTAAGCATTGTACCTGTGTTTGGAAATTCTTTATAGTTTTGACATTGTTTGTAATTTGATAAGCTTTTATAAGTTGGAAAACCTCTGTGAATTTTAGTGTACGGTGGGGGGGAGTACATGTTGAGAATTATTCATTTAAATTATATGTGTCTCACTAAAAATAAAATAAATTGTGTTTAAACTAATTTGTTAGCTGGAAGTATCTCCTGGTCGGGAGGGATAATTCATTATTCAAATAATGGTTATTGACAGCTACATCTTGTCATGGAGACTAAATAGAGAAGTAAACTGTTCATGTAGTGTAGATTTATACAGTTATAATCTCCTTAAAGAGAGGGTACTAATAAATGCTTAATATATTGGACAGGGATTAAAGTTTTCTCTTAAGTTTAGAGTTAAGTTTTGCGGACAGCAGACTCAATATCATCACAAAGGCAGGATGCCTTGTGGGTACTGGCCCATTTCCTAGTGTTCCAAAGTCTTCCCATCGTCTACAAATCTCAAGAGGGGAGGATGATTGCAAACATTGTACTTGCCTGAAGAAGTGCTCAAGCCCAATACCATCCAGCATAAAAATGCTATTTAATCAGCATCCTGACAACCACTCATAGCATTCATTCTCTGCAGTGCTGTCGTACTCTGGTTGCAGAAGTTACTACCTAAAAATGGCAATGGACTTATTTGTCAATAGAACTTTGACAGCATCTCTCAAATCTCTGACCTCCAGCATCAGTAAGGAGGAAGGAAGCAAGTTCGTGGAATGGTTTCACCTACAGGTTACTCGCCCTGATTTGGAACTATATTGTTGTACCTTCATTGTCAATGGGTCTAAATGCTGGAACTTCCCACACCAGCACCTTATGGAAACATCATCAGAAGGACTGCACTGATTTATGAAGGTGGCTCAATGTCATTTTCTCAATTTTGAGCTATAGTGTCTAGAGGGTGGTGGGGTGCAGTTACATCTCTACCAAAGGAGGTGCAGGGTGCTCTTTCCCTCGCTAGCTTGCAGGTCACCCTTGGGCAAGGTGTAGCACCTGCTTAACCCCCTCCGATCAGGGTTATGTGAAACCATGGGAGCAGATGGTGGATATTCGTATGAGCAGCTGGTGCATATCACAAGTCCTGGTTATGCAACCTCTGATGCCAGGCGGACAATCTCTGAAGAGTGTTGATAATGGGTGGGTGATCCAGCTTGTAAAGACACTGCCCAGAAGAAGGCAATGGCAAACTACTTCTGTAGAAAGATTTGCCAAGGGCAATCATGGTCATGAGACCATGATCACCCACATCATGACATGGCACATAATAACGATGATGTTGATGATAATGACAGTATCTAGAATCATGTTTCATTATCTCTGGATATGCATTTGGTCACTTAGAAATGATATGAGCAGAAGTTCCTTTACACAAACCTTTGCAATCCTCTACCCAGAGGGCAGAGGAGGTTTAATTGTTATCTCATTTAATAGGTAGTTTGTTACAGAGGGAATCGAGGAATATGGAACCGGACAGGACAGGGAATCATGTATGAAAATAATGCAGGGCTGCAGGTCTGAAGAGTTTTTCCCATTGCTTCACTGTGTTCTTACATTGTCACTGATTGTCTACTAATTGAGAGATTAAGCTGATGTTTGGCCTGTTAAATGCTGTTTGAATGGTAAAGTGTCAGCAGGTAGAAGATCAAGTGTTAAAAAACTCCAGGAATACTGCCAACCAAAAGTTGCAGTATAGGTTGAGTAGCCCTTATCTGAAAGGCCTGGGGCTGGAACTGTTTTGGATTTTTTCAGATTTTAGAAAATATAATGAGATAGCTTGGGATCGCCATCAATTCCGATTCTGAATTTATGCAATACTGGAGAGCAATCTTCTCACACTTGTTCATTACACATGTGTGCTTAACAGCAAGAATTTTTACGTACTATTAATATAATGTGTGCAGGGCGAGAAAAGCAGCACAGTGGCATCAGGTAAATACCTAAATCAGCTGTCGAACAACAACAAACAACAGCAGGCGTTTGGCCTCCGCCTGCGATGCAGTGTTTTGATTAAAAGGTGACAGTACACTGTATTTGTATTTTACTTTTTGTTAGGTTTTATGTGAGGTATAATAACAATCAGCACTGTAGACTTGTTCTGCTGTTGGATTTTCATCAGCGACAATCTTCGCAAACTCGCCAATGAATTTCCCTACTGCTTCTTTATCTCTAAAAGTTTTAAAATCTTTAAAAATTTAATGCTGTGCCTTTTCTTAAATTTCTGCAACCAGCCTACTGATTATTCACAATTACCTTCATTTTTCAGTTCGTCACAATAGATCTTTCTTTGTTTCATGGTCAGCATACTGCTAAGCAGCAGATGTTAACCAACGCTGAAGAATCCACTCTCTCAATACACATTCGAGAACTTTATTTTTCACTTTATGCAGAGTTTTTCTATTTTTCATTATCTTTTGTTCATTACATATGTGAGGTCACTTCTCAGAACTGTCCGAGGTGTACAGACCTGCACATTATCTAGGTGTTTGACTGTGAGCTTCTCAGTCTCTATTCAGCTGGCTGCCATTTTTGTTTTCTCCTAGACGATCACAATTTCGCAACGTTCTTTGATTACAATCCCTTCGAGAACACGATGGCCAAAATATCAGACCCTTGGTCTGCGTGGCAGCAGCGCCACTTGGCTTACAGATCAGAGTTCACAACTGTGTAGGGTAACGTAATAGGTGGAAATGTACGTAATTCACAACCACTGACATTGAGCTGGGGTTCACTTTAAGAGGCTGGTCTGACGTGATGATGTAATTATGTAAAGTTCAGTTACTGTGTTTTGTGCTCAGTGTTTGGAGAACAATAAATGAGTTGTTATGGTTTTTCTTAAACATAAAGCAACTCACGCTATTTTATTTATGAAAACCTTCATGGTCTTCAGTTTTTGCAGCTGCCTGTCACTGTTCAGTTGAGACCATTGACATTCATGAAAACTTGCTTCACAAGAGTCTGAGGAATGGGCTGGAGGTTGGGAAAAGGGTTGGTAATGAAGAGCTGATTCCAGAGCGTGTTGAGCTCTGCTCAGCTTGTATCTTTGTACAGTCCACAGGAGTCCTTTTGCTAGCCCTAGGCTGGTAGGTTTCTCCTCAACAACATTTTTGGACTTTACTGAAATCTACAACTATAGCTGTAAGAAACACAGGTTACGTTATCTCTGCCTGGTTTTAAAATGGCACAGTACAGACAGGTAAAGCACAACATGATCAGCATGGTCATCTTCAGCGATTGCAATAAATGTCCAACACAATTCCAAGTCCCTCAGCACCCCGTTTGGTGTCATCTTCCTGTGGGTCAGCAGATTCAGAAGCTGTGGGTTCAATTCCCACATTATAGCTTTGAGAACTGACACACTGGTGCAGTTCTGAATGAATACTGTACAATCAGTGATTCTTCTGTCTATCAATAGAAAGATTAAGATGAAGTTTGAACTCTAAAGTGATATAATCCCATGGTTCCACTCTAAATGAAAACAAGCAAGTTCTCACCTTAGCCATGTCAGAGTGTAGCCTAAACACAACTTTACTAATCCAGATTTCTCCCTGCAGTGAGTGGGAGATTGTGCACACCTACCACCAGGCTTAAGAACAGCTTCTACCCTGCTGTTATGTTAAATAGATCCCTGGTATGGTAAATTGGACTCTTGACCTCATAATCTATATACTTTATTATGATCTTATGCCTTATTGTTTATCTGCACTGCACTTTCTCTGTACTTGTTACACTTTATTCTGCATTGTTATTGTTTTACCTTGTTCTACTTCAATGCACTGTGTAATGATCGGATCTGTATGAATATTACACAAGATAAGTTTTTCACTGTATCTCAGCACATATAGCAATAATAAACTATTTTCAACTCCAGTTCCAAACTCGCTGCTGGCCTTTCCACAACTATGACTGCACTTCAATGACGAAGCTTTCAATAACTGTCAACTCTTCTTGAGTTCTTTGAGGCTCGCTCCCTGAGGCTCTGCTGCACAAATTCAAATCTCTCCTTTCTTATCCATGTGAAAAGAATGAAGCCTTACCAATGCAATATCGTAATTACACAGCGTCACATGGAACCTTCAGCACACAAATACGTAGGTCTTCTATGCCAGTATTTATACCTACACGATCCTCCTTCCATCCTGCTTTATCACAACCTTCTGCTCCCAGATAGATAGAGCACTCTTCACAAAGGTGCTGTTTTATAATTCCGCCCAACATGGTTTGTTGCGCATGTTTACAAATGAAATATAGAGCAAATTGACTGCATTTCAACACAGGACTTGCTTGTAAAGTAAACACTCTAAGTCTGTTTACCTGGCAAGTAGATCGGTTTGCGCCTGACAGTCGGTATCCTTCTCCACAGGAGATGATTATACTTTCATTGACAGTGAACAATGTTCCCGAAATAACCACCTTTGCCTGAGCGTTGAATGGCAGGGGGCAGCTCTGAGGTTTGCACGCAATACTCTGAGTGGACCAGGAGCCACCCTCCAAACACGTCTGAGAATCCGTCTCTGATCCCATGGTGTATCCCTCCGAACACCTGCGGGAAAAGACCTGTCAGTTTCCCCCAAGTCTCTTTCTTTAGCATTTGCAAAAACCAAAATGTGCTTTGATTCCCGGATTTTATTTCTGAGCATGACTTCATATATAGCAGTCCTACTGGAAAGTACTGTTGCCTCTGTTACACAAAGTCATGGATTCAAACACAAACCTTAAAGGCAAAAACCTAGGTTGACATTTAGGGAGCTGCCACTGTTGTAGAAAAGCATTGTGAATGAGACATTAAGGCCTGCCTTGTTGGTAGACATTAAAAGCGGCCTGAGTAATGGTAAATTTATGACTTTATTAACTTGCTGTATCTAGAGCAGGTGAGAACGAGCTACTCGATGTAATCCAAACTTCTAGCACTTGGTCTGTAAGCTTGCAGGTCCTAGCTTTTCAGGTACAGCTCCAGGCACATTTTAAATACGTCTCCCTCATGAAGTGGCATTTTTCCCTTTAGGTGTCTCTAGCATTTAATGAGATGTGTGGCTTAATTCTGTATACTCTCATATTTCTCATTTCCCTTAATACCTTAACAAAAATCTGTAGCTAAAACTAACAATTGATTCTTTAACAACGGCTGCTGATAAACATAAACAGGAGAAAGTCTGCAGATGCTGGAAATCCAAAGCAACACATACAAAATGCTGAAGGAACTCAGCAGGTCGGGCAGCATCTATGGAAATGAATAAACAATTGATGTTTAAGGCTGAGGTCCTTCTTCAGGACTGAAATGGAAGACGGAAGACGATGGAATAGAAAGGTTGGGGGAGAGGAAAGAGAATAGCTAGAAGGTGATAGGTGAAGCCAAGTGGGTGGGAAAGGTAAAGGACTGGAGAGGAAGGAATCTGATGGGGGAGGAGAGTGGACCATAGGAGAAAGGGAAGGAGGAGGGAACACAGGTGGAAGTGATAGGCAGGTGAATGATAGAGGAAAAAGGCTAGAGCGAGAAATAGAGGAAGTGGGGAGGGGGAGGGATTTTTTTTCCCCGAAGGAGAAAATGATATTCATGCCATCAGGTTGGAAGCTACCCAGACAGAATATAAGGTGGTGCCTCCTCTACCTTGAAAAAACAATTTTAACAGTGAAAAAAACAATTAGACTCAGAATTGAATGCATGTCAGTTCTGACAGGGTTTGCAGGTCATTACTTCCTACAAAGTGGAACCTAACGTCATGCATGTTTGAAATGCTTCACTCCCAGATGATCTAAATGCCTTTTATGCGTGCTTGGTAAGGGAGAATAAAACTACACCTATGCGAATCTCTGCAGCATCTGGTGACCCTGTGATCTCTGTCTTGGAAGCCGACATCAGCATATTTTTCAAGAGGATGAGGTGTCAGGCTCTGATGGTGTACTGGTAGGGCTCTGAAAGTCTGTGCCAACCAACTGGTAGGAGTGTTCAAGAACATCTTCGATCTCTCACTGCTGTAGTCAGAGGTTCCCATCTGCTTCAAAAAGGGTGACAATCATTCAAGAAGAGCAGGACGAGCTGCCTCAACGACTAACAGCCAGTGACATTCACATCTACTGTGATGAAGTGCTTTGAGAGATTGATCATGGTTAGAATCAACACTTGCCTAAGCAGAGATCTGTACCCATTGCAACTTGCCTATCACCACAATAGGTCTACAGTGGATGCAATCTCCTTGACTCTCCACTTGGCCTTGGATCACCTGGAGAATAGCAATATCAATGTCAGGCTGCTGTTTATTGATTACAAGTCAGCATTCAATACAATCATACCCTCAGTTCTAATCAACAAGCTCCAAAACCTGGGCCTCTGTACCTCCCTCTGCAACTGGATCTTTGATTTTGACACTGGAAGATCACAATCTGTGCGGATTGGAAATAACATCTCCTTGCTGACAATCAGCACTGGATCAGCTCAAGGATGTGTGCTTAGCCCACTGCTCTACTTTCTCTACACCCACGACTGTGTGGCTAGGCACAACTCCACTACCGTCTATAAATCTGCTGATGACACAACTATTGTTGGCAGAATTTCAGATGGTAACAAGGAGCCATATAGGAGCGAGCTAGATCAGCTGGTTGAGTTGTGTGGCAGCAAAAATCTTGCACTCAACATCATTAAGACTAATGAATTGATTGTGGTCTTCAGGAAGGGGAAGTCAAGGCTTCACACACTGCTCCTCATTTGGGGATCACTGGTGGAAAGTATGGGAAGTTTGAAACTCCTGGGTGTCAACATCTCTGAAGATCTATCCTGGGCCCAAGATATTAATTGCAATGATGTAATTACAAAGAAGGCAATGACAGTGGTTATATTTCATTAGGAGTTAGAGGAAACTTGATATGTCACCAAAGACACTTGCAGATTTCTACAGGTGTACTGTCTGTTATGGAGGGGCCACTGCACAGGATCAGAAAAAGCTACAGAGAGTTATAAAGTCTGCCCGCTCCATCATGGGCAGTCCCTTGCATCCAGGACACGTTCAAGAGGCAATATTTTAAAAAGGAAGCATCTATAAGGACCTCCATCATCCAGGACATGCCCTCTTCTCATTGCTATCATCAAGGAGGTGGTACAGGAATCTGAAGACACACACTCAATGTTTCAGGAACAGCTTCTTCCCCTCCACCATCAGATTTCTGAATGAACATTGAACCCATGAACACTACTCGTTAGACCTATTGTCTCAGCTTGCTCCTGCCCCACCAAACTCGTTTCTGCATACCTCAACACGGTTTTATCCCCCCTTGTTCAATCCCTTCCTACCTATGTTTGTGACACTTCTCACGCTCTTAAATTTTTCGATGATTTTAAGTTCCCTGGCCCCCACCGCTTTATTTTCACCATGGATGTCCAGTCCCTATATACTTCCATACCCCATCAGGAAGGTCTCAAAGCTCTCTGCTTCTTTTTGGATTCCAGACCTAATCAGTTCCCCTCTACCACCACTCTGCTCCGTCTAGCGGAATTAGTCCTTACTCTTAAAAGTTTCTCCTTTGGCTCCTCCCACTTCCTCCAAACTAAAGGTGTAGCTATGGGCACCCGTATGGGTCCTAGCTATGCCTGCCTGTTTGTTGGCTTTGTGGAACAAACTATGTTCCAAACCTGTTCTGGTATCTGTCCCCCACTTTTCCTTCGCTACATCGATGACTGCACTGGCATGCTGAGCTTGTTGACTTCATTAACTTTGCCTCCAACTTTCACCCTGCTCTCAAGTTTACCTGGTCCATTTCCGACACCTCCCTCCCCTTTCTAGATCTTTCTGTCACTATCTCTGGAGACAGCTTATATACTGATGTTTTCTATAAGCCTACTGACTCTCACAGCTATCTGGACTATTCCTCTTCTCACCCTGTCTCTTGCAAAAATGCCATCTCCTTCTCGCAATTCCTCCATCTTCGCCGCATCTGCTCTCAGGATGAGACTTGTCATTCCAGGACAAGGGAGATGTCCTCCTTTTTTAAAGAAAGGGGCTTCCCTTCCTCCACCATCAACTCTGCTCTCAAACACATCTCCCCATTTCACACACATCTGCTGTCAGTTCTCCTTCCCGCCACCCCACTAGGAATAGGGTTCCCCTGGTCCTCACCTACCACCCCATCAACCCCTGGGTCCAACATATTATTCTCCGTAACTTCTGCCACCTCCAATGGGGTCCCACCACTAAGCACATCTTTCCCTCTCCCCCACTCTGCTTTCCGCAGGGATCACTCCCTATACGACTCCCTTGTCCATTCGTTCCCCCCATCCCTCCCCACTGATCTCCCTCCTGGCACTTATCGTTTTAAGTGGAACAAGTGCTACACATGCCCTTACACTTCCTCCCTTACCACCATTCAGGGCCCCAGACACTTCACCTGTGAGTCGGCTGGGGTGATATACTGCGTCTGGTGCTCCCGACGTGGCCTCCTATATATTGGCGAGACCCGACGCAGACTGGGAGATCGTTTTGCTGAACACCTACGCTCTGTCCGCCAGAGAAAGCAGGATCTCCCAGTGGCCACACATTTTAACTCCACATCCCATTCCCATTCTGATATGTCTATCCACTGCCTCCTCTACTGTAAAGATGAAGCCACACTCAGGTTGGAGGAACAACACCTTATATTCCATCTGGGTAGCCTCCAACCTGATGGCATGAACAGTGACTTCTCTAACTTCCGCTAATGCCCCACCTCCCCCTCGTACCCCATCCATTATTTATTTATATACACACATTCTTTCTCTCCCTCTCCTTTTTCTCCCTCTGTCCCTCTGACTACCCCTTTTGCATCCTCTGGGTTTCCCCCCCCTCCCCCTTTTCCTTCTCCCTGGGCCTCCCATCCCATGATCCTCTCATATCCCTTTTGCCAATCAACTGTCCAGCTCTTGGCTCCATCCCTCCCCCTCCTGTCTTCTCCTATCATTTTGGATCTCCCCCTCCCCCCCCACTTCCAAATCTCTCACTAGCTCTTCCTTCAGTTAGTCCTGACGAAGGGTCTCAGCCCGAAACGTTGACTGTACCTCTTCCTAGAGATGCTGCCTGGCCTGCTGCATTCACCAGCAACTTTGATGTGTGTTGATTGAATTTCCAGCATCTGCAGAATTCCTCTTGTACTCGTTTATTTCCCTTCTTTTTGCCCTACTTATTTAATAAATATACTTATTGTAATTCATAGTTTATTATTATGTATTGTAATGAACTGCTGCCACAAAACAACAAATTTCATGACATTTGCCAGTGATATTAAACCTGATTCTGATATGTCTCTGAATGCCTTTGAACGTCAAGAGTAGGTAGTTAGATTTTCTTGTTGGTGGTAATACATTGCCTGGCACTTGTGTTACAAAGATGATACTTGTCACCTATCAGCCTGTACCTGATTGTTGTCCAAGTCCTGATGCATGAGGGCATGGATAAGATTTGCTGACTTTTGCAGAAATAAGAAAAAATTAAATTTGCTTCCTTTGCAGAAATAAAAGCAGAAAATGCTGGAAATGCCTATCAGGTCAAGCGGCAGAACAGTTAATATTTCAGATGAAAGATCCTTCATCAGAACTGAGGGATTTGATGACCTGAAATGTTAACTGTTTCGCTTTCCATGGATGATGAGTATTTTCAGCATTTTCCATTTTTATTTCAGATTTCTGGCATCTGCAGACTATTTTGATTTTGAGTTTCTGAGTTGCATATTGAACTGAAGACTGCACGATCATCAGTGATCACCTTTAAAATTCCGTCCTTAGGAGCTACATAGCCTATCACACGTTCTGACCTTAGGTCGGCAGCCCTGGAGGTCACAGCCGTTCAAGTAGGCGTCTACAACTTCTTCAGTATGATGATGCTTTCTTTCTCTACTGTCATTTCAGTGAGTTCCACCTCTAAAGGTGAAAAGATTTTTCCTTATCTCCCTTCTAAACCTTCTATCAATCTACCTTAAGCTCATGTCCTTTTTGGCATTTGGCTCCATTTTAAGGAAAATGGCTTCTTCCATTTTGTCTTCTCTCATAATTTTACATATCTTGCTTACATCCTGGAAGACCAAAGGCGTTTGACTGGTACACACACATGTTGGCTTAGCTTGGCCCCAGGTTCTGCTGGCTTAGCAGGTTAGAGTTGGGAGTCTCCAAAGTCACTGTGAGGATCCCTGGCACTGTGTTGAAGAGGAGCAGAGGAGCCATAAGTTCCTGTTAGTGTCCTGGTCACCACCTGGTCACCACCTGGTCAGACTGCTAGTGAGAACCTACTACAGCCAAACAGACGCTGTTGCCAAGCTTCTTCTATTTTAACAATGCTTCCAATTCAATAGTCTGTAAAAGACTTTTTAAGTTTCAAAAAGTGTCCAAGAAGCCCATTTTGTTAATATATTGGACAGAAGCAATCTTTAACTGTGGACCAAACCAAATGCAATAATGGACACTTATACTTGATATATAAGGATATTATTTATAAATAATTCGGAGTGAACATCATGCTAACCTGTAATGAACTCTGCTCCCAAACGTATACTGGTCGCCTACAACAGTAGCGTGCTGCACTGGTGGAGGAGGTCCGCAGGCCACCGGCTCACAGGTTGGATATGGCTGACTCCATTTGCCCCTCTCTGTGCAGAGCACTTCCGCCTTCCCCTTCATGATGTAGCCAGGAAAACAGTTGTAGGCTATGGTGTTCTCAGGCAAGGAGGTGCTCCCGTTAAAGAAGGCATTGTGTATTAATGGCGGTGAACCGCATGAAATTCGGCCACAGTAGGGAAGGCTTGAATTCCACCTCCCCTCAGATTCACACAGAACTTGAGAAGCGCCCAGTAACTTAAATCCCTCCATGCACTGGAAGGTTATTAGGTTTCCACAACTGAAATCTTGATCGGTGGTAAACCCATTACGGATGTTCGGATATGGACAGCTGCACGGTTCACATTTTGGAACACTGTCACTCCATGACCCGTTCCGTAGACAATACCTGACTGAGATCCCTATCAGCCCATACCCATGAAAGCATATGTACTTCACCGAGTCCCCAAAGCTAAAGCTAGACCCATTGATTAATCCGTGGGAGATGTCTTCTGGAGGACCACAGTTGACTGGGGTGCATTGTGGTACCACATCACTCCAACTCCCATCTCCCTGACACACAAGACTTGGTGCACCAACCAATAAATAACCATCCATACACCGGAATTGTACTTCCTTCCTGAAGGTAAATTCACTTCCTGTGATATAGCCATTCGGCAAGCCAGTGAGTGGCGGGCATGCTGCTAATAGGCATTGTGGTGTCTCCCCACTCCAGCTCCCGTTGGCAAGGCAGGTGCGAGTCCAGTCCCCTTTAATTAGGTAGCCATTGTTGCAACTGTAATTTGCCAGGCTCTGGAAGGTGTAATTCAATCCAGTCACATTGCCGTTGTCAGGACTGGGAGGTAGCCCACAGGACACTGGGACGCACTGTGGTACTTCTCCACTCCACTCCCTGTTGCTCTGGCAAGTCCTCTGAACAGGCCCAACTAGCTGAAACCCAGAGCTGCAGTCGTAAGCTATTACGCTGGTGTAGGTGTAGTTGGTGCCCTTCGTGATGCCGTTTTCGATTGGGCTGGGTGAGTCGCACGATACCGGTTGACAGGTCGGAGGCGTGCCATTCCATTCGCTGTTTGAAGTGCAACGCCTGGTGCGTGAGCCAGCGAGCTCGTAGCCTAGATCACACCCGTACTCTATCATACTGCCGAGCAGGTTACTGGAAAACCTAACTTGACCGTTTTCAGGTTTGACCGGGAGCTTGCACTCTATCAGAAGGCAGACGGGCGCACTCCCATTCCACGTGCCATCTTCTTGGCATTCCAGCACATGGTGCCCTATCAGCTCATAGCTGCTGTAACAGTAGTACTGAATCACGGTTCCACTTGTGAACTCGGACGTCTGGTGAAGGTCTATGCTCGGATTGTTCCACATTTGCTTATTGTCACTGGAGCCTAGGTGTGGGACTCGCTCCGAGATGGAAGCAGCGATGCCTTTCTTTGGATTGAGGCCTGACGGGAGGAGATTGGTTACGATATCAGAGCCACTTCTTTTTACAGATGCTCCGTCCACGTCCCCGTCCTCATTCTGTATGACCAAGTACCCTCCAAAATCAATATGTGGGGGGAGGCCACAATCTACGGGCACGCAGTACGGTGAGGTATTGGACCAGGAGGTTTCCTCACAGATGCGCATAGAGGTACCAATCAAATGGAACCCAGGGAAACAGCTGTAGAAAATGAGAGCACCAAAGCTATAATCAGAGCCCTCGACAAAACCATTCTCTATAAGCTGAGGTGGTTCACATTTGAAAGGCTTGCAAATAGGTGCTTCTGCGTCCCACTCACCTGTCTCCAAACAAATCAGCTTTTCTTGGCCTTCCAGCTTAAATCCTGTGTTGCAAACATATGTTATGGTTTCTCGGTGATATAGTTTCTCAAAGATTGGTCTTCCATTTGTTATTTCTTGTGGGGTTGGACATTCAACTGGCTGGCAAACTGGCCTTCCCCCCAGCCACTCACCATTCTCACCACAGGTGACGGTAGTGTTTCCCTTTAAGTGGAAGCCCGGCTTGCAGGTGTACACGGCATGGCTCAGATAGGTCAGGCCCTGGGTGTCCACGATTCCATTTCTGATCAATTCAGGATGAGGGCATTCAATGGGCACACACTCCGGCACAGCTTGGCCCCAGGTTCTATCGGCTTGGCAGGTCAGGAATGGTTGTCCCCGCAACACAAACCCATTGGTACAAGTGTACTTGACAATGCTTCCAAAGTGAAGGTCAGAAAACAAAGTATCACCATACTGAACGTCTGGAGGCTTCCCACACACGACGGGCTGGCAAACAGGGAATGAGTCGTTCCACTGCTGGGATTCCAGACACTTTAGACTCGCTGGGCCCTCCAGCGTATAGCCCTCTGCACATTCCAGCAGAATGGTTCCACTTGTGTTGGTCTTGTGGACCAGTAGATTGCTCTCCTGTCCGAGCGACCATGGTTCAGGGCATCTCAGGGGTATGCACCGTGGGTGCCCACTTCTGTTCCACAGTCCATCCTCCTGACAGGTCATTATCGCGTTCCCAGAGACCACGTAACCTTCCTCACATTTGAGCTCCACTCGTGAGTTGAGAGTGAAATCAGACCCGATGAAGTGTCCGTGTTTGGTGGCTGGAGGTAGCCCGCAGTTCACCTGGATGCATGAAGGGGGAGACTCGCTGTGCCAGTGCCGATTTCCTTGGCAGGTACGAATGGGACTCCCCACCAATCGAAAGCCATGATGACAGTAATAGCTGACTTCACTCTGAAACAGCGTGCCATTTTTAATCTGTGATTCAAGAAAACGTACAAAAAAAGATTAATCTTTCCAGCCATCTCTTATGTTATCAGTCATGGATCAGTGGGCAACTTATGCCTTTACATCCAAAAGTTGTGGGCTCAAGTCCCATTTCAGGGCTTGAGTGCAAAAATCAAGGCTCCAATCTCTAGTACTTCAACAGTTGGGCATATGAGCCTTTGAAAGAATCACTAAACAGGAGCCTTATGGTGGTTTGAGAAAATTCCCAGGCAGATTTTGAAGAGCATTGGAAAAAGTTACCCACTGTCATGGACAATATTTATTACTCAGTATCACGGGGGAAAGCATTATTAATTGCTGCATTGTTTACATTACAATGTGGGTGCACTTTAATTGTACAGCACTGGCTGACAAAGTTTGGGGCATTCTAAAAATAAATAGAAAACTTTATTTTTTCTTTTTTTCCAGTAGTATCTTGGACCATCAATTTAAATATTGTTAAGAATATAAGGATTTACGGTATCTGCTTGTTGAATATCAATACTTTCCATTAAAAATTTTGCAAAATATTGTCCTTTAAACATTTCTTAACTCATGTGAAATGAGACTTGGGTACTACAGAAAATTAATTGCTCTTTCAGCCTCATTACATTTTATTTTTGTGCAATATTTTGCTGCATTACATTCATTATGAATACACTATATTATTTTCAACATTGAGACTTAAAAAAAATCAGCACTGTGATAAACTGGGTTAAGGACAGCATTCCGTTTTACCATTAGTTTTTGCTGTTAGTGGCTGCATTTAATTTGATTTCATTTGCAGCATTTCCTGATTTATGACTTTAGCTATAAAGAGTACTTCATTGGCTGTAAAGTGATATCTGAGAGTTCTTGAAGCACCATTAAAATACAAGTTCTGAAAAAGTGAAAGGCAGAGAAAACAAAGAGGTTTCTTGCTGATCTGTACACTGATACTACAAGGGATAGAAGTTTGTCCTGTTGTTTAAGTTGCACGTGTGATAACTTTCAGAAACGAAGGTCAACATGCATATGTTACATTTACATGTACAAGGTGAATGACCTGGATGACAAAAAACTATTATATCCACAGATTTAAGATAATTGATCAAGTTAACAGCCAATGTTTTTTGTCTATACTTCTACCGATCTATCAATGTTAAAGTATTTTCAAAATTCTTATCACAGAGGACTGGTTATGTATTTAAGTTAGGTTCAAGGCTTTTGCAACATGAATATATTAGCAAATTCTAAAAATTCACCCTTTACTCTTCTATATTTCAGTGAATGCAGCAACAGTTGATGTAATTTTGCCTCACTATTTTAAGATCTGTCCCAAGTCTACAGTGCTAGTTGGGGCAAAGAGATTTCCGTCACATGTAGATCTCAGGTGAGCATTGACCATGTCTCTCCTCCCCAGGTAAAGTCAACTCCAACCCAAGTCCTAATGAGGTCAAAGTCTACCTAGCTCCTGAGATCTAATATTAAAGGATCAGTAACTATTACGTTTTGGAATTTTTCTAGAGCTTAATGCCACAGATACCGGAAATGGAAAAAAGTGGAGACGCTCAAGAGATCAGGCAACATCTATGAAGCTAAGTAGAATCACAAACATTAACTTCTGTTCTCTGTATATGCTATAGTTTCCACTATTTCCTATTTTTAACCCTTGGTTATTTGTATGGTTTCCCCAAATGAGAGAAGACTTATAACATTGAAACTCACTTCGACACGTCCATTGGTGAGACGAGGGGGTTTTCCACATGAGACAGGCTGGCAGCTGGGTAGCTGGCCACTCCATTCTCCATCCGCCTGGCACGCTCGCTTCTTCTGGCCTTTGACGTAAAAGCCCTTGTTGCAGCTGTAGGCCACAATGGCGCCGAAGCTGTAGTTGGTCCCACTCACGTGGCCTCGCTCAATGACTGGCGGCTCTGCGCAGCGCACGGGGATGCACTGCACACTGAGTGGGGAGGGTTCCCACAGGCCCCCACGGACACATTCGATGGCGGTGGTGGTGTTCAGCATGAAGCCTTCCTCACACTTGTACATGACCTGCGAGCCAGCTGGGAACTTCTCTTTGTCGATGGTCTCCAAAATCACATGCGGTGCTAATGTTGGTTTCTTGCAGAAGTCTGCCACACAGTGTGGCACAGCTTTGCCTTCCAGTGGGGTCCATGCTCCGGTAGTGTCACAGACCAGCTGCGAGTTGCCCGAGATGCTATACCCATCTGTGCAGTAGTAGATCGCAATGTCCCCGAATAGCTGGTGGCCCGTTTCAGGAAATGCATGATCAATATCTGGAGCTGGGCCGCATGACAGGGGGACACACTGCATTGTGCTGTGGCTCCACATTCCGCTGGCCAGGCACTGCTTTGTCTCCACACCGAGCAATATGTAGCTGCCACAAAAAAGAGACAATCAGAGAGAAGATTAAGTCAGACATCAGAACAAGGGATTACAGACTTCAATCGGCATTGCTTTATATTGATGGCATTAATTCAGAGCAGTGTGTCACCTTCAGAACTGTTTCTAAAAGACCCATGAACACTGGAATTTTCAACTGCAAGGTGCTTTGAACAATGTTGTCAGATCTCCCTGTCTCAGGTCTCAGACAGACTGCAAACTCTCACAATTGCCAGCACTTGACTTTGCAGCTGCCACCTGGGCAGTCTCATGTACCAAGCCAATATACAGTACAAACAGAACTCTGGAGAGCAAACCCACTTAAATATCATGGTGCAATAACAGCAGGAGCTCACAGATAGTCACAAAACTTGGGTACTTGATCTGCCTGCTCCTGAGGAGAGGAAGCTGAGGACAACTATGAGTTTGAACTTCACTGGCAAAATAGGATAACATGTTCTAGAGGTCACAGATCTCAGTAAGGATAAAGAACGAGCTTGAGTGATGTTTCGGTAAATAGTGAAGTTTCAGGAGAACTAAGTTAGTAAAAGCAAAACTCTTGTTTTTCAGAGTAGAGAGATTACAAATTACATTGGAGGTGAATCAGATTGTGCTCGCATGATTTTTGACAACATCTGGGGAGTTTTATGCCAGAGGAAGTTTTAAAATCCTCTTGGAAGCTTGGGGGGGGTCAACTGTCCGAGAGACCTGGAGATGGGTTCAATATTGCTCTTCTGTGCATTAGGGCCTATTTTCACACCAACCCAGTTTTTTCCCCAGGAGTTTATACACCTATGTAAAACAGAAACCTTATTACAGTTATAGTGTCATCTATGGTTCAGTGTTTATGAACTTTTGCTTCTGAGATCTTGAGGTGCTCTGTAATTGCAAACCCTTCCTTCCAATGCCTATTTAGGTCAGCAACAATTTGAAAGTTATCCATGATAACATCCTAACTATCTTTCAGGAAAAATCAGTGCACTTACTCACTAGGAATTAAAAATACTTCTGTTCTCTCATGAAATGCGGGCATCACTGCCAATACCTGTCTATTCCAGAGTACCAAAGTGGATGGTCGATTGGCTGAATGGTCATCTGATCCTATGCTACTAGTCACAAGTCCTTCTGATATAGATTTTCTTAAATAAAATATATAGAAAAAGATATTGGTCCTACCCTTCTTTGCAGCTGTAGGAAATGAAGCTTCCAAAGGTGAATTTGTTTCCAACAACATTGGCATTGGGAAGTGATGGAGGGGGCCCACAGGATATGACCTCGCATACTGGTGGGGTGTCATTCCATTGACCAGTGCTGTTGCAGATTAAGGTATCTGGTCCATTGAGCCTTTAGTGATTCAAAAAGCAGATAATAACATAATACATCAGATCTTCAAATATTTCTGAAACATGCAAAACTGTAGCCTCTTAAAAAGGTAATAATCCATCTCCAAAGGCACTGGGGCATCAAACAACATTTGACCAGGACTACAAAGGACATATGACAAGAAGATTTTAAGAAGCATCTTAAAGGGTGGTTAAAAATGTGCAGCTGCTCAAAGAGGGAATTCCCAAGCTTAAAGGCCTACAGAACTAAAGGAAGAGCTGCCAATAACAGAATGGTGAAATCTACAAGAGTTAATATTCTAGAAATTCTGAGATTGAGGAGAAATGAAGGATTGGAACAAAGTATCAGGAAAGGGATGGGAGAAACCAGAAAGAGAGCGAAAATCAAGGAGGAGAATTTTTTAAATTGAGACACTACCAGACCAGGAGACAATGCAGGTCAGCAAACAGAATCGCAAAGAAATGCATCTGGAAGCCCCACTGGTGCCTTTGAGAAGACCGGACACCAATGATGAAACAAAGACAAAATGCTCAAGGAACTCAGCGGGTCAGGCAGCACCTATGCAAAGGGAATAAGTAGTCAACCTTTCAGACCGAGACCATTCATCAGGACTGGAAAGGAAGGGGAAAGAAGGCAGAAGTTCAGAACAAGTACAAGAAGGGTTGTATTTTCAAACACATTTAGCATACTAAAAACATCCCAAAGCATTCCACGGGTCAATTTATAGCCAAAATTTGATAAGAAGCCATACAAAGAAGTATTGAGATCTGAAATAAAAACAAAAGTGGCTGGTGATGCTCAGAGGCACAAAGTGGTGATCAAAGTGCGGTCTATTCTGCTCTTCATTAGCTCGGCCAAAATGATGAATATTTCCAGCACTTTCAGTTTTTATTTCTGGTGATATTAGAGAGGTAACCAAAAGCTGGGATAAAGCGTTCAGTTTTAAGGAGCACCAATAAAGTGGAAGAAACGGGGATGCTCTGGAAGGAAGGAATTCCACAGCTTATAACAGAGTTAGCAACAGCTGACAGGTAAGAAGTGAGAACCGAGAGCTGACTTAGAGATACTGGAGGAAGTTAAATTCTGCAGTTATAATGAGCAATGTCACAGATTATTATTTATGGGCTGACTTACTGATATCCACTGTTGCAGATGTATGTAACGGTGGAGAGGTATGTGATCCCATTCATTGCATTTCTACCATTGTCTGTATCCTGAGGAGTAGGACACATCAGAGGCTCACAGGTTGGTGTTTCATGACTCCAACTACCATTAGCTAAACAAGAGATTTCTGCTGCTCCAGACAACACATACCCCTTATTGCAACTATAAAAAGGGAGAAAAGTAGTATTTAATCTTTTGGTAGGAAAGAAGAGAAAAAGACATTTTTGGTAAGCATTATATAAAATGGCATAGAACTGTAAAACTCAGAAGAGCTTTGTGCTATTACTTATCTTCTGCATAATCCACATCCTGTATCCTAACCCTCATCTACCTAACTAGATTACTCTTAAATGCACATGTCCTATTCACTGTAACATGTGGTTGCAAGATCATCACACTCATAACTTTTGCAAGTGAGGTTGTGATGCAAATTCCAACACTCCCATAACTTTTAAAGTGAGGTCGTGGTTGCAAATTCAACACCCTCATAATGTTTGCAAGTGAGGTAATATTTCTAAGACCAAAGGTAAAGTTAACATGTCTTGGCAAACAAGAATGGACTTCCACACGTTACAAATGGCATGCTTCTCAGGGAGAGGATTTGTCAATCCCAAGTCGAGTAAGCCCAACTCCTGAGATAGGAACACAAAATTCTGGTTAACTTTCCAGTAAAGGGGTACAGATACACTGTTCAGATGAAGGATTAAGGCAAGGCTCATCTGGTCTCTCATTTTAAAAGAGGTTGGAAAGTATTCTGATGTCCTGGTGAATATTTACCCCTCAGTCAACATGGAACTTAGAACAGTACAGAACAGTAAAAGGCACTTCGAACCACACTGTTGTGCCAACCCAATTAAATTAGCAATCAGATGGCTAACTAATCTAATCACTTCTGCCTGCAAAATGTCCATATCCTTCCATATTCCATACATGCAAACGTCTTTTAAAAATGTCTAATGTTTCTTCCTCTACTGTCACCGGAAGCAGCTCACTCCAGGCACCCACCACTCTCTGTAAAAAAAAAAAATTGCCCCTTACATCTCCTTTGAAATGAACCCCTGTCACTTTAAATGCATGCCCTCTGGTATTAGACAATTCAACCCTTGGTAAAAGATATTGTCTGTGTACTCTATCTGTCTCTCGAAAATTTATAAACCTCTATTAAATCTCCCGTCAGCCTCCAGCACTCCTGAGAAAACAACCCAGGTTTGTACAACCTCTCATGCACATGACCTCTAATCCAGGCAACATCCTGGAAAAACATTTTTGTATCCTCTCCAAAGCCTCGACATCCTTCCTATAATGGGTGACAAGAATTACATGCAATACTTCAGATGCAGCCTAACTAGAGTTTTATAAAACTGCAATGTAACTTCCTGGCTTTTGAACTCAATGCCTCGACCAGTAAAGACCATATGCCTTCTAAACCACCCTATGAACCTGAAGTGCCTTCTGATACAGTGTGAAGTAAACAAAGAGTTTTCAATGATTGGCCTAGGCTGACCCCATAGAAAGTATTGCTGCAGGTCTGATCCACGGCTTGTCAAAATTGAGCTGATCTCAGATGACCTAAAATTGGAATTGGAGCCACTGATGTTGCTGATTTGGCTTAGATGGGAAAAGATATGACAGTTCTCTGCTTTGGGTCTTTCTGATCTAAGAAAGGGGACAATACTGAGTTTGGCTTGGTTGTTCCAAACATCTCTCTATATTCAATATTTGAGTCTAAAGATAGATCTATGCCAGCTAGGGTGAAGTACATATAAACACTGGGGTGATGATGAACAACATCACTCAACAAGAGCAGGAAGAGTGCAGAGGAGGGCACAGCCTTCTTCAAACTCAAAGCATTTGACTTCCTCGGTCTAGAGGGTCTGTGGAACATACCACAAAAATTTGTAACCTCCCATGGGATAGCAGGTAATTTTCAGAAGCAATGAGAACCTCTTCACACAAGGGTAACTACAATCCAAATCAAGGTCTCCTGAATCTTAGCAGTCGAGATGGAACATACAAGTGATACTCATGTCTAGCTGTGCTCCAAAGGCACGTTCATTGTACAAGTGATGGGCTTTGCATTTAGTACCCTCATAAATAAGGTCCTCAAGCAGCCTGCCCTTGTTGCCACATATTGTTCACCAACAGTAAAGGCTCATGACAAAACCTTTCAATGAGATGAAATCATATCTTAGGAGCCACCTCTTGGAACAGGCAGACAAGGATGATGGAATTCTCCAGCATCTTTAATGCGACAAAACAACTTCTGGCTAATTTGAAGAAAAGGGTATTTGAAGATCAAAACTTCTAGCTCGGCAGGGAACTTATTGTCTAACAGGTAGCAGCGATTTCTGCCTTTCTACATGCTGAGAGGGGAATGACTTAATAGGAATCTGAAGGGCAAGCTTTCCACCTTGAACGCGGTCCCTATATGGAATGAGCTGCCAGAGGAAGTGGTTGAAGCAGGTACATTAACAACATTTAAAAGACACTTGAACAGGTAAAAGGCTAGGAATGTTTTGAAGGGATATGGTCAAACACAGGAAATGGGACTAGCTAGGATGTGCATCTTGGTAGCTGGATGAACCAAAGGGCCTGATTCTATGCTATACCACTCCATGCCTGTAATTACTTAGCAGAGACCTTAAAGCACCGGAAAAATACCACCAATAACACCTCCACAAATTCTTCCAGATTAGCTGGAAGGATAAATAAACATCTGCATTCTCTCCAAACTAATATTCCCAGTAGTTTAGTACTAGTTTCTCAACACTGGGTGGGTCACATGGTTTGTATACCTGACACCATGTTCTTGAAACAAAGCTTATGAGGCAAGAAGAGAAGATGATTCAAGGATGTGCACAAGGCTTCCTTGAAAAAGACACCATTTGAAATATGGAGGACTACGTGGGAGGAAACAGTTGGACTGACCTTGGAGAAGGTTAAAAGCTCAACACAACACTGTGGGCTAAAGGGTCTATACTGTGCTATAGTGGCCTATGCTCTATGTTCTATGTTATATCCTGGGAATCTCTGGTGCATAACCATTCAAAGTGAGGAGTTTTGAGAAATTTGGTGAAATTCATTGTGAGCACACAGATGTCTTGTATAAGCACTTTCCAACCACTCACCTACTCACTTCACCTGCCACTGCATATCCCATTTGGAGAAGAGTATGCAGTTCTCACTATGGCCTCAGGATCTGTCTCAAACCCTCAAAACCACAGTTGAAGGCAAATTTATTTTTGACCTCAAGGGACTGCCGAGGAGTAGGAACCAATTTTGCTCAAGGTATGTTAACTTCAGCATGGAGGAGCAAAAATTAGGAACGATTAATTCATATGCTGTCAATGATACTGAATGATGATGAGTGGAGGATATTGAGAAGGTAAAACAAGCAATCAGATTCTAAGCCACTTTCAGTTAATGTATATTAAGGCAGTTCTGAATGTTGACTCTGCTTTCTTGCCCCGGGTTAGGATAATTGCATCCAGATTCATGAGCTGGGAGATGAATGATGGTAGAGGGAAAAGGAACTGAAAGGGAGAGAATTGTGTAACAATTTTTCTCCCCCATTGCATCACTGTCTGGTATGGAGGGGCCATAGCACAGAATTGGAAAAAGCTGCAGAAAGTTGCAATCTCAGCCAACGCCATCACGGGCACTAGTCTCACCAGTATCGAGAACACCTCCAAGAAGACAGCACCCATCATTAAGGACCCTCATCACCCAGGACATGCCCACTTCTCATTGGTACTACCAGGGAAGTGGCACAGAGTTTTGAATAGACAATGAATGCATGTACACTATCTCACACACATATTCTCATATTTTTACTCTCTCTCTCTCTCTCTCTCTCTCTCTCTCTCTCTCTCTCTCTCTCTCTCTCTCTCTCTCTCTCTCTCTCTCTCTCTCTCTCTCTCTCTCTCTCTCTCTCTCTCTCTCTCTCTCTCTCTCTCTCTCTCTCTCTCTCTCTCTCTCTCTCTCTCTCTCTCTCTCTCTCATTCATTATTTCTTATTGTAATTTATAGTTGTTTTATTTGGTATTGCACTGTGGTGCTTCCACAAAACAACTAATTCACAACATATGCCAATGGTATTAAACCTGATTCTACAGTGAGATTAAGTGCTAGCATTCAATTCCAGCAAAAGGCTCACTTAAGGCATTAGATTTAATGCATAATTATCTAAGCCAGTGTCAAAACCAACTTCCTGGGTAGACGAATTACTTAAAGGGAGGAATGACATTGGTGAAATAGGACTGGATCCTTAATGTTGACCCAAGGGATCTCCTTAAGTGATGAGCTGGAGATGATTGGTCTCCAACAACCACAGCCATTTTTCTTTGTTCTTTGTAGGATTCCATCGAAAGATATTTCTCTGCTGGACCCCTCTATTTTCCATTTGACCTAGGTCAAGAAGGGGAGGGAGGGAGGGAGCGAAGGAATGAAATCCAGTTTGAAAGACCCTTTTGTACCTGTACACCACCTTCATACCATAGGTGAAGTCACTGCCTTCAATCGTACCATTTGCTGGGATATCAGGCATGCCACAGGATCGAGCTGGGAAAGACAGATAACATAGCTGTAAACTGACAATCATACAAAGAATGACATTGTCACAATACCATGTAGATGTAGACATGTAGAAATGAAAGAAGGAGATGGTGGAAGTGATGGAATGGATGAAAGTTGTGAAATGAGCATTAGGAGTTCTTTTTACCCGGCCCTTTATCCAATTGGACAATCAGGGAGCAGCGCGGGTACCAAACATGTTGCACTCTTGGTTTGACATTCTCTCCAATAATCCCCCACACCATCCCTCAAAAGTCAGTTCCCCAAGAATCAACCGGGCCTGAAGAAAGAGACACTGAACCTGGTTGATACTGTTTCTCTGGAAATTCTTTCCAAAGTTTAACTTTTATTTAAGACTCCTAATGTGAGCTTCCTAAAAGTGACAACGTCGCTGCTCCACCAAAAAAAAATCAAAACTCTTCTTAATTTTATTACCATCCCCAATATCTGTTCTAATGAAGAGTCCCAGCGTGTTCACATTTAGCAGATTGTGACTTGTGTTGCCTACCTTGGCAGTGTGGCACCACATCACTCCACTGCCCATTCTCCAGACATGTGACATTTGGTGTCCCATTCAGCTGGTAGCCTTCTTCACAAGAGAAAGTCACCTGACCACCAACAAAGTGCAGAGCACCCTCAGCCAATCCATGAACAGGTCTCCCAGGGTCTTCACACCGGATTGGATCTGAGCAATAGTACATGGAGGAAAGCAGAGGGATTCATCTTTCCACATGGATTAGAGTGGTTTAGAAAGCCAATTGGTTCCCACCAGCCTGCACCCTGCCCTTCTTCATTCACACTTCCAGATTCTTCATAACACTCCTCTGCTAATCACTTCAACTCTCCCTGTGGGAACAAGTTCTACATCCTCCCCATCCTATATATTGAAGCAGTTCCTGATGGGATTAAATATTCTCAGTGTAGTTTAAATAAAATAAGAAATCATTACAAATTTTCAGCACAAAGTAAATTTCCAGTACATGGATTACTAACTTTGAAGAAATATTGTGGGTTTCATTAAATATGTACAGTATCTATGATAGTGATCATATTATAACTAATGACCTCCTGTGCTTTAATCTTTAACCTCATCAACCAATATAGTCTCCATGGGGAATAAGTTTGTTTATCTTTCCCTGCTCTTTTAAGGAAATAAGTTATCCCTTTGTGCCTGCAGCACAGTAGCATAACACTTTACCGTACCAGCGACCAGGGTTCAATTCTTGCCGCTGTCTGTAAGGAGTTTGTACATTCTCCCCATGACTACATAGTGTTCTGGGTGCTCTGGTGTCTCTCCCTCATTCCAAAGACATATGGGTTCATAGGTTAATTGGTTACATGGGTTAGGTCGCAAGGGTCTGTTACTGTGCTGTATCTCTAAATAAATAAATCAATTCAAGAAAAAATGATTCACATATATAGGAACATCAGGTTTTTCTGGTGTTACTGAACCAAGTTTATTAAATTTGCTAACAAACTGTGGGATCAGACCTCAAAAGTTAACCTCAGCTGGCTTACTAATGTTTGTACAGGAAAAGGTCTCTTTACCCCCCAAATCCCCCACCCCATCCTACTTTTCACAGCTGTCTCAGGAAACTTTGGGCAGACCAAGTGTGTCCACATATGTAACAACTATACCAGTGCAATTTTTCCCGTTGCCGGTGTATGGTGGCCTGCAGGTGCAGGTGTAAGATCCAATGGTGTTAATGCATTCAGACCTTTTATCACAGTCTGAGCCAAGGGCGCACTCATCCAAATCTGGAAGCAGAGAACATTGACACTTAGCAACTGAGAGCAAGGATATGAAATGAACACAAAGTGCAACACACACAGATAAGAAATGTAATTTAAATGTTCTGACATAGAAGTTTCCAAAATCCAAAGAAATGTACTATTTTTAATCATAAGTTCTGTTTCAAATACATAATCATTTAGGATTCAGGCTTGCAAGAAGTACCAGTGTTCTTACTACAGGAATAAGCCTTTAATCATACCAGCGCATACCAAATTTGCCTTGAAAATAGACAGATCCATTTATCCATAATCTGAAAGATTGTGTAGATTGGATGTCAAAGGAAGTTTGCACAGCACCAGTTTCTTAGTCAAAACATCCCCACAAAGTATTGAATTTACACTACTTAACAAAGGTTTTAGAGCATTGACCCAACTGCTCAATGAGGTGATCATTCCTCATCTCATTTCCTTTTATTCATTCTCCCCCTGGAGTTCCTTACTGTATCTCAGCTACTCACCTCAGCCACTGCCAATGGAAGCAAATTTCCTCTCTGGATAAGGAATTTCCTCCAAATCCCTCATTAAGGTTTTTAGCTTTGATAACCCCCAGGTTCTGGTCTATGACATACGTACAATATTTTCCATCTCTGCCCTATCCAAGCCCTCACTGATCTTAAAGACCTGCATTCTTCTTACTTTCAACCTTCCCTGCTCTCGAGGAAAGAAACCCGTACACTCAATCTTTCCAGTTAGTATGTGGATGAACTGACGCACCACCAGCTGATGTTACAGTCTGTAGTGAACAATCTTCCTCTGCCTTTTGCAGGAATTAAAGTCAACAGAAAGAAATGGTGATGGCAAACTAATCTCCGCAAGTTTACATCTAGGACTTTTTTTTTAGCAGAAATGAGTAAAGCTGAAGACTCACAAATAGCTACCTGATTGTTCATGAAAGGTCTACAAAACAGATTTTATAGATTGAGCATTCCCTTCTCGTGTATGGTTGACATTTTTTAAAGAGTTCCTTTGAGACACTTTAAATAAGAAGTGTGGAAAAGGATGAACCAGTGAATGCAGTTGTTTGGATTTCCAGAAGGCAGTCAGTAAGGTATCATTTAAAGGTTACTAAACAAGTTAAGAGCTATTAGAAAAGATGGAGGATTGTCTAACTAAGAGAAAATGGGCCATTTTCCAGTTGCCAGACTGTAACTAGTGAGACGTTGGAAGCTCAATCATTTCTAATCTAGACTCATGATTTAGATGAAAGGACTGAATGTACTGCAGCCATAAGTGTTGATGATACAAAAGTGATTGCAAATGCTTGCTATCAGGAGAATACAAAGAATATGCAAAAGATATGGATAGGTTAAGTGTATCGAACCCCTCTCCCCTACCCTACTGGGCAGTAGACACAAATATCTGCAAGCACATGCCACCTGGCACAAGAACAGCTTCTACCCCACAGTGATAACGCTATTGAATGGTTCCCTAGTATGAGCAGATGGACTCTTGGCCTCACAATATGCCACCTTGTGATCTTGCACCCTATTGTCCACCTGCACTGCACTTCCTCTGTATCTGTTACACTTCATTCTGCATTCTGTTATTACATTGTACCACCACAATGCACTGTGTGATGAATTGACCTGTATGAACAACATGCAAGACAAGCTTTTCACAGTATCTCAGTTCCTGTGATAATAATCAACCAATTCCAATTCCAAATATTTGGCAAATGGAGAATAGCGTAGGAAATGTAAGTTCTCCCACTTTGGTAGGGAGAATAGAAAATCAAAATATCGTTTCCATGAAATGAGACTACTGAATGGTACAGAAAAGCAACAGAGGGTGTCCTTGTATATGACATAGAGAAGTTAAGATGTGGGTACAGCAAGTAGTTCAGAAAGTACTTAAATGGACTGCTGGCCTTTAGTACAAAGGGGAGAGAGAATAGAAATCTAATTTCAACTGTACAAAGTGATGGCAAGACCAAACCTGGAGTACTACATACGGATTTAGTTTCAGTAGTTGCATTAGAGGCAGTTCAGAGAAGGATTACTAGTGTGATCTCTGCAATGACAGTGGATTTTTTTTCCCCAGGAATGTGTAAAGAGAAAAGGAAACGTCAATATTTCCGGTCAAATCCCTGCATCAGGATACTGAGGGGAATCCTGATGCGGGGAATCAAGAACAAAGAGCAGAGCTTTAGAACACAGAATTGCCTTTGGAAGGTGGACATGAAGAATTTCTTAGCTCGGAGAGTCATTGATCTATGGAGTTTTTTTTACCAAAGTGTGTCATGAGATGAATCATTGTATAAATTATAGGTTAATGACAGCCGATTTTTTTTTGGATTGATAGGGACAGGGAACAGGAAGTACAGTGAAGCTAACGCCAAGATCTAACAGCCATGAACTTATTGATTGGCAGATCAGGCTTAAGGGGCCACACACAGGGCCTACACCTGCTCCTATTTCTTATGCTCATATCTAGAATGCCCTTAATACATTTGAATACCAGTTTAGATATCAGCACTCAAGGCTTTGGTTTGGATTTTAGGCAGAGTCAAGAGTATAACACAATAAGCCTCAACTGACAATGGAATTCACAAACTAAACCTGATGCTCCCTTTGTAATATCGAGAGGATGCGATACCGTTTCTCCGTAGTGACTTTAAAATGAAGCCCCAACTTCTCAATATGCTGGATTGAGAGAAAGTCTTTTCAAAATTCAAGTAAGGAAGTCCTTTCTAGTGTGTTGAGACCTATATTTTTTCAACTCAGAGTGTTCAGATTATCCCATCGTTGTCCCTTTGCTGTTTGTGGGAGCTTACTGGATGTAAATTGACCAGAAAATTTCCTAGAAAATCTCAAATGCTCTTCATTGTCCATAACAAAGGATTTTCTGAGGTTGTTAAATGAACTGTTCAATGTTCATCTTTTTTGTAAATCACACATCAATTCATTTTAAGTGATCATATTTGGTCCTTGGTTTCAGTTTAGTCATCTCTTGAGTTTTAATGATCTCACACATACCAAGGCAGACAGGCACAACACCAGACCAGTTTCCTTCGCTGGCACAAAGTAGATTGTAATCTCCTAGCAGGTAGTAACCATTGTTGCACTGGTAGGACACAGTGCTGCCGAAAAGATAGTTCTCAGCGATAAAGCTCCCATTGTCAAGGGCTGGCGGCAATCCACAATTAATCCCTGGAAAACACATACAAAGTCAAAGTGTAAAGCCACATTCCTGCTCTACAAAAATTGCATATCAAGTTCAGGAACATCAAAGTAAGATAATAGAAGATGTCTATCCAAGTTGGTGTTTAAAACAATGAGGCTAGCTAGAAGTGCGTTGTAATAGTCTAGATAAGACATTGCAAAGGGATGGATGAGGATCAACAGAAGTTATGAAGGTAGAAGTAATTCCATATGTGGTTTGAAGGTCAGTCTAAGACCAAAAATGGCATCATGGGTGTGAATGGCATGCCTCAGGTTCTGATAAGGAGAACAATGACTCAGTGTCTGAAGAACACAGAATAAGAGAGAAGCAGTTTTAATTATTTCTCGTATTTAACTTAAGGAGAAATTTGTCCATTAAATACTGGATGTCAGACAAGCATATTTTTAAGTTATTCTTTTTTGGGATGTGGACATTTATTGGTCATGCCTAGCTGCCCTTGGGAAGTTCCTTTCTTGGACTGTTGCAATCCTTCTGGAGAATGTTGGTTTCATGATACTCTTGGA
Organism: Mobula hypostoma; assembly: GCF_963921235.1. Taxonomy (NCBI): domain Eukaryota; kingdom Metazoa; phylum Chordata; class Chondrichthyes; order Myliobatiformes; family Myliobatidae; genus Mobula; species Mobula hypostoma. Next base: position 137,234,186 of record NC_086101.1, on the reverse strand, counting down.
GAGGGAGCTCCAAGATTCACATCCAGTGATGGGGAGAGGACTGGTGCTTTATGTCCATGTCAGAATGTGACCTGGGAGGTGAAACCCTCAGATGGCGATATTTCCAAGTTCCTGCTGTCCTTGTCCTTCCTTTTTATGGAGGTCATGGTTTGGAATAGATGGTTGAAGTGGGCTGGACTGAATTTTCAACTGTTTCCTTTTATTTCTGAGCTTTCCATTGGGTATTACATTCTCATTTAGAGTTACCATATTTTTCAGGATTTTCATATTTCTGTCTATGCCAACATACAGAACAATTCCATTCCTCATTAATTTTCCCTGTAACCTAGTTTATTCACATTCCCATCAAACACCTCCCCCCTCCTACCAGCTTCCACTATTCATATCAGGGACAATCTACAGGGACTCATTATCCCAACAATTCATATGAATTTGGGATTTGGGAGGAAAACAGGAAAAATCCATACTGGCAAAGGGAAAATGTGCAAACTCCACATAGACAGCAACTGAGTTTAAGAATGAACTCATGAGACAGCAAATACGAGGAATTCTGCAGACGCTGGAAATTCAAGCCACACACACGCCAAAGTTGCTGGTGAACGCAGCAGGCCAGGCAGCATCTCTAGGAAGAGGTACAGTCGCCCTCAGTTAGTCCTGATGAAGGGTCTCGGCCTGAAACCTCGACTGTACCTCTTCCTAGAGATGCTGCCTGGCCTGCTGCGTTCACCAGCAACTTTGATGATGAGACAGCAGCTCTATTAATTGTACCACTGGGCTTGTCATTAGTATACAAATGAAATGGATGACAACTTACTTTCACAGTAGGGTATTGGATAGCTCCATGCTCCCAGGTTCTGACAATGCAGCACACGGTCGCCAATAAGATTGTAGCCACGTTCACAGGACAGTTCAACCCTTGTCCCTGGTTTCAAATCAGTACTTGACACCTGGAGACTTGACTGAGATCCTTTTAGCACAGGACAGTCTGAATGAAATTAAATAGAAGTAAACACATTCATTGCTTATTTAGGTTACCTTAGCTACAAGGAAATGGAAATGAGTATTTTTTTTTCTGAATCATTATTTGGGAATTAGCTTAGTACTGAAAAAACAGGGCAGGCAGAGTGGGTGGGGATAGATGGAGAGATTTTAATCCTTTGTGTGAAAGACAAACAAGGATGTTACATGAGTAATGTGGGAAGTTACCTGCACAGAAAATACTTCTGGAATCTTTCTTCACTCTGCCCACGATTCCTGACAGAAAATCAGGCCAGGCTAAGACATTGCCCTTGTTAAGGTCTTTGGGGCAGGCAGTGGCCAGTAGTTTTATCTGAGAATGGGACAAACAAAATCAATTTCTTTCCTTCAGTCAATCATTCATTATACCTGGTAAACTGCACCTGGTTAAAAGCTCACTCCAGTTACTTTCACCACTGCTCTGCAGGTTATTTCACTGATCTAAATCTCTCAAGCTGTTTTCACAGTTAAATTTCCTGTTATATCCACCCAGATAACTGCCTGGTTTATCACCACCTGAATAAGTCCCTGGGATATTTTTACCCAATTCTTTTTCTGTCATCCAAGCTAATTCTGTAGTGACCATTGACCACATCATTTGTAAAATCATTTGTCCTTGAACCTCCTTATTATGAGAGCTCCCCACTGACATCTCAGCCTTGGCCGCAGATGCCATCATTTTCTTCACTTCTGTGATACTGAAGGAAATGCTTCAAACATGCACAGCCTATTCAATAGTGCATGGCATTTTGGTTCTCTGGCTATTTGACTTCCCAGAGGGGGGCACAGAGACAAAACACTTTTTGGATTATCATGAACAATGTTTAGTTCTTTAATACAGGAGCCTCTAATTTCTAGAAAATGGTCTTCTAACCTCTTTCACTCTGGAGGCTGCCGTATTACAGAGTTATGAGGAATTAAATACATTAAATGGTACATTTAGCCCAACAAATCCAAAATGGTCTTCTTCCTCCTAACCTTCTTCATCTCATCCATATCAATACACTCCTTCTATGTCTTTCACCCTCATATGTTTCCCTCTTCTGCTGTGTTATTCTGGCTGGGCCAATGCCTACCTCTCAAAAAAATCTACAAAACAGAACATCTGATCACTATCACCTTTAAGTTCAAGCAAAAGATTATCTTCACATTTAGCAGTACCTTAGAAGTACTTTGTTGGTTCTGGAAATTTGGAACACCTTGGGGTGAAAAGTGCTATAGCAATGTAATTACTTTCAAACGTGGCAACGGTGCCCACTGACCTGTTCTGGTGTCAGGTCATAATCCCAAATATTCAGCTGGCTCAATGAGCCAACAAAAGACTCTGCAGGGTTGAAATCTTCGCCTCTTTGATCCTGCTCCTGTCCCAGCACCAGTGCTCCACCACCTGAAGAGGTGCAAATGGAAACATTAGATTGAGGACAAACAAACATATTAGGAGATGTGGGAAAGATGTGAAGTCAAGGCAGATGATGAATCACTAACAGCAGAACAGGCCTGTGGAGCTGATTGGTCTCCTCTAGCTTCTGTGTTGCATGCTCTGTTCCTGGAGGTTTTATCTCCCAGTCCACTCAGCAACCTGACAAGCACTCCGACGGCTACACCTATGTTATATTAAATACCCACTAATGTTCTCAACAGGGTTCTGGAAGTTAATCTGAAGTTCCTGAAAATCTAGGAGAACCTTTTGAGAAAAGGCAATCCAGTTCCTGTGACCATACTACCAGTAACACAAATGTAAAGTACTGGAATGACCAGTCCAAATGTGTTAAATTTAATATTTGGTTTCTTACTTTCCACCTACCCACTGTTTCTGCCTTCTAAAGTATCTGGATATGATATAAGGCCATGAGACATTTGAGTAGAATTAGGTCAATTGGCCTAGCAAGTCTGCTCATGGCTGATTTATTATCCTATTCAATTTCATTCTCCTGCCTTCTCCCTGTAACCTTTGACACCATTACTAATCAAGAACCTATCAACCACTGCTTTAAATATAGCCAATGACTTGGCCTTCACAACCACCTGTGGCAATGAATTACTCAGATTCACCACCCTTTGGCTAAAGGTAGTCTCCTCATCTCTATTCTACATGGACATCCTTCTGTTCGGAGGCTGTGCTGTCTGATCCTAGACTTCCCTACTATAGACTCTCCACATCCACTCTGTCTAGGTCCTTCAGTATTTGATAGGTTTCAATGAGACCATCCACTCATTCTACTCAGCTCCAGTGGGTACAGGCCTGAAGTCATCAAACAGTTCTCATACATTAACCCTTTCATTCTCATGAACCTTCTCTGGACTCTCTCCAATGCCAGCACATCCTTTCTTTGAGAAAGTACCCAAGACAGCTCACAATACTTCAACTGTAGCCTGACCAATGCTTTATAAAGCCTCAACATCACATCCTTGCTTTTATATTATAATCCTTTCGAAATGAATACTGACATTGCATTTGCCTACTTTACCACCGACTCAACTTGCGAGTTACCTTTAGGGAAACCTGCATGGGGATTCCTAGGTCCCTTTGCACCTCAGATTTCTGAATTTTCCCACTCCCGTATAAGAAATATAAACATCTCTTTGCTCTGGGCAAATAACCATCTGAGATGGGCCCAGAGTGTCTAGAAATTGTAGAACAATATCTACTGAGATCAACAGCAAGGAGAAAAATATATACAGGGTATATGGATATTGAAAGAAGTACTGTTCCAATTGTACTTTTGGACAACTTTATAACCATATTTGAGGTTGGCAGTTAAGGGAATTTGTCTGCATTTCAATTGATAGACGTATCAGTTGACTAACGGGGGGAGAGAGTGGGGCCAAGATAATGGGAGATTAGATGCCCTGTAAGAGAATCTCCAGGAATCTCAGAGTTGGTAATGCCAAAATTAGAATGGGACCCGATGAAAGAGGGATTGTTTTAAGAATCAGCTTATGATTTTGAAGGATTTTGTGACTAAATACATATGTTAAAATAAACACAGAAGATCTGGGAATCAAGAGGTAAAGATTCATATCAATAAGCTGAACCATTTTCCTTTGACTGCACTGTCTTGGATATAGATAAAACGTTATGACAATTGCAATCAAGCAGTATTTTCATTTTAACATGCTCAATCTTTGTTTTGTCTTATCTTTGCTGGACATGACACCCTTCTACAGCTGTACTTTCTTCTCACTCACCAAGTTCACAACTCTAACCTCCATGGCTGATATACCTTGTGTTGCCAAAGCCCAAAGTCTAGAATTCCACCCCCTTCCCACTTCCTCATTCCTCCACTAGTTTTTCAAGCCTTGGAGCTTTTCAATCCATCGTCTTCTTTAAGATGTTCCTTAAAACTCACCTTTTGTAGCCTCTATAAAAATGATACTCCCTCAAAAGCCCTGGGGGTTATTGAATGTGACAAAATTTACATGAACATGCATCGCTATTGCAAACTCTACTCAAACACCAAGTATAAGCTCCCCCTAGTGATCATATATAACCCCTTGCATACTAAATAATTGTTGTCCTTACAAGTTATCATTGCAATTTAAAGAAAAAGGTTTTGAGCCAATTCAAAATCAAAGTTGAGTTTATTATCATACGCACAAGTACAGGTATGCACAGGTGCGATGGAAAACTTACTTACAGCAGCGTCACAGGTAAACAGTGCCATAAAAACTGCATTCACAAAACAAACATACATTTAGAACACAAGAGATTCTGAAGATGTTCAAAACCCTGAACAGCATACACAAACGCTGCAGGAACTCAGTGGGTCAGGCAGCATCTAGGGAGAGGAATAAACAGTTAACGTCTCAGTTCAAGACCCTTCATCGGGTGGGAGGAGTTGGGGAAGGAGTACAAGTTGGCAGGTAATAGGTGCGATCAGGTGAAGGGGAAGGGAGGTTACGGGGGGGGGGGGAGTGAAAAGCTGGGAAGTGGCAGCTGGAGAGTGGCCCAAGGGCAGGAGGGAACAGAGGAAGGGCTCCAGAAGGAGGTGAGGAGAACAGGAGGGGTAAGGGGGAGCCAGAAAGGGGAACGGAAAAAGAGGGGGGGGGGAGAAATTACCAGAGGTTAGAGAAATTGATCTTCATGTCATTGGTTGCAGTCTCCCTAGAATGGAATATGAGATGTTGCTTCCAACATAACATAATCTAACATAAATTAAATATAAACTATCCATATTTTACAAGAATGCACACAATTAGAACAAAAAAGTGCAGACTATTTTTGTGCAAATTGATCAAAGTGGTCACAATGTTTCTCAAGTGTAGTGATTTGTGATATGCCAGTTGGTTCAAGAACCGAATGCTTGGAAGGGTGTACGTGATTATTTTTGACCCTGCTGATCTGGGACTTCAGGCTACTGTAGCTCTTGCCTGATGGCAGCTGGGCAGAGGTAGCATGGCCTGGATGATAGGGGTCTTTGATGATAGATGTTGCCTTCATGAGGCAGCTCCTCTGTCAAGATAGTGGTGTGCCCGGTCACAGTGGCCATTCCGGGTCCAACTAAAGGTGTAATTGTTCCTCCGTTAAGCCTTTCTCATGATCGTGAAAGACACTGCTGGATATTAAGAACACCAAGTACTGCAGTCTACCCAACTAGTGAGCTGCAGGATAGCAGGGAAGAAGGCATCGGAAGTGGTGTGTGAAGAAATAGAAGCGTGGCGAGCGAGGTGGTACTCATGTGAGGCTAAAGGCAAAACTCTGCAGGTTGGCAGTCCCGTCGATTTTGCTTTCAAATTTTGACCGCTAGAAAATGAACTAGATAGCCTGCATCTGTGACTGGATCAGTGTGAATGAAGGATTCCTGCATGGCTTCAGGATAGCACCCCTGAAGTGGCCATCCAGCTAGAGGGTGTCAGGTGATAGAAATGCCACAACCACAGAGGAGAACTGTGTATCTATGTTACTAAGAACCAGTATACCAACACTTCCGTAGTGACAATTCACTGCTCCTCTCTGGGAAAGCTTTTATATGGTAAAGTGTAGGCCCTTCTTGTTACCGAGGGAGTTCACTGCCATTGTAATTATGGCTGTCTCTGAGCTAATGTTGGGGAAGTGCTATATGAGCTCTATGAAACTACCAGTGGCCTCTAACCCACACACCCCGATAGTTTCTATGTTGTTGCCGGCAGTTTCAACCACGCTAACTTTATAAATAGTCCTGCATAATTACTATAAGCACGTTGACTTTGCTACCAGAGATGAGAACACATTAGACTTGGTTTATACCAACAGCTGTGGTGCCTGCACGACTGCCCCCGCTCCCACCTTGGGTACTCTGACCATTTATCTATTATGCTAATTCCTGCATACAGACAACTGATTAAGTGCATCAAACCAGTTGATAAAGATAGATATAGCTGTAAATTCTTTAAATAATCCAGTTTTGAATTCGGCAAAGAGCAACATCCCGATCTTTTTCTGGCCAGAAGGAGCAACCTCAGCAGTACTGTACAGGACTATTTTGAAAACATGACCTGGAATATGTTCAAGGTGGCAGCTGCCTACGACCATCACATGAATATGAGGGCTACACAGAGAAGTGCATTGACGACATTGCCATCATTAAACACATTTCTGTGAAAGCAAATCCGAGCCGTGGTTGACAGCGGAGGTCTGGCCACTGCTGAGAGATTGGGATGCTGTAGCACGTGTGGCAAGGCATTCAGACCACAGCAGACTACAAGACCACTGTGCACGCCAACGACAGTGAAGTGCCTCTCGCTGACAGACTGAATGTCTTTTACATGCAGTTTTCCTCCCTCTGTCCCTCTCACTATTCTCCTTGCCCATCTTCCCCCCTCCCCCTTTTTCTTTCTCCCTAGGCCTCCTGTACCATGATCCTCTCATAACCCTTTTGCCAATCACCTGTCCAGCTCTTGGCTCCATCCCTCCCCCTCCTGTCTTCTCCTATCATTTTGGATCTCCCCTTCCCCTCCCACGTTCAAATCTCTTACTAGCTCTTCTTTCAGTTAGTCCTGACGAAGGGTCTCGGCCTGAAACGTTGACTGTACCTCTTCCTAGAGATGCTGCCTGGCCCGCTGCGTTCACCAGCAACTTTGATGTGTGTTGCTTGAAATTCCAGCATCTGCAGATTTCCTTGTGTTTGTGTCATTAATCACTTGTTTTTCTCTCTGCATTGTATGCTTTATCCAGCTCTAATAAAGTGATTTCTTGTGGTTTAACACGTGTACATTGCCTTCTTTGTTTGCAAATACCTTATCCTGCTTAAATTAGAGAAGAACCTGGAAGGAATTCTGAAGTATTTTCATTACAGCTGCTTGACTGACAGTTCTTCCAACATGTCATTAGCCCATGAGGAAAGCTTTGTTATGAGATGCAGCGGAAATCATTTTATAATTTATGTTAGTGCCAGGGCACAACAGGCAATTAATTATTTACTTCTTTGAAAATCCTTGGGGAAACAAAGGTCACAGTTGTGCTGAGGGATATCAAGTGAAAAGCTTTCCTTTCAATCCACTTACAAACACCGCTTCTGAAGCTTCAATGAATTTCACTGCTATTGCTTCAATAGGAGCCCAGAAGCACCCACATTCAACATTTGTGTTACATTGCCAAAGGAATGCACTCAGACGTGACTCGGTAAAAATATTCCTACTCTCAAAAGCAGGTTATGGGTTCAAATCTCACTCTGAAGACCCGACCACAAGAGTCTAGGTGTTCACTTCAGCTCAGTGGCAAGAGAACGCTGTGATGTCAAAGGAGTTGACTCAGCTGTCTCACGTGATATACTAAATCTCATCGTCCTGTTTTGAAGACACACAAAGTAGTTATTCCCCGGTCTCCTTTCTGATTCTTATTTTGTAGGCAACATCACCACAGCAGTCTCTCACATTGGGACTTCGCTGCTTGCAAACTGGTGCCTCATGTCCAATTTTAAAACAGTGATGTCAGCCTGTGAAGTACATTCAAGGTCAAAATCAAAGTTGCGTTTGCTGTCATATGAACAACTATATGTATGTGTGAGTACAATTAACAGTGTATATGCAGCAGCATCACATAAGCAACATTCATTCAAAATTTAAATTAAATATAAATTATACACAATTTTACAAAGAAGAACAAATTAAAATAAATAAGCAAAGTCATTTTAGTGCAAAGTGATCAAAGTGACCACAGTGCTGTTAAACTGTAGTTAAGCTCTTCACACGGCCTGAGACCACCTGGACAATACAAACACCAATATCAGGATGCTGTTCATCGACTATAGCTCAGCATTTAATACCATCAGTCCCACAATCCTGATTGAAAAGTTACAGAACCTGAGTCTCTGTACCTCCCTCTGCAATTGGATCCTTGACTTCCTAACCGGAAGATCACAATCTGTGCGGATTGGTGATAATATTTCCTCCTCGCTGACGATCAACACTGGTGCATGTCAGGGGTGTGTGCTTCGCCCACTGCTCTACTCTCTATATACCCATGACTGTGTGGCTAGGCATAGCTCAAATACCATCTACAAATTTGCTGATGATACAACCACTGTTGGTAGAATATCAGAAGGAGCCAAGAGGGCGTACAGGAGCAAGATATGCCAACTAGTGGAGTGGTGTCACAGCAACAACCTGGCACTCAATGTCAGTAAGATGAAAGAGCTGATTGTGGACTTCAGGAAGGGTAAGACGAAGGAACACATACCAATCCCATAGAGGGATCAGAAGTGGAGAGACTGAGTGGCTTCAAGTTCCTGGGTGTCAAGATCTCTGAGGATCTAATCTGGTCCCAACATATCGATGCAGCTATAAAGAAGGCAAGACAGCGACTATATTTTAGGAGTTTGAAGAGATTTGGTATGTCAACAAAAACACTCAAAAACTTCTATAGTTGTACCGTGCTGAGTGTTCTGACAGGCTGCATCACTGTCTGGTATGGCGGGGGGTGCTACGGCACAGGACCGAAAGAAGCTGCAGAGGGTCGTAACTTTAGTTGGCTCCATCTTGGGTACTAGCCTACAAAGTACCCAGGACATCTTCATGGAATGGTGTCTCAGAAAAGCAGCGTCCATTATTAAGGACCTCCAGCACTCAGGGCATGCCCTTTTCTCACTGTTACCATCGGGTAGGAGGTACAGAAGCCTGAAGGCACACACTCAGCGATTCAGGAACAGCTTCTTTCTCTCTGCCATCTGATTCCTAAATGGACATTGAACCTGTGAACACTGCCTTACTTTTTTAACATATATTATTTCTGTTTTTGCATGATTTTTGATCTATTCAATATGCATATACTGTTATATATTTATTTATTTTTCTTGTTGCATAGAACTGCTACTGCAGTTCAATTTTCATGACACATGCCGGTGATAATAAACCTGATTCTGATTCTGATCAGGGTTGTGTCACTTGGTTCAAGAACTGAATATTTGAAAGGAAGTAACTGTTCTTGAACCTGGTGGTGTAGGATTTTGCGCTTCTGTACGCCTTGAAATATTTTGAGGTTATGAAAGGTGACAAGTAGAAGAAACTATCCACTGACATTTACTACAAACCCACTGAGGCCCACATCTACTTGGGTGACACATTTCCCACACCGTTTCTTGTAAGGATGTCATCCTTATCTCCCAGATTCTCCATCCCTGCTGCACCTACTCTCGGAGCAGGCTTTCCGTATGGCATTCTTTCTAGAACCACTAGATTCTGGAATGGCACTCCACAGAAGGCAGTGTTGGGTCTGCTGCTTTTCACGTTATATGTTAATGATCTGGATGAAGGAATTGATAGCTTTGTGAAGAAGTTTGCGGATACAAAGACCGGTGGAGGGGCAGGTAGTGTTTAGGAAGCAGAGAGTCTGCTGAAGGACTTCGACAGATTAGGAGAATGGGCAAAGAAACGCCAGATGGAATACATTGTAGAGATGTGTATGATCATGCACTTTGATAGAAGGAATAAAGGTGTACAATATTTGCTAAATGGGGACTGAATTCAGACTGTGCAAAGGGTCGTGGGAGTCCCCATGCATGATTCCTTGAAGGTTAACCTGCAGTTTGAACCAGTAGAAAGGAAGTCAAATGCAAGTCAAATTTCAAGAGGATTAAAATATAAAATCAAGGATGTAATTTTAAGGCTTTATTAGGCATTGGCCAGACCACATTTTAAGTATTGTGAGCAGCTTTAAGCTCCATATCTAAGAAAGGATGTACTGGCATAAGAGTGGGTACAGAGGAGTCTTGTGAGAGTGATCCTGGGAGTGAAAGGGTTAATGTATAAGGAGTGTTTGATGGCTGTGAGTCTGTACTCACTGGAATTTTTTTAGATCTCCAAATACAGAAGTGTCTCATTGCTTTTCAACAACTATAATGCACTTCAAGCAAAGAGAAGTCTAAGAGAATGGTGAGTTAGCAAGAGATGAGGTGACTACGTGATCATTGTAATCAATTATGAGGCACCGAGGATCAGTGCTTATAATAAGTCATTCATTTCTTAAATTAATCCTGTAATCCCTCAGCTGCACCCCTTGCAATTGAACTCACCCCCATGAGCCCCTTAGAAGCTTCCACTGCCTCCAGTGGGGTGATGTTATCCACTATGGTAACCATGGTCTAGCTAGTGAATGTAGAGAGTATGTTTCCAGTAGCGGGGGAGTCTAGGACCACAGGGAACTGCCTTTAGAACAGAGATGAGAAGGAATTTCTTTAGCAAGAATTCATTTGCTGCAGAAGCCAAGCAAAGTCATTGGGTACATCTAAATTGTCCCATGATCCTCTCATATCCCTTTTGCAAATCAACTGTCCAGCTCTTGGCTCCATCCCTCCCCCTCCTGTCTTCTCCTATCATTTTGGATCTCCCCCTCCCCCTTTCAAATCTCTTACTAGCTCTTCTTTCAGTTAGTCCTGACGAAGGTTCTCGGCCCGAAACATCGACTGTACCTCTTCCTAGAGATGCTGCCTGGCCTGCTGTGTTCACCAGCAACTTTGATGTGTTGCTTGAAATTCCAGCACCTGCAGAATTCCTCGTGTAAAGCTGAGGTTGATAGGTTACGGGAGAAAGCAGGAGAATGGGGTTGAGAGGGAAAATAAATCTGCCATGATGGAATGATGGAGCAGATTCAAGGGACAAATGGCTTAATTCTGCCCCTATGTCTTATGGTCTTGTGTTCATTCCAGGATAGCTGAAATGTATTTTTTAAGGAAACGTGGCTTCCCTTCTGCTGTGGTTGATGGAGTACACTTGCATTTCCTCATCCCCCTCCCTCCAAACAGAACAGAGTTTGTATTCTCCAGCCCCCACCTTTTGCCCTATTAGCCTTTGCATCTAGCACAATATTCTTTGCTGTTTCTGCCAACTCCAACAGGATCCCACCAATAGCCACATCTCCTCATCCTTACCCCTTTGCATCTTCTGTGGGGGCCACTTGGTCATCCATCACACCTCTCCCTAACACTGGTACTTTGTCCAAAACTGTAGGAGGTACAATACTTATTCTTACATTTGTCCCTCACCAACATCCAGAGACCTAAACGGCCATGCCAGGTGGGACAGAGATTCACATGCACCTCTGCCAACCTTGTCTATTGCTTCTGGTGCTCCCGGTGCAGCCTCCTCTACACAGGTGGCTGTGTGATTGAATGAATGATGATTTTGCAGAGTACCTGTGTTCTGTCTGCAATGACCATCCCGAGTTCCCAGATGCACGTCATTTTCAACTCCTCTTCCCATTTCTGCACCTCCTCCACTGTCAGAATGAGGCCCAACACAATCTAGATGAATTCCTCATGTAACCCTACAACGCAGTGGCACGAACATTGAAATTTCTAATTTCAGGTAACACTTACTGTAACTTCTGTGTGTTACTTTTGTTCTTCTTCCAATCCACCTCTGGTCCTTATGTTTTTGTACCTTTTACTAAAACACCAAATCCTTCATTTTCATCCCCCTTCTCCTCCTGGTTCCACCCAGCTCCTACCCACTCACTTCATCTATCTGATCCCTTCCTCCTGGTTTCCATCTGCCTTTCATCTCTCCACCAATGGTCGCCAGTATCACCTTTCTAACTTAACAAATTCCAGCTCTGGTTATCATTGTGTTCCCACCTATCACTCTCCAGCAGCTGTCCCCAACTCCATTCCTCCTCCTTCTCCACCTGGCTCCTTTATCCTGCCATCCTTCACCTCTCTTCAGTCTACATATCACCTACCTTCCCCCTCGCCTCATTATACTGGTTACTTTGCACATGGTTGCAAAGAGGGTACTCACCCAGTGTGGGCAAATGGGACCAGCTCGGTTAGATATCCTGGCTGGCATGGACAAGTTAGATGGAATGGCTTGTTTCTGTGTTGTACAAGTCTATGACTATCTTCCCATTCCCTTCTCTGTCCTGATGCAAGATCTCATTCTGCAATGTTGACAATTCCTGCATCACAGATGCTGCTCGACATGCGAGGTTCCTAAAGCATTTTGTTTTGCTCCAGATTCCAATATTTGCAGTCTTCTGTACATCTAAGATGAAGATTTTCTGTATTTCATAGGGACAGCTATCAGCTACAATAGAAATTGCATATGAAAGGGAAGTATAATATATTTTTGGTTCTTCTGATACCATAAAGTTAATTTGAACTTGCTGAGGCTGGGTGCATCAAGGAAACTCTCAGGTTTGTTGTGGCAGTCAGATTCAGACTGGTTTATAGCACATGTTATACTTAACCAAGTGGCAATTTTCTAAAGGTAATAGCATATCCAATAAACTTAAAGCAACATTTACAATACCACACACTAATATAGGTATGAAGACATATAGGATGCAAAGCTATGGCTTTGTGGGGAAGCAAACTTTACATCATTAGATCTTTACTTGTGTAAACTCTCTTGATTGATATAATCAATCATTGTTAAAATTCAAGATTGCATATTCAAAGGAAATATGGATGGACAAGAAATGAATTAAGTATAGTGGTTATAGATCTGTAACATTTGAAACACTCCCTTTTCCTTTAGACTGCTGCACCATACAGCAAGGTACACATAACAGAAAATAGTGCTTTGTATTTCTAATAGAAAGTACTCAAAATTCCATGGAGAAATGAGAACTGGTGAAAGATCACTGACCTCAAATGTCAGCTTTCTCTGGACCTGAATAATTTTAATTAATTTGCAAAATAATCGCAGCATTTTCTATTTCTACTTCAGACATTTCACTCCCACATTTTTCTTACAGCCATATTTAAAATGCCCTTTACCATCGTGCTTTAGTGTACATATCTTGCATATTAATACATTTTTCAATTAAGGTTAGTCTACATGTACTGGTGGACTTGGTTATGCTGGACAACTTCTGGCCCTTATGACTGATATTCCAACAAAAGTACATCATCAATCCTGAATCCTTTATCTCAGACACAATGTCACCAAAGCATAGGTTACTTTATAGAGGAAAATCAGTGTAGGAGAAAGTTAAAAATCATACTATTGCTTTATCATCTAAGTTGTTATGATTTGCGAATATCCCTCAGGATTTGATACAATGAAAAGAGTTTGGTGATGTATACCAAACCCTCAGCCTCAGTCTCATTGTTTGGATGTCATTGCAAATCTGAGATTTAGGATCCTATGAAATGTAAATCTAAATCGAGACTTGCCAGGTTAGGACACAACTTTCACATCAGCAGAATGACATTGGCCGTACATTTTGCTTTTCAATTTATCCTATCTATAGGCTGAACAAATAGGAGGAACACAGATTAAATGCCCCAAGAACAGGCAAAGAACATGAATTACAGCCATCCAGTAGTTAGCCAGTAGCCATCCAATATTTTTTAATAGTTCGATGCCAGAGGGTTCTATAACTTGTCACACTTAAAATAATACTATTTACAAATAAAGATGGGCATTCTTCAGACCTTTCAATAAACCCTTATAAAGGCAACTAACTGTTAATGAAACATCTGCATTGAAGCTCTATCAATATATTACCTGGGATACTCAGTCCAGTAGAAAGGTCCTTGCCTTCATCAGAGACTTTTCCATCTATGTAAACTCTCCATACGCCACCTGTGCTATTCCACGTGATGGAAATGTGGTGCCATTTCCCATCATTGACTGAGGGACAATCAGTTACCTTCTCCTTGCCATTGATGTACAACACCCAACTGATCGGGAGAAATGGAAAGAATAGTTAGCTCTGCAATTAAGGCAGTGCCATCTGACCTGTTCTTTATCATCAATATGTCAGAACAACTAATCCTTGAAACAAATGCAATGGATAAATTACTTGAAATTAGTTCGTAAATCAATTTGCGAAGTCAATCTATATAATATTGCAGGGGTTCCTAAGCACAACAATCTTCAGCTGTTTCACCCACAGTATAACTTTCTCTCTATTACACGTCAGAAGTAGAAACATTTGCTGATTATTGCACAATTTTTAGTTCCATTCACAACATCTCAGATTGTCCTCAAGCTGTCCCTGTCTGCAAAATGTCAGACATGGGCTGCTAAATGGCATATAGTATTCACAACATCTCCAAGAAGAGTAAGTCTAATCACCTATAATTTATATATCCAAGTCACATAAATACAACAAAAACAGTAGAAGCAGGTCAGAGGCTGGATATTCTGTGTCTAGTGACTGGTCCCCTAACTTTCCAAAGGCCTTTCACTATTTTCAAGATACATCAAGAGACTGATGGAATAATCACAAGGTCAAAAATACAGGAACTCCCTACCCAATGCACATCGATTCTTTAATATTTCTAATTTTTCCATAATCTATTAAACAACATAAGAGGGTAATTTCTAAGCTAATTTAATTGTTTGTTGCATATTAGCAATGATGTCATAGCTGCTTTCTGGTGAGAGAGGAAAATAATGTGTGTTCTGATCCTTATATGATATTCACATGTCATACAAATTTGCTTTCAACAGTTAGTCATAATCTCAGCTTCTGAAAGGTCTTTAAGGTGGATAATTACTTCATTCAAGAGATTAATCAGTACCAATAATATCTGTCTGTAGTCATTCAATGTTCTATTTTAAATCATTAAATATGGCTTTGTAACTTTAAAATATCTCATCAGCATGGAAAAATTACAATTTTAATGAAAATAAATGGAGTTTCAGTCGCACAATTTTAAAACAAAAACTAAGATTTTTTAATGCTTTATGTAACGTTTTTAGACTGAACATGTATGATGTTAGAGATTCAGGATTAGAAATATATAATTTATTGAGATTTTAAAGATCCTATAATCAAATTCTTAGGATGTTCCATTGTTCAAGAAAGGCTCTAAGAACAAGCCATAAATTATAGGCTGGTGAGTCTGATGTCAACAGTTTTTTAATAGTTAATTAATTTTTAAATAATCAATATTTCAATTATTAGAAGGTCTTCTAAAGGACAGGATATACTATTATTTGGATACACCGGGCCTGATTAGGGATAGTCAACATGGCTTTGTTCATGGTAGATCATGCCTAACCAATCTTGTAGAGTTTTTTGAGGAGGTTACCCTTGTAAGTTGATGAAGGATAGGCCATGGACATTGCCTGCATGGATATTAACAAGGCCTTTGACAAAGTCCTGTGTGGGAGCTGGTCACGAAGGTCCAGTTGCTTGGCATTCAGGTAGTAAATCGGCTTTAACAGTGACTTTGGGAGAGAAACCAGAGAGAGGCAGTCTCTCTGACTCTAAGCTTATGATTAGTGGTATTTCACAGAGTTCGGTGCTGTGTCTGTTGCTCTTTGTCATTTATGTCATCAGTCTGGATGATAGTGTGGCAAACTGGATCAACAAATTCGCAGATGACACCAGTGTGAGTGTAATGGATTGTGAGAAAGATTATCAAAGCTTGCAGAGGGATCTTTACCAGCTGCAAAAACGGCAGATATGGAATATATGGAATTTATATAAGGAATATATGGAATTTAATATAGACAAGTGTGAGGTGGTGCAGTTTGCGAGGACAAACGTAGGTAAGACTTACATGGTAAATGATAAGGCACTGATGAATGTGCTAGAACAGGGGGATCTGGGAATTCAGATCCATAGTTCTTTGAAAGTGGCATTACATGTAGGTAGGGTCAAAAAGAGAGCTTTTGGCACATCGGCTTTCGTAAATCAGGGTATTAAGTATAGAGTTGAGATGTTACGTTGAAGTTATGTAAGACTTTGGTGAGACCAAATTTGGAGCATTGTGTGCAGTTTTGGTCACCTACCTATAGGAAAGATATCAATAAGATTTAAAGAGTACAGAGAAAATTTACAAGGATGTTGCTGAGACTTGAGGACCTGATTTATAAGGAAAGTTTGAATAGGTGACGGTTTTTTTTACCTGGAGTGTAGGAGATTGAGGGTAGATTTGATAGAGGGATGCAGAATTATGAGGGCTATAGATAAGGTAAATGTAAACAGGCTTTTTCTTTAGAAGTTTGGTGAAACTAGATCTAGCAGTCATAGATTAAGGGTGAAAGGTGAAATATCTGAGGGGAACCTGTGGGTGATCTTCACTCAGGTGCAAGTGTGGAATAAGCAGCCTGCGGAAGGGTGGGTGTGGATTTGATTGCAACATCTGAGAGATGTTTGGATAAGTACATAGATGGAGGGGTAGAAGGATTATTGTCCAGGTGTAGGCCATTGGGACTAGGAGGAGTAACAGTTCAACATAGATTAGATGGGCTGAAGGACCTGTTTCTATGTTGTAGTGTTCTATAACTCTATGCATCCAATATCTTATAGTGAGTTTTACTGTTTTAGCCTCTGTGTTTCCAGTAACTGCATTTGTCTTCCTATGAGTAAATACATCTGTTGGTTTCAGCCTGTATATGGCATTTTGCACTTTTTGAATGGTTAGTAGTCATGCCATTTGATCACTGTTGACCATCATTAACTGAGAATAATTTCTTATTTACGGCTCCTTATGTCAGATAAAGTTTGTGTAAGGGTTGCATTTTGAAATACATAGTAAATTTGCATCTGTGAAAGGATTTATTCCAAAGGACAAGGTCTTGAGATAAATACTGATACATAACAGGCCGTTAAGATCACCCTCTATTAGGTGAATGATAACAGGCCGTTAAGATCACCCTCTATTAGGTGAATGATACCAAGAATTGCAATTAGTTATTAGTGTAATTGAATTTACCCATTGTAATCTGTTAGCAGGAAGGCATTGTCGCAGTCAGTATTCAAGGCATAGGAAATTGGAGTCCCATAGTTTGTGGTATCTGAAGATTTCATCCAGAAAGCACAGGTAAGTGCACTGAGCGTCGGTAAGCCATTATCTAATAGAACATAGCCATAGATCCCCGAAACATCAAAATCCAGGTTGAAGTTGGAGGACATCTCTACAGAAAGAGGACAGAATTAGCTCACAACATGTAATGAGGAAACAAAGGTGGTGCAGATGGTATCTTAAATGTATAATTACATCAACTCAATTGAATTAAAACTGAGAGGCTCCTATTTAGGACTTTCGTGATGGCATTTTCAAACAATTATTCTTTGTATTTTTGAGAACTCTGAAAACTGGAAGAATTTGCTATGGGCTGCTTTCCCCAACAGCTTTAACAAAGAAACCTATGTTAGAACTGGGTACAACTCTAGATTGAATGCATTAATAGCTAGATATACAATTGCGCAGTAACTGATACAAATATGAGAAGGTAAAGGGTGGTAGTTATCTAAAATGCTGCTTAAAAGGGTTGTGAAGACACAAACCCTCATCATCCTGAAATAGGGCCTGGATGGGTACTACCTGTGCTATGATAGGCAAGGATACAAGCCAATATTTGGGAAGTGGTATCAGGTTGTTTGGCGCCTTCTGGACCAGCAGGCACAAAGGGCAGAATGGCCTCAATCCATGTCATAAATCTCTATGACCCTGTTCTTATTTTGGAAATTACATGGAGAGGGTAATGAACTATCAGCATGAAATAATTGAAAATGGGTGAGGGGGCAATGCTGGATGGACAGTCGATTCAATATTGTGCACTCTGCACTCGTGATCCAAGTTAAAGCCATCATGATCTCTCTGCATCATAGCGTTGAATCACTATTTCAGCTCATGCATGATGTTAACTTGGATTGAGCTTTGGCCTGATACTATAATGGATTGTCGTTAAAACTTACCCATTTCGCATCGGGTCCCATTGAAGCCGGGTGGACATTTGCAGATGTATGAGCCTAGCTTGTCGGTACACACACCCTGGTTCAAGCACGGATTAGATTTGCATTCATCCACGTCTGTTTCACAGAGCAAGCCACCATAGCCTACAGGACATTGACATCTATGTAAAGAAATAAATTAAAAAACAATCAGCATTTTTTTTTAAATCTAAAAACGGAAACAAAGGTATCCTTAAACTGCACTCAGCATTGATACAGCTAAAGCCATATTTATCAGTTATGTTTGTCATACACTTATGTGCATTATGAACTATTTTGCTCCTTAACCTTTCCTTTCATCTCGATGCCATGCCTTCTTTGTAATGGGAGAGGAAGATCAGGAAGAAATGAGCTTATAAACTATTCCTGTTCCATTGTCTATGCTCACTGGGCAAAAAAAATCTTCAGCATCCCGCCTGTTAAACCTCTCAATCTGCTACAGCTCAACATGTGAGGCAGAGATTCTCACCTGAAGCCATTGATGCCATCAATGCATGATCCTCCATTCAGACAAGGCATACTGGTGCATTCATTGATGTTAATTTCACATGTGTCACCTAGGAAACCGGCCTGACACGCACAGTGAAATCCGCCAATCAAATTGTGGCATGCCCCATTGTGGAGGCATGGTTTTGAAAGGCATTCATCAATATCCAGTTCACAATGGGTTCCTGGGGCGAGGGGAGAAAGTAAATAGTTAAACAAGTACAGCAAAGGTGCAACTAACAAAGTCAGAAGTAGAGGGTATCTCTCAGGATTGAGCCTAGAAATCATTTCTATATTGAAAATTGAACTAATGCTTTCCTGGCATAAATGAGAAATAAACTCTTCTTGGGCTTCCAGCCGGGTACAAATATCGATTATAACCGATGATTCAATGAAAAACTCTGCCATCTTCATCAGGGACGATGCGTGGACATGTCTAGTCTGGTGGTATTTATACCCCTGTTGTCTGTCTGTCCTGATTGGTTAGAACTCAACCAATCAGGTTTCTGCTGCCCCACCTTGTTTACAATCAAGTTCTAATTCTTACTTAGACCAAGACTTCATCCTAGTTAAAATTCTTTTCCTCTCTAATTTTATTTCAATAGCTTCCTTCACCAGGCGGTCCCAAAAGCCATTGGTGAGGCACAGTAGTTTTGCGCTGTCGAAGTCAATCCTATGGCCATTGTGAATGCAATGCTCTGCTACCACTGATTTCACCCGGTAACCCAAACAGATACACCTCCTTGATGCAGGTTTCCACTGTGCGTTCCGTCTGGCCGATATACACCGCTCCATGTTCACAGGGAATCCTGTAAACACAGTCACTGTGAGTCCCAGGTCATCTTTGACCCACATAAACTGTGATTAGAGCTTCCTTACAGTTTTGTGGATGGCATTAATCCGATATTTCTACACGATCCTAGTGACCCTTCCAGAAACCGTGGATATATAGTGAACAAGGCGAAGGATGTCAATCAGATCCTTAAAAGGGCCAGCGGAAAAACCAGGAAACCTAACAACGAGGCAGAACCCATCCCTACTGCCTATCTTTCCTATACTTCCACAGTTTCTGAGTAAGAATTGGAATTCGATTGTAAACAATAATGGGACAATGGAAACCTGATTGGATGAAGACTAATCAATCAGAAGGGAGGGATGATAAGGGTATAAATACCACTGGACTAGACATGCCCAGGCATCATCCCTGTTGAAGATGGCAGAGTTTGTTATTGAAACATCGGTTATAATCAATACTTGTACCTGGCTTGAAGCCCAAGATGAGTTTATTTGTCATTTCTATACTATCACTGTATTCTGAATTCATTTGCCTTTATAAATGTAGGATGTGGTTTACTGGGCTGCAATCTTAAATCTGAGTCAGAAAGCTGTGGGATTCACTGCTGAGACTGGAGCACAGAAATCTCAGCTGATTAAGGAAATGGTTCACTGTCAAGGTTATTTTTTTTTCAGACGAAATTCTTATTAGAATTTCATGAAAGACCTCATGGCACTATTTTGAAGTAAGGTGGTGAAGTAAGACCATAAGACTAGAGACACAGGAGCAGTATTGGGGCATTCAGCCCATTAAGTCTGCTCCACTATTTAATCTTGGCTGTTTTTTTTCAACCCTATTCATCCTGTCTTCTTTCTGTAACCTTTAACCCCTTGCCAATCAAGAACCTATCAATTTCTGCCTTAAATAGACAATATGACTTTGCCTCCCCAGCCCTCTGTGATAAAGAATTCCTTAGATTCACAGTCCTGTAGCTGAAGAAATTCCTGCTCATCCCAGTTTTAAAGGATTGCCCTTTATTCTGAGGCTGTGCCTTCAGACCCTAGACTCACCTACAAATGGAAACATTCTCACCACGTCCTCCCTATCCGGTATTCGGTAGGTTTTAATAAGGTACTCCCTTATCCTTCAGACTCCATTGAGCAATGGACGAGGAGGGGATATCATATTTGAACCATCAGTATTTTTTGAACATTAATGTGTTATTGTTCCTGGTATGTTGAACAATATTCATCCCTTAAACAACATTAGTAAAACGGATTAGCTGGTTGTTAACACCATCCTCTGATGGAGGTTTGTCATAGGTATAAGTGGTTTTCTGAACAGTGACTACACTTCCAAAAGTTATTTATTATGAACCATTGTGGCATATTTTGAGAGGGCATAAAAGGTGTTACTGTCTTTCTTTCAGCATTTCTTTTTGTTCACTCGTGATCAGTTTGTCAGCACATAATCCCATCTCGCTAACCAAGCCTTTTGATTTTCTTTTACAATATATGGGTGAATTTGCCCATGTCTATTTGCTGCTGAGAAGGAGGCGGGCCCAAAGGGGGGAATTAAGAGTCAACCAGGTAACATGAGGCTGCAGTCCTGTGCAGGCTAAGGGTCTCAGGTTATCCTGAAAGGTAAGAGGGAACCAGTTCGATTTTCAATTACATTTCAACAATTCTAGCTCCGTGAATATTGGATATATTACATTCAGATTCTATGATAATCAACTGTCCGGGAATAACTGGAATGGTTGTGAAGTAAAAATATACCATTATGTAATTATAATGAGCATAGGGATTCTATTACAGAACCATCGAGAAGGAAAAAGGCTTTCAGTTTTCTTATCCTCACAACAACTTGTATGGGTATCAGATGAAAGGCATTGTTCGTGTGGATAGCCAGAGGCCTTTTCCCAGAGCTGAAATGGCTAACACGAGGGGGCATAGTTTTAAGGTGCTTGGAAGTAGGTACAGGGGGGATGTCAGAGGTGAGTTTTTCCACACCGAGGGTGGTGGGTGCATGGAATGCACTGCCGGCGACGGTGGTAGGGGTGGATGCAATAGGGTCTCTTAAGAGACTCTTAGATAGGTACATGGAGCTTAGAGAAATTGAGGGCTATGCAGTTGGGAAATTCTAGGCGGTTTCTAGCTTAGGTTACATGGTCAGCACAACATTGTGGGCTGAAGGGCCCATAATGTACTGTAGATTTCTTTGTTCTATTGACATAAACTATATTTACAAGGTTGAAATCAGAATTGAGAAGTCATACAATTAAACAGCTGTGCGCCTTTCTCTGTCAAAATGCCAAGGGCTTTTGCTGGTTAACAAGGAGAAGGGATTTCAAACTGAGATCAGACTAGAGGCTCTAAACACAAGATATTTCAACAGGATAAACTTCCTTGTTCAGGAAATGGGGAAAATTTGGAACTCAGTGACACAGGGAGTAGCTGGGATAAATAACAGAGATGCATTGAAATAATAACTAAGTAAAAATATATAGGAGAAAGGAATAGAATTATATATAAGTATACTTATTTAATTTATTTTTATATACGTATGTCTTATTGTAACTGATGGTATTTTTATGTCTTGCACTGTACTGCTGCTGCAAAACAACAAATTTCATGACATATGTCAGTGATATTAAACATGGTTCTGATGGTTGGATGAAACGTCAATGTGGAGCATAAGATCCTGCAGGAACCAATTGGATTGAATCCGTATGCCTCAGCTATACATTCTATTCAATCATTGCATGAATGCACCCTAATTGGTGCTTCTGAAATTTCCTGGGCAATATTGATGTCAGAATTCTAGAAAACAGGGCAGTCCTTGAATAAATTAATAAAACGAAGACCGTAGATTATTTCCTCATTGAGTTATTTTCTGAGGGGTGCAGAGGAGCGACGATGATTTTACCTTTGAACTCGTGAGTGCACTTGCAGTAATAAGCATTAAACCCATCAATGCATTTTCCTTCATTAAGGCAAGGCTGGGAGCTGCATTCATTCAGATCCTCTTCACACAACTGGCCTGGAAAACACCAACACAAGCTTTTGGCCTGGACTTTTGGATTTGCAATTGATTTCAAAGAAAGCCAAGACTTAATGGAATGTGTGAAGCCAATTTCCTCTATTCCAACATCACTACTTAATGTGGACTCTTTAACAGTTAAGAAGAAAGTTAACCGGTAGGTTAAACAACCTATCAAATGAACAATCCTCAGCAAGAAATAAAAAATAAAGATTATACTTAATATTCGATGCAAAGTGAAACACAGCTCAGGATATACATGTCAAATAAATGAAGATGAGACACCAAAAATACTTTTAATATATTCTAATGCTTTAAAAATGATCATGGAATAGAGGGAATGATGCTCTACACATAGCCTTTCAGAACTCAAGAGATTGTTTGCAATTATTATAGACTAGTGTGATGTTAAAGATTCAGCCATCCCTTACTTAATAAGGCTTAAAATTTTCAATTGCTTATGCTGTTCTGATAGTGACAGTGGAGCCATCAGAGAGAGAAAAGAATAAAAGTCTGTTTCTTTCTTGGTGGTGGGGAGTCATGATTTATTACACAGAATATGGAGGGAGTTGTCTTTTGAGATGAGTTCCTAGAACATTTTTGCCACTGAGAAAAAGATACATCTTTTACACAAATGTTGAAAATGATTGAACAAATGGAGAATCAAAAGTATTAAAAAACTGTTCTGTGAAGTGGTAGACAGATGTATGGAGTGCTTTATGGGCTTCCTCAAGTACTGCCAATTGCTGAGATTCTTTCGAGTTAATTAACTCCTTGCCTTGAGATCGCTTATGTAAACTTTTGTTTTGGTAAGACGCCACTGGACTTCCTTATTCATTCATGCATGATGAACGCTGCAATCCTGGTGATCAATTGTCATTTAAAAAGTTCCAGGTGCAATTAGTGAACGAAATAATCCAAAAAACATGTGGTGGAGGGAATCTATTGTTTCTAATTAGGCCAGCAGAAGTTATTCTTGAGCGGTAACTCACCCATAAAACCAGGCTGACACAAGCACACAAATTTCCCAATCCCATCCTGGCAGGCTGCGTTGTTTTGGCAGGGGTCTGAGGCACACTCGTTGATATTTGTTTCACAGTTGGTACCTAATACGTAACACAGGGCATAAATGAAATGCTGCAGCTGAGGTGCGTGGATGAATGGAGTGTGAAAATGTTACACCCACCTGTAAATCCAGGCTGACACACACAAGCATATCCAGACCCGATACTTTCACAACTTCCATTATGTTGGCATGGCTGCATGAAGCAATCATTGAACTCCTTCATATAAAAGAAGAAAAAAATAATTATCCCAGATCACCAAAAATGAGGCTTTCAATATTTATCATATAACGATACAGTAGATGGCCTTTGGCCCATTTACTGCAGGGAAGCAATCCCATCAGCCCAACTTCTCCCTCTCCAAACTTCTTTGCACCTTATTTTCTCTTAAACATGCTCATCTGCTCCCTACAATTCATTTTTCCATTAACCTACACAGAAGGGCAATGAACAGTAGATAATTTACCAACAAACGTGTCAAAGAGAGTCCATGTCAGGGTGAACGGAGGCCCTTGAAGCTGTGAGACAGCAGCAGTAACTGTTGCAACATTGTGGCTTGTAGCTTTTAAGGGATTTATCAATGTTAACCAATGGCTGGATTTGACAATATCACGCTGCTAGTTTCATATGGGAAACAGTCATTTCTACATTTTTTGTTATAGGTCCTCAAAAATAACAGTTGGATGCAATTAAATGATATGGTAGCCATGCAATGTCTAAAGATTATAATCTAATTCCCACTCCTAGAACCTGAGTCTGAAGTACAAGTTGACACCTCAGGTGCAGAACTGAGGGAGTGCTGCATTTGCAGAAGCAGATGTTCTTAAGGAAAGAGATTAAACAGGCTCCTTCTGTCTTTCAAGGTCAAAGAGGTCACTGCAATTTCCATATCAGTTTTTTACACAGAGAGTGGTGAATGCCTGGAATACACTGCCTGGTATGGTGGTA
The DNA here is from genome assembly GCF_963921235.1 of Mobula hypostoma. Lineage (NCBI taxonomy): Eukaryota > Metazoa > Chordata > Chondrichthyes > Myliobatiformes > Myliobatidae > Mobula > Mobula hypostoma. The sequence goes on along the minus strand of NC_086101.1, from coordinate 137,209,741 downwards.
GAAGCAAATACATTTGAGGCTTTTAAGAGATGTTTGGATAGGCACATGAATGTGAGAAAGAGGGAGGGATATGGACATTATGTAAGTAGGAGGGATTAGTGTATGGGTGCTTTCGATTTGCTTTTTGGCCAATATTGTGTGCCGATTGGCCTGCTCCTGTGCTGGACTGTTCTATGTGTTGCTCAGTCAACCTGGTTATCTAGGAATTATTGTGTTACTTTTTGTGAAGCAGCCTTGTGCACACTTGGGCTATCACAGTTCCTGCCTTGTGTGGTTATAATGCTCAGGAATGTGCTAACGTTTTGATAGGTGCAATATAAATGTAGAACTTTGGGGCTGTGATCAATGTAACCAAAACAAGCGTTGTAGAATTAAAATTACTGTATATTCTGAAACAAGCTCTAGCACTTTCGGGTAGGAACTTGCCATGCACTGTACTGAATGATGAAAGAGAACCAGTAGAATAAATTATACAGTACCATTGTGTGGTGATGCCGTAAAGGTGTGTTTATGAAGGAAATTCAAATAACACTTGGGCGTATTCTAAGATCAATTTTAGGTACTGAGAGAAATATTTTCAGAATAGAGAAGGACATTATGAGCGCTTGCCTGTTCCTTGTAAAAAAGTTGAGTCAATCATCTTCTCCTACTCTTAGTGCAGAACCCTGCAAATCTCTTACCTTCAAGTGCTTTTGCTAGATATTGTTTAAAGTCATGAAAAGACCTGCATTCATCACACTTTCAGACAGTACATTCCAGATCTTAAAAACTCACCGTGTAAAGACTTCTGTTGTCCATCTCTCAGACAGATATTCCCCTTTTCTTCCTCTTTGGGGTTGGATGAAGCTAATGCCTCTATCATTTTTAGGCTGCATCATGCGCTATGTACCACATTAATAAAGTGATTCATGTATAAGTATTCTTCATCAAATTTTACCTGATTTGCTCTTGATCTTGATCTTTTCTCCAGAGGTGTTGGTATCAGTAAGCTGGCAGTTTCTGGTATATGCACAGAATTGAAACCTTGTAAAGCAAAAATTATTGTTTATTTTGTATTTGCTTTCTGGATATTTTCGATGTCTGTCATTGCCATTTAACAAAGTAATTGTATGTTTTTTCCTTACCAGAGCAGTCACTATGGGAGGTTGCCCCAGTGACCGTGGTTGTTCCATAGAATGGACAGGCCAGACAGAACGACTTCCCTGAGCTGGGTTGATAGTAATCCCTGGGGCAAGGGTAGCATGGCATTATGCCAGAGCGGGAAATGTGACCTGCAGCACACGGCACTATACATATGGGAAAAGGTAAGGTTTTAAAACTTAATTTAATCACAGTATTACACAAAAACCAGAGCTTTTGTTTCCTTTTCTTGTACTTTTACTTTTCTTCGAATGTTACAGGTTAAACACTGGTTTGGGTGGTCCTGAATTCCACACCACTTGACATGTTGGTGCAGTAGTGAGGGAGTGCCTCATTATCTGTACTATAGCGATGTTAAAGAGGCATTCAGGCAGAAACATCAGCAGGCAGGCAGGGAATAGAGGGATATAAACATTGTGCAGACAGATGAGCCCAGCATCACAGCTAGCACAGATATGATGGGCAGAAGGGCTTGCCCCTTTGATGTACTGTTCTGTGTTCTATGTTTTGTCAGTGCCATCTTTCAGATGAGGTTTTGAATCATTTGGTGTCTCATGTAAGTGTTATACATTCTTCTGCTCTGTAGAAGAACGTATTACACTGCTCTGAAGAGGAGCAGGGTAGATCTTTCTGAAGTCTGATCCAGTATTAATATCACAACCAGCAAGATTTTATTTGGATGTTATCACATTTTCCTTTCTGGGAGTCTATAGTGCAAAATTTGTAGCAGTATTTTCTCCATTACAATGGTGACTATGCTTCAAAAATATTCCAGCAACTGCATAGAGCTTGGGGAGTCCAAATGTTGTGAAAATTGCTGCAAACGTGCAAGTCTTTATCTTCTGAAGGCCTATCATGTATCAGTTTGTATTCTCACAAACTAAACTGTAGGCTGCGTTTTAGGCCCACAGCTCATTTTGTTTTCCAAGCATCAAATAATATTACTTATAAGACACCCAGGAAAACAAAAGCATATTGTAATATTTAATTCTAGAATCTCAAGGCAACTATAGCCAGATGTATGTCTTCAGCACATTGACATAACTGCATATCTCAAGCAGAAAAATCAAATAAAATTTGACATCTTAAAAGAGGTAGTTTTAAGGATGGAAAGAACGGCCAACCAGTGAATGGGTCATGAGGAGAAGAGACGACTTCACACAAGTCTACAGTTGAACATTAACAAAACAGTATTTCGTGGTAGTTTTTGGAGTCTAAACTGCAGCCAATCACTGAATGGGATTCATTAACAAGGGCAAATAAAAATAAGTCTGGGAAGTGGAGTGACCATTGATGGAGAGGACCAGTAATAGAGTGGGGAGATGTTGGCTCATCAGGCATAGGCAAGATCAGGCTTGGATGAGGTAAGTATACGCTAAGTTTCTTCTTCTGTTAGAGCTAGTGAGAAAAACTCCAGGAGTGGTGTTAAGTTCTTTGTATAAGATGTGGTAATTCTGGGAGACTTACAGCCTCCCAGATAACAACATCTGCGCCAGGTGCACTAAGCTACAGTTCCTCAGAGAACATGTTAAGGAACTGGAGCTGCAGCTCGATGACATTCTGTTCATACAGGAGACTGAGGAAATGATAGATGGGAGTTGCAGGTAGTCATCCCTAGGCTGCAGGAGGCAAGTTGTCAGGAGAAGGAAGGGAAATGAGCAGCTGGTACAGAGTACCCCTGTGGCCACTCTCCTCAATAATAAGCATACAGATTTGGATATAATTGAAGAGGAGGATCACTGGGGGGATCTGCAGCAACTGGGTCTCTGGCACTGCGTCTCAGAAGAAACAGAAGTGAAGAGGACAAACACGAGGAATCCTGCAGATGCTGGAAATTCAAGCAACACACATCAAAGTTGCTGGTGAACGCAGCAGGCCAGGCAGCATCTCTAGGAAGAGGTGCAGTCGACGTTTCGGGCCGAGACCCTTCGTCAGGACTGTACAGAGTAAAGAGGACTGCATTTGTATTAGGAGATCCCATGGTTAGAGGAATAGAGATGAGGTTCTGTGGACCTGATAGAGACATCCAGGTGGTATGTTGTCTCCCAGATGTCAGGGTCGGGGATATCTCGGATCAGGTTTGCGGCAATCTAAAGGGGGAGGGTGAGCAGCCAGAAGACTTGGCACTCATGACATAGGTAGAAAAGGCGAGGAGATCCTGAAGAGAGATTTTCGGGAGCTAAGTTGAAAGCTGAGAAGCAGGACTGCCAGGATAGTTAGCTTTGGATTGCTGCTTATACCATGTGCCAATGAGGGTAAGAATCGGGTGATCTGGCAGATGAATGCGTGGCTGAGGAACAGGTGCAGGGGGCAGGGGTTCAGATTTATGGATCATCGTGATTGTTCTGGGGAAAGTATGACTTGTACAAAAAGGATGGGTTGCACCTGAACCTGAGGGGGTTTAATATCCTTGTAGGCCTGTTTGCTAGAGCTGTTTGTGAGGGTTTAAACTAATTTGGTAGGGGTGGGGGTGAGAACTGGAGAGGTGGGGCTGAGGATGGTGCACTTGGTTTACAAACGGGGGCAGTGTGTAGTGAGACTGCTAGCTAGGAGATGCTGATGAAGGAGCAAATTTGCAGTCAACTGGATGAATTGCAATGTAAGTGTAGACAACATTGAAAAGAGTGAAAACAGGACTGAAGGTGATATATTTGAATGCGTGCTGTATACAGAATAAGGTAGGTGAACTTGTAGCACAGGTAGAGATTGGCAGGTATGACGTTGTAGGCATCACTGAGTTGTGGCTGAAAGGTTATATCTGGGAGCTAAACATCCAAGGATGCACATTGCATCAAAAGGACAGGCAGTTAGGCAAAGTGGGTGGGGTGGCTCTGTTGGTAAAATATTAAATCATATCCTTAGAAAGTGGTGACATAGGATTGGAAGGGATGGAGCTAAGAAACTGCACAAGTAAAAAAAACCATGATGGGAGTTAATTACAGACTTCTGAATAGTAACAAAGATATGGGTTACAAAGTATAACAGGAGACAGAAAAGGCATGTGAAAAGGGCAATTCAATATGCAGTTAAATTGGGAAAATCCGGTTGGTGCTGGATCCTAAGAGGGGGAACTTGTAGAATGCCTGCAAGATGGCTTTTTAGAGCAGCTCATGATTAATCCCACTAGGGTATCAGATATTCTGGATTGGGTGTTGTGCAATGAACCAGCAATGATTAGAGAGCTTAAGGAAAAGGAACCCTTAGAAGACAGCGATCATAATATGATAGAATTCACCCTGCTATTTGAGAGGGAGAAGCTAAAGTTCAGGTGCATCAGTATTACTGCGGTGATGTGCCTCTCATGTGGGATGTGGCAGTCTTGGGGGAACGCCCCTCTCCCGCAGAGTCACATCTGCCAGAAGTGCATACGGCTGGGCGATCTGGAAGACTGTGTAAGGAATCTGGAGCAGCAGCTGGGTGACCTTCGACTCATAAGGGAGAATGAGGCAGTCATAGATGAGAGCTACAGGGAGGTAGTCACACCTAGGCTGTCGGAAGCAGGTCGTTGGGTGACAGTCAGAAGGGGGAAAGCGAAGGTGAGCAGACAGGTAGTGCAGAGCACCCCTGTAGCCATTCCCCTGAATAATAAGTTTACCGTCCTGGATACTGTTGGCGGGGACGACCAACCAGGTGTGAGCCACGATGGCAGGGCCTCCGGCGCTGAGTCTGGCCAGTGGTGCTGAAGGGTGGGACGGAGAAGAGGAGAGCTGTTGTCATTGGAGACTCTATAGTCAGGGGAGCGGACAGAAGATTTTGTGGACATGAGAAGGACACCCGCATGGTTTGTTGCCTCCCAGGTGCCAGGGTCTGGGATGTCTCTGACCGGGTGCACGGCATCCTGGTACGAGAGGGAAAGCAACCAGAAGTCGTGATACATGTTGGGACCAATGACATAAGCAGGAAGAGGGATGAGGTCCTGAAGTGTGAGTTTCGGGAACTAGGCAGAAGGCTGAACAACAGGACCTCAAAGGTGGCGTTCTCAGGATTGCTGCCAGTGCTACGTGACAGTGATGGTAAGAATTGGAGGAGATGGCAGTTGAATGCATGGCTGAGGAGTTGGTGCAGGGAGCAGGGTTTTAGGTTTTTGAATCATTGGGATCTCTTCTGGGGAAGGTGGGACCTGTACAGATTGGATGGGTTGCACCTGAACTCGAGGGGGAGCAATATCCTTGCAGGTAGGTTTTCTAGCATGGTTTGGGAGGGTTTAAACTAATTTGCAAGGGGGATGGGACCCGAAGCGATAGAGCAGTGAAAGAAGTGCATGGAGTAAAGGCAGATCTAACATAGGGAGGCCTTGAGGAAAGAGAAGCAGAATAAACGGTGTAAAGATAGTAAGGCAGAAGGGCTGAAGTGTGTGTACCTCAATGCAAGAAGCATCAGGAACAAAGGTGATGAACTGAGAGCTTGGATACATACATGGAATTATGATGTAGTGGCCATTATAGAGACTTGGCTGGCACCAGGGCAGGAATGGATTCTCAATATTCCTGGATTTCAGTGCTTTAAAAGGGATAGAGAGGGGGGGAAGGGGAGGAGGGGTGGCATTACTGGTCAGGGATACTATTACAGCTACAGACAGGGTGGGTAATGTAGTAGGATCCTCTTTTGAGTCAGTATGGGTGGAAGTCAGGAACAGGAAGGGAGCAGTTACTCTACTGGGGGTATTCTATAGGCCCCCTGGTAGCAGCAGAGATACAGGGGAGCAGATTGGGAGGCAGATTTTGGAAAGGTGCAAAAATAACAGGGTTGTCATCATGGGTGACTTTAACTTCCCTAATATTGATTGGCACCTGATTAGTTCCAAGGGTTTAGATGGGGCAGAATTTGTTAAGTGTGTCCAGGACGGATTCCTGTCACAGTATGTGGACAGGCCAACTAGGGGGAATGCCATACTAGATCTAGTACTAGATAATGAACCGGTTCAGGTCACAGATCTCTCAGTGGGTGAGCATCTGGGGGACAGTGACCACCGCTCCCTGGCCTTTAGCATTATCATGGAAAAGGATAGAATCAGAGAGGACAGGAAAGTTTTTAACTGGGGAAGGGCAAATTATGAGGCTATAAGGCTAGAACTTGCGGGTGTGAATTGGGATGATGTTTTTGCAGGGTAATGTACTATGGACATGTGGTCGATGTTTAGAGATCTCTTGCGGGATGTTAGGGATAAATTTGTCCCGGTGAGGAAGATAAAGAATGGTAGGGTGAAGAAACCATGGGTGACAAGTGAGGTGGAAAATCTAGTCAGGTGGAAGAAGGCTACATACATGAGGTTTAGGAAGCAAGGATCAGATGGGTCTATTGAGGAACATAGGGAAGCAAGAAAGGAGCTTAAGAAGGGGCTGAGAAGAGCAAGAAGGGAGCATGAGAAGGCCTTGGCAAGTAGGGTAAAGGAAAACCCCAAGGCATTCTTCAATTATGTGAAGAATAAAAGGATGACAGGAGTGAAGGTAGGACCGATTAGAGATAAAGGTGGGAAGATGTGCCTGGAGGCTATGGAAGTGTGCGGGGTCCTCAATGAATACTTAGCTTTGGTGTTCACCAATGAGAGGGAACTTGATGATGGTGAAGACAATATGAGTGAGGTTGATGTTCTGGAGCATGTTGATATTAAGGGAGAGGAGGTATTGGAGTTGTTAAAATACATTAGGATGGATAAGTCCCCGGGGCTTGACGGAATATTCCCCAGGCTGCTCCACGAGGCGAGGGAAGAGATTGCTGAGCCTCTGGCTAGGATCTTTATATCCTCGTTGTCCATGGGAATGGTACTGGAGGATTGGAGGGAGGCGAATGTTGTTCCCTTGTTCAAAAAAGGTAGTAGGGATAGTCCGGGTAATTATAGACCAGTGAGCCTTACGTCTGTGGTGGGAAAGCTGTTGGAAAAGATTCTTAGAGGTAGGATCTATAGGCATTTAGAGAATCATGGTCTGATCAGGGACAGTTAGCATGGCCTTGTGAAGGGCAGATTGAGTCTAACAAGGCTGATAGAGTTCTTTGAGGAGGTGACCAGGCATATAGGTGAGGGTAGTGCAGTGGATGTGATCTATATGGATTTTAGTAAGGCATTTGACAAGGTTCCATAATGTAGGCTTATTCAGAAAGTCAGAAGGCATGGGATCTAGGGAAGTTTGGCCAGGTGGATTCAGAATTGGCTTGCCTGCAGAAGGCAGAGGGTCGTGGTGGAGGGAGTACATTCAGATTGGAGGACTGTGACTAGTGGTGTCCCACAAGGATCTGTTCTGGGACCTCTACTTTTCGTGATTTTTATTAACGACCTGGATGTGGGGGTAGAAGGGTGGGTTGGCAAGTTTGCAGACGACACAAAGGTTGGTGGTGTTGTAGATAGTGTAGAGGATTGTCAAAGATTGCAGAGAGACATTGATAGGATGCAGAAGTGGGCTGAGAAGTGGCAGATGGAGTTCAACCCGGAGAAGTGTGAGGTGGTACACTTTGGAAGGACAAACTCCAAGGCAGAGTACAAAGTAAATGGCAGGATACTTGGTAGTGTGAAGGAGCAGAGGGATCTGGGGGTACATGTCCACAGATCCCTGAAAGTTGCCTCACAGGTGGATAGGGTAGTTAAGAAAGCTTATGGTGTGTTAGCCTTCTTAAGTTGAGGGATAGAGTTTAAGAGTCGCAATGTAATGATGCAGCTCTGTAAAACTCTGGTTCGGCCACACTTGGAGTACTCTGTCCACTTCTGATCGCCTCACTATAGGAAGGATGTGGAAGCATTGGAAAGGGTACAGGGGAGATTTACCAGGATGCTGCCTGGTTTAGAGAGTATGCATTATGATCAGAGATTAAGGGAGCTAGGGCTTTACTCTTAGGAGAGAAGGAGGATGAGAGGAGACATGATAGAGGTGTACAAGATAATAAGAGGAATAAATAGAGTGGATAGCCAGCGCCCCTTCCCCAGGGCACCACTGCTCAATACAAGAGGACATGGCTTTAAGGTAAGGGGTGAGAAGTTCAAGGGGGATATTAGAGGAAGGTTTTTTACTCAGAGAGTGGTTGATGCGTGGAATGCACTGCCTGAGTCAGTGGTGGAGGCAGACACACTAGTGAAGTTTAAGAGACTACTAGACAGGTATATGGAGGAATTTAAGGTGGGGGGGGTTATATGGGAGGCAGGGTTTGAGGGTCGGCACAACACTGTGGGCTGAAGGGCCTGTACTGTGCTGTACTATTCTATGTTCTATGTTCTTAAAGGGAATTACAGAGGCATGAGAGAGGAACAGGATGGGGTGGGGAAGTTGATGGGGAGGGGACACTAGTAGGGATGACAGCAGAGCAGCAATGGCTAGAATTTCTGGGAGCAATTGGAAAGGCGCAGGATACATCACAAAGAAGAAGCACGATGTAACGGTGGCTGACAAGGGAAGTCAAAGCCAACATATGAGCTGACAGGGCATATGATAGAGCAACAATTAGTGGCTGGCTGCCAGTGGTGTTCCACAGGGGTCTGTGTTGGAACTGCTTCTTTTTACTTGATATGTCAATGATTTTGATGATGGAATTGATAGCTTTGTGTCCAGGTTTGTGGATGATACGAAAATAGGTGGGTAGTATTGAGGAAACAGGAATGCTGCAGAAGGACTTGGACAGATTAAGAGAACGGGCAAAGAAGTGACAAATGGAATCCAGTGTTGAAAAGTGTATGGTCATGCACTTCGGTAGAAGAAATAAAAATGTGGACTATTTATTGAATGGAGAGAGAATTCTAAAACCTTAGGTGTAAAGGGACTTGTGAGTCCTCATGCAGGATTTCCTATAGGTTAATTTATAGTTTGAGTTGGTGGAGAGGAAGCTAAATGCAGTGTTAGCATTCATTTTGAGAGGACTAGAATGTAAAGGCAAGGATGTAATGTTGAGGCTTTATAAGGCATGGGTAAGGCCTCACTTGGAGTACGGTGAGCAGTTTTGGGTCCCTTGCCTAAGATTGAATGTGCTGGCATTGGAAAGGGTTCGGAGGAGTTCATGAGAATGAATCAGGGAATGAAAGTGTTACCATATTTGGTCTGATTGATGGCTCTGGGCCTGTACTCACCGGAATTCGGAAGAATGAGGAGGGATCGCAATGAAACCTATCGAACGTTGAAAGGCCTAGATGGAGTTAAAATGGAGAAGATGTTTCCTGTTGGGGGGAGTCTAGGATCAGAGGACACAGCCTCAGAATAGAGGGACAACCATTTTGAACGGAGAGGAGGAGGATATTCTTTTGCCAGAGAGTAGAGAATCTGTGGAATTTATTGGCACAGTGGACTTTGGAGGTCAAATTATTGGGTATATTTTAAGGTAGAGGTTGGTAAGTTCTTGATTAGTCAGGGCATGAATGGGTATGGGGAGAAGCAGGAGATTGGGGCTGAGAGGGAAATAGATGAAACAGAGGGGCTTACTCGATGGGCCAAATGGCCTAATTCTGCTCCTATATCATGGTCTTATAGAAAGGTAGGGATGTAATTTAAGAACTTAGGGCCTCGGCACAAATAATTATGACTTAACAGTTCTAACAGTGTAACAAAACCAAAGCACATGGCAGACTCAGTTCTTAAACTACCATAGACAATACACCTAGTTATCAAATTTTTATCTTATTTGAGATTCATGTTTAGATTTTGTCTGGATAGTGACCACAATAATGGGATCCCTAAGCCGTTGAAGACTGAAAGCACCTCATATTGTGTAACCGTTATTTAGTGTGCGTCAACAAGACAACAGGAAATACACAAGTCACAAATTGCAATTAAAGTTATATACCATTGAAACAAAGCAGTTCTTCATCAGTGGCTGCTTGGTTAACTGATGATTTTGTTGTTCTATACCCTTTCTGCAAGCTAAATTTAGACATCTTTAAATTAGAACATAAAACATAGAACAGTACAGAACAGGAACAGACCCTTCAGCTCACAATATTGTACCAAATTAGCTAAACAAATCAAAATAAAAACCCCCAAAAATGAATCCCTCCTATCTATATAATGTCCAGATCCTTTCAGTTTCCTCATATTCAAGTGTCTATCTAAATGTCTCTTAAAAGTCTCTAATGTATTTGCCTCTACCACCATACCAGGCGGCACTGTGTGAAAAACGTACCCCTCACTTCCCCCTCTCACTTACAATACACGTCCTCTGGTATTAGGCATTTCTAGCCTGGGAAAAAGATACTCCCTTTTTACTCTATCTACGCCTCTCATAATCTTATAAACCTCTATCAGATCTCCCCTCAGTCTCCGCTCTCTAGATAAAACAACCCAGGTCTGCCCAGCCCCTCCAAACCAGGCAGAATCTGGTAATCCTCTTCCTCACCCTTTCCAAAGCTTCAACATCCTTCCTATAGTGGGGTGACCAAAAATGTGTGGCCTCACCAGAGTTCTATAAAGTTGCAACATAACCTCTTGACTTTTGAACTCAATGCCTCCACTAATAAAAGCATACCATTCTCTAAACAAACAAGAGAAAACATGCAGATGCTGGAAATCCAAGCAACACACACAAAATGCTGGAGGAACTCAGCAGGCCAGGCAGCATCTATGGAAAAGAGTACAGTCAATGTTTCGGGCCGAGACCCTTCATCAGGACCTGAGTTCCTGCAGCATTTTGTGTGTGTTGTTTACATTCTCATAACATTTGGCATTTGCCTTTTACAGATATGATGATTATTTTAGCAATCAAGTAAAAAAGTACAGATGCTGGAAGGCTGAAATAAAAAATTTAAAAAAACAGAAAATGCCCCCAGAACTCAGCAGGTCAGACAACGTTCGTGAAAAGAGAAACCAGTCAATATTTCAGGCTAAATGCTCTTCATTGGAACATAAAAGAAGAGAGACAGCAAGTTAGTCTAAATGGTAGTGAAGTTGGGGGAGTGTTATGGGTGGAGCAAAGGGAATGTTTATTTTAAGTTAAGTTAGGCTTTATAACAATAAACCCTTACATTAATATTGCACTTCCATGAGCTTAGAGGCAATGAACCATAGTCACTACTTTAATGTTGGAAGCAGAGTGGGCAACTTGCTCACAGGAAGCTCTCGCACTAACAACACAAGGGATGAAGCAATATGTTTCTGTGATGCTGATTAAGATTCAATCATTGCCCTTGGTCTCGCGAATGGCTCTGTGTGTTTCTTTGAAATAATACTATGGGATCCCTTCCATTCACTTGAAAAGTCAGTCTGCTCAACCGAAAGATGGCAACTCTGACAGTGTGGTACTTTGATGAGAAGTCAGCCTAGTTTGACATGGTGATGAAAGAATGCTATCTACTCAGCAGAGATGATGCTATAAGATTTCTCTAGACTACCTCCACATTCAAAAACTTCAATGGCTCCTCTTTTCACAGTGGTCAATTTATCTGGACACTGAAGGCACTCCCTTGCATTATAATCCGGCTGAAAGGTTCCCAATGGGCAGGATTCACAGGTCTCCAGGCCATTTGGAGAGTAGGTTCCAGGTTTGCATTGACCTGATTAAGCAAGATGAAGAAAAGTGGTTAGCAGAATGTAAAACAGAAGAGTCTTATTTCCAAATACTTTAGCAAATGTTCATTTTCAGTCCTTGATTATTTATAAGAGTAAATAAGCTACTCTATTGTTAACTATTTGGAGGGAGTTTAAGGCAAGTCAGATCTGTTTTACAATGGCTTCAGAATCCCGTTTTTGATGACAGCTTTTAAATTGTGAGCTCAGTGCATCATAACATTTTAAAACCTGATTTATATTTGTAGGTTTTGGTGCAATTCATGATGGCAACTTCCAGGTTTAGAAATCAAACACTCTCACAGTTCAGGCATCAACAATGTCCTCAAGCCCTCAGATGTTAGTGATGACACATTCCAAAACTGGGGAACGTGTTTCCTTTACTTCTGTGCCTGTATTAAGAGTTAGGACACTTCCAATATAAAAACACAGTGTGGTGTCTTGCTTGAATAATCAATATGTACAAATCTACTGTGCCACCCAGCAATGCAGGCAAAACTCTCAGTTCCATTTATTGAAGTTTACCCAGGCCACTGTCTGTAAACTCTGTGCCTTACCCTTGCATTCATCTGTGCTCCTGCTGTGCATGTACTCGGTTGATGTTCCAGAAGGACACATCTTGCACTCCATTTGTCCTTCCAGATCCTGATAGGACCCAATCCAGCAGCTCTCACAATCGCTGTGTTCCAGTGAGTAAAATGTCCCCACAGGGCAGTTCACTATAAGATTTCGCACGGGACAAAGAGAGACCATAAGATAATGTACAAAAGGCAGTAAGTCCATTTATATGAACTGCTGTATAAGAAACATTTTTATCCTGGAATGAATCAGGTGTAGTGTAGTGAACCCGTTTTTCCATGCCAAGATGAGTGTTGAAGTCAAAGGGAGGGTATTCTAAGTGCAGTATGAAACCTGTTCTCATTGGTTTCTGTTTTAAGACCTTCCCTTCCCTTTGCTCTCTCTAAATTGAATATGTAAATGGCTAACCCAATAATTAAATACACTGTACGAATATGGTTTCAATTTCGTAAATTTTTTGGTTTGAATAAATTTATTTTATCAAGTCCTATTATGTCTCATTTTTTTTCCAACCCTCTGTTATGGATCAAGCCTTTTTGATATGGAAAATGAAGGCATAATATGTTTTCGTGATTTATTCTCTGATAACTGTTTCATGTCTTTTGAACAGTTGTCCAATAAATATAATTTGCTCAGATCCCATTATGTTAGATATTTACAAATAAGAAACTTTTTAAATACTATGCTTTTTACCTTTCCAACTTCATACTCAGCTGATATCATGGAAAATACTTTAGGTTTAAATCCTTATCAGAAGGGTTTAATAGCAATTATTTATGACATAATTATGAAATCACAACCAGGCATATCCGATAAAATTAAGAATGAATGGGAAAGGGAACTTCAACTTCAATTATCTATAGAGAAATGAGAGAAAATTTTTCAATTAGTTAGTTTTTCTATTGTATGTGCTAAACATACATTGAAACAAATTAAGGTGGTGCATAGGGCCCACATGTCTAAAGATAAACGAGCTTGCTTTCACTCTCATATAAATCCTGTTTGTGACAGATATCATTCTGAGGTGGCTTCTTTGAGTCATATCTTATGGTCTTGCCCTCTTTTTAAAAAATGTTGGAAAGATATTTTTGATATCATTTCAACAGTTTTGCATATTGATTTGCAACCTCATCCTATTGCTGCAATTTTTGGTTTACCAATAATGGAACATAGTTCTCTATCCTCTTCAGCCTGTCGGATGATTGCATTTGTTACATTAATGGCTAGAAGATCCATTCTATTGAATTGGAAAGAGAAAAATCCCCCTACTACATTTCAATGGTTTTCCCAAACTATATCATGTTTGAATCTAGAAAAAATTGGGAGTGCTACGTTTGATCCTTTGGTTAATTTTGAAGGAACTTGGAGGCCATTTATTCAATATTTTCATATGATGTAGTCTGACCTTTTCCGAATTCTTTTTATTAACCTAGGATATATGGATGGAGGAGCGGAGTTAACGACATTAATGATGTATTCGATGTAACATATCAGCCTAGCCTTAATTTATTTTGTTTAAATTAGTTCTTTTTTTTTTGGTTCAGTTTAGTTTAGTTTTTTTTTACTTTGGGTTTTTTTTTCTGATAATTTTTCTTTTTTTTTCTCTACCATGTTCAATCATACTAAGAGTTTAGGAGGTCAAATATACTTGTATAATCTGTAGTTTTTAATTGCGTATGTCAATTATTAACAATGTAATCCCAGTCTCTTTATATTAATACTGTTGTTATGTCTGTACATTTGAAAATCAATAAAAAGATTATAAAAGAAAGAAAGAAAGAAAAGAAAGAAACCTGTGTAGCACCATACGAGGGGTGATTGATAAGTTCATGGCCTAAGGTAGAAGAAGTCAATTTTAGAAAACCTAGCACATTTATTTTTCCTACATTTACACACTTAGTCCAGCAGTCATGGAGCATAAAGCCCCTTTCTTTGGAGAGGTTGGCGTCTTCGACCTCCAGAAGTGGTCCATAGCAGGATGATTGATAAGTTTGTGGCCTAAGGTAGAAGGAGATGAGTTATTAACTTCAAACTTTCTGCATTTTCGCTCAAAGAGTTGAACTGCACATGCATGTAACGAGAGCTGTATAACTCATCTCCTTCTACCTTAGGCCACAAACTTATCAATCACCCCTGCTGTGGATCACCTGGAGGTCCAAGACGCTCGCGTTACATGCATGTGCAGCTTAACTCTTTGAGTGAAAATGCAGAAAGTTTGAAGTTAATAACTCAACTCCTTCTACTTTAGGCCACAAACTTATCAATCACCCCTGCTGTGGACCGCTTCTACAAAGATGGATCCGTATGCTCTACGAAGGCTGGACTAAGTGTGTACATGTAGGAGGGGACTATGTTGAAAAATAAATGTGCTAGGTTTTCTAAAATTGACTCCTGCCTTAGGCCATGAACTTATCAATCACCCCTTTATTCACAATCAGAGGGTTTGGTTGGAATCATAAACCCCTATGTTAAAAACAAGCCCACAATACATTTTCATATAAAGATTCAACGATTCATTTAATATGAACCTTATGAGAATGTAGACAGTATACAACCTGAAATTCATTCTCCTCACAGACATCCACGAAACAAGAAACCGCACAGAATAGATGATAGAAACACTGAAGCCCCGAAGCCCTCCCTCTACCCCTTGCCTTAGCAGAAGCAGTGGCAAAATGAGACCAGTTTTTATTTTGAAATATTATGGTCTCTTTTTCCAAATTAATGTATTTTGGTGAACAGTGACAAGGTTGGAACTTGCACCTAAAGGTGGGAGGAGAAGATGGCAGTGCGCTGTGCGTGCTCAGCACTCCGGTGAAAAATTATGTTGTATCTGTTAAACAAGGGCCGTGGGCAATTCTAATTTGATGGAGACAGACGTGAAAGCACAGAGGAACATCTGGAGAAATTTCTGAAACACTCATTCGCTGCTGTGGTTACTGCACGGTTGCGAATCTTTCGGAGGGTAGGCCTCAAAATCCCCAGCCTTGCCTGCTTTTGGCGACCAAGAAAGAGGTCGAATTGCTCGGATAGAGATGGCGCTCAGTACTCGGTGTCGGAGAGCTGATCAGAGCTCGAAGTTTTCAGATGATTCAGAGTTGGATTGCGGTCGGCATGGCAGGGAGAGTTCTTCCTTCTCCCGTCTGCGTGAGATGTGGGACATTTGAGGAACTTTGAACTTTACTGTGCTCATGGACTTCTTCATCAAGTTATGGTATTGTGCACTGTTGTAACTATATGTTATGATTATGTGGTTTTGTCAGGAGTTTTTTTAGTCTTGGTTTGTCCTGTGTTTTGTGATATCACACCGGAGGAAATAATGTATCATTTCTTAATGCATACATTACTAAATGACAATAAAAGAGGACTACGTGTCTTCATAGTCTAAATGAGTCTCAATTTCACTGGCTAAGCCTTGGAATGATTTTCCGGTCATGGTCTGTTACGGAGCAGGGTCTTGCTGGGATGACATAGCATTTACCTTGAGCCACACCAGAGCCCATTTTGGGAGAATGGGTAAGAATAGGTTACATTTTGTTTTCATTAAATAGATTACATAAACATTTTTAGTTATTTTTTAAAAAAGCAAATAGTTTTGAAAATTTTGACATTGTTAATTTCACAAATGTTTATGATTGTCTTGCATATTCAGTTGCACTGAAAATCCTTGCTGGCTTTGACAGAAGGAAATGGCAAGTTTTACTGCCAGCCAGTGGTTTCCTGATGAGTCTGTGGGAGGGATTGGTTATGGGTTCTTACATCGCTTGAGGCCAAGTAACTGATCAGGGCCACACATTTCAGAGCCCGGGCAGATTAATTCGGCAAGTCTGACCTAATTGGTCTGGTTCATTTAAGTACAAGACTGCAAATACTGAGCATGGATAATGAACCCCACTCAGGGTAAATCTTGGCCATCCTTTACTCCAGTCACTGGGCATTTGAGAACCTTCAGCTGAAGCTGCAAATGAATGAACTACTCTGATGGATCTCCTCTGGTCCAGGAGCATGACAGAGTGTTGGTGTTAATTGCCTTTCCTATATAGCACAGAAGCATGTCTGGATGCCTTATTAGCTCTTTAATGGAGGAGTATATTTAGACTATTTCTCTGATGTTTTCTTGTCTTTAATCTCCATGAGCATACATACATTAAAAGCTCTGGCTCTTCTCATGCTAATAGGAGAGAGGAGGGTTAGTTACATCTTCTCTGATCTCTAAAAGCAAAAATATAATTGCAAATGTTGGAAATCTGATTTGGAAACAAAAAAATCCTTGGAATAATCACTAAGTCAGGTCATATCGGTGAAAAGGAAATAGTTAACATTTAAAGTCGGTGGCTTCCCTGACATTGTCAGAACTGTCTTTATTTTCCAATGATTTCTAGATCTTGTAGATCAGGGGTTCCCAACCGGGGTCCATGGACCCCTTGCTAAATGGTTTTGGTCCATGACATAAAAAAAGGTTTGGGAACCCCTGTCATAGATTGTTAAGTAAGAAGTTTTCTCATGCTGTGGGATTCTATTAATGATGATGCAGCAAATGATAAATGGACAAATTCTTGTAGCAAATGGTTTGAGAAGAAGCCCATCATTTTGAGCAGTATGATTTCTCAGTTTATCTTTATGTGTGTCCTGTATGTAGAACTGCATTTATATAGAACCTCTGACACACCGATGTTTGACACAGGAGGATTATTAAATAAATCTAATATCAATCTACAGAGTCACAATCAGGTTTATTATCACTGGCATGTGCCATGAAATTTGTTAACTTAGCAGCAGCAGTTCAATGCAATGCATGATAATATAGAAAGACAAAATAATTAAGTAAATGAATTACAGTAAATATATATATATGTTAAATAGTTAGATTAAAAATAGTGCAAAACAGAATTGATATAAAGTAGCAAGATAGTGTTTATGGGTTTAATGTCCATTTAGGAATTGTATGGCAGAGGGGAGGAAGCTGTTTCAGAATCGCTAAGTGGGTGTTGTCAGGCTTCTGTACCTCCTACCTGATGAGAAAATGAGAAAAGGGCATGCCCTGGGTGATGGGGGTCCTTAATAATGGACGCTGCCTTTCTGTGGCATCGCTCCTTGATGATGTCTTGGATACCATGGACACCAGTACCCAAGATGGAGTTGTCTAATTTTACAACTTTCTGTAGATCTGGGTATTATGAAGATATCAAAAGCATAGAAAAAAAGCCAGGATTTAAAGAGGGTCTTAAGAGAAGGGCAAGGCAGAAGAGTTTTGGTCAGAAATTTACAAGTTCAGATAGCTAAAAGTGCTATTGTCAATGGTGGAGTGATAAGAATCCAATTTATTACGGGAAGTGCCTCTATCTAGACTTTGACATCAGGTTACAAGAAAGAGCAACCAGGTACTACATGGGGAGACTGAGCTGATCTTCAAATGGGATTGATCTGAGGCTTAAACTGTAAATACTGTAGAAAATACTACTCTCACTGTGATGGAAACTCCAAGGATTTATTTCAGCTTTAGTGAAGAGAATATACACTCCCAATATATGGCTTCAATCTTGCAGAATAGATTAAAACCATGAGGACTACCTGGGCTTGGTGCAAGCACCATTTTACCAAAGTTGTTGCTACTCAATGAACATGTTAATGCAAATAATTTAGAATCACAATTCAGGAATAACTCCAGGACATATGTTAGACATATGGGCCTACACTTTGACAGTACAGCCCAAATCTGAAGTTCTGGGTCACGTCATCCGTAATTCAACACTTCCACAATTCACTGTAGACGAGGTCCTGACCTCAGCCTACGTATAAAGATTAGCACTTTGACCACAACAGTATAACTGGCAAACAGAAAAATATGATGCAAGGAGAAAGCCACTTAAAAGCTAGAAGGAGTTGGGTGTCTTATCAAAATTCTGAATGGCAAAGTAAGTAGAAAGGAATAAAAAGTAAACACAAAATAATCTACAGATGCTGTGATCAAAGCAACACTTTCAGTACGCTGGATGAACTCAGCAGGTCGGGTAGCATCAGTTAGAAATGATGAGTCGAGGTTTCGGGCTGGAACCCTTCGTCAGGACTGAAGAATGAAAGATGGGGAAGGATTTGAAGAATGCCTGTAACCTCAGTTGAAAGACAAAAGGGTCGGAGAGGGGAGGCATTGACGTCATAGCCCTGAAAACAATGGGTAGTAGAAGAAGGAGGCGGAACCATGAGGGAGCTGGGGGAGGGGGTGGGAAGTGCTACACCTGTCCCTACACCTCCTCTCTTGCAACCATTCAGGGCCCCAAACAGTCCTTCCAAGTGAGGCAACATTTCACTTGTGAGTCTGTTGGGGTCATCTATTGCATCCGGTGCTCCCAGTGCAGCCTCCTCTACATCGGTGAAACCCGATGCAGATTGGGGGACCGCTTTGTCGAACACCTCCACTCTGTCCACCACAACAGACAGGATCTCCCAGTAGCCACCCACTTCAACTCTGCTTCCCATTCCCATTCAGATATGTCCATACATGGCCTCCTCTACTGCCATGATGAGGCTAAACTCAGGTTGGAGGAGCAACACCTCATATACCGTCTAGGTAGTCTCCAGCCCCTTGGTATGAACATAGAATTCTCTAACTTCCGGTAATTCCCTCCCCCTCCCTTCCTCTATCCCTATTTCACTCTACCCCCTCCCCCAGCTGCCACATGGTTCTGCCTCCTTCTTCTACCACCCATTGTTTTCAGGGCTATGACGTCAATGCTTCCCCTCCCCCACCCCTTTGTCTTTCAAATTACTGGTCTTTCAACTGAGGCTACAAGCATTCTTCAAATCCTTCCCCATCTTTCATTCTTCAGTCCTGACGAAGGGCTCCGGCCCGAAACCTCGACTCATTGTTTCTAACTGATGCTGCCCGACCTGCTGGGTTCATCCAGCATACTGAAAGTGTTGCAAGGAATAAAAGGGAAGAGGGAAACACTCAAGAAAAAATATTTGAAATCACACTAATAATACAAGATATAGGAACAGAATGAGGCCATTTGGCCCATCGCATCTTCTCTGCCATTCCCTCTCCTTCTCAACCCCATTTTCCTGCTTTCTCCCTGTAACCTTTCAAGTCCTAACTAATCAAGAACCTATCAACCTCTACTTTAAAAATACCCAATAACTTGGCTTCCACAGCCATCTGTGGCAAAGAATTCTACAGATTCGTTATAATCTGGCTAAAGGAATTCCTCCTCATCTCTATTCTAAATGGATGTCACTCTATTCTGAGGCTGTGCCCTATTGTTCTAGCCTCCCCTACCATATGAAACATCCTCTCCACATCCACCCTGTCTAGGCCTTGCAATATTTGATTGGTTTCAATGTGATCCCCCTTCATTCTTCTAAACTTCAGTGAGTGAAGCCCAGAGCCATCAAACCCTCCTCATACGTGAAATCTTTCATTCCCAGAATCTTTCTTGTGAACCTTCTCTGAACCCTTTGCACTGTCCAGTGAGTGCACAAAGACTTAGTGAGTATTTACACCTTTTAATTTAAAACATTCCGAATTCGCTGCAAATTAAAACTCCAAAAATTCTTACCACACATGCGTTCCTTTAAGACAGATCCTGGTCTGCAGAATAAAGCGGCTTTGTTGGTCTCCAGGGACCTGCTGTTTGACCGAGCCATTTCAGACCCAAAGGAAAACTGATACAGAGGCTCACTGTCCAACGCTCTTTTCAGCCGGCTTGTCACACGTTCCAATGTGCTAAGAAGTCGCCTTTGATTATCAGATTCTACTGTGTCATTTTGATCTTTCGGCAGTGCGACAGAGGCTGGAAATTAGGTAGAAAAAGAAAATCCAAGCATGATTCCTGCCCTCTTCTTTTATAACCAACATCTTCCCATAAATACTCAGCTTCCTTTGAACGATGTTACTTCCTCATTGAAGTGAGGTCTTCCTCTTGTTTGTATGTTTCTATGGCACTAACTAGTGCTGGTAGCATGAGAGAAAATAATTGACTTCATGGTTGTGTTAGCTGTGACTTGGTGAATAAAACACTCATTGCTGAGTCAGGAGTCTAATGGTTTATGTCCCAGTTCAGGGACTTGACTACAAAAATCTGTTATGTAATCTATTATCAATGAGCAAGTGATGTGCTATCAGAAATGCTTGTTGTTTGGTTGAGATGCAAAAGAGACATTTATCTCTCTTGCTTAGTCATAGAGCACTACAATACAGAAACAGGCCCTTTGGCCCATCTAGTCTGTGCTGAACCAGTAATCTGCCTCATCCCATCGACATGCTCCCTGACCATAGCTCTTCATACCCTCTTATCCATGCACCTATCTAAATTTCTTTGAAATGTTCAAATCGGCCCTGCATTCACTGCTTGCGCCAGACACTCATTCCATACTCTCACCACCCTCTGAGTGAAGAAGTTCCCCCTCATGTTCCCCTTAAACAATTCATCATTTACCTTTAACCCATGACCTCTAGTTGTAGTCTCACCCAACCTCAGTGGAAAAGGCCTGCTTGCATTTTCCCTATCTAGACACCTCATAATTTTGTATACCTCTATCAAATCTCCCCCTCAGTGTTCCATTTCCAGGGAATGAAGTCTTAACCTATTCAGCCTTTCCCTATAACTCAGGTCTTCAAGTCTCGCAACATTCTTGTAAGTTTTCTCTGCACTCTTTCAATCTTATTTACATCTTTCCTGTAGGTAGGTCACCAAAACTGCACACAATACTCTAAATTAGGCCTTACCAACGTCTTGTACGATTTCTACATAACATCCCAACTCCTGTACTCAGTACATTGATTTCAAATTTGCTGATCCAGTTTACCACAGTATCATCCAGATCGTTGACACAGATGACAAACAATAACGGATGCAGTGACATACCACTAGTCACAGGCTTCCAGACAGAGAAGCAACCAACTACAACCACTCTAATCCAATTTACTATCTCACCTTGGATGCCATGCAACTGAACTTTCTTGACCAACCTCTCTAGCAGGACCTTGTCAAAGGCATTTCTAAAGTCCATGTAGAGAACACCCACTGCCTTGTCTTCATCAACTTTCCTTGTAATTTCCTCAAAAAAGCTGAATAAGATTGGTTGGACACGACTTACCTTACACAGAACCATGTTGACTATCCCCAATCAGGCCCTGTCTATCCAAATACTTATATATCCAGTCCTTTAGAATACCTTCTAATAGCTTTCCCACTACTGATGTCAGGCTCACTGGCCTATAATTTCCTGGCTTATTCATAGAATCTTTTGCAAACAACAGAACATTAGCTATCCTCCAATTCTCGGGCACCTCACAATTTCTGCACTTGCCTCCCACAGAGTCCGAGGGAAAACTTTGTCAGGCCCTGGGGATTTATCTACCCTAATTTGCCTCAAGACAGCAAACATCTCCTGCTCTGTAATCTGTATAGTGTCCATGACCTTGCTGCTTCGTTGCCTCACTTCTATAGACTCTGTCCATCACCCTGTCATGGTCCGGTCCGTGAAATCCGCATTCCGGTTCACGGTCCAGTCCACTGACCCTTGTTCCAGGTTTTCCTGTTTACCCTGTTTCTGTTGAGCACGCTAATTGTGGCACATGATTCTAGTTTGGGCAGACTCATAAATACCTCCAGAGACCAGGCCTTGGTTGCTGGATTGTTCCTGTCCAACATCCAGTCTGAATCCCTTCCCTTTCTTCTGTTGCCTTGCCTTGCCTCGCCTCTGACCCTCGCTAGTCTTGCCTTGGAGCAACTCACTGGTGGAAGGCTAGTGCAGTCTTTGAGATATGGATTTGGCTGTTCCACAGCCTGCTGAGGTTACAGACTGCTTTGAGTCGTGGAGCCACCCTGGACCTAGCTCCTTTCCTGTCCCTTGCCTCTGTCAGGTAAGCTAGGCTGTTTGCCGTTACCCTGTGGTTGGTTCTGTCCCTCCCTGTCCCTCGCCTCTGTTGGGTAAGAGTCCTGTGTCCTGCCCAGGAGTCCCATGTTCTGCCCAGGAGTTGCCTTGAAGTACCCTTGCCCTGTCATGTCTTTGTCTGGCCTCCCAGACCCCAGACCGTCTCCAAGTTCAAGCGCCAAGACCCCAGACCGTCTCCAAGTTCAAGTGCCAAGATCCCAGCCACATCCTGTCTGGTAGCCATGTCATGTCCTTTCCTAGTTCTGGGGTCCGAGCCCGAGGCAAGACCCAGGTCTTGGGTCCTTGTCCAGTCTCTGGCTCGGAGTCCAAGTCCAGGCTCCTAGTTCATAGTTCCTTGTGCAGGTTCCCTGTGTCTAGTCCATGTCCCAGCCCAAGTCTGTGTTCTTGTCCTTGCTCCTTGTCTGTATCCTGTCACATCCCTACTCTAGTCCTAGTCCTGTTCCTTGTACTTCAGTGGCTGTGTCTTGCATTTGGGTCCGTTCCCAACGTCCCCATTATGACACACCTGAGTAAATACAGATGCAAAAAATCTATTTAAAATCTCCCCCATCTCTTTTGGCTTCTTGCATAGATTACCACTCTGATCTTCAGGAGGACCAATTTTGTCCCTTGCTATTGTTTTGCTCTTAAAATATCTGTAAAAGCTCTTGGGATTTTCCTTCACCTTGTCTGCTAGAGCAACCCCATGTTTTCTTCTAGTCCTCCCTATTTCCATCTTAAGTGTTCTGTTGCATTTCTTATGCCCCTCAAGTACCTCATTTGTTCTTGTTTGTCTATGCTTGCTATTTAGCTCCTCCTTTTGCTTAACTAGGACCTCAATATCTCTTGAAAACTAAGGTCTCATAAACCTGTTATCCTTGCCTTTTATTCTGACAGGAAGATGGGTGACCTCAGCGATTGGCAATGTTCTCCAAAATTGTCTGACTGGTGTCAATGGTCACATAACCAGAACTTGTGATATGCACCAGCTGCTCATACAACCATCCACCACCTGTGCCCAAGGCTTCACGTAACCCTGATCGGGGGGCTAAGCAGGTGCTTGCCCAAGAGTGACCTGCCGGCTAACATTGGGGAAGAGCACCTTGCACCTCCTTTGGTAGAGACACATCTCCACATCTCCACTCTCTATATAAATTGAATAATCTCCTTATTTCTGGTCTCACCAGCACATGGCACGGTCGCAATACTGAGATCACAACTTTGGAGGTTCTGTCCTTAACATAGCACCCAACTCCCTGAACTCACTTTGCAGGACCTCGTCACCCATGTCATTGGTACTGATGTGGACCTCGACCTCTGGCTGCTCACCATCCCACTTAGGAATGCTGTGCACTCAGTCTGAGATTTCCCTGATGTTGGCACCTGGGAGGCAACAAACCATCCTGGAATCTCGTTCTCATCCACAGAGCCTCCCCTCCATTCCCCTAACCAACAAATCCCCTCCCACACACAAGGAATACCGCTGATGCTGGAAATTCAAGCAACACACATCAAAGTTGCTGGTGAATGCAGCAGGCCAGGCAGCATCTCTAGGAAGAGGTACAGTCGACGTTTGGGGCCGATATGCTTCGTCAGGACAAATCCCCTCTCACTGCGGTTTTCCTCTCCACCTCCCCCCACCCCCCACTTTCCTTTCTGAACCATGGAACCAAACAGTGTCAGAGACCAGCTTGCAGTTTTTCTCTGGTAGGTCAACCCTGCCCCCCCTCCCCCCCAACCATATCCAAAGCAGTATACATTATTGGGCAGAACAGTCACAGGGTTCTCTGCATTTGCTGCCTATTCCCTTTCCCTCTCCTGACAGTCACCCACATTCCCGCCTCCTGCAACCTGGGGGTCAATACCTCCCTGTAGCTCCTATCTATCACCTTCTCATTCTCCTGTCTGAGCCGAGGGTCATTGAGTTGCATCTCCTGCTCCTTAACACAGTCTCTAAGGGTCTGCAGCTCGGTGCGCTTCATACAGATGCAGTTATCGGGGAGACTGGAGGTCTCCCAATGTTCCCACAGCTCACACAAAGAACATACTACTAACTCTGGACCCATTCTCGGTGCACTATGCCATGTACTAACAGAAAAAGAAAATGTACTGCAAACTTACCTAGAGCCTGTGTCTGTTCTTACCCAAGCCAGACCACTAAACACCGTCCACTCCAACAACTGGCACTCCACTTACACCTCCTTTCCTTTTATTGGCACAAACAGAGACTCACTCCCATTGAGATTTACAGTCATGGTCCAAATATCTTTAAAACATTTTAACTACACCACCTCTGGCAGTTCACTCCACAAATTACCTGTTTGCTTCGCACATTACAAAAGTACATTTCACAGATATTTCAGTGATGTAAAAATACATTGGGACATTTTGAAAAGCACTTTTGCAGTGAAATCAAAATGCCAGTATTTATCTGCATGATGCTTACAAATGTATGCTGATAATTTCTCTCATTTCTTTTGATGTAAGTGTGGGCACGTGGCCAAGTGGTTAAGGCATTGGACTAGCGACCTGAAGGTCGTGAGTTTGAGCCCCAGCCAAGGGAACGTGTTGTGTCCTTGAGCAAGGCACTTAATCACACATTGCTCTGTGACGACACTGGTGCCAAGCTGTATGGGTCCTAATGCCCTTCCCTTGGAGAGGGGAGACGCAGCATGGGCAACTGCTGGTCTTCCATACAACCTTGCCCAGGCCTGCGCCCTGGAGAGTGAAGACTTTGCAGGTGCAGATCCATGGTCTCGCAAGACTAACGGATGCCTTGTGATGTGGAAGAGGACATTTGTTCCAAGGAGTTATGTTGTCTCTCACTATTCTAATTCTCCCACTTATTTCCCTAAGGGCTACTTTTGCTGCATGCCCATCGATTTCAACCTGAAAGCCAGGGTTGAGGACAGTTTCTACCCTGCTCTTATAAGACTATTGAATGGCTGCCTGATATGATAAAATAGACTCTTGATGTTACAATCCATCTGGTTATGATCTTGCACCTTAATGCTTACCTGCACTGCATTTTCTCTGTAGTTGTTACACTTCATTCAGCATTATGTTATTGCTTTATCTTGTTCTACCTCAGTGCACTGTTTAGTGATTCGATTTGTACAATTGGTATCCAAGACAAGCTTTCACTGTATCTTGGTACATGTGCTTGTAAGAAAACCAATTTCAATTCTGATTCTGTGACTACTGGCCTACACAAGGTATAATGTACAGTAGCCAAATAACCTACCAACCAACACGTCTGTGGAACGTGATAGGAAATGCAAATGGTTTGCAGAAAGAGCATGCAAACTCTCGGAGGAAGCACTAGGATTAATCCTGGACTGCCGGATCTGTGAGAAGGCAGCCCTACTTGCTGAGCTACTGTGCAGCCTAAAAATGATCGGGGTGTAGAATCCGTCTTGTACCAAGGATTTTCCACAATTGGCTTTGGACTTCTGCTTGTTTTATTGATAGTGTTGAAAAGATCATTGTAAGATGGGCAGAGTGGACTTGAATGAGGACAAAAAAGAGACTGCAGGGACAACGACCAACGTGCTGGAGGAACTCAGTGGATCGAGCATCATCTGTGAGGTGTGGGGGGGGGGGTGATGGATCTAAGGAACTGTCAGTTCGAGACCTTGCATCAGTATCTAAGATTCTTGTTGAGTTTGTTATCTAATTCTCCAACTTATCCGAGATGATTGTGCTGATATTGTACAAATGTAGCAGATTATTAAACCTTTGTACTTACCACTGATATTAAATACCAGATTGATCTTATGGTCGATTTCTTGTGCAGCAAAGCTAATTCTCCTATCAGATTGTCTCTTTGTCTTCAGAGCTGACTTCACTGGAGATGCAGTTAAATACTCTTGTTTGTTTGATCGCTTTTGTAATCGATGGGAACTTTCTGGTTCATCATAAGAGTAATCCATTTCATTCAATGGCTCATAATTGTCTCCCCATACTCCTGTCCCTGACAACAAGATGTGTACCTTGTTAGTGTGGATCAATTCTTAACACTGGAAGCTATGAGAAATCATTTTTCTAGCAATGTTGTGAGAAATCTCTTTATTAACACAGGTACGGGCTGAAACGTGGTGGCACCATCCAGGCTCAGAGTGGATTGAAGCAACAATCTTAGAGTGAGGAATGACCCGATGTTTGGAAGATTTAAACGCCGGGCTAGATGGATCAAAAAGATTGGGGGATCGGGACCAGAGGCAAGGCTCAGGCTGGTTCTGCCTACTGCTCTGCCATGTTTGCTGTGCAACTTCGCTGCACTGAGGCTGAGGATATGGGCCTTCTCTGGCTGATCTGGGCTTCGTGCCAGAGGACTCACTTTTGTTCTAAAGGCTATTTGCTTACTTTTATTGTTGGCACAATTTGTTTTCTTTTTCCCCCCTCTCTCTGCATGTTGGGTGTTCGTGGGTTTTTTTTTAATGGGTTCTTTAGTGCAGTGGTCCCCGATACATTGCCGCAAGGAATAAAGTGGTGGCCGGAGCGCACCCAGCACATCTTTAAGAAAAAAGCTGAAATAAACAAGCTAATTAATTAGGTGCCACCTGGCACGTAAATAATTAGCTTGTTTATTTCGGCTGGGTGCATTCAGACTACCACTGCACCACTACATTCTTCGCGGCAATGTATCGGTCCGCGGCCCGGAGGTCAGGGACCACTGCTTTAGGGTTTCTTGTTTTGTGGCTGCCTGTAAGGAGACAAATCTCAAGGTTGTATAATGTGTACATATTTTGATAATAAATGTACTTGGAATTTTGAACTTCGGAAAAGGAAGTGAATGAGTGTTTGCAGCAGAGTGGAGAGATCTTGTTGTTACAGGAAGCAAATTGTTATATTTAACTAAACCATAATGTTATACTGATATGAACGTAAGGCATATGAACAAGCCAATCAGTCCCTTGATATGGTTCCACCAGTCACTTTGGCCATTCTATCATCACCCATCCCTCTTGCTGCAGTAATCCCCCTGAACAATCTGTTTCAATATACATCAAGCCATATTAGCAACATTACCCATCAAATCAGACTGGCTAATTTTTAATGTCCTCTACCTGAAATTCACAAGCTTGCCTGCAGATTCATTCCACCCAGGAAGAACCAGACTTGCAAGTTGTCTGTCTGCTTTGCGAGCTGTTATGCTTCCTAATTGGCTGATCTCTCACTTAGACTTTAGGCTCAAAATCCCCGTCCTAAACTCCTGTGCCAACACCCCCTCCCCAACATTCGAGAAGATACCTGAAGAGCAACAGAGTGCACAAAAGTAAATTACTGCAGGCTTAGAAATCTGAAATAAAAACAGATCATACTGAAAGTACTCAGCTGGGTCTTAGAACATCTGCGGAGAAAGTTAAAATTATAGATTAATGACTCGCAATCAGATTGACACACACAAAATGTTGGAGGAACTCAGCAGGCCTGTCGATGTTTCAGGCTGAGACCCTTCATCAGGAGCGGAGAAGAAGATGAGGAGACAGAGTACGAAGGTGGGGGGACGGGAGGAAGAACAGGGTGAGAGGGGAAATGGTGTGGGGGGAGGTGAAGTAAAGAGATACAGGGCTGGAGAAGGAGGAATCTGATAGGAGGGGACAGAAAGCCATGGAAGAAAGAAAAGCGGCAGGAGCACCAGAGGGAGGCTATAGGCAGGTAAAGCGATGAGGAGGGAGAATGAAATGGGAATGGGGAATGGTGATGGCGGCAGAGGGTGCATTACCAGAAGTTTCAGAAATCTATGTTCGTGCTACCCAACCTGAATATAAGATGTTGCTCCTCCAAACTGAGTGCGCCTCATCGTGACAGTAGAGGAGGCCATGGACTGACATGTTGGAATGGGAATGGGTGGCCACTGGTAGATTCCATTTTTTCTGGCAGACGAAGCATAGGTGCTCAGTGAAGTAGTCTCCCAATCTACGTCGGGTGTCTCCGATATACAGCAGCCACACCAGGAGCACTGGATACAGTATATGACCCCAACAGTTTCATAGGTGAAGTGTTGCCTCAGCTGGAAGGACTGTTCGGGGCCCTGAATGGTAGTGAGAGTGGAGGTGTAGGGGCAGGTGTAGTACTTGTTCCGCTTGCAAGGATAAGTGCCAGGAGGGAGATCAGTGGGGTGGGACGAATGGACAAGGGAGTCGCATCGGGAGTGATCCCTGCAGAAAGCAGAAAGTGGCAGGGGTGGGAGGGAAGGGAAAGATGTGCTTGGTGGTGGGGGGTCCTGCTGGAAATAGCAGAAGTTATGGAGAGTTATGTGCTGGACGCGGAGGCTGGTGGGTGGTAGGTGAGGACAAGAGGAACCCTATCGCTGGTAGGGTGGCTGGAGGATGGGGTGAGGGCAGACATGCGCGAAATGGAAGAGATGTGTTTGAGGGCAGCGTTGATGGTGGAGAAAAGGAAGCCCCTTTCTTTGAAGAAGGAGGACATCTCCTTAGTTCTAGAATGAAACATGTCATCCTGAGAGCAGATGTGGTGGAGATGGGGATGGTGTTTTCACAAATAACAGAGTGGGAGAAGGTATAGTCCAGGTAGCTCGGAGGATCATTGGGTTTATTATAGACATCAGTCGTTAAGCTGTCTCCAGAGATAGAGACAGTGAGATCGAAAAAGGGGGTTAGTGGTGGGAGGTGTTGGAAATGGACAAGGTAAATTTGAGGGCATGGTAGAAGTTGGAGGCAAAGTTGATGAAGTCAATGAGCACCACGTGGGCGCAGGAAGCAGCATTAAATGAGTCGTCGATGAAGTGTAGGAAAAGTTGGGGAGTGACACCAGTATAGGCTTGGAACATAGACTGTTCTATGTAGCCGACAAACAGGCAGGCAAAGCTCGGACCCATGTGAATGCCCACGGCTACACCTTTTGTTTGAAGGAAGTGGAAGGCACCAAAGGAGAAATTATTAAGAGGGAGGACAAGTTTCGGCAGATGAAGGAGAGTGGTGGTGGAGGGGAACTGGTTGGGTCTGGCGTCCAGAAAGAAATGGGGAGCTTTGAGGCCTTCCTGGTGGGGATGGAGGTGTATAGGGACTGGACATCCATAGTGAAAGTAAGATGATCGGGGCCAGGAAACTTGAAATCATTGAAAAGATCAACAGCGTGTGAAGTGTCATGGATGTAGGTAGGAAGGGACTGAACCAGGGATTTGAGATCGGACTCTGAAATGTTAATAGTGATAGTCTTTCCAGAGGTGCTATCTGACTTGTTCAGTATTTCAAGTGGAGGGTACTAATTGGACAGCAGATGTATTTTCACCAGCAAATGCTGCACTACAATGGTATGAAAGTCAAATGCAATACCTGTGATGGCAAAACCATTTTCATAATTATAGTTGTACTCCAAGCATTGCACTTTGGGTAACTCTTCCATTTCACATTCAATGTCATTATCCTCACCACAAAGGAGTGGAACCTAAAGACAATGAAAGAAAGAAAAAACACCACAGGACTTCAACAATCAGAAAGGGACGAAGGGACGCCATGGTAGCGTAGCGGTTAGCATGACGCTATTACAACTCAGAGTGTTGGAGTTCAGAGTTCAATTCCAGCATCCTCTGTAAGGACTTTGCACATCCTCCGTGGAATGTGTGAGTTTCCTCCAGTTCTCTTCCACAGTCCAAAAACATATCATTTGGTGGATTAATTAGGCATTTTAAATTGTCCCGTGATTAGGCTAGGGTGATACAACTTGAAGGGCCTATTCCATGCTGTATCTCTACATAAAGATAAAAAGAGATCATAAATAAACAATGTGAGAACTCTGCCAACACCTGCTTTAATCCAGGCATGAACATCAGTCAGGTTACATCTATATATATATATACATTCGGGTAATTGGGCAGTGTGAGGGCTGTCGGGAACTAGCTGTGGCATGGTAATGCCTAGTAAAGCCTCAGTTTCAAAGGTCACTTTCTTGTGCTAAAATATCTCAATGGAATCCCGCTCCCCACACCATAAAATCAAATCTTCTCAGCCCAGTAACGCTCGCAAATCTCTGACTCTAATTCAGACACCTTGTGCATCATTCATTTACTTCACTCCCAATCTGAGGCTATTCTTTTAAGTGACTAAGGCATAGTCTCTGGAATTCCCTCCAGAGCCTTACCAAGTCTCTCTCCTCTTTGAAGATACTCCTTGGAACCTATCCTACTTGCCCTAGTTCTTCCTTACTAGGTGAGCATGGAATTCCGTTTGACAAAGTACCTGTGTATTCAATGTGAGCACTGTTAATAGTAGACACAAGAGTTACTGCAGATGCTGGAAATCTAGAGAAATACACACAATGTGCTGGAGGAGCTCAGCAGGTCAGGTAGCATCTATGGATGGGAATAAACAGTTGACGTTTCAGGCTGAGACCCTTCATCAGGACATAGTAAATGTGAAAACCTACTGTTGCAGAAGTGGGAGGGAGATTTAGGCCAGACAGCCCTCTGAACCTGCTGTATCATTTAATGCCATGGCTGATCCTATGCCTTAAAGTCCACTTTTGTGCTGAATCTCTAAATTTTTTGACTCTCTCAAATGTCCAAAAATCTATCACTCTCCACTTTTAACATACTAAATAACTGATCACCTTGCGGTAGAAATTCAAAAGACTCTTAAACACACTGCATTCAACGACAAAGCACTAGTACTGGTTTTACCATTTCAGCTAAAGTGTTGTTGAAAGCTTTTGCAAAGTTGTTCAGTAGAGTGAAGTCTTCACATTGGTTGACATTGTACTGCACCTCGAATTTCTTGTGGCCGTTATTCCCAAGGCGTTTCACTGCAGTAGTTCAAAAAGACATCAAACATGCAGGTAAAGTAAACTATCAATACAACTGGGCCTCAAAATCATTCCTCTAATAGCTCAGCAAATATGTCCAGCGAGCAATTGGTGTCTTGGGACAACAATGTAACCCATGTCTACTGTAATGCTGAAATATCTCAGCTGTTGTACAAGGACTCTTCTTTTCCCTTGAGCAGTTTTGCTTCTGATTGCCATTCTGTGAAACCTGCTAAAGGTACTCAGGAGGATATTTGATGAAAATCCAGTGGACGGGCAATTCTCTCCAGTGTCAACCAGTGTTCATGCAGAATAGCTGAAGGTTCTTGTGTTAATCACGGCCAACTGGATTGAGTCAGGGTGGACAGCGGCAGCCCAGCAAGAACAAGCCCACCAGGTGAGAGGGGAAGCTTGGAGTGACCATCACCATGAGCCCAACAGGAACAAAACAGAATGAGCAATTCTTCTTCACCCTGGAGAACGCTAGCACAGAATGTGATTACATTATACTACCAGGGGTGATTGATAAGTTCGTGGCCTAAGGCAGAAGGAGTTAAATTTAGAAAACCTAACACGAGGAAATCTGCAGATGCTGGAAATTCAAGCAACACACACAAAATGCTGGTGGAACGCAGCAGGCCAGACAGCATCCATAGAAAGAAGCACAGTTGACGTTTCGGGCCGAGACTCTTTGTCAGGACTAACTGGAAGTAGAGATAGTAAGAGATTTGAAAGTGGGAGGGGGAAGGGGAGATCCGAAATGATAGGAGAAGACAGGAGGGAGAGGGATAGAGCTAAGGGCTGGAAAGTTAATTGGAAAAAGGGATACAAGGCTGGAGAAGGGATAGGATCATGGGACGGGAGGCCTAGGGAGAAAGAAAGGGGGAGGGGAGCCCAGAGGTTGGGCAAGCAGTTATAGTGAGAGGGACAGAGGGAGAAAAGAGAGGGGGGGGGAGAGAGAGAGAGAGAGATAGAGATAGATAAATAAATAAATAAATAAATAAATAAATAAGGGATGGGGTAAGAACAGGAGGTCGGGCATTAATGGAAGTTAGAGGTTAATGTTCATGCCATCAGGTTGGAGGCTACCCAGATGGAATATAAGGTGTTGTTCCTTCAATCTGAGTGTGGCTTCATCTTGACAGTAGAAGAGGCCGTGGATAGACATATCAGAATGGGAATGGGACGTGGAATTAAAATGTGTGGCCACTGGGAGATCCTGCTTTCTCTGGCGGACAGAGCGTAGATGTTCAGCAAAGCGGTCTCCCAGTCTGCGTCGGGTCTCGTCAATATATAAAAGGCCACATCGGGAGCACCGGACGCAGTATATCACCCCAGCCGACTCACAGGTGAAGTGTTGCCTCACCTGGAAGGACTGTCTGGGGCCCTGAATGGTAGTGAGGGAGGAAGTGTAAGGGCCTGTGTAGGCCTCTTATGGTCTGAGTCCCTCCCTATTCCGCTTACAAGGATAAGTGCCGGTAGGGAGATCGTTGAGAAAGTATCTCTTTCACTAATCAACTTTCCAGCTCTTAGCTCTATCCCTCCCCCTCCTATCTTCTCCTATTATTTCGGATCTCCCCTCCCCCTCCCGCTTTCAAATCTCTTACTATCTCTTCTTTCAGTTAGTCCTGACGAAGGGTCTCGGCCTGAAACGTCAACTGTGCTTCCTCCTCTGGATGTTGTATGGCCTGCTGCATTCACCAGCATTTGTGTGTGTTGTTTAGAAAACTTAGCTCATTTATTTTTCAACATAGTCCCCTCCTACATTTACACACTTAGTCCAACGGTCGTGGAGCATACGGATCTTGGACCTCCAGAAAGTGTCCACAGCAGGGGTGATTGATAAGTTTGTGACCTAAGGTAGAAGGAGATGAGTTATATAGCTATCGTTACATGCTCATGCAGTACAACTCTTTGAGTGATGATGCAGAAAGTTTGAAGTTAATAACTCATCAGGGGTGATTGATAAGTTCGTGGCCTAAGGTAGAAGAAGATGAGTTAGTAACTTCAAACTTTCTGCATAATCACTCAAAGAGTTGAACTGCATGTGCATGTAAGATGTGAGAGAATAGGACCAATCAAGTGTGACAGTGGAAAAGTGTGTATGGAACTGGAGGAGATAGCAGAGGGACTTAATGAGTACTTTGCTTCAGTATTCACTACGGAAAAGGATCTTGGTGATTGTAGGGATGACTTACAGTGGACTGAAAAGCTTGAACATGTAGATATTAAGAAAGAGGATGTGCTGATGCTTTTGAAAAGCATCAAGTTGGATAAGTCACCGGGACCGAATGAGAGGTACCCCAGGCTACAGTGGGAGGCGAGGGAGGAGATTGCTGAGCCTCTGGTGATGATCTTTGCATCATCAATGGGGATGGGAGAGGTTCTGGAGGATTGGAGGGTTGCGGATCTTGTTCCCTTGCTCAAGAAAGGGAGTAGGGATAGCCCAGGAAATTATAGACCAGTGAGTCTTACTTCAGTGGTTGGTAAGTTGATGGAGAAGATCCTGAGAGGCAGGATTTATGAACATTTGGAGAGGCATAATATGATTAGGAATAGTCAGTATGGCTTTTTGAAAGGCAGGTTGTGCCTTATGAGCCTGATTGAATTTTTTGAGGATGTCACTAAACACATTCATGAAGGAAGAGCTGTAGATGTAGTGTATATGGATTTCAGCAAGGCATTTGATAAGGTACCCCATGCAAGGCTTATTGAGAAAGTAAGGAGGCATAGGATCCAAGGGGACATTGCTTTGTGGATCCAGAACTGGCTTGCCCACAGAAAGCAAAGAATGGTTGTAGACAGGTCATATTCTGCATGGAGGTTGGTGACCAGTGGTGTGCCTCAGGGATCTGTTCTGGGACCCCTACTCTTCGTGTTTTTTATATAGACCTGGATAAGGAAGTAGAGGGATGGGTTAGTAAATTTGCTGATGACACAAAGGTTGGAGATGTTGTGGATAGTGTGGAGGGCTGTCAGAGGTTACTGCTGGACATTGATAGGATGCAAAACTAGGCTGAGAGTGGCAGATGGGGTTCAACCCAGATAAGTGTGAAGTGGTTAATTTGGATAGGTCAAACATGATGATAGAATATAAAATTAATGGTAACACTCTTGGTAGTATGGAGGATCAGAGGGATCTTGGGGTCCATAGACACTCAAAGCTGCTGCGCAGGTTGACTCTGTAGTTAAGGAAGCATATGGTGCATTGGCCTTCATCAATCGTGAGATTGAGTTTAGGAGCCGAGAGATAATGTTGCAGCTATATAGGACCCTGGTCAGACCCCACTCGGAGTATTGTGCTCAGTTCTGGTCGCCTCATTATAGGAAGGATGTGGAAACCATAGAAAGGGTGCAGAGGAGATTTACAAGGACGTTGCCTGGGTTGGTGAGCATGCCTTATGAGAATAGGTTGAGTGAAATCGGCCTTTTCTTCTTGGAGCGATGGAGGATGAGAGGTGACCTGATAGAGGTGTATAAGATGATGAGAAGCATTAATCGTGTGGATAGTCAGGGGCTTTTTCCCAGGGCTGAAATGGCTAGCACGAGAGGGCACAGTTTTAAGGTGCTTGGAAGTAGATACAGTGGAGATGTCAGGGGTAAGCTTTTTACGCAGAGAGTGGTGAGTGTGTGAAATGGGCGGCCGGCGATGGAGGTGGAGCCGGATACGATACAGTCTTTTAAGAGTCTCCTGGACAGGTACACGGAGCTGAGAAAAATAGAGTGCTATCGGTAACCTTAGGTGATTTCTAAGTTAAGGACATGTTTGGCACAGCTTCGTGGGCCAAAGGGCCTGTACTGTGCTGTAGGTTTTCTATGTTTCTGTTTCATTACACCAGTACAAACTCACTTTCACCTTCATACTGACATCTACTGGACCAGATCCATAATGAATTTGACATTCTGGTCTCAACCCCTCTCATCTCCAACAGTCATACGCACATCTCAGGTGGGGAAGCCAATGACCTCAGTTGGCTGAAGGATGTTGGACGTTGACCATTTACTCCCCTCCACCACCTCCTTTAGTCACCAGTTGGCCAGGAAGAGGAAGGTAATTGATTATGTGTCCATATTTTCACCTTTGGGAATTTAGCTCACAACTGAGAGCAGGAGTAGGAACATGGACCAAAGGCAATTTCTGAAGCAGCCCTGTGGCTTCTTGGGTAGCACTCTTGCCTCTACAATACAAAGCTGTGGATTCTAGCTGTACGTCAGAAAGGTGAACACAAACATCTAAGCTTACATGTCACCTTATTGCTAAGAATAAGCTGCATCCACACTAGACCACATAAATCCATAACCGAAGCCTTTTCTCTTCGTTTTGACCCTCCATCCACACTGAAATGGCATTTTCCTCCCCCGAAAACAGAGCTTTTCTAAAACACTCTCCAGTGTGTTTAAATCTGAAAATGCCGGTTGGGCATTGTAGTGTGCATGGGGTAACCGGAGATTTTAAAAAACCTGTCATCCCTTTCATCAGTGAAGAGACTATGGCTGTAAGAAATGTTTCCAGGGTGACCCCTCTGTGGGAGTGGGGAAGATGTTGGTGGGGCCACCTGGGGGTCTGTGTGTCCGTATGTGTAGCTATTGTAGTGGCTGTGAGGCTGGTGTTGTGTCAGTTTTTCAATGTTCGTCATCAGCCGGGTCATACTGTCCGTGAACTCCCTGTCGGTTGCCTCCATACGCTCCAGTATTTGTTTTTTTAGTTTTAAGTCCTCCTGCGCAAGATCCAACAGCTGTCCGTCATTTGGCATTTTCCTTTTAAGTTTTTCTAGTCTGTAACTGGACAAACGCGCACCAAGTATACCGTTTCCTCTTCGCTTGTTTTCTGTAGATGTGTCCTGCACATGCTCAGTAGGAGGCGATTCACCCAAATACCCATTTTAATGTGGACGGAGGTATTTTCAAAGACGCTTGGTGTGGACGCCTATCGTTTTTTACGTGAAACCGGCGTTTTCAAAATTATCCGGTCTAGTGTGGACGTAGCCTCAGGCACTCTTTGTTCCCTGGTGTGGGCACAGAAGATGCTACAGCACATGAAGGACTGCAGCTGAACCCTCCTGGGTGTACTGACCAATATTCCTTAATCATAGTGCCCATTGTTTAATAGGAGCCTGCTATCTGTACAATGACTGCTGTTTCCTACATTAAAGTGATGACTGCTTTTCAATTAAGTATATAATTGACTGTGAAACATTTTGGGTCATTGTGTAAAGTATTATGGAAATGTAAGGTGTTGTCAGAACTTGGAAAGAAGCAGGCAGTTAGAACCCAGCGGAAATGAGTTCTGTTTCACCTTTCTACCCGCATTGCTTCCTCACTATAATTCCAGTGGAAATTCCAGTCTCAGCTTGTGGATTTTTTTTAACATTACCCTTTTCTTCAAAGCAGGATACCAATTCAAGAGCTTGTTGATTTTACCCAAAATCAATCTCAAGCCCCCTCTGTCCAATAAAATGTGTAGAACAGCAAATAGATTCTCTTCCATTCCCAAATGATCAATTCCAGAGTTCATAGTTAAACTCATCCAATAAATAGGTTTCAGATGGCATTTGATCTTTGTATTAGATCTGTAACCCCATCTATAATGTTAATAAATCTACTACCAAGGCTGCTGAGATGCAGGCATTGCCAATTCTTACAGATTCATGTTACCGACCTCTGAGAGACTTTGATGGAGGAAAGTTAACCCATGACCCTACCTAGTCAATGTTACTTACAAGAGCAATCAGGCCTTGCAGAAGAAAACTGTGGAATCCACACGCCATCATGAGCACAATAGTAACTTCCACTTTCTTCAGCAGCCAGCCCGTATCCTTCAAAGCAGTACAATGTGCAATTCACACGCAAGTCGTCAGCAACACAAGAGAAGCCTCCATTTAAAGGAGTAAAGGGTACTCCACAAATAGTATCTATTGAGGAAAACACGTATAATTATAAGCGATTGGCCTCTGTGGTATCCTAGCCAGACTAAAACCCATTTGCCTGGATAGATTTAGCTGTAAAGACACAAGAAATTGGCATAATCACAAAGGATTATTGTCCAATAATGACTCGTTGTGGCCAGTAGATGTAAGGTTCACAATATGCATAGTGACAAGACTTTTTCAAAAGCAGCTCCCTGTCCTGTGAGAAAACCATCAGAAAGGGCAAATACAATAATGTTGTGGGTTGTCCATTATCTCATATAGTGGCTCTGAAACCCATGATCTCTACCACCAAGAAGGAAAAGAGCCAGGCACAGGGAGATGACTTTCTATGAGTTCACATTTAATTGTGTATTACCCTGCCTTGAAAACTGTTCTTCATTCAATACTGTTAGGTCTAAATCCATTTGGGTTTCTCATTTGACAGCATTGTGACATTACCTTTGCCAAAAGATCTGCAACAGTTGAAGAGAGCAGCTTACTGTTGGGGTGATTTTCTGGAGATATGGAATAGAGCAAATATTAATTTCAACAGCAACCAGACTTCAGATCTGAGTGTGGATTGTAGATTGAATTTAAAATGTAGCTCAGAACAATGGCCTTCCCGGAGCTGCAGACAGGAGTTGATTGCAAACCAGGAAAGACCCCATTAACCAAGAAATACCCTATTGACCTGACATGTCTGTATATGCATGAATGTAGCTCAGAGACAGCAGTGATTAACTCATTTTGGGTGTGTTAGTGTGAAGATCTTGGTGTTTGAAAATGATGTGTAACTGAAAGGAAGTATCATGAATGCATTGTAACTATAGAAATTGTTCTGTTGTTACCTTTGATTTTTAACATATAAAAATGTGATATAATGTTGATTCAGAGAGCCTCTCTCCAGATTGACTCCATATGCTGCCAGCTTGTGTGTGCTGAACAAAGACTTTTATACGACCAGCTATGTGTCTTTCTGGTGGCTTTCATTGACAGTCACAACACTCACCACCAACATCCAGGACGATAAATGCTAGAGGGCCTGTGATATCCAGATCCCATAAATGAATAAACCAAAGGTAGAATGTGGGTGGCTTGGAGCATTGGATTCTAAACCAACATTCAAACATCTGCTGGATTTAAATAACCCTGGTGGATTTGATTATAAATACAGGAAAATTTCCCTCCAACGTAAATTAATCAGCAAAGTTGTGTTAAGAATGCTGCATCTCACCTATTGAGTGTGACACAAAGTCTGCAATTAAATTTGAAATAACATTTGACTTTGGCAGCACCCTCTCTGGACCAATTGTCAGCTGTCCATCTGCTAATGATGGAAAAGGATAATTGCTGAATAATGGACAATTGATCTATTATATTATTTACAATGTTTCCCAAAGACAGACCTTTCCACGTGCACCTAACGCTCACTAGTATTTTCTCTACCCAGTTCCCACAACTCCCTGTAACGCTTCAATCAAGCAACCAAGCAGAGTTCACTGCCAAGAAGGCCCACCAGCGCCTTTACTTCCTGAGAAAACTAAAGAAATTTGGCCTGTCCCCTAAAACCCTCACTAATTTTTATAGATGCACTGTAGAAAGCATTCTTCTAGGGTGCATCACAACCTGGAATGGAAGTTGTCCTGTCCAAGACCGAAAGAAGCTGCAGAAGATCGTGAACACGGCGCAGCACATCACACAAACCAATCTTCCATCCGTGGACTCACTTTACACCGCACGCTGTCGGAGCAGTGCTGCCAGGATAATCAAGGACACGACCCACCCAGCCAACACACTTTTCGTCCCTCTTCCTTCCGGGAGAAGGCTCAGGAGCTTGAAGACTCATATGGCCAGATTTGGGAACAGCTTCTTTCCAACTGTGATAAGACTGCTGAACGGATCCTGACCTGGATCTGGGCCGTACCCTCCAAATATCCGGACCTGCCTCTCGGTTTTTTTTGCACTACCTTACTTTCCATTTTCCTACTTTCTATTTATGATTTATAATTTATATTTTTAACATTTACTAATTTTTACTATTTTTAATATTTAATATTTGTAATCCAGGGAGCAGGAAGCGCAGAATCAAATATCGCTGTGATGATTGTATGTTCTAGTATCAATTGTTTGGAGACAATAAAGTATTAAGTATAAGTAAAGGATCATTCAAATTGAATTTAGCACCTTCTCTTTATCTCGGCCTTCTGGATATTATTGAAACATTGGAGTTTTTTAATGTTGGCAGCACAGAATCTAATAGAATGAGCAGAGGCTATTTGGCCTATTGAACAGCTCATTATTTAACACAGCTCATCAATTTGACCCTTTCTCCCCAGCTCCTCTTCAACTGACCTTACAAATCTCTCCCCTTCAGGTACTGGTTCAGTTTCCCTTTGAAAATCTTTGTTGGATTTACTTCCACTACTATTTTAAGCAAATTCCAGAACTCATTGCTTTAAAAGAAAGTTGACTTATCAACCTCTTGGCTGTTTTCTGAATTACCTTGAAATGTTAATACCAGTATAACATGTTACATTTTATGACGTGAATTATACTGTAGTATGCATTTACCCCTGATGATGATTTGGATGTCACAAGTTCTCTTATTGCCTGAAGGGTCAGTTGCAGTGTAACGTACGATCGTCTCCCCTCGACGGAGGAAATCACCAAGTGAATGAGTCTTTTCAATCTTCAATGGAGCACCTAATAGTGAATGGAAGGTGTTGATTAATGGAACTCAGCACTTCACCGGTTCTGGTAAGATAACCCATACAAGCATGCTCATCCATGTGATCTTTGGATTGAAACCTGTCTTCACCATTTGGATGGCAGCCTGGAAGAACAGATCATCTTCACAGAACTACAAACACATAGGGATAACTTGGATGCTGACCTGGAATTTCTTCTTGTGGTAGGAAGAGGCATTTATGATGAAGGGGTCTCAGGCCATAAGCTCTGTGGCTCTAATCCTCCCTCGAAGCTGATAGCTCTGCCCTCTTCCAGCCCTGGCCATAAGGGCATCCCCTGACCTCCAGGGTACTGTGGTCTGGGGAGGGAGCTGAGGTGCTGACTTCCTTGTCATTACTCAATAAACAGAGGAAAATAACCTTTCTCCAGCTTCTGATATCCCCAACTCAGAACAAACAACTTCCTTCATAACAGGAAAGAGCTACTTAAATATACAGCCATAATGAAACAAACAGCATTAGTTTAACTTTAGAATTGTACATTTTAATGAATCGGATCTTATTTCTGAAATCTGCTGATCACATTACCTGAGTTATCTGAAAACTGTGGTTCCTCCCACATGGCTTGATACTCTTCCTCATGTGTCAGGATGGGTGGTGGTGAGCGACACCTGTCAATCACAGGGGGCTCAGCATCTAAATGTAAACAAATCAGACCCTCAGTAAATTCTGCTGTCTCCTTCATACAGAAAGTCAAGTGCACAAAGTTCCTGGGAACTCCACATCACGGATGACCTCACCTGGTTCCTTAACGTCACCTCCCTGAACAAGAAGTCGCAGCAGCATTTCCACTTCCAAAGAAGATTGAGTCAAGCAAGGCTTCCACCAACACCCCCCCGACCCCCCCCCCCACCATCTTAACTGCGTTTTACAGGAGCATCACTGAGAGAGCATCCTGTCAAGTTGCATCTTCATCTGATATGGGAGCAGTCGAGCATTAGACCGTAAGTCCCTACAAAAGACTGTGAGAACAGCTGAGAGAATCATAGGGGTCTCCCTACCATTCATCAAGGACATTTATCAGGAGTGCTGTGTACGCAGGGCCCTTAGTATTATTAAGGATCCCACCCATCCATCCAGCATCCTCTTTGACTTTCTACCATCAGGCAGGAGACTCCGATGCATAAAGACAATAAAGGTCAGGATGGGATACAGTTTCTGAACTCCCAGTCGCATTGTATTCGAAGCGTCACTGGTAAATTTGTTCCGTACATTACAATATTTAATATTAATGCACTTTAGTTTGTTATTCATGTGTGATTCATCTGTAGATTTTATCCTTACCTTCATAAGTTATTGTCTGTTATGTGTTATGTTCTTTACATCCTGGTTCGAAGAAATGTTGTCTCATTTCTATATACATTATATATATGTAGTTAAATGACAATAAACTTGATTTGACTTGACTTAACTTACTGTTTTCCAGGTGTAAAGTAGGGTTGTATGGAACTTACATGGTTTGTAAGGCACTGGGAGATTACACTTGTGAGCTTATTGAACTTTCTTCCATCACACAGTTAGCCAGTGCATTATACATCATGTTAAAAACGACACGTAAAAACATTCCCCTCATCTTCCTCAATTCTTTTTGACTCTTCTGGGTACCAAGCCTTCTGACACCTAGAACAATATCTCTTTTTTTTAACCATACCAACCCCCCTCATGTTCTCAGCTCACTCTTGTATCTTCATATGTGGTGAGCAAATATTGCTGCAATATTTCAGCAAAGGCCTGACTCTGGATAGGATTACATAAAGGATTAGTAATAAGAACAGAAAATGCTGGAAAAATTTGGCAGGCTCTGTGGCAAATTTGTAAAGAGAAACAGATTGACAAGGGATTCACTATCTGTCAATCATTATTGATTTTACTACCTTGGTTTTGTCACAAAACTTAGGTCCTACATTTTAGACTTTAAATCTGGGCAATAAATATAGCATAAAGAAGTTACAAGAGCCTGTAGACCCACACCACCAAGTTCAGGAATAGTTATTACCCCTCAACCATCAGGCTCTCGAACCAAAGGGGTTAATTTTTTGTGCAGTGAAAACGATGATTGAGAAGATGCTCAAGGAGGCTTAATGGTCTGAGGGTGGATAAATCTCCTGGACCTGATGGAATGCGCCCTCGGGTCCTGAAGAAAGTAGCTGGAGAGATTGCGGAGACCTTAATGATGATCTTTCAAGAATCGATAGATTCTGGCATTGTACCGGATGACTGGAAAATTGCAAGTGTTACTCCGTTATTTAAGAAGGGTGGGAGGCAGCAGAAAGGAAACTATAGACCTGTTAGCCTGACATCAGTGGTTGGGAATTTGTTGGAATCCATTGTTAGGGATGAGATTACGGAGTACCTGGAGGCACATGACAATCTAGGCCAAAGCCAGCATGGTTTCCTGAAAGGAAAATCCTTCCTAACTAACCTACTGCAATTCTTTGAGGAAATTACAAGCAGGGTAGTCAAAGGAGATACAATGAATGTGGTGTACTTGGATTTTCAGAAGGCCTTGGACTAGGTGCTGCACATGAGGCTGCTTAGCAAGATAAGAGTCCATGGAATTAGAGTTAAGTTACTAGCCTGGGTGGAGCATTGGCTGATTGGCAGAAAACAGAGAGTGGGAATAAGGGGATCCTATTCTGGCTGGCTGCCTGTTACCAGGGGAGTTCCACAGGGGTCGGTGTTGGGACCACTGCATTTTACGATATATGTCAATGATTTGGATTACGGTATTAATGGATTTGTGGCTAAATTTGCTGATGATACAAAGATAGGTGGAGGAGTGGATAGTGTTGAGGAAACAGAGAGCCTGCAGAGAGACTTAGATAGTTTAGGGGAATGAGCAAAGAAGTGGCAAATGACATACAATGTTGGAAAGTGTATGGTTATGCACTTTTATGGAAGAAATAAATGGGCAGATTATTATTTAATGGGGAGGGAATTCGAAATGCAGAGATACAAAGTGACTTGGGAGTCCTTGCGCAGGATATCCTAAAGGTTAACCTCCAGGTTGAGCCGGTTGTGAAGAAGGCAAATGAAATGTTGGCATTCATTTCTAAAAGTATAGAATATAAGAGCAGGGATGTGATG
The DNA here is from genome assembly GCF_963921235.1 of Mobula hypostoma. Lineage (NCBI taxonomy): Eukaryota > Metazoa > Chordata > Chondrichthyes > Myliobatiformes > Myliobatidae > Mobula > Mobula hypostoma. The sequence goes on along the minus strand of NC_086101.1, from coordinate 137,167,165 downwards.
TTGAGGCTCAGAAGGCACTTGTGAGACCACACTTGGAGTATTGTGTGCAGTTTGTGCTCCTTATTTTAGAAAGGATATACTGACTTTGGAGAGGGTTCGGAGAAGATTCACAGGATTGATTCCATGAATGAAAGGGTTACCGTGTGAGGAACATCTGGCAGCTCTTGAGCTGTATTCCCTGGAGTTCAGGAGAATGAAGGGGGATCTCATAGAAACATTCTGAATGTTAAAAGGCCTGAACAGATTAGATATGGCAAAGTTATTTCCCATGGTAAGAGATCCTAGGACAAGAGGGCACGACTTCAGGATTGAAGGACGTCCTTTTAGAACTGAGATGCGGAGAAATCACTTTAATCAAATGGTGGTAAACCTGTGGAATTTGTTGCCACGAGCGGCTGTGGAGGCCAAGTCTGGGTGTATTTAAGGCGGAGATAGATGGGTTCTTGATTAGCCAGGGCATCAAAGGGTATGGAGAGAAGGCAGGGGAGTGGGGATGACTGGAAGAATTGGATCAGCCCATGATTGAATGGCAGAGCAGACTGGATGGGCCAAATGGCCTGCTTCTGCTCCTATATCTTATGGTCTTATGGTTTAACTTCACTCAACTTGCCCCATCATTGAAATGTTCCCACAACCAATGGACTCACTTTCAAGGACTCTTCATCTCATGTTCTCATTATTTCATGCTTATTTATTATTATTATTTCTTCTTTTTGTATTTGCATTTTATTGTCTACTGCACTCCGGTTACTCCATAGTTGGGTGGTCTTTCATTGATTCTGTTATTGTTATTATTCTATAGATTGATTGAGTCTGTTCACAAGAAAATGTATCTCAGGGTCGTTTATGGTGACATATATGTACTTTGGTAATAAATTTACTTTGAACTTTGAAACACTTCTTATCACATGTAATTACCATTCTTATCCAGGAGATGGAGCTAATGAGCTGGAGGCTATCACAACTGTGAAAGCATCTGGCCTAGGCAAAGTTAATACACTTCAATAGCTGAAGTTTTCTGTCTCTATCCTAGAGGGATTGATTACGTTTCAAATCAATGCTTCCAGGTTCATGTCACTTTTCCCAATTGTCTCAATGGGGAAATTACAATTTTCGTTTGTGCTCAGCATAAACCAATGTTCTCCTAAATGAACTGTAATAGTCTCTGACATTTGGTGGATGACAGGATGAGCTGCGTTATTGGGGAAATTAAATGAGGGAAGAGAGAACACCTCAGTAATGCAGGTAGCCAATTTGTAAAAAGTGAAATCCCACAATATGAGACTGTTCAGATAATGCTGCTTAAGTGATGCCAACTATGGATTAAATAATAACCACAATTCTCCATCAAAATACCTTACATTTTACAAGATAGTGCTGTGAGATATTTTACAGTCAGTTCAACTGGCAAACAGACCATCAAACTTTAATGAATTGAACAGTTCCAAAATCTGCAAGTACTCCTATTGGAGAAATACATAGTTTTCCAATTTCAGATAACTCGCTCCCTTGTCCCTTTTCTCTCTCCTCCTGATCTACTCAGCTCCTCCTACATGCTCCTCGCCACATTTCCTTCCCCTCCTCCACCATTCCACCCATCCATCACCTAACAATTTCTCCCATTGGGTTGCCCATTTCTGTATTTGATTCCGTGCTCCACCTTCATTTCCTATCAGGTTCACTTGCCTGTAACTTTTTGTTGTTCCCCTGGTGGCAACCCATTTCAATTCTATTTCCCATTCTCATTCCGACAAGTCAGCCCATGGCCTCCTCTATTGCCGCGATGAGGCCACACTCAGGATGGAGGAGCAACTCCTTTTATTCCGTCTGGGTAGCCTCCAACCTGAAGGCATGAACATTGATTTCTCAAACTTCTGGTAATTGCTTCCTCTCTCCTTCACCATTTCCCATTCCCATTTCCCTCTCTCACCCTATCTGTTTACCTGTCCATCACCTCCCTCCGGTGCTCTTCCCCTTCCCTTCCTTCCATGATCTTCTATCCTCTCTAAGATTCCGCTCCCCCCAGCCGTTTATCTCTTTCACTAATCAACTTTCCAGCTCTTTACCTCAACCTCCTCCCCCTCTCCAGGTTTCACCTATCATCTGCCATCTTGTTCTTCATCTTCCCCACTCTCCACCTTCTTACTCAGACCTCTCCCCTTCTTTTCCAGCTCTGAAGTTGGGTCTCATCCTGAAACGTCCACTGTTTACTCTTTTCCACCGGTGCTGCCTGGCCAGCTGAGTTCCTCCAGCATTTTGTGCGTGGTGCTTGGGCTTCTAGCTTCTGCAGATTTTTTCTTCTTCGTTGTGTTCGGTTACCACCTTCGAGACTTTGTTGCTATTTCCACTCTTCTCTCTCCCATCTGCCTGTCACCCCTCCTTACCTTTCACTTACCAGCTAGTTAAAGTTAAAAGCAGCAGTATAAAAGATGAAACAGAATCATAAATATTATTAGATCTGTTGCTTGGTGGCATTACAGTGCAGACATAAAACTACTACATTACAGAAATAAATAAATAACAAACTCAAAGAACGACAAGGTAGTGTTCATGGGTTAATGGAGCACTCAGAGATGAGATGATGGAGGGGAAGAAGCTGTTTCTGAATTGTTGACTGTGAGTCTTCAGGCTCCCGTAGCTCCTCCCCAGTGGCTGAAATGAGAAGAGGTCATGTTCTGGATGGAGAAGGTCCCTGATGATGGATGCCACCTTCTTGGTAACTGTCTCTTGAAGATGTCCTTGGTGGAGGGGTTGGGGGTTGTACCCATGCGGGATCTGGCTGAGTCTACAACCCTCTGCAACCTCTTGCAATCCTGTGCATTGAGATCTCCATACTGGGTTGTAACGCAAATAGTCAGAGTGCTCTCGCTGTACATCTACAGAATCTGATAGAGTCTTTGTTGTATACATAATCTCCTCAAACTCCTAAAGAAGTAGAATTGCTGGTGTATCTTCTTCATGATTGCATCAATGTGTTGGGCCCGGGGTGTTGATGCTCAAGCATTTAAAACTGCAAACTCTTCCCACACTGACCGCTCAATGAGTACTGGTGTGTATTTTCACAACCAGCCCTTCAGTTTGTTTGTTTCTTTTTACCTGGGTGTGGGGTTTTGGGTTTGATGTTCTCGTTGCCATCCACACTATTTGCTTTTTGTGCAGGGGTGCTGGGGGAGGATGTTGATGTTCTTGTTGCCATCTGCACTATTTGCTTTTTGCTTTGCATGTGGGGGTGGGGATATTTTTCTTTTAACAGCTTTCATGGTTTTCTTTGCTTCGTGGCTGTCTGGAGAAGACAAATCTCAGAGTTGTACGGCTACTGCGTCCATACTTCGATAACAAATTCACCTTGAACCTGAAGTCTAAAATCATTTCCTTGGTCTTGATGATGTTGAATGCAAGGTTGTTGTTTCAATGAGCTACAGAGACCATGCTGTCTGGACAAAACTTGGAGAACTTAATCATCGATGTTTGGCTATGATGGGAATTGGCTCCTGCGATATAGAAAGAGGTTATATTTTCAAGGGTCACATTATGGAATTTCATTGTCGGAGGCAGGTTAGTAGATGACCTCCAATCTGTGGATACTTAGTGTAAGGCCCCCATTCCCTTGCACGCATCAGTGAACGATTCAACAATAAACTGGAGTTTGGTCTCTGAATGATGTCATTGACACTGCATGGGATTGTTCGATGTGGAAAGCCATGATCGCCCAAGGTTGCAGACTAGGTCTACTCCACCAGCAAGCTTGTTAGAGGTGAGGCAGAGCACAGCTGCAAGTTAGACGGTGAGAACATTGAACAGCACAGCACAGGAGCAGGACTTTCAGCTGACGATATCTCTGCCAACTATGATGCCAAACGAAATTAATGCTATCTGCCTGCACGTGATCTATCTCCCTCCATTCACTTCACGTGTTAGTGTGCTAGGTAACAGCCTGAGCTGAGATTAGGTATCTCAGGTAGATCTGGTATGGAGTGGCACTTAAAAAAATCATAGCTTACTTGCTATCCTGCAGCGGATGAAAGATAAAAACTAATTTCTTAGGGGAGTCATAGTTAATACATCAAAGGCTTTTGTGAAGCCAGTTTTGGCCATGTAGAATGTTGTCACTGCCCACTGCGCTTCTCTTGGAGTGAAGATCACATATACACTTTTTCTGGTTGGATTTCACCCACATCGTGAGTCAGAGGGCACCATTTTTGATGACTGTGAGGAGACAGCTGATGAGGACTCTGGCAATGACTTTCCCTGTGACGGACAGTGGGAAGATTCATCTACAGTAATCACACTTGAATTTCTTTCCTTATTTGAATATCATCATGGGTATATTTCCCTGAGGCTCATGGCATATCCTCCTCTTCCCAGATTTGGAAGACAAGACTACCAATTTTATTTTTGTTAGTTTCTCTCTACCAAGTGTTAGAACTTTGTGGGGGATAGATTCTGCTGTCAAGGCCGTACTGGCTTTCCGTTCGTTTCTTGTGGGGCTGTGATTAAGGCGAGACTTGACAGAAAAATTCTGATCACATGTCCTTGTTCAGAAACCACGATTTGTAAGTATCAGGCTCTGCAGATACTGATTCCTGTATTCTCTATGATATAATCCCTTTGATCTCACCTAATTCATCTTTCCACACTCCCTTCAAAGCCATCAGGGCAGTTTCTGCACTCCCTGGCATCTTGAATCTGTCAGGTTGCTTCCTGCCGTCCCTTTACACAGTTGGCTTCTGTTCCCCATGTTCCCTTTAAACTTATTGGGTGCTTTGGAAAATTTATTAGAGGATGTGAAAGTAAAGGTGAATTAAACGTGTGTTGGAGTGTTGGAGGTCCACCCTGAGCCAAAGTATTGACGCAATCATGAAGAAGGCATGCCAGTGCCTTACTTCAATAGAGTTCAGGAGATTTGGTACGTCGCTGGAGACTGCAGCAAGCTCCTACAGATGCATGGTGGAGAGCATTCTGACTGGTTGCATCATTACCTAACAGGGGCTTCAATGTGCAGGCTACAAAGGGTCGCACATTCAGCCAGCTCCATCACGGGGACAACCCTCCCCAGCACCTTCAAAAGGTGGTGCCTAAGAAGGTGGTATCCACCATTGAGACCACGGTCATTCAGGGCACGGCCTTTTCTCATTACCATCGTCAGGGGGGAGGAACAAAACCCTGAAGACTTTCAGTTAATGCTTTAGGAACAGCTTCTTCCCCCCGCCACCAGGTAGAGGTCCATGAATACTACCTCACTGTTCCAACTTTGCACTATTTATTTATATTTTTTGAACTTATATAATTTTTATGTCTGGCACTGCACTGTTTCCACAAAACAACACATTTCACAATACTTATATACACTAGTAAAATTATAGCTTATCTTTCACCATAGCATCACCTTCCAGCGTTAGCCCTATGTTCCTTGATTCCCTTATTACATAAAAATCTTACGTAGAGTTGGACTTGAATCTGCAGCCATCTGCCTCAGAGGCAAAAGTAGAACCTGCTCACCCACTAACCTAACTCAGAGCTCATAATAAAACTCTGCCAAACATCCATAATTAGCAAACAAGAGAAACTCTGCAGATGCTGGAAATCCAAGCAACGCTCAGAAAGTGCTGGAGAAACTCAGCAGGCCAGGCAGCATCTATGGAAAAATGTACAGTCGACGTTTTGGGCTGATACCCTTTGGCAGGACTCAAGAAAAAGAGATGAGGAGTAGATTTAAAAGGTGGGTTACAGGTTTTCTGCTGGCCTGTAGAGCTGTTTAGTTTTCCCTTGAGGCATGGTGGAGTTCCCAGTGGAAGGATTGTGGTTCTTTAGCTTGAGGTTCTGCTGGTCAAACCAAGGCAGGCGTTTTCTGGTGAAGAAGACAAGTCCCTCTTCAAGTGCGTACTATGGTGGACTTCAATGCAGCCCAGACTTGTTGGACACTGTGCAGATCCTGTTGGTTGGGAGCTGATAGACTCTTCATGAAGCACAATTGAGAAGAGTGGTCTTTGTGGGGATCTTGAGACCTTCAACATTTATTTCTATTGGCAGCTTTTCTGTTGCTGCAATTTGTGACAAGGTTAGGCTGATAGAGTTAACGGGACAATGAGGCAGTGGTTAGTTCAACAGTCATGGCACACATTTCACAGATGTTCCCTGAGGCCTCCCATTTGGATAATGCCATAGTCTAGCAGATTCCAGTGCCTGGGTCAGGGCCATGAGGCCTTGTGCTGTCTCTCTGACAAAACAGGATGTTCATCATATTCCAAGTATTTGGTCAAGAGGAGTACTCTGGTAGAGGTGGCTTTCTTGACCTCTCTATATGACTCATTCATCTTTCCAGTGGTCTTTAACCATAACAATGAAGTCACTAGGAGGTTAAGGCAGGACTTTTACAAGGTTGGAGAACAAATCCTCCATGGCCTCATCCACAGTTTCCCAGCTTGGGGAATATGTGCTGATGACCACTGTCCATTGGTTGCCTGTTAGAGTAAGATGCACCATCCACGTCATTCAGGTGTCTGACTATGTTTTTCTAGGCAGTGAAATACACCACTTAAAGACAATATTCCTCTTCCAGGGTGGCTGTCCAGAGATGGTGTACACTGACCTCTTCTGAGAGCCTAGCATCTCCTGGTCTACCATACTGTGTTCCAAGGCATTGGTATCAACCTCAGAGTACTCAAGTTTCTAGACCATAGAAGTAAAATGGCGTTCAGGTCTGTTGGTGATGGGCTTTGAGGATCCTGTCACTTCAGTCCCTAACCATCATACCGAGGAATGAATGTGCTTGTGTGCAACTTTTTTAATGAGTGATGGCTATTCACGGTCATGGACTGGTGGCAAGGTGACTGAAGGCCTAGTTCTGCTGCAGGGATATTAATACACATGAGCAGTTGCAGACAGGAGTGTATACTTGCCTTCGGTTTGTTATGCTTTAGAGCTGAGTGTTTTGACTGAGGATCTGAGGATGAATTTCTACTCCTTACGATGTAAAAAAGAGTGGTTTTAAGACACAATTTAAGGGATTTGAAACTGAAGCAGGGATAGACAAAGGTGATCAGGGATCAATAACAAAATCTGTATTGGTGAGGCAATAAGGAAGGTCACAGTGGGGAGGGAGGTTGGATACTCGAGGTGAGAGAGCTATCCAGTGACAAAAGCTTTCACCATTTGTCCTTTTCAACCTGACTGATAGGGGACCACACAGAGCGGCTTTGTGAATTGTGTTTGAAATCTCTCTGTTGTCATTGGCATGTAGATTAAGTACTGTGACATCAAAAATGCTAGCCTTGTTAGGTCTAGAGAAAAACCTTGAACTTGCCTTGCATTGCCAAATACAGTAAGCTGTGTTTATGTTAACCAGCTCAACTTGGAGGGCTTCTGGGAACAACAGAGAATACATAACTATATTGGTATAATTTTTGATCCTTGGTGAACTGCATATCTCTAGCAGAGTGGAGACTTGGTGATGTTTAACAAATATAGAGTCCAAGTGCCTGAGAGGGGGAAACCAGTCACCTTCACAAAATGCCCAATCAGTTAGCCTCACTCCAATGTCAGGACATACTTCCTTTCCTACGGCCCAGTATCCCAAACAGGAATGAGACTGGAGACCAGATGAAACCAGAGCGGTTAGTACAGAGCGAGTCAGATCACAAGTGTAGGCATTCTCTAATAGTATCTACTCACCAATAAGCATGTCTGGTACCTACTCACCAATAACCTTTATAATAAAGGAGCAGTTTGCCTTGTTCCCAGTTTTGTCCATTGCTATATATGTGATGGTGATTTCTCCGATTGGGAAGAGATGGGGTGGAACCACAGCAGGAGTCACTTGTAAAAACACCTTGAGTTTGAGAGGAAAGATTAATGAACCATGAATTCGATAATTAACTTCATGTAGAATGTAGAGACAAGCAAATTTGGCCCCTTAAACATATTATTTGTGGAATGAGATCATGGCTAACCTGTAACATAATTCCATGTCCCTGCTGTTTCCCCAAATCCCTTAATATTGTTTATTTCACTGGACAATCAATCTCAGATTGAAGTTACCAAGTGACCTGAAATTAACAAGTGACTGGAAATCAATTTGTGTTTGTGGAGCAGATTTCCAAATTACTACCACCCTCTGTATGTTCAAGTGTCTAAGTTCATTCCCGAATATCCTGGTTTTCATTTTTTTAGATTGGCCAACCACAACACACTGGTTAACTTCCAAAGTTCCAGGGAAAACACTCCTATATTATGTAATCACTCTGTATACTTCAGGGCTAATATATCTTCCCGTCTACCTCTTTGTACTCCCCTTCTCTAGTTAAAAAAGGTTGATTAATATGATTTGTTTCACACATACTTGTATACTTACACATTAAAACAAAGGAGGCCATTTGATCCATTGGGTCTATTCAGGCTCCTGGGAGAGTAATCCAGTCCCATTCCCCTTCTCCTTTCTTCTCTCTGGTTCTGCAACTTATTCTTTCTTCAACAACATGCCCATGAACTCCCCTCTGATTCTGCTGCCAAAGTCCATGTGGCCACAGGGAGAACACACAAACTGTGTACAGATATTGCCATGGATAGGATCAAACCAGGGCCCTGGACCCATGGCAAAAGAGCCCTAACTGTTATGCCATGACCTTGCTGATCCTCTATCATTTCCACTTCCTTTGCTCTGTCCTTTCACAGATCAAAGTGGCTTTCAGGGAACCCCTCACCTACTACATTGTTATGAAATAGCAGGTGTGGGACTTTTTTAAAAAAGATGTCCTTTGTTCAATAGATTAAGAGAAGGTTGACAGCTCTGACAGCACAGCACTCTCTCAGTATGGTCAATTTTATACTCAACTGTCTTTATTCCAAAAGGACAAAGACCTTTTGGCCCTGAAATGGGAAGGTTATCCATGAAGTTTAAACCAGGTAGCAAACACTTCATCCCTAAGTAAAAAGAAATCTTGGCACTCACCTGATCCCCTGAATTATCATTTGCTTCTGGTATCAACCAGCTGACATTTGCAGTTTTCTGATGCTCTAATGTTTCCACCTTGACTTCCCTGGGACAACTGATTTGCGGCCCCTCAATATCTAATCAATAAACAGTTTTATTAAGAAACATCATCAGTTTTAAAGCAATATGGATTAGCCAAAGTACTGTACATCACAAAATTGTGTAACCAATAGATTACTGAAAGCTACTTGCTGGTCAATGTGCTCCTTTAATGTATTAGAACAGTGACAACATGCAAGAACAATTAGCCCTCCCCCACCCACCCACCTTCTCCCTCACGTGGTTTCACCTATCATCTGTCAGCTTGTACTCCTTCCCCTCCCCCCTCCACCTTCTTATCCTGGTTTCTGCCCCCTTCCTTTCCAGACCTGATGAAGGGCTTAGACCCGAAGCATTGACTGTACATTCCCTTCCATAGATGCTGCCCGACTTGCTGAGTTCCTACGGCATTTTGTGTGTGTTGCTGAGTTGCATATGTGTTAATAACATTCAAAATTTCTCCTTTTGCTCTTTTTTTATTAATCAGCTGGAATAATAGATCAACCAGAAGAAGAAACAGGGCCTTGTTTAAACGCCACATCCAAAGAACCGTACCTTCCACACTGCTCTCTTGATAATGTGCTATAATGTTAGACTGGATTTTATGCTCAACTTCCTGGAAAGGGATGTGACTCTATAACCTCTTTAACTAAAGACAAGTTTGCTACCAACTGAGTCAATGGAAGGATCATTTGAATTCTGTGATTTGATAACAATGCAGGTAAGCCAGAAGTGAAGTTGTTAAAACAACCTTCATTCTCATTCCAAGACAAACGCCTTCAAGGTCCGCGAATTGAATGAAATTACCTGCTCTTAAACCCATTAAAATATCAAGCATTTGTTAGTAACAAAAATGTAGTACCAATTTGCACTTACATGACCTATGTTAGGGCATATTCTGGAGTTAGGGTATATAGGAAAATATTAACTTCAGCAACCAATCTTTAGACCCGAACATTGATTGAAGATTAAATTTAAAATGCAGCCCCGGACAATAGCTTACTGAGCTGTGGACACCGGTTAACTGAAAACCAGACAATGCTGATTAACATTCATTTTGGGTGTCTAGAGCAAGGGTGCAAAGAAGGAGGTGCGAAATTATATGTAATTCATAGGAAGCATTGTAGATACTTGGTAACCATAGAATTGTCCTATCACTACCTTTAATGCTAAGCATATAAAATGGCATGTAATATCAGGTCAAACAGGCCTCTTCTTCTGAGAGTGTCTCATTTTGTTGAAAAAAGTCATTTCTGTATCCACTAGCTTTAGTGAGTCCCCGGTGACTTTTTTCACAATACAACAACCTATTCAGATTTAAACTTATTTCTTACCATTTCCAATGTGAACCCAGATTTTCTCTAAAACAAGCACAAGAATACCACACTTTTAATAAAATTAACCCTTAAGATATTCATCAAGGGATTATCAACCAGAATTTGCATTCATGCAGCACATTTCAGAAAGCCAATTACTCCCAAGATACCTCAAAGTACTGTCGTTGAGGAAAATTTGCCTTCAACTCTAATAAAGTGATATTATGACAGGCCTGGGTAGCTGAGGGCATAATCACTAATCTAAAAGTTAATAATGTAGCGTAACTCAAAGGACAGTTTTGGTCACCAATGTGGAAATTATGAGAAGTTTACAAAAATCCAGCTCTTATTTTAATGCCATGAGAAAGGTAGAAAGATACCTCGACAAAAGGCTTTATGAAGTTTCTGACTCCATTTGCCATTACTCAAGCACCGAACTTCTTGCGTGACACCTGAGAGCCTGTAACCACGGCGACAGCTCAAATGACACACACTTCCTGGTCTGACTGAAGCTTTCCTGCAGAGATGAGGGGCCACCATCACACCATCCGTCTTTTGTATGGGTGGACAACGGATTTCTGTTGAAATGCAAAAACGTGCAAAATAAAGTAGTAATATCTTCTTTATATCTATCCTATCAAAATCTTCCCTTCATCTTAACAGTATCCTTCTTGTCACCCTCAATCCCTCTTTCCTAAAAAAAAAGACGCCAGACTGTTTAATCTTCCTTGGAAGATGTAAACTTGTATCACTGATATCATGCTTACAAACCTTTTTTATATAATCCCTAGAACATCCTTACTCTCTGTCACTATACAGAGATTGGAAGGTGGAAACTGTCTTACTTTTTGATTAAAACCTTGTGGGTCACCCTAATGGTGTTTGAAAAAGCTGCAATTGTGAGATTCACTCTTGGTTTTTCCTAAATAATACTGTTCTGGAACGAATTGCAAATCTTAAAGGGAAATGTCACAAGGCAAGCAAAATTCTTTGAGATTCTGACAACTGTTACCCCTGAATGAAGGGATGATGCCTTCATAATCCTTCAAAGTGGTGATGCCTCTTTTAGTAATTTGTTTCTCTGTTCTTCCTGATCCATTGATTCCTCAGTCCCTGTTAGCATATAGTCTCCCAATTCTTTTTAATAACATGTAAAATTCACATTTCTCTACCTTCATGTTCACTTAACAGTCATACATCCTGACTCCAGGTTTATTAATATCTATCCATATTTTGTCAAAGTTCTAACTGCATCTCCAAGTTTTGCAAATTGTGGAAAGACCATTTAAAGACTGTCTCAAGGGCTGTTTGTATCGTGAATTTGTAGTATCCACTCATGACTATCTTATGAAGGTAATGAATGGCTGTTGCTCTGTTGAACTGTGGCAGTACTTATGGTGAATTTATCTCCAGGTTTTACAGGTGTTAAAGCATTCTAGCAGTTAGTTCTGATGACAACAAAAGGACGACAATATATTTCCAAATCAGTATAGTGGCAAACATGCAGATGATGATAATCATTACAACATGTTACGTTCTAGGAGGAATGTTAGCCACAACAGATCTTTGATACTTCTTCCAATACATCCAAGTTTTCTGCTGTAATTTGCTGTTTGACATGCTGGTGGCAGTATTTCCATATTTATAATGACCAAGAGATTACTAATAAAACTCACAACACGCTGGAGGAACTCAGCAGGTCGGGCAGCATCCGTGGAAATGATCAGTCAATGTTTTGGGCCGGTACCCTTCATCAGGACTGAAGAGGGAAGGGGCAGAGGCCCTACAAAGTAGGTGGGGAAAGGGTGGGAAGGAGAAGACTGGTAGGTTCCAGGTGAAAAACCAGGAAGGGGAAAGATAAAGGGGTGGGGGAGGGGATAGGCAGGAAAGGTGAAGAAGGAATAGGGGAAAACACAATGGGTAGTAGAAGGAGGCGGAACCATGAGGGAGGTGATGGGCAGCTGGGGGAGGGGGCAGAGTGACATAGAGATAGGGGAAGGGAGGGGGAGGGAATTACCGGAAGTTGGAGAATTCTATGTTCATACCAAGGGGCTGGAGACTACCTAGACAGTATATGAGGTGTTGCTCCTCCAACCTGAGTTTAGCCTCATCATGGCAGTAGAGGAGGCCACGTATGGACATATCCGAATGAGAATGTGAAGCAGAGTTGAAGTGGATGGCAACCGAGAGATCCTGTCTGTTGTGACGGACGGAGCGGAGGTGCTCGACAAAACGGTCCCCCAATCTGCGTTGGGTTTCACCGATGTAGAGGAGGCCGCACTGGGAGCACCGGATGCAATAAATGACCCCAAAAGACTCACAAGTGAAGTGTTGCCTCACCTGGAAGGACTGTATGGGGCCCTGAATGGTGGCAAGAGAGGAGGTGTAGGGACAGTTGTAGCTTACAGGGATAAGTGCCGGGTGGGAGATCCGTGGGGAGGGACATGTGGACCAGGGAGTCGCGGAGGGACCGATCCCTGCGGAAGGCGGAGAGGGGTGGAGAGGGAAAGATGTGCTTAGTGGCGGGGTCCTGTTGAAGGTGGCGAAAGTTGCGGAGGATAATGTGCTGGATCCGGAGGCTGGTGGGGTGGTAGGTGAGGACAAGGGGAATTCTGTCGCTGTTGTGGTGGCGGGAGGATGGGGTGAGAGCCGAAGTGCGGGAAATGGAGGAGATGTGGGTGAGGGCATCATTGATGACAGCAGAAGGGAAACCACAATCCTCAAAGAAAGAGGACATTTGAGATGTCCTGGAATGGAAAGCCTCATCCTGGGAGCAGATGTGTGGAGATGGAGGAACTGGGAATAGGGAATGGCATCTTTGCATGTGGCAGGGTGGGAAGAGGTATAGTTGAGGTAGTTATGAGAGTCGGTGGGTTTGTAGAAGATGTCAGTGGACAGTCTGTCTCCAGAGATGGAGACCGAGAGATTAAGAAAGGGGAGAGAAGTGTCTGAGATGGAACAAGTGAATTTGAGGGCTGGGTGGAAGTTTGAAGTATAGTCGATGAAATTGACGAGCTCAGCATGGGTGCAGGAAGCAGCAGCAATGTAGTCAATGTATCGAAGGAAAAGTTGGGGAGCAGTACCAGAATAGGTTTGTAGCACAGACTGTTTCACATAACCAACGAAGAGGCAGGCATACCTGGGGCCCATGCGAGTGCCCAAAGCTACACCCTTGGTCTGAAGAAAGTGGGAAGAGCCAAAATAGAAGTTATTAAGTGTGAGAACCAGTTTCGCCAACTGGAGGAGGGTGGTGGTGGTGGGGAACTGGTGAGATCTATTATCCAGAAAGTAGCAGAGGGCTTTGAGGCCTTCTTCATGGGGAATGGAAGTGTATAGGGATTGGACATCCATAGTGAAAATGAAGTGGTTGGGACCGGGGAACTGGAAGTTATTGAAGAGGTGGAGGGCATGGGATGTATCCTGGATGTAGGTGGGGAGGGACTGAACTATGGGTGACAAAATGGAGTCCAGGTAGGCAGATACAGGTTCGGTGGGACAGGAGCAGGCAGAAACTATGGGTCTGCCGGGACAGTCAGGCTTGTGGATCTTGGGGAAGAGGTAAAAACGATCAGTGCGGGGTGTGGGAATTATGAATTTTGTGGCTGAGGATGGAAGGTCTCTGGAGTTGATAAGGGTGGTGTTGATACGGGAGACAATGGTTTGATGTTTTTTTGTGGGTCCTGTTCCAGGGGTAAGTAAGAGGAGGTGTCAGAGAGCTGCCTTTTGGCCTCATTGAGGTAGAGGCCTGTCCGCCAGATTATTACAGCACCACTTTCGTCTGCGGGTTTGATGGTGCGGTTGGGATTAGTGTGGAGAGAGTGGAGGGCAGTGCGTTCAGAGGGAATGAGGTCAGAACAGGAGAGAGGTGTGGTGAAGTTGAGATGGTTGATGTCTCAGCGACAGTTGGAGATAAAAAGGTCGAGTGCAGGTAGAGGGCCCGGGCAGGGTGTCCAGGAGGAGGAGGAGGGTTGAAGACAGGAGAAGGGGTCCTCAGTAGGGGGAGGGGAATCCTTGCCAAAGAAGTAGGCTCGGAGATGTAGGCGACGGAAGAAGAGTTCAGCGTCATGGCGGGCACGGAACTCACTGAGTGGTGCAGCCTCCTCTACATCAGTGGAACCCGACGCAGATTGGGGGACCGCTTCGTCGAGCACCTCCACTCCTTCCGCCACAACAGACAGGATCTCCCGGTTGCCACCCACTTCAACTCTGTTTCACATTCCCATTCGGACATGTCCATACATGGCCTCCTCTACTGCAATGATGAGGCTACACTCGGGTTGGAGGAGCAACACCTCATATACCATCAGGGTAGTCTCCAGCCCCTTGGTATGAACATTGAATTCTCCAACTTCCGGTAATTCCCTCCCTTCCCCTATCCCAGTTTTGCTCTACCCCCTCCCCCAGCTGCCCATCACCTCCCTCATGGTTCCGCCTCCTTCTACTACCCATTGTGCTTTCCCCTATTCCTTCTTCACCTTTCCTGCCTATCCCCTCCCTGCCTCCCTTCCCCCACTCCTTTATCTTTCCCCTTACTGGTTTTTCTTCTGGCACCTACTAGCCTTCTCCTTCCCACCCTCCCCTCACCTTCTTTATAGGGCCTCTGCCCCTTCCCTCTTCAGTCCTGACGAAGGGTTCTGGCCCGAAACGTTGACTGATCTTTTCCGCGGATGCTGCCCGACCTGCTGAGTTCCTCCAGCGTGTTGTGAGTGTTGCTTTGACCCCAGCATCTGCAGAGTGTTTAAGATTACTAATAAACTGATTAAATAGGTTGTCATAGGCAATTTATCAATTTAAAAGATTAAAGGGGTTAATGCAAGATTGTTAGTGTAGTGAGCATACATGTTTGTGTTTTTAATGTCAACTCCCTGAAGGAAAATTGCATTGCTTTCTCATAAAGGCAAACCCAGGTTCCATTTTTACATACATCCAGGCTGATTTTGTACATAAATTAGAAAATGCACAAAATCTCTCAATATCATACCCCACATTATTACAGTGAATGATGTTAATGAGGGTTATTTAACATGAACATTTAGTTATTGCCTTTCTGCTATAGTACAGAATCAGGATGTTCCATACTCAAAGTCTGTTTTCCACCAGCTTGAAGTGTTGGTGGATGT
Source organism: Mobula hypostoma (assembly GCF_963921235.1). Lineage (NCBI taxonomy): Eukaryota > Metazoa > Chordata > Chondrichthyes > Myliobatiformes > Myliobatidae > Mobula > Mobula hypostoma. The sequence continues at coordinate 137,151,701 of NC_086101.1, read as the reverse complement.
TACATTGTCTAATAATGCATCATTGGACAGGTATCAAAAGAAGCAATTGCATGTCAATTTCCAAAGTAACTCTCTCAAGTGGCCTCATGCAGTGGAACTGTCAACTCGTGTCTTGCCTGTTAGAGCAATGATGTCTGATTACTGCAGGGAGGTTACATGTAAACAGGTTTTATTTCAGGAATGCTTCTGATTTGAAGTTACTAATGTTTATAGGAGCTCACTTGTATGTATTAATGTTAAAGTCTGTCCCGAGCCTTGTGGCCCATCAGGCCAGTGCTTATGCCGGTTTCTGTGGCGTGAAGCGACTGAGAGTACGAGACTCCCCCCCCAGGTAGGACATCAGTCTATCGTGAGGTTAACCCCCAGCATTTGCCGGTTCCCATTTTCAGCTGGGTGGACTGGAGCAGTGTGTGGTAAGTGCCTTGCTCAAAGACACAACATGCTGCCTTGGCCGAGACTCGAACCCACGACCTTCAGATTGTGAGCCCAATGCCTTAACCACTTGGCCACGCGCCACACACCACTTTTTATCTATGGATGCTGATAAATTAGGTGCCCATAGTTTGGGTGAAACTGACTGGATACGTCTCTTTTATTCTATCATTACTTTCCCTTTCTATAGCTAAGACCCGGCAACAGCGTCGGACTTCGGGACGAAAGGTCCCGAGTTCGAATCCAGCCGGCTCCCCTGCACACTTTCCATCCGTGCTGGGTTATGAGCTGGTGATCTCTTTGGAAACTCACCCAGCAGAAGGCAATGGCAAAGCACTGCTGTAACTTGCCTCGTACACAGTTCCCCACTATGTCAGAGAGGTGTGGAGGGAAATCACTTGCTAACCGGAGAAACTCTGGATGCAACGTCCCTTTCATTCTTTTCCTTTTCTATAGTTAAAGTTCTTTGCCTCTGCTCTGACACTAGAAATGAATGTGGGACACCTATTAATTTGTAAGAATGATATTAAACTATTGCACTGCAGGGGAGAAGAAAAGAAAGATCAAACTGTAGTGATGAAAGTACATCTATTTTATTGGCTTTTCAAGAATAATTACCAATAAATTCTTGTTCTAAAATCACACCAGGCCTGAGAAACAACTTTCAGAATAGGTATTGCTGAATACAGCAGTTTCTCTGTTGATAATGAGAAGTAATGCATGAAACTTCCCATCTTTCTTGCTGCAAATTGTTGCTGCAGCAACATGTTTACAAACAAAAGGACGAAGTTTATTAATGTCTTCCTATACTTTGATGATAATCACTCTCAGAGGAACTTAAGTACTTGTGAGTTATTTAAGGTTAACAAAGATCACATGGGGAAAAAATAATGTATTTTGGATATTAGCCCAATAAATGACACAGTTTCATGGGAAACCAGATTAGGAAAATCAATTTGTTCAATGAATAAATGTTACTTTGCAGGCTAGTGAGATTGAAGATCTTTCTAGAGAAGAATTCTGCATGTTATTCATCTGTTGGCATTGTTAGGATTGTGGGATGGGGTAGATACATTAGATAAACATTCCTAGGCTGACAAGAATACTTGCCAGAAAGTTCAGAGTTGATATTCTCAATCACTGCCAAGTTCAGGTAAAATCAGAAAAAAAATTGTTTTCAACTTCAAAGCAATTATTTTTGGAGTTCGGGTCATAGAGCAAAATAGTGCAGATGCAAGTCCATGCCAATCACTGTGCCCTCCCAACTGGCCCCAAAGGGACATAGCCTTAAGATTCGAGGGAGTAGATTTAGGACAGAGATGAAGAGGAATTGCTTTTCCCAGAGGGTGGTGAATCTGAGGAATTCTCTGCCCAGTGGAGGCTACCTCAGTAAGTATATTTAAGACAAGGTTGGATAGATTTTTGTATAGTAGGGGAATTAAAGGTTATTGGGAAAAGGCAGGTGGCCATGGAGATGAGTCCATGGCCAGATCAGCCATGATCTTGTTGAATGGTGGAGCAGGCTCGACAGGCCAGATGGCCGACTCCTGCTCCTATTTCCTATGTTCTGATGTAATTTTTTGCATTTGGCCCATATCTCTTTATGTCCCACCCTCCATGTTCCTATCTTACTGCTTCTTAGTTATTGGAGACCAAAATAGGGGGTAGTAGATTTAGGGTGATTTAAAAGAGATCTAAGGAGCAACATTTTTTTTTACACAGAGTGATGAATATACTGTATGGAATGAGCTACCAGAAGAAGTAACTGAGGTAGGTACAGTAGTATCTGAGATCCGGGAGGTTGTCATTCGTGAGCTGTTGTTCACTGACAACGCAGCACTGACATCCCCCTACTGAGTGTGCATGCGCCGGTCGTGCATGTAGCCTGGTACAGCCGTTCCGATCAGTATTCTTACTTTCTTCTTCTTACTTTTTAAGTTACGTTATTTTTTGTATTTTTTTTTCACGGTAACATGTCGAAGATGCATCCTCTCTATCATGCTGGTAGAGAGAGTTTTATTTGGGTTTTTAGCACTGGAAATAGTTACATCCTGACACGCGGGACAGAAGCAAGGTCGCATTGTGTATTCCAGGGACCAGCTAACGCCGGCCGGTTTAGTGAGCAGAGCGGCGGACACTCCTGCTGAAATCCGGAGGAAAACACACAGAGGGTGCGGAGGGGGATCACAAAGTTGAGGAAGGAGGACTGGGTCGAGACAACAGAGACTTATGGAGAAGAGGAGCTCAGTGGGTAATAAAATGGCGCTAGCCAGGCGTCAGAGAACATTTCGGGAGTGCAGTGTTATGTGTTTCACTGGAACAGGGCTGCACGAGGACATTCCCGATCAAAACTTCTCCATGAACGGCTTCCAGACCGTTCCGGCTGACCAGAAGTGCACTGAGAGCGGTAAGCTTAAAGGAGTTGGGTGCTTACTGTTCTGGTTAACAACAGATGGTGCAATTCGGGTCATATTACGATCGAGGAACGTGTTTGTAGACCGGATATTGAACTTTTTACTGTTGGACTTCGGCCACATCCCACTGTGATACAACACTGGGAGGCACGGGAGGTCGTTCCTGCCTGTGGCCATCGAACTTGCAGCTCCTCCTGTGGAGGGTCAGACACTCTGAGCCAATAGACTGGTCCTGGACTTATTTTCCATCTGGCATAGTTTGCATTTTGTTGTTTGATTGTTTGTGGTTTTTGTATTGCTATATTTACGCTCTATTCTTGGTTGGTGCGGCTGTAACGAAACCCAATTTCCCTCGGGATTAATAAAGTATATCTATCTATCTATCTAGAAGGCCAACTGCAGCATCTCACTGACCACCTATCCCATGCCTGCAAGGAGTGTGGGCTGACCATCAGCTTGAAGAGCAATGTCATGGCCCAGGACACTGACTCCTCCCACCCATTACCATCGATGGTCCTACTCCTTCGCCTATCTTGGGTCAACCACCACAAACACTCCGTCCTTGATGCTGAGCTGAGCAACAGAATAGCCAAGGCTGCAGCTGTCATGGCTAGACTGAACAAGAGAGTGTGGAGCAACAGACATCTCACCACCAGTACCAAGCTATGTGTGTATCAGACCTGTGTTCTTGGCATTCTCCTCTACAACAGTGAAGCCTGGACAATCTGTGCTAGCCAAAAGAAGAAACTGAATAGCCTTCACCTGCATGGCCTCAGCTGGATCCTGCACATACCTTGGCAGGACAGGGCCACTAATAAGGAGGTCTTAAAATGTGCAGGCATCCTCAGCATGTTCGTCCTCCTCAGCCAGCGGTAGCTCAGATTAGGACATGTCAGACGAATGGGCTCTAGTAGAATCTCGAAAGACCTGCTGTAAGGGCAGCTGGCAGAGGCTGCACGCTCAGTTGGCCGTCCACAGCTTCACTTCAAGGACGTTTGAAAACAGGATCTGATTCTGGCCAACATTGCTGTGAACAACTGAGAAGACATAGCAGACGAGCGGGCCATCGGGAGTCTGGCAGTTTGAAAAGGCGTGCAAAGAGCAGAAAGTACGCACATCAACGAGCTAGCTGTTAAGAGAGCTCAACAGAAGGAGATTGCCATTCCAACCAGATGCCCAGCAGCCACATAACTGAAGAGAAATATTCATTAAAATCCACCAATCTCCTGTGGCTTAAGACATTGGCAGCCTTGCCTATCTTTAAGGGATAGGCTTTTTCTCTGGCCATCCTTTTACTCTTAATATAGACCTACTTGGGACTTCCCTTAGCCATACCTGCCAGGTCCATCTCATATTCTCTCTCTCTGCCTTCCTAATTTCCATTTTAAGAATATTCTTAATCTTTTTATAGTCATCCGGGAATTCACTTAATCTCAACCTCCTAAACCCTGATATATTCTTCTGTCTTCTTGACTAATATCTCTCATCAGCCAAGTTTCCCTAAACTTGCCAGCTTTACCCTTTACCCTAACTAACAGGAATATACTGCTTCTGGACACTTGCTATCACACTTGTGACTCATTCCTATCACTTCAAGCTAGCTCATTCATCTACTAAATCTTGTCTAGTTTCCCCAAAGTAAGCCCTGCTCCAGTTTAAGAACCTAATCTGTGGATTTGTCCTTCCCTTATCCATCACTATCTTAAAACTAATAGAATTGGTATCACTATAACCAAAGTCCCTGCCTACATATAGGCAAAGGCTAAAAAAGCAAGATTTGAGAGATAAGGACTACAAAGGGCTGGATGCGAGAGGTAGTGGAGTGGATATGGGATTGCTTCAGGTTGGTGGATTGGGCCACGTTTAAGGGCTCAGAGGATCTGAATGAATACACCATGGTTGTCATGGACTTTATAAAAGCCCTAGATGAGTGCGTCCCCACAAAATCATTCAGTTCTCTCCAACCAGAAGCCCTGGATGAACTATAAAGCCACAATCTGCTGAGGGCCAGATCAGTGGCATTCAGGTTTGGTCACCAAGTAGGATACAAGAGGCTCAGGTACAATCTCCAGAAAGCCATCTCATGTGCCAAGTGGTAATCCCGGAACAAACTTGGATCACTGAAGGATGCTCAACAGCTTCGGAAAGGCTTGAATGCTATTACCTCTTACAAAGTCAAGCCAAGTGACGCAGGTGACAAGAAGGATTTGATCCCAGACAAGCTCAATACCTTCTATGATTGCTTTGTCAATCAATACCTGGAGGAGATTTCACAAACTCACAGAGTACCCGATGACCCTGTGATTTCAGTCTGAAGCCAACAAGAGAGCATCCTTCAGGAGGATATGCCCACGGAAAGCATCTGGATCAGTTGGAGTACCAGGCCAAGTACTAAAGACCTGTGCTGATCAACTGGCTGAAGTGTTCACTGAGATCTTCAATCTCTCGCTCCTCCAGCCTGAGGTACTCACCTGCTTCACACAGGCTTCAGTTGTACTGGTGCTTAAGACGAATGTGGTGACTTGCCTCAGTGACGGTGAACCACTAGCCCTTTTACTGTGATGATGTGTTTTGAGAGGTTGGCCATGAAGCATATCAATTTCTGTCAGAGAAGCAACACGGATCCGCTCCAGTTTGCCTAGTGACACAACAGGTCCATAGTTGATGCATTTCATTGGCTCTTCACTCAACCCTGGAATATCTAAACAGCAAAGATGCATACATCAGGATGCTTTTTATCAACTACAGCCTGGAATTCAATACTATCATCCCTCAAAACTAATCAATAACATCAAGATCTTGACCCAACACCTCCTTGTGTAATTGGATCCTCGATTTCCTCAGTTGCAGACCCCAGTCAGTTCGGATTGGCAACAACATCTCTTCCACGATCTCCAGCAGTACAGGAGTACCACAAGGTTGTGGGCTTAGTCCCCTACTCTACTCTCCTTGTACTTATAACGGTGCTTAGCCACCCAGTTCCAATGCCATATTTACGTTTGTTGACAACATCACTATTGCTGGCCAAATCAAAGGTGGTGATGAAAGAGATTGAAAATCTGGCTGAGATGTTCCACAACAACAACAACACCTCTCACTCACTGTCAGCAAGACCAAGGAGCTGATTGTTGACTTCAGAAGAAGGAAGCCAAAGCTCCACGATGAGCCAATCCTCGTCGGCGGATCAGAGGTGGAGAGGGTGAGCGACTTTCAATTCCTTGGGGTTATCATGTCAGAGGATCTGAAAAGAAAGCACGGCAGCATCTCTACTTCCTTGGACATTTGTGAAGATTCGGTGCGACATCTAAAATTTCGACAAACTGTGCAGTAGAAAGTATATTGACTGGTTGCAACATGGTCTGGTATAGAAACGCCAATGCCCTTGAAAGTAATGGATACAGCCCAGTCCTTCACAGGTAAAGCTCTCCCCTCTATTGAGTATATCTACAAAAAGCCCTGTCGCAGGAAAGCAGTGTCCATCGTCAAAGGTCCCCACCACCCAGGTCATGCTTTCTTCATCGCTGCTGCCATCAGGAAGGAGGTACAGGAGGTGCAGGAGCCTCAGGACTCACACCACCAGGTTCAGGAACAGTTGTTACCCCTCAACCATCAGGGTCTTGAACCAGAGGGGATAACTTCACTCACTCCATCACTGTTCCCACTGTTCCCACAAACTATGGACTCACTTCCAAGGACTCTTCATCTCATGCTCTTGACATTTATTACTTATTTATTATTATTATTATTTCTTTTCTTTTGAATTTCCACTGCGTATTGTCATTTGCTCATCGGTTGTTTGTCCATCCTGTTGGGTGTTATCTTTAATTAATTCTATTATATTTCTTGGATTTACTTTATACGCCTGGAAGAAAACAAATCTCAGGGTTGTATATATTACTGTATATATGTAATCTGATAATCAATTTACTTTGAACTTTGCCTGTCAACTCATTTAGAAACCATAGAAACCATAGAAACTACAGCACAGAAACAGGCCTTTTGGCCCTTCTTGGCTATGCCGAACCATTTTCTGCCTAGTCCCACTGACCTGCACACGGTCCATATCCCTCCATACACCTCCCATCCATGTATCTGTCCAATTTATTCTTAAATGTTAAAAAAGAACCAGCATTTACCGCCTCGTCTGACAGCTCATTCCATACTCCCACCACTCTCTGTGTGAAGAAGCCCCCTCTAATGTTCCCTTTAAACTCTCCCCCCCACCCTAAACCCATGTCCTCTGGTTTTTTTCTCCCCTTGCCTCAGTGGAAAAAGCCTGCTTGCATTCACTCTATCTATACCCATCATAATTTTATATACCTCTATCAAATCTCCCCTCATTCTTCTACGTTCCAGGGAATAAAGTCCTAACCTATTCAACCTTTCTCTGTAACTGAGTTTCTCAAGTCTCGGCAACATCCTTGTAAACCTTCTTTGCACTCTTTCAACCTTATTTATATCCTTCCTGTAATTTGGTGACCAAAACTGAACACAATACTCCAGATTCGGCCTCACCAATGCCTTATACAACCTCATCATAACATTCCAGCTCTTATACTCAATACTTTGATTAATAAAGGCCAATGTACCAAAAGCTCTCTTTACGACCCTATCCACCTGTGATGCTACTTTTAGGGAATTTTGTATCTGTATTCCCAGATCCCTCTGTTCCACTGCACTCCTCAGTGCCTTACCATTAACCCTGTATGTTCTACCTTGGTTTGTCCTTCCAACATGCAATACCTCACACTTGTCTGTATTAAACTCCATCTGCCATTTTTCAGCCCATTTTTCCAGCTGGTCCAAGTCCCTCTGCGGGCTCTGAAAACCTTCCTCACTGTCTACTACACCTCCAATCTTTGCATCATCAGCAAATTTGCTGATCCAATTTACCACATTATCATCCAGATCATTGATATAGATGACAAATAACAATGGACCCAGCACTGATCCCTGTGGCACACCACTAGTCACAGGCCTCCACTCAGAGAAGCAATTCTCTACCACCACTCTCTGGCTTCTTCCATCCAGCCAATGTCCAATCCAATTTACCACCTCTCCATGTATACCTAGCGACTGAATTTTCCTAACTAACCTCCCATGCGGGACCTTGTCAAAGGCCTTACTGAAATCCATGTAGACAATATCCACTGCCTTCCCTTCATCCACTTTCCTGGTAACCTTCTCGAAAAACTCCAACAGATTGGTCAAACATGACCTACCACGCACAAAGCCATGTTGACTCTCCCTAATAAGCCCCTGTCTATCCATTTATTTCCCCTGCCTTGTTCTCTAAGAGGAGGTCCAATACTGGATCCTCTCAAGTAGGCCGCTCTTAGTATTGAGGCAAAAATGTTTCTCCTTCAAAATATCTAGGCCTCCATCTTTGGACAAAGGTATTCAATAAAATCCTGTTGTTACATCTGGATGCAGTACAGTTGATTTTCAGCAAGCAAAAAGTAATTGCTTCACTAACCAACAGCAACACATTGTTCACTGGACTTACCAATGCATTTTGGCTCTCTCCCATCCCATATCATGTTGGCTAGACAAGTCAGCTTTGACCTGCCTTCCATTATATAGCCCTTTTTACAGGTCACATGGCAGGCGGTTTTGTAAGACAGGACATGGGTTGAGCAGTTTATGAATCCATGTTCAGGAGTGCGTAATCTTGGACAGGTTCGAACTGTACAAAAAGGGAGAAAATGTCAATAAACTCAGATCTATTTGAAAACATAAACTACAATAATGGGAATTATTTTAAAGAGACACAATTTCTGGTCTCTCACTCTCTCTTTCTCTCATCGGTGGGGGAGGGTTTGCGGCCAATTCTCGAGTTGGAGAACTCGAGAAAAGCCAGGGAACGGGCTTTAATCAGCGAGTTGTTTTGTTTTTGTCTCCCTTCTAGCAGAGTGACACCTCTCTGCCCTCTCTGATCCTAAAGGGATTGGACAGGCTAGATGCAGGAAGATTGTTCCCGATGTTGGGGAAGTCCAAAATGAGGGGCCGCAGTTTGAGGATAGAGGGGAAGCCTTTTAGGACCGAGATTAGGAAAAACTTCTTCACACAGAGAGTGGTGAATCTGTGGAATTCTCTGCCACAGGAAACAGTTGAGGCCAGTTCATTGGCTATATTTAAGAGGGAGTTAGATATGGCCCTTGTGGCTACGGGGGTCAGGGGGTATGGAGGGAAGGCTGGGGCGGGGTTCTGAGTTGGATGATCAGCCATGATCATAATAAATGGCGGTGCAGGCTTGAAGGGCCGAATGGCCTACTCCTGCACCTATTTTCTATGTTTATTAGGAAGAGAGAGAGCCTGTGGCATGTTGAATTGCCGGGTGAACGGTTAGTTTTTGTTGTAACACAGATCATGGCCTCTCCTGAGGGTTTTGCTATTGCTCGCTTGGTGGGTGGAGGGTGCTGAAATGAGTGGGGGGGGTGTGGGTTGATGCTTTGCTGCTTCTTGTAATTGGGAGGGGCCTTGGGGTCCTAATGTTTTTACTGCTACTCATTCTTTGGGGTTCCGTTCTGCTTCCGTGGATGTCTGTGATGAGCAAGAATTTCAGGTATATTGAATACATTCTCTGGTATTAAATGGAACTATAGAACCATTGAGTTTTTGATATATTTGGGGTAGAAACTTGTTAAGAACAGGGGTCGGTATTAGACTGATTGCTCTTACATTCAGCGCCTGATATTTGTTTCCATTGATTGCAATGAGACCAAAAAATAATCATGAGCTTTATATAACAAGGGGTCCATCCATTTCAATCTGTCGTGTCCCTCAGTCCAAGATGAATTTTTACTTTTCTTTTTGAACTACTTTGAATAAAAAAAACTTTATTCTATGGTGTCTTTAATGACTCGGGGACAGCTGAGTCATTTCTCAGAGCATCACTGTGGAAATATAAAGAATGCCCCAGCCAATTTATACACAGCAAACACCCATGGACAACAATACAAACATGAATGGATAGCGTGTTTTAATGAATCATACTTAGTTTGCTGTTCAAAATCCTGTCATAACATAATTTTTAGCCACCCGAGAAGTCCAAAACTTTAACTTGTAAACTGAATTAGAGCTCTCCAACAGTGCTGCACTTTCTAAGCATTGCAGCCATGTGATCATCCTGTTATTTGTCTGTTTGCAGCCTTCTACTTCAGAAATGATAATACTATACTCTGAGCCAGGACTGATAAAATACAGTGTCTCGACACGTGTCCTCAGAAACACTGGTTATGTTTCAGCAGAGTTTCATGCCCTGGAAACATCAAATCTTCAAGAGAGAAGGCAGGCGAATGGGGTTGAGAGGGATAATAAATTAGCCATGATGAAATGGTAGAGCAGACTCGATGGGCTGAATAGCCTAATTTTGCTCCTATGTCTTATGGTTTCATGCTCAATTCCAGGCAACACACTTCAGGATCAGTGGCAAGGATTTGGTGCTGATGCAGAGATTGACTAGTTTGTTACTTGGGAAGAAATTGTACTGAGAGGCTAGTAGAATTACTCTCCTCAGAGACAGCTGAGGGAAAATTAAAACTAAATGTTCGGAATTGTGAAGGTGGGGGGAAGGGAGGGTCATAGAGTTGATGGGAAGAATTGTTTCCACTGGGAGGAGAATGAGTAACCATAAGACACAAGTTCAGGAAAGAACCAGGGAAGTCTGAGGGTGGGGAATAAAATTTCAGGTTGTTGAAATTTCAAATGTTCTGTTTGAAAGGGAGGGGAAGCTGATTCAAAAGGAATTTTCAAAAGAGAGATGGTTTTAACTTGGAAACAGGGCTGGTGGCTAGACTGGCTGCTTTTTCAAAGTGACAGCACACACACAATGGGCCCAATGGTCTCCTTCTGTGTGTCATGTCATCAAGGAATTGGATTTTCAAGGTTGGAATGCAAGCTACTCCTCCACTGTAGTCCAGTATTGGGGGGTTGCCACGAACTGTCTGAGGTACATTTAAAACAAGATATCCGGGCGGGGGGGGGGGGAGCGGACGCCCGGCGCTCGGCCGGGGGCCATGGTCGAGTGGTCGGTGACTTGGGCCGACTGTCCCACCAGAGTAGTCTGGTGAGGAGGGTGTGAGGACACCCAGCAAGACTGAAAAAACAAGACCTGACAAAGGGTGGATGAGCTCCTTGTGAGCCAACGGCCATCTTCCGTGGAAGAGATTAAAGCCTCACCACATATCTACGAATTGTATGCTATGCACTTAGTTAGAAGAGACATGATGAACTTGGGCGCTGCACCGTGTGCCTGGACCTGCCCAAGGCCTCCACCTAAGGAAAGACCGAACTCGAAGAAGCGGCTGCAGCTGGAGGCCGACACGGCCTTGGGCTCGAGTTCGGTGGGGCGGTGGCGGGCGGTGCCAAGGCGGCCAGCGAGAACAAACTGGAGGAGAGGCTGTACTCGGTGCTGTCGCAAGATCGAAGAAGATGGAGATGCATAGCTGCCAACCCTGGATTCCGGACAGCACCCACTGACTGACTGATCCTGTAGTTTATATAATTATTCCAACCGTGCAAGTAATGTAACTGAAATGCTAAAGTGTAGTAATAAGTTGAAAGGATCCAAATGTAATGTTATTGAAATAGTTACCTCTGCATTTGGTATCTGAACCTGACCACTGGCCATTAGATTGACACAGGCGAACATGGGTACCCATGACTTCAAAGCCCAGCTTGCACCGAATTCCACATGCAGAATTGTAGCGGTTATTGCACGTGTTCTGTATGAAGTAACCATTTCGAGGTGGCTGCAACGCTGGGCACTGGACCACTGGGTATCAACACAAAAGATAAGTTAACACATCAGCTCATAAACTGGTAGTTAAACGCTGCTTCATGCAACACATTACATCTCCCATTGTTGGTCAAACTAAGGTTAACTAAGTTCACTCATCCCCTGCTGGTTAGCATTTCATAATGCATTGTTAACGTGGATTGATTCCTGGATTGTTATGAAAACGCTAGAGAAATTAGTTAAGGTAAAGCTAGACAATTTCTAGCACCACACGCAAAATGCTGGAGGAACTCAGGAGGTCAGGCAGCATTTATGGTAAAAAGTACAGACGACGTTTTGGGCCAAAACCCTTCAACAGGACTCTCTTGTTTGTGACTAGACAATTTCTGTTTGGATCCATATTCATGTTTACATCCAGATAATAAACAGCTTTTTGACTGCTTTAAATAACTGATTGGCTAATACTGTACAATGGATTCTGGTTAATTAGGACTAATGGGGATCAATACATTTTGGCTCAGTTAACTGAAGTTTCACAGAAATTGTTATGAAGGTATGAAAAGGGTGAACTACTGTTTAACTGAGTAACAAATTGTGTACTTAACAGAAAAATAGGAAAAAATACAACACTAGCAATACTACTACAGTACTATAAAACTGGGTATTAGTTTGCAAAGTTTATTGATGGAGGAGTTAATTCAATGTACGCTGCTATGTTCTTTTGATTGACTGTAAATGAACAAAATCGGAGAAAACACCAAGTGCAGATAATTGATCCATTGCTTTTTTTGATCCTGATAGGGTTATGTGTTTGTAGCCAAGGGAACCATTCAGCATTCTATAATTAAAAAAAGGCCTGTTTCATCGGCATTGTAGATATCATCAGCACAAAATTTTTGAGGCATATTGGGGAATTTTGTAGATTTCCATGTTTCTGCTCTTACAGCATTTGCACTACCTTTCTCACCATGTGCTTTCTTGAATTAATGAGGTGCCTACATTTCCACTGAGACAACCAACCATCTATTGCTTTAAAATCTTTGTGTTGAGTTTCCTAGCCAGATCCTCTGACTTGTTCTTTTTAAACATGGGTCCACTGACGCTCACACCTCGTCCAGTTACAATGGCAAGCAAATGACCCAGGTCATCTTCAGCATGTAGATCCTTTTGTTTTTGGGAAGTTTCCTGTTGTTCCGTCACCCATTCTTCTCCTAGCTTATCTTGCAGATGTATCAAGAATGCAATTGTGGTTTCCGGCATTCCAGTTTTCTCTGCCAGCTGATGGTGATTGGTGTTAGGTGGACAGCTTTTAATTTGGCCCAGTAGGGTAATTTTTTTGGCTGGGGTTAAATCTTGTTGTGGCATCTGGCATGGGTTTTAATTTTTTTTAAGTTAAAATTTAAAATGAAAAGAAGTCAGAATTATCAAAACTCATTGCTCTTTGAATTGGCATTCATCACCCCAAACAGATAACATAACACAAGCATACACAACTGATTCTAGTTACAAAACTGTTCAGCAAATGTCTCCTATCCCAATTGAACAGCATGGTGTCCAAAATAAACAAAGGGAGCCCTGGCTCTTTTCCCGATTAATTTTCATTCTTTAAGAGTTGTCCCAAGTAAGTGGCTGCCCCGGTTTACTGATGCCACAATTAACTGGAATCCACTTGATATATATGATAGAGAACAGCATCGTCTGTGTTTTAAAATACAATATTGTACTGTCAAGGTTGTCACCTGTGGTTTAATACATTCCTGGAGATTTCACCTTGTGACCTCTTCCGTCCAACTTCCTCACACACTCACATGATCCACTGGTTTATCCTTCCCATAGATATCCGATAGCCAATTCAAACAAATTAACTTTGATAGTTGGTGCAACCGTCTTTTTTAACTTGTACTTCTTCAGGGGAGGAGACAGTCAAGTTGCTACCAATCCAACTCACACACATGGTTTCTCTGCGCCATAGTCTCTCGTGCCTATCAGCTCCAAACAACTCATTTTCCCCCAACACCCGTCGACCTACACTTGGGAAAACTTACAGTTACCAACCCACTTCATCAGAATATGGAGTTTGAAGACGAACCCAACATAATCACAGGGAGAGCAAGCAGGCCCCACACAGAACAGCAATGTGGGTTGAACCCATATAACTGGAGCTATGCTTTTTGTGCCTTTGTGCCACAGGTTAAAAATATTTCTATCACTCATCAATCAAACTCATCAAAGGAAATGAAATAAAGGCCCGATGTTCTAAAGTTGTGGCAAGATTTTTCCCTCCAGGTGTATCTGACAGCAGAGTTCCAAGAGTAGATTTCCAGGAGACTGCCAAGACAACCCTGGCAACCTTGGATCCAAAATATAGGAATTTCTGGATACTGTGGTAGCTGTTCTTACAGTAAGTTTTGGTCCACGTCCTCCCCATGACCCACCTTGACACACCTGCCCTACGAGCCTGTATCCTTCCTCGCAGATGCAGTCCTCGATTGAGGTGCTCCCTGGTCGGGAGGTCTGGTGCTCGCCAGGGCACTTGAGACAGGTGCTAATGCCTCCAGGCTTTCCTTCCGGCTTGAAGGTCCCAGGTGGACACGCTGGAGTAAAGAAAAACAGATTGGAAATATTAATTACTTTAATTATAAGCCACACATTTACAAAGCAATTCCTTCCAGATTTTGTTAGCTTAGGCAGTCGGAATCCTTGCCCTGTTTTCATTGTTAACAGCTGTTTTTATTATTAAATGCAAGAAAAGGAATTAGCGTGCAATTGATGCTTCTCCAGACATTTCTCCAAGGAAAATGGATTGAAAAGGTTTCAGCAAATGTGCATTTATTTCACCTTTATTAAGGAATGTTTATTAGAGGAAAATTGGCCCACAACTGGCGGCAAAACTATCAGCACTCACAGTCATTAAACTGTGAAGCTGACAGCAAACTCCAAATTTCAGTGCATACATACTTAGCACAGTAACCTCTGGCAGCCATTCAGCACTCCTTCACAGTCTGCACTGTTTTATAGCGCAGGCAGGGGAAAACTGTGTCTGCAGAGAAGTTCAGGTATTTAAAATCTATTCCTGTCATAAATTATCCTGAAAATTTTATGTCTAGAGGTGTGAGTGAACTTTTGCATTGTGTACTTAGCTGTAATTTCACTTTAACAAACTTACGCAAGAATAACTTAATGTTACCATATTACAATGTTCTCAAAAATGTTTCAAAGTAAATGGAATTTTAAATAACAAAAATGAACATATTCTTAAAAGAATATGGTTTTCTTTTCTACCTTAATTTTGAAAAATTCTAACCTTTTCCTTATATGTTTAAAATATTAGGTAAAAATTGTGTCTTTTCTTCCTGGTTTACAGACCATGAGAAATCTTTAATGAAGATGCAAGTTTACACCATGAATAACTTTAGACCATTGTGGAGATTTTCCTAAATGTCATTTCAGAATCAGAATCAGAATCAGGTTTAACACCACTGGCATATGCTGTGAAATTTATTGTCTTTGGAGCCATGGTACAACGCAATACATAATAATAGAGAAAAAATGTGAACTCCAGTAAGATTATACAGTATATGTTAAATAGTTAAATTAAATAAGTAATGCAAAAAAAGGAGTGAGGTAGTGTTTAGTGTTCATGGGTTCAATGTCCATTCAGAAATTGGATGGCGGAGGGAAAGAAACTGTTCCTGAATTGTTGAGTGTGTCCCTTCACGCTTCTGTACCTCCTTCCTGACGGTACCAATGAGAACAAGGTATGACCTGGGTGATGGGGGTCCTTAGTGATGGATGCCAACTTTCTGAGGCATTGCTCCTTGAAGATGTCCTGGATAGTATGGAGGCTGGTGCTCATGATGGAGCTGACTAAGTTTGCAACTCCTGGCAGCTTACTTCAATCCTGTGCAGTAGCCCTCCACCATCCCCTCCCTGTACCAGACGGCGATGCAGTCAGTTAGAATGCTCCCACAGTACATCTGTAGAGGTTTGCGAGTGTTTTTGGTGACAAACCAAATCTAATGAAATATAGACACTGTCATGCGTTCTTTGTAGCTGCACCTATGTGTTGGGTCCACGTTAGATCCTCAGAAATATTGACACCCAGGAACTTGAAATTGCTCAATCTTTCCACTCATGATCCCTCTACGAACACTGGTGTGTATCTTGCCCTTTCTGAAGTCCACAATCAGTACTTTGGTCTTACTGACTTTGAGTGCAAGGTTGTTGCTGCGACAGCACTCAACTAGCTGATACATCTCGCTCCTGTACGCCCTCTCATCACCATCTGAGATTCTACCAACAATGGTTGTATCATCAGCAAATTTATAGATGGAACTTGAGCTGTGCCTAGCCACACTGTCGTGGGTGTTGAGGGAGTAGAGCAGTGGGCTAAGCACACAATCCTGAGGTGCGCCATAGTTAATCATCAGTGAGGAGGAGATATTATTTCCAATCCGCACAGACTGTGGTCTTCTGGTTAGGAAGCCGAGGATCTAGTTGCAAAGGGAGGTACTGAGGCCCAGGTTCTGGCACTTTTCAATTAGAACTGTCGGAATGATTGTGTTAAATGCTGAGCTGTAGTCAATAAACAGCATCTTGGCACAGATATTTGTATTGTCCAGGTGATCCAAGACTGTGTGAAGAGCCAATGAGATCACATCCGCCATAGACCTATTGTGGCAATAGGCAAATTGCAGTGGGTGACGGTCCTTGCTGAGACAGGAGTTAATTCTAGCCATATCCACTACTGAATACAGAATTCAAGCCATTGAAGAGAAAATAGGTAGTTTCAAACTGAACACCGTTGTCTTTGATACTAATAGCAAGAAAATTAAAAGGGTGGCATAGTGGTGCATCATTTGGTCCTGATGTCTCTTCGTACCAGCAACCCAGGTATGATTCAGGCTTTTGGAGCTCTCTTTGCGGAGGTTGCACATTCTGTAGAGATAGTATGAGCTTCTCCTGTTTTGCTCCTATATCTCCAAGATGAGCTGGTTGATAGTGTAATTGACTACTGTAAATTATCCCTGCTGTAGGTGACTAAGAGGAGAATTAACTATAGATAAATAAGTGAGGGAATGAATGTGACTGATGGCTTTGCTCTGACTCACTGGGCAAAGTGGCCTCCCTCCATCTTATAAGGAAATACATGTTTAAGCATTTTATTGGGATTCCCAATGATTCAGGTTGGGGAATGCTATGTGCAGCCAAGAATCCTATAATATGGCTTTCCTGTACCAGTGAACCGCTGCTTCACGTGGAAAATCACAGACAACAATTGGAAACTGAATCACAGTTACTTGGACCAGAAAACTTAACTCATAAGTATAAGTATACAAAATACCAACTTAGTACTTATTTCACCTTTGTACACAATGTAAGTTGCAGTTCAATGTTCTGTCACTCACACTTCTGAGTCAGAGGGTTGTGGGTTCAATTCCTTCTTCAGAAACTTGAGAGTGTAATATATCCAGGTTGACAATATAATGCAGTACTAATGAAGTGCTACAATATCAGAGCCATTGACACTTGGAAGAGAAGTTAAACTGAAAATCTCTCCAGGGTGGATTTCAGAAGAAGCAAGCCATTACTTTGAAGAGGTCCTTGTCAATATTTATTCTCTCTTCAACATCATTAAAAGTTAGTAATTTGGCCATTATCAAATGCAGATTGTGGGAGCTAACTGTGTTCAGATTGGTTGCTCTGATTTTTGTGGACAGCAAGAATAAAATAAAATAAAACATGATATACACATGCAAATCCATTCTTTACCCCAGTAAGTTGCAAACTATGCTGTAATTTTCCTTTTGGCTATATTCCTTCAAATAACTTTGATTGCTAAGCATTTAGACAAAGTTGCACAGGACATTTACCAATAAACACTTTCTTCTGATTCATTCTGGAAAATCACTTATATCTGATTTAAGAGATCTGGTCCAATTGACTCCATATCATATTATGCTGATGATTGCTTCAAATTGTTTGACTTCAATAACAAATGCTCAAAAACAACATATTTTCCCAATGTCCCATTCAAGTGATGATCTGCTAAACCATAGTGTTCTGCACCGAAAATAGTCACATGTTGATCAAACCTGCTGCTTAATTGGTTCCAGACCAATTTCATAAGAATGCTTGTGCCACCCTTTTAAGTTTGAACCTGATCTTGGCCCGTACAAGCATGTTTGTTCTGTTGTGTTCAATGAAAGAAAGCTAAACATGGTTTGAATATCTTGGCTGACTTTTCCTTGCTCAAAAGGCTTTGTTTTCACTTCCATTCAGCTTGCATCCCAAATGGCAAAGCAGTCCAAGATATCCTGGAGATATTTTGCAATCACTACTGTTGTCAATTTTGAAGAACTATATTTTCAGTTTTCTCCAGTCCTGCTGAAGGGTCTTGGCCTGAAATGTCGACTGTACTCATTTTTCCATAGGTGCTGCCTGGCCTGCTGAGTTCCTCCAGCATTTTGTGTGTGTTGCTCGGATTTCCAGCATCTGCAGATTTTCTTTTGTTTGCTAATTATGGATGTTTGGCAGAGTTTTATTATGGCTCCAAATTAGGTTAGTGGGTGGGTAGATTCCACTTTTGCCTCTGAGGCAGATGGTTGCAGATTCAAGACTGACTCTATGTAAGAGTTTTATATAATAAGGGAATCAAGGAATATAGGGTTAATGCTGGAAGGTGATGCTATGGTGAAAGATAAGCTATAATTTTACTTGGCTTTGGAGCACTGTCAACAGCAAAACATAAATCAGTCTGCTGTTTACCGATTACAGGTCAGCATTCAACACCACCTTCCTCTTAACACTAAACAACAAGCTTCAAAGCATGGCCCCCAGTACCTCCCCCTGGAACTGGATCCTTGACTTCCTTAATAGGAGACGCCGGTCAGTATGAGTCTGTAATAACATCTCCTCCTCACCTCCTATCAACTCTGGTGTACCTCAAGGATGTGTGCTTAGCTCACTGCTCTACTCCCACTACATTCAAAACTGTGTGTCTAGACACATCTATAAATTTGCAGTTGACACTATTGCTGTTGGCAGAACCTCAGATGTTGACGAGGAGGCATAGAGGAGTGAGGTAGTTCAAGGGGGGTTAGCGGCTTGGGGTTTTGCTCTTGTTGCTGTTTGCATGATTTGTTGCATGTTTTTTTTTGTCCGAGGGAGTGGAGTTTGGGGTTTTGTGGTTGTTCTCGTTGCAATTTGCATGATTTTTATTTTGCACACGGGAGGGTGGGGGTGTTGATGTTCTTGTTGCCATTAGCGCGATTCTTTTGTGCGTGTGGGTTGATGTTTTTCTTTGAATAGCTTCCACAGTTTTCTTTGTCGCATGGCCATCTGGAGAAGATGAATCTCAGGTTTATATACTGCATGCATACTTTGATAATATATGCACCTTCAAACTTGAACCTTGCAGATGAGCTGGTTGTGTGGTGTTATGTGGACTTCAGGAAGGGGAAGTCAGGAGAGCACACACTTGTCCTCACTGAGTGGGTGAGCAGCTTCAAGTTTCTGAGCGTTAAAATCTCAGAGGATCTCTCCTGGGCCCAACACATTGATGCAAGAATGAAGCTTTACTCCGTTAAGCATTTGAGGAGGTTTGTAACGTCAACAAAAACTCCGGCAAGTTTCTACAGATACATGGTGAATAACATTCTGACTGGTTGCATGGCAGCCTGGTTTGGAGCTTCCAATGCACAGGATCACAAACGGGGGGAGAGGGTTGTAAGCCCAGCTGGTTCCATCTATGGCACAGCCCACCCCACTTTAGGACATCTTCAAGATGCAGTGTCTCAGAAAAGCAGCGTCCATCATTAAAGACCCTCACCATCTGGGACATGCCTTCTTACTACCTTCAGGAAGGAGGTACAGGAGCTTGAAGACTTACGCTTAGCATTATAAGAACACATCACCTTCATGATCAGACTTTTCAACAGTCCATAACCCATGGATATTATGTTGTTATTCATCTTCCATTTTTATAACTTACAGTAGCTTTTATAGCTTGCACTGTACTGCTGCAAAACAATTAATTCCATGACATATGTCAGTGATAATAAACCTAATTCTGATTCTGATTGGTGAAGGGGCCACAAAGGGCTAGTGACTACTTTTGCCTCCAATTTTTATTATGTCCTTACAAGAGCATGTATTACTGAGAGAGTCTGCACATTCACAAGTGTCGTCTTTCAGATGGTTCCTTGTTTCTCTCTGGCAAGTAATAAAGACTGCATGACATACGTAGCTTCAAAACAGAAGTGTCCTGTCTTCTAACTGATATTTATACTCAATAAATCAAAAAAACTTGGGAGTTGTCACACAAGTGCTGGCAGGAACTGGCCAATGCAAATTGACATTTCAAAAGTACTTCATTAGCTGGAAAACACTTTAGGAGAACAGGAAAATCTGTTGGATTTAGCTTCAGAGTTCAGGTAGAAATTGAATGTTTCAGGAAAACTCCATGGTGCAATTTCTCATAGATGAAACAGTGCAGTACTTTTGAGGTACACACTGGAATAGGTCCTCAAGCTACCAAATAGAACCTCTCTGAAAAGAAGGAAGGAAAATCAGTAGGAACGTCTATACAGCTGCAATGGAAATTTGCATCAGAATGAACAAATTCACCTCAAAAATCCCACATAGAATTGATATAATTGGGTACTCCTACCACCAATCAACCCCTTAATTGAGTCAGATATATCTTATGTCATTTTTTATTATGTAATCCTCTCAGCCCCCTTTGCTACACTGTCATTGCTTATATCAGGAGATAGTCTACAGGACTGAAGGCTATTATTTCATCTCCCCTAATTGTGTCTCAGCTCCAACTCAGCAGTTACTGAGGAGATGTCATTTTATTGTCAATAATTGCTAAGATTAATGACATCCCCAAGTCACAAAAGGTCTGTGGAATATACAGAGTATAGTTAGTTATTGCAACAGACAGCATGGCAACATATAAGAACATAAAAGATGTGTTGTTTAAGGAAATGTTCAGAGGAATATGGGACAGCACAAGCCCAAATGATAATAGCCTCTAGGTTATCATAATTACAGATTGTTTTCAATTACTGGTCTTCTAAAATTTCTACTCTCCATTCTTTGCAAAATTGGGGAACTACTTTTGGTTGACACTAATTCCTTGTACATGCATCACTGTAGCAGGAATGAATGGCGGATCGGGGAGGGATGACAAATACAAAAACTGAAATAGGAAGCAGAGTTACATTGAAGAAGTTCCAAGCCTTGTTATTTTTCCTGATGGGGGGCTCCTTCCAGTTAGACAGAGACGTAATGTAAAGATTTTTACTCCTCATGTATGTGAAGGATGTAAAAAATAAACTCAATTCAATTCAATTCCTGTATTCATCTTCATTCCAATATTAGAACATAGTTCGTTAAACCTACAATCCTACTGTTTGGTTTCAATTTGATTCCAAATGTTGCTGAATATTTATGCTTGGCGTGCAGGCAGAATAGTAGCGTTCAGTCTGTAGCTTGGGACACAGAATAATAACCCTTCTTCTACATTACAGAATAGATACACAGTGGTAAGGTGGAAGCCAGAGTTCTGGAAATACAACCCAGAGACATAAATCTGATTTCCACTATTGTGGCAAAGGAATTTTGTCTTCTAAAAATACCTTTTCTTAGTAACGGTAAAAGACAGATCATAAAAATATGCTTCATTATGTCCTTCAGGGCTGTAATCTGCTCTTCTCACCTCATCTGGCCTGCATGCAAATCCTTCCCTATTAATATGACCTAAGAACTGATTGTGGTCTTCAGAAAGGGTGAAACAAGGAACACATACCAATCCTCATAGAGGGATCAGAAATGGAGAGAGTGAGCAATTTCAAGTTTCTGGATGTCAGTACCTCTGTGGATCTAACCTGGTCCCAACATATAGATCCGGCTACAAAGAAGGCACGACAGGGGCTATATTCCTTTAGGAGTTTGAGGAGATTTGGTATGCTACCTAACACACCAGAAAATTTCTACAGATGTATTGTGGAGAGCACTCTAACTGGCAGCATCACCGTCTGGTATCCGGGGTGGGGGAAGGGGTGCCACTGCACAGGATCAAAGTAAGCTCCAGAAAGTTGTAAACTAGTCTCTGTAGTATGTAGAACATCTTCAAGGAGCGATGCCTCTAAAAGGCAGCATCCGTCATTAAAGACCCATCACCCAGGACATGCCCTCTTCTCACTGCGACCATCAGGCAGGAGGTACAGAAGCCTGAAGGCACCCACTCAATGATTCAGGAACAGCATCTTCCCCCCTTCCCCCCCCCCCCGCTGCCATCAGTTTTCTGAATTGATATTGAACCAAAGAACAATACCTCACTACTTTTTTATTTCTATTTTTGCACTAATTTTATTTAAATACTTAATATACATACACTTACTGTAATTCGCAGATTTTTTCTTTTCTATTATTATGTATTGCATTGTACTGCTGCTGAGCAGTTAACAAACGTCACAACATTTGCTGACAATATTAAACCTGATTCTGATTCTGATTGTAACAGCTTTCTTGAGTTAGGGTTATGACGGTTGGGGAATAAACGCCAGCATTGCCAGTGACATCCAGATCCCGTGAATACCTAAAAATTTTACAATGGAGAAGGCTGCCAGTCTGCTGAGGGAACTCAGGCTGACACAATCCATTCAGCTTTATTTGTTTATTTTGTTTAGAGGTACAGTACGGAACAGGCCTTCTGACCCAGCAAGCCACCTACTTAACTCTAGTTTAATCACAGGATAATTTTCAATGATCAATTAACCAACTAGCTGGTACGTCATCAGACTGCAGAAGGAAACCCCAGCATCTGGAGGAAACCCTTGTACTCACACTCCAAACTTCAATGCCTGGAGCTGTAGTAATGTTGCACCAACTGCTACACTACCATTATGGACCTGCTCTTTCTGCAGTTATTTTCTCCCTCAATTCATTTCTCAAATTCACAACCAATATTTCCCCACACTAAACAGTGGATTTGTAATAACTTATTCTCAATCCATCTGCCAATTGAAACAGTTTCACATTTGCTTTGTCTAAACTCTTGGCGATTTTTACTTCTATCAAGTCATATCCAAACTTACCCTAATCAGAGGAGAATACTGACTTTTCTAGTTCATCCATATAATTGAACTTCCTTACCTCCAAACCTATTCCACAATTTTTTTTCTGAATACCCCCTGCAAAGTTCACATCAATCCTATAATGAACTGGACACAACTGAACATAATACTCCACTCAAAGCCTTTTACAGAAGTTCGACATAAGCTCTGAGTTTATTACTGGATGGCCCTGATAATTAAACCAGAGATCCTGTTTGTTTTTTAATCTGTCCCATCATTTTGAAGATCCCTGTACACAACATTTCTGTATGCCTTTAGAAATGCATTTGTCTTTGTTGATTCTTCCAACCAAGATGCATCTTTTTGTTGAAAATCAAGTTCATGTTACAAGATGAGGACAATCATAAGTTAACATAAACTTAAAATAACTTAAGTTACATACACGTGCAAAATAAACAACAACAACAAAAAAAGTCCAACAATGAGAGAAAGAAAAACAATAAGATCCAAGGCGGTGTTATGATTTTTCAGGATAGTTCATAAACCTGATGGCAGTGGAGAAGAAGATGTTATTGAACCTTGAGGTGGGTGATGGTGGCATCAAGAAGAAGGCATGAATCAAATGGTAGGGCTCCCTGATGATGGATGCCACCTTCCTGACAAATCATCTTTTGTGGATGTCCTTAATGGCAGGAAGAGTTGTACCATAATGAAAGTGACTGAGTCCACAACTCTCTGTAGTCTCTTACATTCTAGTGCATTGGAGCCTCCACATCTGGCCAAATGTCCAAAGAACCATGAAATAACAGAAACATTAAAAAAGAGGGCTTACATGGCTTTGCAAATTACTGTATGAAATTCTTGTCGTACAGTTAAAGTTTTACTAACACAGCCAAATACAAGTGAGAAGAACAGTTGGATGATCTCCATTATAAATCTTGGGGGCAATACAATCTCACTAATCACCCAAAGCATCCACTAGACATTCATTTCAAGCATTATGGAACAGAAAGAGCAACAACAATTTCTCACCAATGCTGTCAGTGTGAATAATTACACAGTCACTTCAGACACTTTGCTTTTCGTAGAGGGAAGATGGTACTTTTGAGGTGGAATTTATTGCCAGCAAAAGCAAACATTGGGGTGGGGGGGGCGGTGGAATATCAACAGTTCACTACACTACAGCTTCCCTAAACAAGCCAGTCACAGAGACTACCGGTATAAACACAGATGCACACCCACACACACAAATGGATACAAACAATTCATGCACACGTACATTTGCACATGTCTACTGTATGTATATGGATGCACATGGATTTCTAAGAGGGGGTTTTTCTAGAATGCCTATCGGATGGCTTTTTAAGAGCAGCTCATGGTTGAGCCCACCAGGAGATGAACTACTCTGGATTGGGTGTTGTGCAATGAACCAGCATTGATTAGCGAGCTTAAGGTAATAGAACCCATGGGGGAAAATGACCATAATATGATTGAATTCACTCTTAAATCTAAGAAGGAGAAGCTAAGATCAGACGTATCAGTATTACAGAGGAGTAAAGGGAATTACAGAGCCATGAGAAAGGAGTTGGCCAGAATTGATTGGAAAAGAACACTGGCAGGGATGATGGCAGAGCAGCAATGGTTGGAATTTCTGGAAGCAATTCAGAAGGCACAGGATATACATCCCAAAGATAAAGAAGTATTCTGAAGGCAAGATGATGTAATGGTGGCTAATAAGGGAAGTCAAAGCCAACTATAATTGACCAAAAATTAGTGGGAAATTAAGGAATAGGAAGCTTTTAAAAACCAACAGAAGGCAAGTTAAAAAGACATTAAGAAGGTGAAGATGGAATACAAAAGTAAACTTGTCAATAATGTTAAAGAGGATACTGAAAGTTTCTTTGGATATACAAAGTGTAGAAGAGAGTTGAGAGTGAATACCAGACCACTGGAAAATGAAGCTGAAGACATAGTAATGGAGACGGGGCAAAGAAATGCCGGATGAACTGATTAAGTATTTTGCAACAGTCTTCACTGTGGAAGACACTAGCAGCATGGTGGGAGTTCCAGGTGTCAGGGGTCATGAAGTGTGTGAAGTTACCATTACCAGAAAGAAGGTTCTTGGGAAATTGAAAGGTGTGAAGGTAGATAAGTCACCAGGACCAGATAGTGTACACCCCAGGGTTCTGGAAGAAGTTGCTGAAAAGATTGTGGAGGTATTAGTAATGATCACTAGATTCTGGAATGGTTCTGGAAGACTGGAAAATTGTAAATGTCACTCCACACTTCAAAAATGGAGAGAGACAGAAGAAAGGAAATTATAGGCCAGTTAGTCTGATATCAGTGGTTGGGAAGATACTGGAGTCGATTATTAAGGATGTGGTTTCGGAGTACTTGGAGACATGTGACAAATTAGAACGTAATCAGCATGGTTTCCTCAAGGGAAAATCTTGCCTGAAAAATCTGTTGGAATTCTTTGAAAAAATAACAAGCAAGATAGACAAAGGAGAATTGTTTGATTTTGTGTTCTTGGCTTTTGACCGATGCCACACATGAGGCTGCTTAACAAGCTAAGAGTACAGGGCATTACAAGAAAGATTTTAGCATGTATAAAGCAGTGGCTGATTGACAGGAGGCAAAGAGTGGAATAGATTGAAGATTTTCTGGTTGGCTGCTGGTGACTAATGGTGTTCCATAGGGGTCTGTTTAGGGACCAATTCTTTTTACATTATATGCCAATGATTTGGATGATAGAATTGATGGCTTTGCTGCATAGTTTGCAGATGATATGAAGATGGGTGGAGGGGCAGGAAGTTTTGAGGAAATAGAGAGGCTACAGAAGGACTTAGACAGATGACGAGATTGGGCAAAGAGGTGGCAGATGGAATACAGTGTTGAGAAGTGTATGGTCAATGCATATTGGTAGAAGGAATGAAAGGGTTGACTATTTCCTAAATGGGGAGAAAATGCAAAATACTGAGGCAAAAAGGGACTTCGGAGTTCTTGTGCAGGACTCCCTAAAAGTTAATTTGCAGGTTGAGTCTGTGGTGAGGAAGGCAAATGTGATGTTAGCATTCATTTCAAGAGGACTGGAATCTAAAAGCAAAGATGTAACGTTGAAACTTTATAGAGCACTGATAAGACCTCACTTAGAGTATTGTGACCAGTTTTGGGCCCTTAGAAAGGAGTGCTGAAACTGGAGAGAGTTCAAAGGAGGATCAGGAAAATTATTCCATGATTGAATGGCTTGTCATATGAAGAGCGTTTGATGGCTCTGGGCCTGTGTTCACTAGAATTCAGAAGAATGAGTGACCTAATTGAAACCTATTGAATGGTGAAAGACTTTGATAGAATGGATGCGGTGAGTATATTCCCTGTGGTGGGAGGGTCTAAGACTAGAGGACACAGCCTCAGAATAGAGGGGCACCCTTTTAGAACAGAGATGAGGAGGAATTTCTTTAGCCAGAGTGGTGATCTGTGGAATTCATTGCCACAGGCAGCTGTGGAGTCCATCTCTTTATGTATATTTAAGGCAGAAGTTGATGGATTCTTGATTGGTCATGAAGGGATAAGGGGAGAAGGCAGGAGAATGAGGCTGAGAGGAAAATTGGATTGGCCTCAATGAAATGGTGGAGCAGACTCGATGGGCTACATGTCCTAATTCTGCTCCTATGTCTTATGGTCTTATGGTCTATGATCTTATATGTAAGCATATAAAAATGAATGAACACGCTTACTTTTACACATCATCATCCAGTATGAACATATCATACAGGTACATGGCAATTCACAGACACTCATAACAGCTGAAAAGTTATTTATATAAAACTTATTTGTTTTAAAGGCAATGCAAAGTTAAACAATGCAGTCACAAAAGAAATTCTTGTTAACTGAGCCAATGGATGTGGTGGATGCATAGACAAGGGAAAATTCCACTACAATATCCATAATCTGTCACAGACATTACTTTTCATCATATATTTCCTCTTGGTATTTTACACGAGCAGATCAAAGATTATAGCTATCTATTTTTCAATTAACATTTTTTGACTATCTCAGCTATTTTGACTAAAATCGGATCTGTGGACAGCTTTTGTCTTTTGTTGTAAAGGTGGCTAATGGACATGCAATACGACGGAATGTCAACATCTGATTTCCAAAATGACATTAAGGTTATTTTAATTTTCTGATGCACAACTGTAATATTTTCCCTGCTGAAATGTTAGCCACATCTTTGCCTCCCCAGATGCTGCTCAACATTTTGAGCTCTTCCAGCATTCTGATTTTTGCTCCAGATGACAGCATCTGTGGTCATATCTCTCCAGGATGTGTTAGAATTGTCAAACCTGAATAACTAGAATGTGCAATTGGTTAGTAATGTGCAGAGTCAGGTGGTGGACTGTCCAGAGTATCTAAATGTCAAGGCCACCAGATTCAAGGTGGATTAATGGAGTTGAACTATATATCACCCCTGATTAAATTGAACACGAATAAAGCATTCATCCCTTTGAGAATGAATGGCTTATTCCTGCTCTGGTGTTCAAGTTGTGACGAGAATACACATAAAAATTAAGATGTTTGCTGGCCTGGGTTAGCATCAGTGACATCAGCAAGTGGTCTGCCACCTGCCCTCAGGGGAAGGAGAGATAAGGAACAATGGAGCAGCGTCTGGAGATGTGTAATGAAGGGACGGGGAGAGAGAGCTGTCTGGAGCGGCTCCCCCCTTTGAACCTTGAACTGTTTGAAGTGATGGACAGGCGATGCCCCAGCAGGGGGATAAAAAGGGACAGGTTCGCTAAGGCAGGACACACACGCCACCCGAGGTAACGAGACCCTGGAAGCGGTACGCTTCTCACGAGTTGGTGGAAAGTACCAGACAACGGCCAGGGTGGAAAGGTACGATCAGCGGGAACCCGATGTGTGTCCGCCCTTGCCTGGGTGCCGGGTTCACTGCAGAGGATCGACCGCATCTGGAGGAGGGGTCACAGTCGGTGACCTCAGGTGACATCACCAAGGACCCGCCCAAAAGTTGCTTGTGAGCCATCTCGCCGGTCTGTGAGTGAAGCCGTTCTGAATGATCAGTTGTTCCTGTTCTCTCTCTTCCCCCACGTTGTCCATCGCCATGGCAACGATTACTGCAAACTGAACTACTAAACTGGACTGAACTTTGAGTCACTTTGAAATTTGGTCATTTACCCCTAGACAACGATAGAGCTTGATAGATGCTGTTATCTTAATTCTGTGCACATGTGTGGTTATCATTGCTGAACTGTTGCATTTATTATCCTTTCGATTACTGTGTTGCTTATTTCTTTAATAAAACTTTCTTAGTTCTAGTACTCCAGACTCCAACTGAGTGATCCATTTCTGCTGGTTTGGCAACCCAGTTACGGGGTACGTAACAAAGTAGTAAAATTAAAAATTTCAGAATCAGAATAAGGTATAATATCACTGCCATATGTTGTGAAATTTGTTGTCTTTGTGGCAGCAGTACAATGGAATAATAATAGTAGAAAAACATGAATTACAGTAAGTATATGTATATTAATTGTATATACATTGTATGTATATATTGTATATATAATGTATACATATTGCCATTTTGGTTAATGTCTCCCATCCACTACATAATGCACTGGGTGGGCACAGGAGTACATTCAGCCAGAGACTCATTCCTCCGAGATGCAGCACAGAGCGTCATAGGAAGTCGTTCCTGCCTGTGGCCATCAAACTTTACAACTCCTCCCTTGGAGGGTCAGACATCCTGAGCCAATAGGCTGGTCCTGGACTTATTTCATAATTTACTGGCATAATTGACATATTACTATTTAACTATTTATTACTATTTTCTATTACTATTCTATTACTATTTATTATTTCCATGACTATTACTATTTACTATTTACTAATAGTAATATTACTATTACTATTTCTATTACTATTTATTATTTATGGTGCAACTGTAACGAAAACCAATTTCCCCCGGGATCAATAAAGTATGACTATGACTATGACTATGACTATGACTATTAAATAGTTAAATTAAGTAAGTAGTGCAAAAATAGAAAAACAGAAGTAGTGGGGTAATGTTCATGGATTCAATGTCCATTCAGAAATCTGATGGCAAAAGGAAGAAGCTGTTCCTGAATCATTGAGTGTGCGCCTTCAGACTCCTGTACCTCCTTCCCGATGGTAGCAATGAGAATAAGACATGACATGGGTGATGGGGGCCGTTAATGATGGATGCTGCCTTTTTGAGGCATTGCTTCTTGAAGATGTCCTGGATACTATGGAGGCTGGTGCCCTTGATGGAGCTGGCGAAGTTTCCAATTCTCTGCAGCTTATTTCGATCCTGTGCAGTAGCGCCCCCAAACCAGACCGTACGTTCATTCCCTAAATTTGCTGTTTTATTGTTGACTTTTTCCCTCCACTCCAGGAAATAATAAAGCAATTAGTGCCGAGCCGGATCAATAATGCGGCAGTGCTGCAACGATCAGCAATAGGAGAGGAAAGGGACAGGTTCCTATAAAGCTTTTGAGTAAATGCCCAAGTACGGAGACCAACACGTAACTAGGAGAATGCTCAAGAAATATGCAACCTAACAGACGTTTTCTGAAATGTCTTCTCAAGCTGGCGAGAAAGAAGGGTCATTTAACATGAAAGGGGTTGTCATATTTGTCCCTGAGCACAGAGAGACCTGCAGCCTAATTTTGTTCTTTAATTAATGGGAGTTATAGACAAGGGCTCTCCTTATTTGCCCTGAAGAAGATGGTGGTGAGGCTCCTTCCTGAAGCATTACTGTCCATGTGGAAAGGATGCATCACAATACTGTGTAAGATGCAACAATGAGGAAGGAATGACAATATATTTTCATGTAAGGATCATGTGCAATTTGGAGGGGAACTTGCATCTGGTGCCCTTTTCCTTTTAAATGCCAGGCTACAGTTCAGAATATGTTGGTGAACCCAAGAAGAGAACCTTGATGCACACTGCAGTTACAGGTGAGAGAGCAAATAAAAGTGTAGGGTGGTGAATGACTTCACGTCCATCAATAAGCAAGCTTCTTGTTTCTTTTCCATCTCGTATGCAGTGTCCTCAGCTGAATGTATGATGTTCTTCCCATATTACGATGGCCAATTCCTCTCTTAACATTTTCCTGCCAAAGCCATCAATTACCGTGCCAAGATCAACCGTGCTTTTTGTCAAGTTTGACTACATCCACACGCAATTGCCTCCTCTTACTTCCGGGCACAAGTCCAAGTTCAATACTTTCTTACAGAGAGAGCAAATAAATCTCTGTCAGCGCTGAAGTAATCCTGTTTATTTCCCCTGCATCTCCACTAAACAAAAACAACAGAATAGGCAGAGCATTAAGTATTTCAGGGTATGAAACTTCACTAAATCATAGATAGGAATCTTGTGCTCATTTATTGTGACCAAAAAAAGCAGTCCACCATAAACACAAAGTCATCCAAAACAAAGGAATGTGTAGAAATCCCACTGTGGTGCTCCTGGGTGGTTGTGATCCTGGTGTGTACTTTCCGGTGTACTGGGACTCTTTGAGAAACAGTAGTTTGGCCAGTATCTGAACTATACCAAATTATACTTCATTATCCTTCACATTAGCTGATTTCTAAAGAAACAATTAGACTTCTCGCTGAAATCGAACATCTTCCCTTCCAAAAAAGAATTTTCTTTCCTTTTTTCTGGTCTTCTGTTGGTCAAGAGATGGTGTAATAAATTAGTCTAGAGAGATGTGAAGCCATACTCCCTTGGATCACAATGCACAAGAGAACACAAAGGGATGTACAGTAAGTCCAAATATGGGTAGGGATCCTCAAAAGAATTTGAAATGAATTGAATTGTATTGAACTTATTTTTATTTCTTACATCAAAGGGAGTAAAAATCTTCATGTTGCATCTCCATCGCAATGTACAAGTAAGGAAGGGAAAAGTTGGAGGGTATGACCCAAACACCAGGATTGTGTACAAAATTGTTGTGTGTACATGTACGTACAGTCAGATACAATGTAGAGTCAGATATACACTCAGATCAAGGTGTGTTGATAAATATGATGGCCTGGTGAAAGAAGCTGTCCTGGAGGCTGTTGGTCCTGGCCTTAATGCTGTGGTGCCATTTGCCAGATGATAGTAGCTGAAACAGTTTGTGGTTGGGATGGCTGGAGTTTCTGACCAATGAAGCATCAATTCCACATGGTATCAGAGATCTCATTGTCTGCTGTGATTTTCATTTCTCGGTCAGATTTCTTTACAGCATATCATGAGGTTATTCAGCCCATGAAATCTATGTTAGCTCTCATAGTAATCCCATCATTCACCAGTTTTTTTCCTTGCAACCTATCCTTTCACACAATACCCTCCACCATCTTGGTTCTCCTACAACCAAAGTACACAAAGGATAGCTCATAGTAGCCAGTTAGCCTACACACCAGCATGTCATTAGGATGTAGACCATAAGATATTGGAGCAGAACTAGGCCATTCGGCCCATTGAGTCTGCTCTGTCTTTCCATCTTGGCTGATCCACTTCTCTCTCAACTCCATTCTCCTGCCTTCTCCCCTTAACATTTCATGCCCTGTCTTATCAAGAATCTATCAACCTCTGCCTTAAACATTCATAAACACTTGGCCTGCATAGCTGACTGTGGCAGAGAATTCCACAGATTCACCACTCTCTGGCTAAAGAAATTCCTCCTCCTATCCGTTCTAAAAGGTTGCCCCCTCTACTCTGAGACTATGTTCTTTAGCCGTAGACTCCCCCTCCACATCATCTCCACATCCACTCTATCAAGGCCTTTCACCGTTCAATAGTTTTCAATTAAGTCACCCCTTATTCTTCTGAGTTCTACTGAAAACAGGCCCAGAGCCATCAGACATTCTTCATATGAAAAGCTGTTATATCCTGGAATGTTATTTGTGAATCTCCTTTGAACCCTCTCCAGTTCCAGCACATCCTTTCTAAGACAAGGGGTCCAAAACTGCTCACAGTACTCCAAGTGAGGCCTCACCAGTGCTTTATAAACTCTCAACATTACACCTTTGCTTTTATATTCTAGCCCTCTTGAAATGAATGCTAACATCACATTTGCCTTCCTCACCACAGACTCAACCCGCAAATTAACCTCTAGCAAATACTGCACAAGGGCTCTCAAGTTTCCTTGTGCCTTAGGTTTTTTAATTTTCTCTCCATTTAGAAAATAGTCAGCCCTTTCATTTCTTCCATCAAAGTGCATAACCCTACACTTCCTGACACTGTATTTCATCTGCCACTTCTTTGCCTATTCCCCTAATCTATTTAAGTCCTTCTGTAGCCTCTCTACTTCACAAAACTACCTGCCTCCCCACCTGTCTTCATATTATCTGCAAACTTTTCAACAAAGCCATTAATATTCTATCATTCAAATCATTGACATATAATGTAAAAAGGAATCAGTCCTAACACAGACCCCTATGGAACACCACTAGTCACCGACAGACAACCAGAAAAGGCTCCCTTTATTCCTTCTCTTTGCTCCTGCCAATCAGCCAATGATTTATCCACCCTAGTATCTTTTCTGTAATACCAGGGCTCGTACTTTGTTAAGCAGTCTCATGTGTGGCACCTTGTCAAAGACCTTCTGAAAATCCAAGTACACAAAATAAAATTATTCTCCTTTGTCTATCCTGCTTGTATTTCTTCAAAGAATTCCAACAGATTTGTCAGGCAAGATTTTCCTTTGAGGAAACCATGCT
Source organism: Mobula hypostoma (assembly GCF_963921235.1). Taxonomy (NCBI): domain Eukaryota; kingdom Metazoa; phylum Chordata; class Chondrichthyes; order Myliobatiformes; family Myliobatidae; genus Mobula; species Mobula hypostoma. Next base: position 137,119,276 of record NC_086101.1, on the reverse strand, counting down.
GACTATGGCCTATTTTACCATGTGACTTTAAGTACCCTGAAACCACATCCTTTACAATTGACTCCAACATCTTCCAAACCATTGAGGTCAGACTAACTAGCCTATAACTTCCTTTCTTCTGCAGTTCTCCCTTCTTGAAGCGTGGAGTGACATTTGCAACTTTCCTGTCTTCTGGAATCATTCCAGAATCGATTCATTCTTTGGATTTCATGTGGCTTTGACTTCCCTTATCAGCCACAATTGTGTCATCCTGCCTCTAGACTATTTCTTCTTCTTTGGGATATATCTATCCTGCACTTTCCAAAATGCTCCCAGAAATTCCAGCCATTACTGTTCTGCCGTCATCGCTGCTAGCGTCCCCTTCCGATCAGAGTAGTTGAACCCCCAGTGATTTGGGTGGAAACTTATGGAGTCAGAGAGAGGTGTGCAGATACTGTATAAGACAGTACTGGAGATCAAGATCAAACCTAGGTCACTGGAGGTGTGGTGTGATGCTACCTGCTACCACTGTGTCCACCACAGCTACTATCAGAATACTTCAACCATGCTGACAGCCAGTTGCACCAGTTCATTCAACCCTTCAGCCACAGCTTAGTGGATTACCAGCTTGCATCTGGGTCAAGTGATGTGGGTAGAAGACACATTCCAGACATCTGAACCAGATTATTCTGCATATCCTAATGCAGGGTTCCCAACCTGGGGTCCACAAACCCCTCCGTTAATGGTAGGGGTCCTTGACGTAAAGGTTGGGAACCTCTGTCCTGGTGACGAACAATACAAAGGTTGCAAATCTAAAACGAAAACAGAACCTGCTGGAAAAATTCAGTATGTCAGGCAGTATCTGTGAGAAAGGAACAATAAATGTTGTAGGTAGTTCTGAGACAAACTGGAAAGGCTGGTTATCTGAAATGGTTGAACATAATGATAACATTTCAGATGAAGAACAGAGAATTTAGAAATCAAAGTCTTGGTTGTTGGAAGGTGGGCAGATAGAGAGAAACGAATGGGAAGGAATGGTTGTGATAGGGCAGACAGCAAGAAAGGGACAGAGAAACTGGCTGAGCGAGTGAAGTTGAAAATATTTTCATTGCTTGCTCTAGACCATTGATTATCACCCAAGCACATACCACCAATATCTGACCATTATGACCCAAACAACTCAGCCAGGCTCCAAGTATCTTCATCTCAAGTTCTTACTAGATCACTCTGTCAAGTATGGTGTGCAACAACGACCTTATGCTAAAAGGCACAGACACCTTTCACTCAACAGTACTATATTTGGGACCCCTACAGGCAGTCAACTAGAATGGAAGCAAATCATCTCTAGTCCCAAGGCATTGCCAAAGGAACTGGTGAAGAATTGAGTTTTGAGCAAAATCAAGCAATGAATTGTTGCTTCACCCTGAAGGGTTCCTGGATTGCTGCCAGGGAGGAGTTAAAAGACCAGGTACTGTATCATACGTCACAGAGGTTTGATTTGTCTCTACACCTCTCACTGTACGTAACTTCACAGACTCTTAACTTTTCTCAGTTCTAGTGAAAGGCCATTGGCCAGAAACATGAACGCTTGTTTTCTTTCCACAGATGCTGCCTGGCCTGAGGAGTTTTTCCAACATTCAGTTTGTAAGTTTCACTGAACAATTGGACTCTCTGCTTTATGCCAACAATGACTGCTGAGCTTCATGTAGCCCCATTTACTAATATTGCAAGGGAATTCTGATGCTTTGCCCTGTTTGCTTCATAGTAATGTTTTTAAAATAATATAAATTAAATTATGTTTAAGTGATTTTAATTTGTTTGGATTCTGTATTCATTATTTTAAATTTAATTATACAAATTGTTTCAAATACTACTTCTGGATACCGTGACAAGCCAACTGTCAGGTGTTCACCACTACAACAAAACTTGGCTTGGGATCAAAAACCAAACAAACTACGCTGTTGCTGAAGCAAAACCAGAAAATGCTGGAAACGCTCAATGTCAGCCCAGCAGTAACTACAGAGACAGAAACACAGTTACTGTCCTTCACTGCAACAAAATGGATGGATTTTGTTTTCAGGTAAAGGATGTTATAAGTTATAGAAGAAAGAAGACAGATAAAGTCAAACATGTCCTCCATGAACTGAGGGAGCAAAATGATCTCCTATTTCTACAGCTCCATCCACTAGGCTTTTTTTTTGTAATTTATTTTTTATTGAAGTTCATCATTTTTTCCAACTGTGCAAAAATTGGATTTTCCTACTCTTTTATTCGCTCTTTAATTGTATTATTTGGGACCTTGATGCGAGTAGCTTCAGCAAATAAAGGCAACGCTTTATAAGGTGCAAGTCCTGCCCTGTTAGGTTGCTGCTAACTCCCTTTGCTGTTTAAGGCTAAAGTTACGAGCATCTCTGTCTGTAATCATGCTTACCCGATACTTTTACATATTTCTCATTTCCTCACCTTTGACATTATTTAGTAAAATAACATCAGCTGTGTTTAATTCATCTGCTTGATTGATTATACATATTTCGCCATGTGTGACTGCTTACAGCAAATTGCACATTAAGTGCTAGTATTTTAAATAGTTATTAACAACTATTGCACATGTACTTGAAAGGCAATCATTAATATCATTCCTGCCTGACAGACTGTACAGGAAACAATCATTAAACACATTAAAAATGGATCATTTTTATTAGACTATGACCAGCTTTCCATTTATGTTCACTGACAGGATGGTATGCAAAAAGTAACGATTTGCAGGATCTTACTGCATAGGAGGGGGCTATTCAAAATTTAAGTAGATTCAATTAAGTTCACTTTATTTTCCGTGAGGAACTTCGTTTGTGCAGTGGTAAAGACAACATCACAGAGCTTAAGATACACAACACCACTCTACATATAGTTAATTACAATATAAAATGCTCAGAATAGATAATAAATACTAAGGATTAATGCATGCAATTTAAAATACAACTAGATATAATAAAACAGAATGTGCCTACTGTCAAAGGCGCTATGCATACTATATATTCAAAACTGGGTGTTGAGGAGGTGATTGGAGAAAAGCACAGAACTGGATAAGACCATAAGACCTAGGAGCAGAATTAGGCCATTTGGCCCATCAAGTCTGCTCTGCTATTCAATCATGGCTGATCCTTTCTTTCCCTCTCCTCAGTCCCAGTTCCCTGCCTTCTCCCCACAACCTTTGATGCCATGTCCAGTCAAGAATCTATCAAGCTCTGCATTAAATATACCCAACGACCTGGCCTCCACAGCTGCCTGGGGTAATAAATTTTGCAAGTTCACCTCTGGCTAAAGAAATTTCTCTGTATCTCTTTTTTTAAATGGACACCACTCTATCCTGAGGCTGTGCCTTCTTGTCCTAGACTCTGCCACCATGGGAAACATTCTTTCTACATCTGCCATGCCTAGGTTTTTCAACATTTGAAAACTACAGACGTACTTTAGCGTAAGTTTCTTCTGGTGCTGATGGTCAAGGACCTATAGGGGCGTCCAGGTGCCTCCAGAGTGTAGTATGTGTGATGTCCTCTATTAGTTGTAGAGCCTTCTTTATTGTCCACCTCCTATGGAAGCTGCTGAGTGATTCTTGTCCCTGGCCAGGGATTTTACTACTTATTCTGACAATTCTGTTGAGTGGGCTGAGCTTGATAGTTCCTATTACTCCGATCCATGCCGAGATGTTGTCGGTTAATATTGATTCAATGAATCATTTATAAAATGTCTGGAGAATTGATGACTAGACTTGAAGTTTCCGCATCTTCCTAAGGAAAAATAGCCGTTGTTGGGTCTTGGACAGTATCAACCTACCATTGATCTTAAAGGTGATTTTGTCATCTTTAGTTGTGTCGAGGTACTTGTATTTACTAACACACTCTATTGACTGGCCACTTATTTCCAGGGTTAGGACAGTGTACTGCTGTTCTCTAAAGTTCACTACCATTTCCTTAGTTTTATTGGGGTTCAGGTCCAGATAGTTGTTTGTGCACAATCCAGCAAACTTACTGATTTCCTCATTAGTGCAGTCATCAGTGTTGGTAGTGTCAATGATAACTGTGTCACCTGAGTACCTGATATGCCTGAGTGTGAGCTTCTGCAGTTGTCTGTGTACAGTGTGAACAAGACTGGTGAGATAACCGAGCCCTGTGGTGCTCCAGTTGATATTTACATGTTGGTGCTCATATAACAATTATATCTCACATTTTTGATGTCTGTCTGTGAGGGAGGAGAGGATGAGGAGTATGAGGTGGGGGTTTACATTCATTTGCTGGAGCTTGTGTCCCATGAGGTGGGGCTGCACAGTGTTAAATGCACTGGAGAAGTCCACAAACAGCACCCCAACAAATGATCCGGGCCTCGCCAGGTATGTGTAGGTGTGGTGCAGTAAGGTTAGTGCTGGATCATCCACTCCACTTTTCAGCCTATAAGCAAACTGGAGAGGGTCAGTGAGCCCACTCACCATCACCTGTAGCTGTAATAAGAGGCCTTCATTACCAGCGATGTTAGAGCTACAGGACGGTAGTCATTTTTGCAGATGGGATTGCTCTTCTTGGGAAATGGGCATATGATGGGAGTTTTCCAGATGGTTGGCATGGAATGTTCAGACAGAGAGCGGTTGAAGAGATGGCAGAAAACCTCTGACAGTTGTACACAGCAGGGTTTCAGCAGCCGTCCACTGATGCTGTCTGGACCTGGTGCTTTACTGGGGTTTGTTCTCTTGAGTACTCTCTCCACCTCTCTCAGATGAAGTTCTATATTGGTGCTGCTTGGTGCATCTGAGCAAAGAATGGTGGTCAGCTCCTCTATCTCCTGTGTGAAGTTGTACTGATCAAACCTGCAGTAAAAGCTGTTCAAACTTGGTTTGCAGTTAGGAAGCAGACAGTGGTAATTGAAGGTGGTTTCTCAGAATGGAGACCAGTGACTAGTGGTGTGCCCCAGGAGTTGGTGTTGGGACCTTGTTAGTCATCACTTATACAAATGATTTGGATGTGATTGCACGAGACTTGATCAGCAAGTTTGCAGATGACATAAAATTAGGAGGTGTTGTTGATAGTGAAGAAGGTTATAATCGTGAGATTTTGATCAGTTAGGATTGGGTCGAGTAGTGGCAAAGGGACTTCAATATGGTAAGTGTGGGGAGATGCAATTTGGAAAGTCAAACTGGCATAGGACTTTTACTATGAACAGTGGGCACTAGGGAGTGTAATGGAACAGAGGGACATAAGAGTAGAAGTGAATAGTTCATTGAAAGTGGTGTTGCAGGCAGACTTTGTGGAGAAAATCTTCATCAGTCAGGGCATTGGGCATAGGAGTTGAAACATTAAGTTGCAATTGTACAAGTTGTTGGTGAGGCTGCAACTGGGGTACCACACACAGTTTTGGTTACTCTATGATAGGAAAGTTGTGGCTAAACTGGAAGGAGGGCAGAAAATATTTATGAGGATGAAGCTAGCTCTACAGGGCTTATGTTACAAAGGGAGGTTGGCCAGGCTAGATCTTTATTCCTTGTAATGTTGGAGAGTGAGGGGCAAACTTAGAGAAGTGTTTAAAATATTGGGGCGTATAAATAAGGCTAGATGAGGTAGACAGTGATAGTTTCTCCCCATGCAGATAAGCCCAAAACAAGAGGCATAGGTTTAAGGTGAGAGGGGAAAGATTTTGAAGGCTTCTGAGGAGCAAATTTTTCATGCAGAGGCCAGTGAATATTTGGAATGAGTTGCCAGAGGAAGTCGTTGAGGCAGGTAGAATAGTATCATTTAAAGAGCACTTGGACAGGTACATGGAGGGGAGGGGCCTGAAGGTGTTAAAGCATTTTTTTGGTGGGGTTAGCACAGTCAGCAAATAATTTCAGCAATTGACTTCAGCCAGTAGTCTTCAGATTCAAATATGATCTGTGGATTAAATCTAAACTCTGAACAATGGGGTCCTCAGAACCGTGAACCCCAGTTAATTAGAAGATCAGACAACGCTGATTAAATTTTTTATTTGGGTATCTATCATGTGGGTGTGAAGAGGGAGGTGTGAGGTGGTGTGTAGTTCAAAGGAAGCATGTAAATATGGAATTGTCCTTTGATCTTCAGCACATGGAATGTCGTGTAGTGTTGGGTCTGGCAGGCCTTTTTCCTCCAAAAGGAGTCTCTTTTGTTTTTGGCCTGTGCCTGCGTGCGTGCGAGTCTGTGATTGTGTGCCTGCGTGTCCGTGTGTGTGTGCGTGTGTGCGTCCATGCGTCCCTGATGATGGACTTTTCATGGCTTTTTCCAAGGCGCAGAGCGAGAGAGAGAGAGAGAGAGAGACTGTGTGGCCCGCCACTCCTCACACAGACATTTTTGAAGTATTTTCCCTTTGTTTTACGAGGTTGAGTTGTGGTCTCGATCTGAACCCGGCACGGATGGAAAGCGTACTTGGGGGCGGACCCGACTGGTTTAAACCCAGGAACCTCCGCTCCCGGGTCCGGCACCAATGTCGTTGTGCTACCAGTCGGCCCCCAAAAGGAGACTCAATATGAGGTCTGCTCTGTCTCATTTTGTCGAATAAAGAGACTGTTTCATAGCTATCAGTATTTCTCTCCGGTGACTTTGTCCATGCAACAATATCTGGGGGCTCATCTGGAATGCCTTTGCAACCCATTGTGTGGCCAGAAATCTGGGCTGTCTCAGTGGGTGAGTATTTTTAAAATTAACACTCACACTTGGACCTGTGAGATCATAAACACGGTGGAGAGCTAAACTGGTAGATTATAAAAGTTGCATGTGTGTTTATGTAAGAGACTAAACTTTGTGTGTTAATTTGGTGAGATGGGGCCTCCAGTTGCGAAGGATGCTAATTGAAAGATTGGGGCACCAGTGGGGTGTGTATACTCAGTCTGGGAGCGGTATCTTAGCATACGTGTTTGCTAGTATGTGTGCCTTGGTGTAACAGATGCAAAGGAATACCGCAGGCATCAAGAGTTCAGATGCTCATAAGTGGTAGATTGTGGAGTACATACTCAACAGTTTGAAGTGTGTACTGTTGAAACTTCAGTTTTCCATCAAGTATGTTTTGTATTGCATAGGGATTGGTGTGGAGATACTTCAGGGAAAAGTTTTACCCACATTTATCTGTCAGGATGGCACCTATTGAGGTCAAGCAACGTCAGGTCAAAAACTCGAGAGAGCCCTTGACCCTGATTATGACCATCCATAAGCCCTTTACCCCGGGGAGAAGCAAAGCATTTTGTCAGAGCTGCCCTCACTTAATGTTGCCTGCAGGATACAAAATTCTGATGCAAGCTCAAGGAAATAGTTGAAATTCACCAGCTGCACCCCAAAAATATACATGTGTTGGTAAAAGTGAAGTACCCAAGGAATATGTGGGACAGTATGGCCCAGGGAGTGCAGGATGGAACATGGGCAACTACCGGGAATGCCAGCAATGAAGAGAGATATTCCTTCTTTAAAGTGGAAGTGAGACAGCGACTGGGGGGGAGGTGAGAGTAATTGGGGAATGATAATAACAGTGATTCAAAGAGCTAATGAGACGGCCACGGATGATGTGAAACATAAACATCAAGGAGTAAAACATAAATATCAAGGTAAAGGAGATGATTTGTTACAGCTGTGGCCTCAGGCCAGGGTTGGAGGCAGTGTCCTGAAAAGAGAGGAAGGTGTGAGAGCCACTCACTAGCTCAAGCAGAATCCACAGCAGCGCCCTCTCTTTCCGATTTGGCTGCTGACCAGATTCGAGCTGGTGAAGTTAGGAAGATAGCTGATGGCAGCCTCTGTTGCCAGTGGTGGCCATCCACGGACGTACAGACGAAGTTTATTAGGGGGCCAGCAACATGAAATGTTAGTGGATGCAGGATTGTCAGCATCGATACCTGATCTACCCTTGCCTATGACTGGAGAGGTGATTTACATTACCAGTGCAGGAGATGACACAATGTGGGCAGAGAGAAGTCAGCCCCACCTACCTGAGATTGAGGAAGTGCAGCTTCCTGTAGATTTTTGGGTGTGCCCAGACAATGAAGGTACTATCCTGGGGACAGACACACTGAGTAAGGCTAGTGCGATCAGACTCAGGAAAAGGAGAAATAAATGGACGAGACAGGGACAGCAAACATGTGTGAGCCACAGAGCAGCTAACCTGGCCCACAGAGAGACAGCAGCTCCAAGCAGGGCGGGGAGATGGGTGATGTGTGGGAATCATATCAGGCCGTCCCAAGGGGAGGGGCTGAGCACAGTCAGGAGCTGTTAGTGGAGCTGACTGAGGTGATCACAGTAAAGGCTCACCAGAAAGGGGATAGTAAGGAGTAGAAAGGGAACGAATGGGTAGATATCAGTGTGCTGAGGGCAGCGGAAGAACAAAAAGCAACAGAAATCAGACACGTAACCCCCTCACCGGAGCTCGTACACCAACTTAGCTCAATAGCTGATTCTGTTAACAGCCAGGTGACTCAGCAGTGAGAAGGCCACCTTTCATAAACAACAGGGTCGGTACGACTTGGGGTTCAGCCAAACAGGAACATCATGATGCTCTGATTAAAGGAGCATCGATTTGAGCGAATGCTGTGTAAATACTTACTATACATGGTTATCGGAAATGACAGATCATACACCAGCATAAAATTATAAAGAGAGTACATTTTCCAAATCATCAACTTTAACAAACAGTTACAGAAGAAGAAAAGAAAAATAAAAGAGTCCATTACAACTAAACCAGTTGAATGTGCACAGAAATGTTGGAGCTCATTCTGGGAGTAATCGGGGTGTACCTCTTTATTCATTCGCTGGACCATGAAAGCACCGCCACATTCCAAACTTCCTTCAAAGTCCATCTCAAATGGACTGGCCCTTCCTCCTTGGAGCCGTTCATCTGCACAAAACACTTCTTGCAATGGGGTCTTGCCTTCCAACCACACTCTGCTGCATCTTCCCTTGTGCCCCGCTTCGTAGCTCCCATCAAAAAAGACCCCAAACCAAACTACTGTCCTTCAGGAAACTCTTCTCCACAACTCTCTAGAACCTTCCCTCACATTCCACAATCCTGACTGGCTGACACAACATTCCAAAGTTGAACAACATGGCTCCTTATCTTTAGCTGAAGCCAAAACACTCTTTTCAGCATAGCACCCTGCTTTCACAGAAGACTGCTGAAACAAACTACCTCATGGCATAGCATTTGCGATCTTAACCAAGTCATTACACAAGCGTACGGAAAGAAACTACAGCTGCCAATTTAGTGAGATGACATGGAGATGTGAAGGACCACAGTAACCAGGGTGAACTACTGAAGGACCAGGCAAAGCAACAGCAGCACATTGTTGATCAGAGAGAATGGAGGAAAAGGAGGTAAACTTCCCACAGCAGGGTGACCAAGTTATGGTGAGGCTGCTGTCTGAAAATGCAGGGCTTGCTCCACAGATGGTCCTGTGTCTGTGCGCAGACTCAGTCAGGCAGCCTGTGGAAACGCTGGACTCAGGTTAAACTGTACAACTCACCTTCTTGTTGCCCCCACAGTCAGGGGGGGAGATTGTGTACCCAGTAACTGTGTAATTACAGAGAACCTCAGCAATAAGAGATGAACACCAGCCAGCCACAACAGACCTGACCACAGCTGACGGATGCAGGCCCACAGCAAACGCAAAGGCTGAGGATAGCAGGAGAGTGCGACAGAAAGCCATGAGTAGCATGCTGGAGTGTAATGGTAATGGTAGTCTGTAATGGTAATGGTAGTCTGTAATGGAAATGGTAGTCTGTAATGAAGGCTGGTTGCTGAAGGTACATTGTTACTTGTATAGCATTAAAACGTAAAGGCATCCGTTAGTCTTGCGAGACCATGGATCTGTGCCTGGAAAGTCTTCACTCTCCAGGGCACAGGCCTGGGCAAGGTTGTATGGAAGACCGGCAGTTTCCCATGCTGCAAGTCTCCCCACCCCCCCCTCTCCACGACACCAATGTTGTCCAAGGGAAGGGCATTAGGACCCATACAGCTTGGCACCAGTGTCGTCGCAGAGCAATGTGTGATTAAGTGCCTTGCTCAAGGACACAACACCTTGCCTCGGCTGGGGCTCGAACTCACGACCTTCAGGTCGCTAGTCCAATGCCTTAACCACTTGGCCACGTGCCCACCTGTATAGCATTGAGTAGAAAACATATTGTGGAAAGTAGATGATAGAGATTTAATTCACAACAGAGACATTAGGTTCCACAACTTAGATGGCATGACAGACGAGAAAGGTTGCATGTGGCATCTGAAGACAGCCACCCCAGCCTGAATGGGAACTGAATACAAATGAGCTGGGCCCCTTTCGGTGGTTGGGCCAGCGATCGATTGGATGGTTCTGAAGGGGGTCCCATGTGGGAGAGAGCCTCACAGTCATTCAAATAGAGACCACCCCAACACCTCCTTGTACATTGAGGAGAGGGCCTGTGAGCCTGATACATTTACCTTGCTGGTGCCCCTGGAAAGAGAGTTTCAGCTACCAGACAATGAAGGGCTGAAGACAAGGAACGTGATTAATCTGCAATCGGCCAGCAGGGAAGGAGCCAACAGGCATATGAAGGAAGCTGCATTTTTAAAGACTGCAGTTCAAATTTCTGGAACAATCTGTCTGCTTAGTGTTTTGTAGGTAACCATTAGGGATGATAGAGTAGATGCAAATACACATAAAATAACAGGGGAATGCCAAGGCAGGGCATTTTTGCTGCCCTTTGGAGTAGATCCACCTTAAGGTTGGTCTTTCCTGGTACAAGTTTATTTTGTCCAGGAGGGTCAAAGAGGGACTGTTAGAGCATATTTTTGGGGTTAGCACATACAGCAAATAATTTCAGCAACTGACTTCAGTCACAAGTCTTCAGATTCACATATGAATTGTGGATTAAATCTAAACTGCAGCTCTGAACAATGTGTTCCTAAGACTATGATCCACATCTAATTGGAAGACACAACAGTTAATTGGAAGATCAGACAGTGCTGATTAAATTCATTATTTGGGTATCTGTCATGTGGGTGTGAAGAGGGAGGTGTGAGGTGATGTGCAGTTCAAAGGAAGCATTGCAAATATGGCATTGTCCTTTGATCTTTAGCACATTAAATGCCGTGTAGTGTTGGGTCTGGCAGGCCTTTCTCCTCTGAAAGGAGTCTCAATATGAGGTCTGCTCTGTTCTCTTTTTGTAAAAAGAAGAGACTGCTTCATAGCTACCAGTACTTCTCTCCGGTGACTTCATTCACACAACAACAGAGGGATGTGAGGCGGATGCAGGAGAATGGTACTAGCTAGTAGGACAACATGTTCAGCACAGACTTGTTGGGCCAAAGGGCCTGTATCCCTGCTACAATATATTGCTCTATGAATCTAACTCAGCCTGTGCTTTTTGAAAATGTCCTTATCCAAAAATTATGAAATGTTTCCTCTGCAAGTACCTATCCAATTCCCTTGGAATGCCCCAGCTGAATCAGCTCACTTTTCAATTAGACTCATGCTTTTCTCAGTCACAACTCCATACATGTCTCGTTGATGAATAGTAGGAAGAAAGATTTGCATTACAAAGACACCTGCATCAAAATTACCCCTTTCACAGTGTGCTTCATGGGCAAAGAAGCATTTTTTTTGGAAAGCCATAGCTGTTGTCCTAATACTATATTGCTTATTGTGTTATGTAATTTAGGTTTGATTTAAGTTTCTGTAATTTATATTTGTAATGTATTGCGCTGCTCTTAATTTTTCATCGCATTTATGCCCAGACTATGCCTGCCCACAAAAATAAGTCTGAACTTGAACTTGGCATTAAGACATGATCTCAGAAAAGGCAATTTGAAAATGATCAGATAATTGATTTTCAGAGTTATTGAGGGAAAACTAAATATTGGCCCAAAGACCTGAGGTGATTCCTAACTTTGCTTTGAGATTCTGCTGGAATTTCATTTACCCCAAAGGGTGATTTGCTTGAAGGACTTGACTAAAATCTGGTTCCTTTGACACAACAGCAGTTCTGGAGGGCTGCACACAATAGCTACTTAAATTTTTGTATTAAATCTCTGGAATGGGATGAACCTATGAGCTGAATAGAGATGAGTGCGACCAATGAAAACAAATTCAGCGAGTGTATAAAGATGTCTGTAACTTAAATATACTTATGTAATAACCACCATTACTTGGAACAGCAGCTATTATACTGAACACATTGTTTGAGCCAGTTCTTTTGCATTGCTATCTTAAACAAGGTGAGGTGAAGAAGGATGCGAAGTTTGATCGATTTGAGAGCTGAGCTGAATTGGAAGGTTGGGTACTGGCTGTATCGAGGCAGTGGAGCCCGAGCCCGAGGGCGGGGAATGACCTGAGGTTTGGACAACTCAAAGCTCTGGGCCAGATTGAAATGGTTTGAGTGTCGGGGTCGGAGGTGAGAGATGGGCTGGTTCAGCTCACTTCTCCACGGGGTTTGCTCATCTCTGTGCTGGAATGAGGTTGTGGCCTGCAACTAGTGGACTTCTGGATTGGCTACAGTGATGCCTACTGTTGTGCACTTCAGTTCCAAATGCTGTTTGCTTGCTTTTATAGTTTGCATGATTTGTTTTTTTCTCTCCCTCTGCACACTGGGTTATTGACAGATTTACTTTGTTTTTAATGGGTCCTATTACAATTCTTCATTTTGTAGCTGTCTGTAAGAAGACGAATCTCAAGGTTGTATCAAATATACATACTTTATGTATAATTGATACACTGTATACATTAATAATAAAATGTACTTTGAACTTTGACACTCAGAGTTCCACAGTACCGAATGGTTGTCTGATTTCATCCCATCAAAAAGTATGGAATACTGTACTGTAAACTTCACAGTCCTAAATGATTGTAGTATGGACATTATCTCGGGAGGACGATGTGACCATGTTTGTCCATCTAATTGAAATTGGGTTGTTATTGACACATGTACAAAGGTACAGTGAAAAACTTTGTTATGCTTACCATCCGCACAGATCTTTCCATTACAATGGTGCGTTGACGTAGTATGAGGGGAAAAAAAACAGAGTGCATAATAAAAAGTTGGGAGATTTAAAAGATTGTTATTCGTATTAGTGAAAGTCATAGAATTTAGATTTGAAAGAGAAGAATGATTATAACACAAGTAATGAGAATATCAGCAGAGAGTAGCTTTCAATGAATCACCACACTCCAGCACCATTTTTGTTAGTAAATCTCAAACCTCCATTACATAATTTTGTTTGTCTGCCAAAACTACATGAGTGCACCAATAAAACATAGAATTTCGAATACCTCCTTTCACAGTACTGAACGATTCTATATCATTGGTGAAATACTGTATCAACATTCATATGGTTGCATGACAACCTCCAGTGTTGTCTTCCAGTTCTTGCTTGTACCTTCTAATGTGACCCACAAAAACTGAGCGACGTAGAAGCCATAACTGGGAAATATAAAGGTATTTACTAACAAAGCAAGTCACCAGGAGAGAGGAAGAAAGTCCAAGAGATTCCAAGGGAATCTCACTCACCTGACACCATGTTTTATACTTCTTCAACACAAAGTCAACAATAAGCAAGTAACTATAGTTTCAATTGGTATAGTCAAATCAAATCCCGGCCTAGATAGACTGGGGGCTCCGCTCTCCATGGCACCGAGGCTGTGAGACTGCCCCCAGCCGCTGTGCTTCGTGTCTGCGAATATTGTGGCGACTTGCCCCGCTAATGAACTGATGAACCGAATACCGAGGCTTTGGGCCTACTCCGGGCTGCTCTGGGGTTTTGGATGTAAGGACCCAATTTAGTTTGGAATGCTGTTACTCATTTTTATTGTTTACACGATTTGTGTTTATTTTAATCCTTCTTTACGCATTGAGGTTGCTCTTTTTTTAAAATTAGGTTCTTTCAGGTTTCATGCTTTGTGGCAGACAAATCTCGAGGTTGTAGAGTTACATGGAGGTCAGAAAAATAAAGGGCTATGGGTAACCCTAGGTAATTTCTAAGGTAAGGACATGTTCGGCACAGCTTTGTGGGCCGAAGGGCCTGTATTCTGCTGTAGGTTTTCTATGTTTCTATGTTGTATAATTTATACGTACTCTGATAATCAATATACTTTGAATCTTGAATCTTTGAATTTTAACGTTTTGGAATATAGTCAAGTCAATTTACAGAATTCCATACTTACAATGGTAGCACATCCCAACTAGCAAAACCCCTTTTTCCCTTTGAATATTCAATACTGGTGTCTGTTCCAAAGCCAGACACACAACGTCTATCCATTTTGCTATGAGATGGTTAAGCGACAAAACAGATCTGACCTGAGCTGTGTCTTAAGTGGCAGGGTTGCATCTTTAACAACGTCCTAATAGCAGAAACAATGTAGAGAGTGTTCCCACCCATTCATTAGCCACTAAGTATCAATTGGAAGCTAAATTATGTGCAGGTTTTATTTCCTTAAGACTGGTTCCCGCTTCAGTTAATCCACAGTTATGGTACCCGTAATTTCACAACCCCAACAATGATCCCTAACATTGATCCCTAACATCTTCCTCTGTCTTAATATTTTCATAAACACAAGAGTTTCTGCAGATGCGGCAAACCCTGAGGAGCACCCACAAAATGCTGGGGGAGCTCTGCAAGTTAGGCTACATTTCATTTGGAGTTTGAGGAGACTCTTGCAAATTTCTACAGATGTACTGTAGAGAGCATTCTAACTGGTTGCATCACCGTCCGGTATTGGGGGGTGGGGGTGGGGGGGGGCTACTGCACAGGACTGGAAAAAACTGCAGGAAGTTACAAACTCAGCCAGTTCCATCATAGGCACCAGTCTCCCCAGCATCGAGGACACCTTCAAAAAGTGATGCCTTAGAAATTGGCATCTGTCATTAAGGACCCAGGACTTGCTATCTTCTCATTGCATCATCAAGGAGGAGGTACTGTACAGGAGCCTTTAAGACACACACTTAATGATTTAGGAACAGCTTGTTTCTTGCCACCACAGATTTGTGAATGGACAATGAATCCATGTACACTATCTCTTGATTTTTTAAATTTTCTCTTATTTTGCACTACTTGTTCAATTTAATTATATCTATCTATCTATCTATATATACATATACACACATACATACATACATATACACAGTAAATATATTTCTTACTGTGATTTATAGTATTTAAAAAATAATATACTGTCATCTACTGCTGCCACATAACAACAAATTTCCCGACATGTGCTAGTGATATTAAACCTGATTCTGACCTATGGAGGGGAATATATAGTGAACATTTCATCCTGGACCCTTCATCAGGACTGAAAATGAAGGGGGGAGAAGGCAGAATAAGAGAGTGGGGAGAAGAAGGAGTACAAGCTGACAGGTGCCAAGTGAAACAGGTGAGGAGGAAGGTGGGTAGGTGGGGAAGTGGTGATGAAGTAAGAAGCTGGGAGGTGATAGGTGGAAAAGGTGCTGAAGAAAATGGAATCTGATAGGAGAGGACAGTACACCGTGGAAGAAAGGGAAGGAAGAGGGCACCGGAGGGAAGTGATCAACAGGTGAGGAGAAGAGAAGGGACGAGAGTGCTACCAGAATGGGGAATGGAAAAAGAGAGAAGGGGGAGTGGGGAGAAATGACCTCAAGTTAGAGAAATCGACTTTCATTCCATCTGGTTGGATGCTACCCAGACAAAATACGTGGTATTGCTCCTGCAACTTGAATATGGCCTCATTGTGGCAGTGGAGGAGGCCATGGACCAACCTGTCAGAATGGGAATAGGAAGTTGAATTGGGAAACCTGCCTTTTGTGGCTGACAGAGCGAAGATGCTCAAGTTATCATACTGCTTCTTTAAACTGGATAACGAAGGGACAAGAAGACATGTCACATTTATGACAAAAATATATTAATCTGTATGGATGCAGAAGCAAAATACTGTGAATTCAAGATTCAAGTGTAATTATTATGTGTACATCGAAACATACAGTGAAATGCCTTATTTGCATTAACAATCTACAAGTCTACACAACCAAGGGAAGTTGGATGCTGGAAGACCAATATAAAAAGAAATGCTGGAAATGTGAATTTACACTATTAATTACTGGGAGTGTTTGGTCCAGCCATGTTTACTTTCCACCATTACAAATTAATTTGACATGACATTATAACTCTGTAATGTAAGTATTATTTATAGCATGGTTGGTACACTACAAAGCATGATGCCAGGGTTGGTAAATAATGTGCTACATTTCAAGCTGTGACAGCTAGTGGATGAGAACATTCTTTGTAGGTATTACATAACGCTTGAAACTGCAGGCGTGTAATGGGTAAGATGGTTTGCTTGAAAATAGTAAGCAAATCTAAGGATTTGATAGAGGAGACATTTTCTCCCTAAATGTGAAATTAATAAGTTAGAATGCTGAGTAAACTTAGGAGAGTGTCACGCTGCACCTTCGGACCCAAGCACAAGATCACACAGAGACTCGGAGGGTTTAATCAAAACGAGGACATTTATTTAGAAAGCAAAGCAATTGAACTTACAAGGTCTTGGATAACTCGGCAAGAATCAAAATGATCGAGCAATGAGGGGTTAGAACTGCCCTTTAAATATACCTCAGGCACAAAACAATCTGTGCCCCAGACTAACTGCAAGCTAACAAGTAACTATTCTAATAAAAGACAAAGGTCCAAGGACTCTTAATCGGACACCTGCAAAGTCCTGGAAAATTTATTGGTAATAATCAAGGACAATTGCAACTTAAATGTAAACTAGAGAAAACCAAACAGTAACACACAAAAAAACCCTGATGCGCAACAATACAGATAATTGCAATTAATAAAATGGAGAGAATGCAAAAAAAACCAACAGAAAAAACTTAGAGCCCTCAGAATATTCAACTGACAACCCATGGTTGTGACAAGAGACAACATTAGTCCTACACAAGGTAATAGGCCTATACTTGTTTGAGATTAACAGAAAGGGAAATGGACCATGTGTATAACCAGTTGCTCATTTTTTGTAGCCATTTCTCTCCAATGTCAGAGTCCAATTTCACTCTCAACCTTAATTTACAAGTTCACCTGTATAACACACAAGTAATGTAATATGAGAATTAGGAAGGAGAACCTGCAATGTAAATGTAAGTCACATCATTTCTATCAATATGGAAAAAAGGAAGAATTTCTTTTATTAGAAAGTAGTGACTCTTTTGAATTTGAAGTTCTCAGGCTAGAATTTGGAATTCTTAGCAACAGGGAAGTCAAAACACTATGGGGGCAAGACGGGAACTGGAGCAAAGGCCAAAATCAGATTTTATTTGGTGATAGAGCACACCTATGGAATCTCTTGGCCAACTCCTGCTCCTATTTCTTATGTCCTTATGCTGACAAAGAGGTCACTCAAGTATTAAACAAAGGACAAAAATAAATATGGATTTGTTGGAACCTTCATTGAAACGTGAACAAAATCCTGTAAAACCTTGGCCCAATCAGACAAATTGACCAATATACAAATATTAGAGTAGATATTCTGATGCAGAGCCACCAACTGAACGGAGGGAGACTGGAAACTTCCTCTTCCCAACAATCTGTGAATGCTGTGGTCAATGTTTTTAATGGCTGTTTCCATGTAGTGCAACAAATCATCCAGAGTCAAGCATTTCTCATTTCAATGTAGTTTGTAATCCAGAAAATAACATCTTATTCAATATACCCTGAACTTCCTCAGTTGGCTTTGAACCTGAAAGTAATCCTTCAACCTCAATTTTGTGTAAACCTCTGCCAAACACTAAAATGGACCATGGAACATTTAATGCTATGGATTTATCAATACGTGCAGATTATTGATTCATCCTTCTGGCAAACACCTTCTCAGTTTATCACTGCCAGGAAAGACAATGCAGAAGGCAGTGACAATCACGTTTGGAAGGTACAGTCAAAGAAAATGACTCTACTTACAATTCCGCCTGTTTCAGACCTCCACATGTAGAATGCTACAACTTGAGATAGCAATTCATTACAGTTTTTACAGGATGATTTGCAATAAGTATTACAATTGTCCATGCAATGTAACTCACACCTTGTAAATTAATTAAAAGAAAGCTTTTGATGCTTTATTTGTTTGAATCTGGTGAACTGTCTTGTAATAGTTGTACTACTCCTCATTGTTTTAGAACATTGCTTTCCTTTTGTCCCAGAACTAACAGCAGGTATAATGGAAAACTCAGTAACTAAATGATTGGACTATTTATATTAAAGGAGACAATGTACTGTATTCTATTCAAAATAAGAAAAACAGAAGTAAATCCAAGGACTTCATTCTCTTCTAATACTCTTATAACCTTGTCTGGACAACTGTATCAATGAAGCCAGAACAATATTCAATCAATGATGAAATTAGAATCGGAATTTACTGTTGTGGTTGTCAACAAAACATGTAACTGGTAGTGTAGAAGTCTTTGTTTGGCACACACAAGCAGGCATTATTCTTGGAGTCACTCTGGAGAAAGGCTCCCTGATCCAACATTATATCATATTTTTACATGTTGAAGATCAAATGTATCAGCAGGTCAATTTCTATAGTTACAATACATTCATAATACTTCCTGTGAGTTATATATAATTTTCAAACACCAAGATCTTCCCACCAGCACACCCAAAATGAGTGTTTATCACTGTTGTCTCTGAACTGCATTCATGCACATGCAGACATCTCAGGTCAATGGAGTGTTTCCTGGCTTGCAATTGACTCCAATCTGCAGCTCCAGGAAGACCATTGTTCTGAGCTGCATTTTAAGTTCAATCTACAATCCATATTCAGAACTGAAGTCTGGTTGCTGTTGAAATTAATATTTTCTATATTCCATATCTCCAGAATACACCCATACTGTCCTTCACCTCCCTTTATAATCTCCTATTCTACTCTACTTCTTTCAAAAATCTCTGCCATTTGCCTAATCTGGCCACATGAATATTCCCAGTTCCCACTACCCTACCACTGGGAACAGCAGAGGTATTGAGAGGGAATTACACAGTTTAAAACTGCTGGGAATTCCCTCTCAATACCTCTTTTCCTCTTTCATGTTCTTCTGTTTTAAGGAATTCCTTAAAGACTGCCTATTTGATCAGTATTTAGTGATAATCTTTGATTATGTTCCTGATAAGCACTTTGGAGCATTGTTATGATGTAAGTACAAATTCAGAGAAATTTAGCGTTCACTGTGCCCTACGAACTGGCTGTGGAGTTACAATCATAGTTTAAGAAATGCAGTTATGCTCCTTGGAATGTGTGCTGCCTCATTTCACAATATTCCAGGAATCCAAGACAAAGCTCAAAATCCTGCAGACAGTATAGATTGGAAACATCTGATGGAAGTTGCATTATTATTCCTTTTACTGCCAAGGGTAAAAACCAGACGATTTCAGTAAATGCAGCGAAGTGGAAGCACTCAAACCAAGAGTGGCTGGGGAGTAGGAAAATAAAGCTAGAGTTGAGCTTGCTCTATAAGCAGTAACACACAGCTTCAAATGCATGTGCTTACATCATTCTGTACTCTGTACTGGATATATTCCTGCCCAGTTTAGTTCAATCCAGTGTGATGCCCTGTTGGATTTTACTGCCAATTGCTATCCTGAGAAAAGGAATATATTTTGACATGTACGTTTGCAAAATAATTGTAAAAAGTTCATAGCAAGACACTTACTTGTATCAGCAAAATTTTATTTATGGGTGACTATACTTCCTTTGCATCAGAGGAGAAAGTTTAATTTATTACTTCAATAAAAGTTTCATTTATTAGTTAAGGCAGGATCCAAAATGTTACACAAAATCTGTTTCTCTTTAACCAAATAATAATAATACTAACAATGCCATGAAGTCCTTACTTTAATCCTTAATCAAGCCTGAAGCTTACCCTGGTGCCCAGGGACGCTAGTGTTCTAAGAACATACAAATAGAGTCTCAAGAAACTGCTGATGCTGGAATCTGGAGCAACAGACAGTCTGCTGGAAGACTCAGCAGGTCAAGCAGCATCTGGAGGGAAAAGGGAATCATCAATTTCGGTTGATAATTGACGCATTCTTTTAAACTTCCCCGTTGGGCAACTGCATCATCCCAGGAAATTTGCTAGTCTACTTTAGATGCACTTCCTTTGATCTGTCAGTGTTCATTACGTAATCTTGGGGGTAAGGAGCTGAATGGATTCAGTGCTCAAGGTGGCACAGCTGTGCTTCTAGTATAAGCTCAGTGGCCACTTTATTAGGTATCTCCTGTGCTTAACATGGCCACTGAGTGTACGTTCTTCATCTTCTGCTGCTGTAGCCCATCCACTTTAAGGTTCAATGTGTTGTGCATTCAGAGATGCTCTTTTGCACATCAATGTTGTAATGAATGGCTATATCAACTTGAACCAGTCTGGCCATTCTTCTCTGACCTCTCTCATTAACAAGGTGTTTTCGCCTTTAGAATCACCGCTTGTGGATTTTTTTTCCCGTTTCTCAAACCATTCTTTGTGAGCTCCAGAGACTATTGTGCATGAACATCCCGGGAGATCAGCAGTTTCTGAGAGACTCAAACCACCCCAACTGGCACCCAGACAGGTCAGTTGTCTTTCCTCAATTCTGAGGTCTGGTCTGAACAACAACTGAACCTCTTGACCATGTCTGCATGCTTTTATGCACTGAGTTGCTGCCTCACGATTGGCTAATTAGATATTTGCATTAATGAGCAGGGTGTACAGGCGTACATAATAAAATGGCCACTGGGAGCAGTTGCTGACTCACAGCTCCAGCAGCCCACACTGGATTCGGAACTTGGTGCCCTCTGTGTAGAGTTTGCTTGTTCCCCACCACCCCCCCACCCGTCCCTTTCAGATTCCCTGCATTCCTTTCACAGTCCAAAGGTGTGTGGTGTGGGGGTAATTGGCCTCTCTATATTGGCCCTGTGTGTAGGTCAGTAGTAAAATCTGGGGGAATTTTATAACTAGCGTACATAAATTAAGGGTAGAACTGGTCTTAAGTAGTGATAATGGCTTGGAATGAATTAAATGTTCCTACAAAAACACACAAATTCTTTATGCACGCTGGATGTGTGAAGTTAGTTACTAATGGAAGCAATTTTGTTTGAACTAGAGTTGCCAAGCCCATGAGCCCACAATAAACATTATTGTAATTGTTTATTTCATTACTACTACGACTAGAGTTGATTTTGATGTTCTTCTATAGTCAAACTCTTGTGGTTTACGATCAGTCAACTGTGGCAAAAGGGAAATATTTTAGCACTAGTAGTTATTTTCAGTGAACGTCAAGAAATAGCTGTACTGGCAACAACGTTCTGGGGTGGGACTTTCAGATCCCTCTGCCATTTCATTTCCGCATTTTGGAAATGTCTATATTCTGTTTGTATATCAAAGTTGGAAAAGGGAATCCCTAAGATTCACCAGCATTTTGCATAAACAAATACCTTCTTACCCCAGTCCGATAAGCCTTATTTATTGTCCAACCCAAACAAAAAGTACTGCAGGTTTAAAGGAAAAAATGCAGTATTTAAAATAACCAACTAAATTTAAGTGTAACCTTTTTACTTACACATTGTTGGAAGTCTGACCAAGGCCAGCATTTATTTTCCACTTACAATTGTCTTTGTGCAAGGTCTAAGAGATGTACAGAGAGAGGGAGAAGGGATTGTCTTCACTACACACCCATTTCAAACGATTCAGTCTTTTTCTCACTCCATCCTCCCGCCACCCCACTCGGAATAGGGTTCCCCTGGTCCTCACCTACCACCCCACCAGCCTCCGGGTCCAACATATTATTCTCCGTAACTTCTGCCACCTGCAACGGTATCCCACCACTAAGCACATCTTTCCCTCCCCCCCCTCTGCATTCCGCAGGGATCACTCCCTACACAACTCCTTTGTCCATTCGTCCCCCCCATCCCTCCCCACTGATCTCCCTCCCGGCACTTATCCGTGTAAGCGGAACAAGTGCTACACATGCCCTTACACTTCCTCCTTTACCACCATTCAGGGCCCCAAACAGTCCTTCCAGGTGAGGCATCACTTCACCTGTGAGTCGGTTGGGGTGATATACTGCGTCCGGTGCTCCCGATGTGGCCTTTTATATATTGGTGAGACCCGACGCAAACTGGGAGACCGCTTTGCTGAACATCTACACTCTGTCTGCCAGAGAAAGCAGGATCTCCCAGTGGCCACACATTTTAATTCCACATCCCATTCCCATTCTGACATGTCTATCCACGGCCTCCTCTACTGTAAAGATGAAGCCACACTCAGGGTGGAGGAACAACGCCTTATATTCCGTCTGGGTAGCCCCCAACCTGATGGCATGAACATTGACTTCTCTAACTTCCGCTAATGCCCCACCTCCCCCTTGTACCCCATCTGTTATTTATTTTTATACACACATTCTTTCTCTCACTCTCCTTTTTCTCCCTCTGTCCCTCTGAATATACCCCTTGCCCATCCTCTGGGTCCCCCCCCCTTGTCTTTCTTCCTGGACCTCCTGTCCCATAATACTCTTGTATCCCTTTTGCCAATCACCTGTCCAGCTCTTGGCTCCATCCCTCCCCCTCCTGTCTTCTCCTATCATTTTGGATCTCCCCCTCCCCCTCCAACTTTCAAATCCCTTACTCACTCTTCCTTCAGTTAGTCCTGACGAAGGGTCTCGGCCTGAAACGTCGACTGCACCTCTTCCTAGAGCTGCTGCCTGGCCTGCTGCGTTCACCAGCAACTTTTATGTGTGTCACACTCTTATTCTCTCAGTCTAGAAAATCTAATGATTAACAGTCGTCTGTTATACTTACTGAGAGAATTCACCACATGATCCTGACCACATGCTGCCAAAGGCAGATATTAAAGAAGTGCCCAATGTATTGAGCGCCATGGCCTAACCTGACGCCTTTCACATCCTTGCTTCAATTGGACTAGCTTGATGAACTCTCTGCCTACTACCATCAGCACATCACCTGCCACACCAGGGTTCCCAACGCACTTGACCGATGTTACACCACCATCAAGAATGCTTACCATTCCATCCCTAGACCACATTTCTTGAAATCTAATCATCTGGCTATCCTCCCCCTACCTGTATACAGGCAGATCAAAAGAACAAGGCATCAGGGGTTACGACAACAAAGAGGTGGTCGTAGGAGGCAGAGGAGTGGCTATGGGATTGCTTTGAGTTAGCGGACTAAGACATGCTCAAGACCCGTTGTTTGTGAGTCTGCCAGAGGCCTGGAGGCCTGCCCTGGGGTTGGACTACTGTCTGTGTGTGTATATGGGTGGGTGACAGGGACTAAAGGAACTTGTTTTGTTGCTTCTGTTTGTTGTATTCTGTGTTGTTTAATTGAGCTTTGTGTCATGTTATGTTGGCGCTGGAATGTGAGGCAAGACACGTGGGTAGCCCCCAGCACATCCACAGGTTGGAACATAGAACATAGAACATAGAATAGTACAGCACAGTACAGGCCCTTCGGCCCACAATGTTGTGCTGACCCTCAAACCCTGCCTCCCATATAAGCCTCCACTTTAAATTCCTCCATATACCTGTCTACTAGTCTCTTAAACTTCACTAGTGTACCTGCCTCCACCACTGACTCAGGCAGTGCATTCCATGCACCAAACACTCTCTGAGTAAAAAACCTTCCTCTAATATCCCCCTTGAACTTCCCACCCCTTACCTTAAAGCCATGTCCTCTTGTATTGAGCAGTCGTGCCCTGGGGAAGAGGCGCTCGCTGCCCACTCTATCTATTCCTCTTATTATCTTGTACACTTCTATCATGTCTCCTCTCATCCTCCTTCTCTCCAAAGAGTAAAGCCCTAGCTCCAGGTTGTGCTGGTCTTTGACACAAATGACTCATTTCACTGTATGCTTTGATATACATGTGTAAATAAATGAGTCTGATTCTGAATCTGACACATATTCAGCTGGAAGCCGCCTTCTGGGCTGTTCTTCCAGTGTGTGTGATGTTAATGGCATGTCTCTCGATGTTTTTTAATGGTACCTATAAAAGTTTCATTTGGCTTTCCTGTTTTCTTTCTTCACCGGTTAGTTGAGCTTACCACATTATCTTGCTATGGGGACATCAGACATGTACAAACAACAAGTTCGGCATCTCTACTGATAGGGCCTCAGAGAAAACGTTGGCCTGTGTGGTGTTACTGACTCCAAGGCAGCATTCCTCCCAGTTTATGTTGAGGATCTTCCCAAAAAAGTGATTTGTGCTGGGGTTTTAGGTTTTATGAAAGTTATCTGTAAGTTATCCAAATCTCACAGCCTTCAAGGAGAGTTGGGATTACTATTTCTTTATATACTGAAAGTATGGTCTATAGTCTAAAGTCGTGGTTATTAAACAGTTTGAGGCAGGCAAGGCTGGTAAAAAGGGGTCTGTACTGAATCTCCACATCTTTGCCCTTCAGAAGGAATGTCTGGCATAGTAATGAAGGGTTCTACTATTTTCATCTTTTCACTGTCGATATGGATTTACTTTGACTGCTGAAGAACGATTGCTTTGCCCATTGAGTGGTGACGCAACAACGACCTCTCACTCATCATCAGTAACACTCAAGAGATGGTTGTTGATTTCGGGAACGAGGAGGAGGGTAAACATGTGTCTGTCTACATTGGGGATTTGTTGGGGGGTGGGATGGGGGTCAGCTCCTTTAAATTCCTGGGCATTATCATGCTGGATGAAGTGTCCTGAGCCCAGAATATCGATATGATTAAAAGGAAGGTGGGCCAGGGTCTTTACTTTATTAGAAGGTTAAGGAGTTCAGCTTGTCAGCAAACACTCTAACAAAGTTCTACAGTTGTACTGTTGAAAGTATCCTGAATGGATGCATCATGGTCTGGTATGCCAATCAAATGCGCAGGAACGTAAGAAGTTGTGGAGATCAGTGGACTCAGCCCAATACATCATGGGCATATCTTTCCCCACCATTAGTGCCTCTATAGCATGTGCTGCCTCAGCAAGGGTACATCCTTCAACAAAGATGCCCACCATCTGGGCCATGCTACCATCGAGCGGGGGTACTGAAGCCTGAAATCCCTCACCATCAGGTTCAAAAACAGCTACTTCTCTTCAACCATTTGGTTCTTGAAACACCTGTCACAATCTTAAACACCACATTATAGCAACACCATGACCGCCTTGATCATTTGCACTAAAATGGGCTTCTTTTGTGTTCTAATTGCATTCTTTCTTGTAAGAATTACATATTGACCCATGAACGCTACCTCACTAATCCCCTTATACCATATTTACTTATTTTTATTATAACTCACAATACTTATTATGTCTTACACTGTACTGCATCCACAGAACAATAATTTTTTGATTCTCTTTCTCATTTATGTTTTTTTGTGAATGCTGCATATATGATGCAATGTATCAGTAATGTTGCTGCAAATACAATTTTCATTGCACTTGTGCGTACATGTACTCTATTTGTTCTTATGAGAAGAAACTTGACTTTGACTAACTGTTGTACAATTCAGTGAGGTGATCAAGACTCTCCTTAGACTGTGCACTTTCTATATGATCATCTAACAACTGGTGTTCTGTTATTGGTGCTGGCATTATTTAAATCCCAACATGGAGTCAAGAAAGTTTGAAGCCATCCCAGTACTGGGTGTGAAAGCTGAGTGGCAGGTAATCCTTTGCTAAAGATTTTATAGATATTAGCAATATGGAGGAGTCAGTGGATTCCAGTCCACAACCCTGTCCTATGTCAATTCAGATGGGAAGGGGTTTGGGAGTAGATCCAGTGAAAATAATGCCCGCAATCATCTGATTATTCAGAAGCTTTACAGTGGTGTTTGGGTGGCTGGATTTTGACATGACTTTCTACGGAGCCTAATGATTGAGAGAGTCAAAGGATTTGGTCAGATGATAAAAGACACTTAGAGCTCTAGCATTAGGATGGTCATGTTGGTGGTACCTCATGATGGTCTAAAATAATTCTGAAAGGACTTCCTCTGCGAGAAGAAACAGGTCCATCAGTAAGATTCAGACAAGAATCATCCTGCTGATGGGAAGATGGGCAAAATCTCAACAGTTGTCACTGTGGGCCCTCTCATCCTTTGTAAAATGGTGAAGATGTTGCTTTATACAAATCAGCGAGGATTTCCTCAGTGCAATAAGCTTAAAATGCAACGATGGAGTTTGTTTGTTGGTGTTTCTCACCAGGGTTTTCTTGTTTTAGCTGGTGTACAATCAGGATCTGATGCTTCATCATTTGCGATTTGTTTAATTGTTGTTGAGACCAGCTCCAGTCTTGGTGAGTTTTTCAGGAGTTGTGTAGACTGAGTGCCGAGGGATGGGGTCCATGATGTTATCAGTCAGAGTCAATTCTTGACTCCCTTTGATGAATTTGTTATCTTTAAGAAGGGTACAGTGATCCTCAGATCTCAACAGTGTGTGGCCACAAAAGGTCAGATATTTGCTTTACAGAAGACAGCACAAAACACTAATGTCCTGCATTTCTACAAATACTTTCAATTTTTCACTTTGTCCACCCACTAATTGTTTTCATTTTCTCAGACCTCCCTTAGAATGACGGGATTAAGCCAAAGGGCAGACCTTTGCTTCTGATTGCATGATGGATGGTGTTGCTGGGTGCAGAAAGCTTTTCTTTTCTCAAACTTTTTTGCTGTTGTTTCAGATGAATGAGTGAACAGTTTTTTTTACAAAGACGTGCTTGGAAGTTCTCCAGGTGTACAAGGGAATTAAGGTCTTTTATTGCTGTCTTTCTGTCTTTGTGATCTGGGATGATTTCCATGCTTCAGTGCAATCCCGATGGATGTTATTCCACCAAGAGCTGTTCAACACAACAATCATTGGCTCCCCTCATGCTGAACGTCTCTTACATTTTGTGTCATTATTTTGAATGGGAATGTTGCTGAATTATTCAGTAGTTGCTGCTTTATCTGAAGAACATGGATGTGATCACTAAGTCTTTGCTTCACATATTTTCTGAGGATAGAAACACTACCAGAATTAGTCTTGCCACCACTGTCCTTCCTAATGGCTCCTCTCCATATGTTAGAGCCTCTGCCAACTCTTGTACTATGGAGGATTATCTTCAAATTTGCTGGTAAGTGCAGCAGGCCAGGCAGCAGCTCTAGGAAGAGGTACAGTCGACGTTTCGGGCCGAGACCCTTCGTCAGAACCGGGAAGAGAAGGGTCCTGACGAAGAGTCTCAGCCCGAAATGTCGACTGTACCTCTTCCTAGAGATGCTGCCTGGCCTGCTGCGTTCACCAGCAAATTTGATGTGTGTTGCTTGAATTTCCAGCACCTGCAGAATTCCTCGTGTTTACCTGGAGGATTACTGTATCTTGTCCATTTTTGGAAAGGATGACAGAACTTTATCAGTGAAGAAGGATTCTTCCTGCTTGACTTCAGCACCAGGAACTGGTTGGTGTACACTCACAATGATGGGAAATTTTAGCGACACAGAGCTGGGGAGTTGGGTAGCAATGACCATAACAGGAAGCTCAGTTGGATGATTAACTGGAGGACTCTTTGTTGCAAAATCAACAGTGTGTACCTGCTGCTTGCAGGCTCTCGCTTCCAAAGGAAGATACACCTGCCACCTTCTTCTCTCACTGACTTGGGTGTTGCACAATGAGACTTCTCAGGTAACAAATGTTGTTGTATATATGGGTTTCAAACTTCTGGGTTTGGTATGGTACTAGAAAGGTAGTAGTTGTTCCCTTTTTGCAGTGTCCAGGTGTGCACCTGTAAAGGCCTTGTCCTAACCACAGCAGCCATTCTACTCAGTCCAAAGGCTCACAATAACTTGGAAATTACCTAGATATGGGTCTTGTGACATGGTTTCCGGTGGAACACTTCACTTGGTCCCCAAAGGGCACAGGACTTTGTTGCTGACAAAATAATACCTTTCCCGTGAATGAAAACAGTGCACAAGTAGTTTAGATCTGGGTAAGTACTCTAGCAGACATACACTGTTCGGAAAAAAAACACTTGCAAGCAAGTCCAAGATGACTGGACTTTCTTTATCCATTGAACCCTTCATCCAGCCTCTCAGTGACTGAGACATGACTCTGTCGCATCCATCTGCTCTGCCAATGAGGATTTTATGCAACACTACACTTTGTCTGGGACCCTGCCTCAATCTTATCATCATGACTGACCCTGCCAGGAGGGGGTGTTCCAATGGCATGGATCTTGCTGGATTTAACACCCACCACAGCTAGGTGGCAGCCTAACTCTTCTGTCAACTGATTGGAAAATAATGAGAATTTGCTGCTTATGTTTCACAGATTATTCCTAATGCCACTGTTGCCTCTAAATCCTCTTGTCACACTTTTGGATTTCTAACTGTGCTGTTGGAGAGGCAGAGGTGTAACTCCTTTCTCATTTATAGCAGGCAGGAGATGGGTTTAGCAAGTAGACAGCAGTACTACTACTACTACGTCGACTCAGGCCTAGGGGGCCGGCGTCGGGCACGATGACAGACCCTCCACTTCTTCCTCTCCCTCATCAGTGTGTTCGGTTCATTTACATTAGCTGCGCCGCTGTCTTCTAGGAGCGTGTTGACCATACTCTTGGGAGGACGCCCAGGGTTCATCCTCCCGTGCTTGGGCTCCCATATGATGACTAGGCTGACAGGTAGCTCGAGGTGGCGTAGACAGTGCCCCGCTAGTTGCAGTCTTCTTTCCTCGACTTTAGTGGACAGCATCGGTAGGTTGTTATAGAGCTCGATGTTCGTTATGCGCTGCTGCCAACTCACATCAAGAGCAATCCGGAGCATTCGTGTATAGCAACCATCTAGAGACTTTCGTATCGTCTTGGTGAGTGTCCACATCTTGTATCTGTACGTGAGAATGGACTCTATGACTGCTATGAAAATCCTCTTTCTAAGCCCTCTGGTCAGGTTCGACTTTCAGATTTCCTTCATGTCGTTCATAGCCCTCCACGCCAATGCCTTCCGTATCTTTATGTCCTTCTCCAAACTCATCATTCTTGACCTGAGGTACTTGTAGTCAAAGACTTTTTTAATGGTATCATTCTCTATGGTCTTGAGAGTACTTTCGTCGCAGTTAAACGCCATGTACTCTGCCTTTTTAGCATTTAGGTGAAGTCCAACTTTATTGCACTCAATTTCCACTTTTGTCAGTAGCTGCTGTGCTTCCTCCATCTGGTCAGAGAGCAGGACTATGTCATCTGCAAAATCGAGATCTGTGAGTGTAACTGGTCTGACCCTTTTGGTTCTGCAAAAAGTTTCAAACTCCTGGGAGTGCACATCTTGCACAACCTCTCATGGTCCCATCTTGTACTATATCTCCATCTACTTACCTTGGCTTTATAACTTTGAGTTCCTTTGCTTAATAAAAATAGTTCCACTTAAGCTGTTGATCTTTTCAGTAGATTCCCAGCCTCAAGAATTTATACAGGGTTCTAACTTTTCACCCAACTTTGTGTTAAGGAATGATTCCTGTCATCACTTCTGAATGGCCTGGCACTAATCTTGTTTTGCCTCCTTATTTTTGGCTATCCCACTTAATTATTTCAGACTCTTTCACACTCAATTCCCAGTGGTGCAGCCATGTTCTTGTACTCTTAACTCTATCACTCTCGGTTATTCTGTTATTGACATTCAGCATTTCTTCTTGTACTACTTTAGATTGCACTGCTATAGATTGCAGCGTTCTGCTGTTTCAAAGTTCAAAGTAAATTTATTATCTAACAACATACAGTACTGTGCAAAAGTCTTAGTCACCCTAAATTTTTTATATGGCTTCAGATGGTATGGCCTCGACATGATTGAGGCTGTCTGGGTTTACCTGAAGAGACAGAAACATGCTAGACAGCCAAAGTCTGCAGAAGAATTGATGGGGTGAGTGAAGTTCAGTGAAGTTATCTCCTCTGGTTCAAGAGCCTGATGGTTGAGGGATAATTACTGTTCCTGAGCCTGGTGATGTTTGTCCTGAGGCTCCTGTACCACCCTCTTCATGGCAGCAGTGAGAAAAGAGCATGGCCTGGACGATGGGACACCCTGATGATGGATACTGCTTTCCCACAACAGCACCCCATGTAAATGTGCTCAATGGTGGGGAAGGCTTTACCCGAGATGGACTGGGCTATATTCTTTACTTTTTGTAGGTTTTTTCCATTCTACAACTTTGGTGTTTCCAGACCAGGCCATGATACTCTCTACTGCAAATCTGTAGAAGTTTGTCAAAGTTTTAGATGACATGCCGAATCTTCGCAAACTTCCGAGGAAGTAGAGGCATTGCTGTACTTGTTTGTAATAGTACTTACGTGCTGAACCCAAGACAGATTTTAAAGTTGCTGACCCTCTCTACCTCTGGCTCATGGACCTCCGGTTTGCTCCTCCTGGAGTCAGCAGCCAGCTCCTTGGTCTTGCTGACACTGACGTAGAAGTTGTTGCTGTGGCACCGCTTAGTGAGATTTTCAATCTCCCTCCTATATGCTGATTTGTCACCACCTTTGACTTGTTAACCGGCAGTGGCGTCATCAGCAAACTTAAATACGGCATTGGAGCTGTGCTTATAAGTATAAAGTGATTAGAGCAGGGGCTAGAGAGACAACCTTCTGGATGTCTTTGCACTATTGATTGTATTTATTATTACTATGTATACTTTTTACTCCGTGAGTTTCATGTGAACAAGGAATTCCATTGCCTCTTGGTGTACACAACAATAAATTAATCTGGTCTAATTATTGCAATCACCTTGATTTGAGCACCTCTTGATCCACTCAATAGACTACAGTTGCAATATTGCTCTTATATAATTGGAAACTTATCTCCTGATAAGCTTCCAGTCGCACATCCATCCATATTACACTCCGCCACCATGGGAGGCATGATATTGTAGCGGTAAGCGTAACACTATTACAGTGCCAGTGACCTGAGTTCAATTCCATCATGACTATAAGGAGTTCGTATGTTCTCCTACGGACCACATGAATTTCCTTTGTGTGCTCCAGTTTCTCCCACATTCTAAAGACATAGAGGTCAGTAGGTTATTTGGTCACATAGGCAGTGTGGGCTCTAAGGGCGTGAAGGGCCTGGTACCCAGCTGTGTCTCTAAATAGATAAATATCAGCAAGGTCATCTATTCCTGGCTCTATCCAATCACCTGACTCTGCTTGTAAGTCTTGCCTTTCCACCTTTGGACCATTTCCACACAGTTTTGTTATTTTACTGTTATCTTACTCTCTGTAGACTCGAGGTTATCCAAAACCTTGCATTCCATGTCCTAACTTGCACCAGATACAGTTCACATTTTAATCCAATGTCTGTGGATTTTTATTGATTTCTGGTTTAGGATTGCCTGACTTTAACTTCCAATCTATGGATTTTTACAGATCAAACCATTGTTACTACCTTGTATGTACTCATCTCTCCCTGTTCACGTAACCTCTTAACAGTGAGATATCTGCACTTTTCCTTTTCCATCTACCGGGTGTTGCTGAATTTGAATGGTTTCCCATTAGTGGGAATGGCTCCATCTGAGGCCTCCCTAAACTCTGGAATTGTTTTCCTAAGCCTCTATCTTTCTTTCCTCATTCAATATTCTCCTTAAAATCTTTAATTGGTTCAAAGATGCTTTCTTTCCATATTTCAGTATTTCCTTACAATATAGAGGGAGGCCATTGAACCCATCAAGTCAATGCTGGATCATAGAGTAATCCTATTCCCCAACTAATTTTCCCAAAAGACTACACCTCCCCAAAGCACACCTCAACTCACCTGCAGACAGTGGACAGCAGCTAGTTAACCTGCCAACCTACCACTATGTTATTTGATCTGGTAGTGCGTCATGGAATGTTTTATATATCAAAAGTACTTAGCAGGTAGTAACATTCCATCTTGAGGTAAAATACCAACAGAAATTCAATATCTGTCCATGTGGTTAAACCTCTGACAAGTAGTGAAATCTCAGGTGCAGAATTAAACACAGTCAAGAACAATAGAAGGAAGAACTAAGAATGCTTAGCAATGATTGTCTGTGAGCTCAGTAGGATACAGACAGCAGCAGGGTAATGTATAAGGTAGCTGAATGCCATGACTTGCAAAGAAGGAAGATCAGTGAGGCGAGTGTGTAGTGTAACCCAGGTTAATTAAACCCAAAGTTGTAATGTTAGGAAGTTCCACCTGCGGAGGGTGAAAATGAGGTTTACCGAGTTAAAAAAAAGAATTTGAAAAAAAACGGTATGTGAGGGTAGGGCAGGCTGGGCACAGGATGGACCAGGAGAGAAACACAGCAACGACTAGAAGCTGAAGACGTGAACTGTTATGAATGGAATTAGTAGTGAGTACCTTTACCCTACTAACTTGAAACCCTCAGGGTGAATCCCCTGGAGGAGAGACAATAACGATAAAAGACTAATTGAAGCTAGGGCTATAACACACAGCAGCTTTAACGAGACAGTATCGGCAGGGACCAGTGTCCAAAATCCCTATCATGTAGTTGGGAATTCTGTAAAGTCCTACCAAGGGACTTGGTCAATTTTTGTACAAGTTTGTGAATTAACTTTCTGCGGATGATGAACTATTTCATTCCAATGAACCAAGAAACAACATGGCAAGCCACCCAAGATGAAGAACCAGCGTGGGAATGAAATGTGTAACGATGCAGAGAATTTAATATGGTTGGATGCATAAGTTTATTTTCATTCGAAGAATCAGAATTTTATTTTCTGCAAGAACTGATTATTTTTGCAAAGACTTTGATAAGTTACTGAATGAGATTTACTTTGCTTAAGACTTGTTTGTGATGTTGGAGAATTGTCATGAAAGGAGTTAAGCAGTGTAAATATAATTATTGCATTTGAATTTAAACTTGTAGATGCAGGTGTACTGCCTGGAACTGAAACTATTAGACTTGAGAATAGGATTGTATTTGGTTTTCTACCTAACTGGGGATAAATAAAAAGGAAAGTTTAGTCTGTAAACTTTTAAATAGGGAATAACACTAGATCTAATTAATTAGAGAAATTGGAGTAACAAAGGTTATTCTGATGAATATCACTGATTCTAACTAAACGGGAATTTGGTTTTTGTTGATATCAATGATTTGGAACCTAAACAGAATGTCTGAATTTTGAATTGTTCTTGCTCATGTAAATATTTTGATTCTTTCCTTTTAAACAAAGCCTTATTTCCAAAAGTGTGTGGTTTCTATTCACTGCCTCCTGCTGATACCTAGAATCTCCTGATGCCCTACTAGCACTTAGTGTAATTTGATTTTCTCAACGAGTGTGATGACTAGTCACACATGATAAGACCAGGTCTACACAGGTGTTACAGTAGTCTTACAAACATTTTTCCAGTCAGTTTAAGTCACCACAAACTGCTCCATTTTGCTTGTTGAAACAATGAAGAGAATCTTAACCCTGACATTTACCAGCTAGCTAAACACTGTCAATAAGAAATTTGATCAGCTGTGGATTTGATTGTTTTTGTACTTGTTCATCTGCACCCTCATAAAACATATGTAGCAGGCCTGTAGTGGGTAATGAAGGATTTTCTTGATGGCACTTTTGCACACGGTCCATATGTGATTTGCTTGCTAATATTGCTTTAAAAAGTCAAGTTTCCAAATAGCACTCCACTTCTTTCAATTTGCAAATTCTTCAGCAACTTTTGCATCATGACAATACATGCAGGTAACACCAGTTTCTGTATTGTACAAAAATATTTCTTGTACCTGCATGTTCCCGACCTCATGAGCTTTCGCTGTAGCAGTTTCTACTCTTTCATTAAGCCATTCACTTTAAATGAACTAGTAGCTCTTTTGCACTCAAGCCCTTTGCTTCTTTGGAATTGGACATAGTGAATCAATAATTTATTCAAAAAAGCAGTATAAGTAAGCCAGTTATAAAACCTACAGACAAATCATTGCCATCTCCACGTTGTCAATACTGTCTGCACCAGAAACCAGAAAAGTAAATGTGATTGTGTACAATCGTGAAATATACTTAACAAATGAGGCAGAGGGTGACAACTTTTTGTATACAGTTTAAATTCCTTTTTGTGCTAATAGTAAAAGATGCATGTGTGTGCAGTTCTTAGAGGAAACATTGGTAGGATGGTAAGTTTGGGAGCAGGATGATCTGAGGCAATGGACCCTCACAGGAATATTACAATAAAGGAGCGTACCTCATATTGTACCTGTCTTCCAGAATTAACTCTATTTGCCTGGGTCTTCCAGTCTCTGGTAGCTCAAGGGAAGTGAGGGCATCTTGCTGGTTACTATGGAAACTTGCACCCTTCCATCCTCCCAGCCTTCTACCCAGCTACAGGACAGTTAACCATATTCTTGACCCTCAATGGGAATGCTGGTAGTAACTCCCACTCCCCTAAAACCCCGACATTCTGGGGTATAACTCTTCTCCCCAGTCACCCAGCCACTTTGTCCTAAAGGAGTAGAGTCCTCCTTTGAAAGCATTATTTCAATGGGAGGCTCCAATCAATCTAACGTAAACCAAGAAATTCACAAAGTTTAGGGTCAAGCCTTGTTGATGTGGGGCATGAGTCTTCTGTAATCCAAAACTACTCTCACAGAATGAACATAAGATAAGGCCACAGCCACGGAGAATATTCCACCACACTCCCGATTTGTGCCTGTGGAAAGGAGTAAGTCAGGAGGAGAGTCGCTCACCACAGGTTACCCACCCTCTGATTTGCCCTGTAGCTGGTTAATGAGGTAGAAATTGTTGAATATAGAATCTTTGCATATCATATTATCAGATATTCAACATAATTTGGTTGTGTTTGATGATGTAGACCCAACAGAGGAAATGGAATTAGAAGAATCAGTTGTGAGATTACAGAACAAATTGGACTGTATATAGCAGGAAATGCTATAGCAAAATAAATTTGAAGTAGATAAATATATAAATAAAAAGGTAGGAAGTTAATCTAAAAAAACGAGAAACATTTCAATAATTCAGTTTCAAATTACATGAAAATAGCTGATAAAATAACAGCTGAGTAACAACTTGGCATAGTCTAGACGGGCCGACGGGCCTGTCACTGTTCTATAATGCTCGCTGACTCTCTATGGCACAATAATTGTGCTATTACAGCTCAGGCTGATCTGGAGTTCAGAGTTCAATTCCGGCAGCGTTCTGTAAGGGACCTCTGTACATCTTCCCTGTGCAGTGTGTGGCTTTTCCAAGGTTTCCTGCCACATTCCAAACACATACCTGGCGGGTTAATTAGCTGTTGTAAATTGTGCCGTGATTTGGTTAGGGTTAACTGGTGTTGTGTGCTTGCTGGGGCAGTGTGTTTCATAGGGCTGGAAGGGCCTACCCCACAATGTATCACTAAATAAATCAATAACTAAATGACTAAGTACTGAAAGACACAATTGGAGTGGTGTCAACTGAGAGAGTGTGGTGATGGTTTGTTAATTTGATTTGATATATTTGAAGAGATCAGAGGAAGAGAGAAAAGGAAAATATTGCTGGAATGATGAAATATAAACTTGAAGGCAAAATCTGTAGATACTGGAAATCTAAAACACAGAGTACTGGAAGTCCTCAGCAGGACAGACAGCAACTGTGCAGAGTGGAATTTTGTTAACGTTTCCAGTCAGTAACCTCTCAACTGAACTGGCCAATCTGACTTAACTCAGAATAACTGGTATCCTAAATTGTCGAACTCAGTGTTGAGTCCTGAGGGCTGTAAAGGCACAAAGTCTGAAGATGAGTGGCTATTCCTTGAGTCTGTCCTGGGCTTTGTCAGAAGAGTGCAGAAGTTCAAAGACAAAGAGGTCAAAATGAGAACGGAATGGACAATTAAAATGACAGGCAATTGGAAGTTCAGTGTCATCTTTGTGAACTGAATTGAGATATTCTATAAAGCAGTCTCTCAATCTGCATTCATCTTGTCCAGTACAGAGGATATTATTGTTTGGATCAAGAATCACTTTCATCACATATTGAATTTGAATTTGTGAAGTCCCATTTATGCTATTGCAAGGAAAGATCTCCTCAATATTATGAGAGATTGTTAGTTTTCCCAAACACTTGCTCTTAACTAACATTTTAGTAAGCGATTGCTAGTTCAACAGAAGGCTTCACCACAAATATTCTTTCCCACAGGATTCATTCACTTTGAGGATGAAAGAGTCTTTCATTTTGAAAGAAAATGACAAAAATAAAGTTAATTCTGGTTTATATTCTGATGCCTCGAGGTAATCATTATATCCCACAAATCAATGAAAAGTCTGTAAAACAAGGAGTAATCAAAGGAAGTTCAGAGTTCCATTTGCAATACTGTTACCACGGTAATAATCCTTTAAAAACATCAAGTGTTCAGACTAAGGTAAACACATCATTAGTGTTCTATCAGGCATCATTTGCTAACTAGGCTAAATATCATGCACTGCCTTTATGAATTTTCTGTATTCATTAAATTTTGAAATGAAGGCTCAATTCTTTTGGTTGGATTTTTGTATGTATCTGTTCAGTAATGGCTACAGGTACCGTATTTTGAGCTGTGTCATGGTGTTCAATAAACCTGTCTGACTACTGATTTAGCATCCAATATTGGATGAACAGACATTTCCTCTATATATTGGAAAAAAAACCTTGTCATTAGTTCCCATCACCGACTCTATTCGCTCGGCATTGACTCCAAAATTCTCTAGCAACTGTTTGCAATTGACCCAGTCAAGCTTCTGATTTCATATTCATGCCATCACCGCCATAATGTTAACTTATCTCATCTGCTGCTGAAATCCTCATGCTTGCATGAAATGTGTCTATTCCAACACATGGTTCCACCTCTGCAGATTCTGTTACCTGTATCTGTGACGAGAGGCCTAGGTGAGGATGGCAAGGACCCAAGTACTGGAGTATCATAGACTAAAGACAAGATTTTGAGAATGAGATGAGAACAGAGTTCTTGACTAGATGCTAGACACCGACCTGACGCAATAGATGAGAATCCAAATGACGCAGAAATCCCGAACGCAATCGCAGACTGAACCAAAGTTGAGCTGATGAATAAGCACCAAGCTTGAGTTCAGGTGCTATTTAAATATCCACATCTTGGTGCTAAAACGTGATTGCCAATTAGCTAGGCACGCCAGAATCTTTAAGGCGACTATGCCAGCTATCCATAATCCAGAGAATTGGAGCACTTAACCCCCGGACACTTTCGTGGTCGGGTGGGTCCTAATTCACACTGAGTCCTACTTACCCATCACTCTCCTGCTTATTGCTGGTGTTTGTTTAAGCGATACCAATAACTTCAAAATTCTCATCCTTTTTTTAGATTTCACCTGACCTATCTCTGTAATTTCCTTCAGCCGTACAAACCTCTGAGATCTCAATACTCCTCCATTTCTGGGTTTCACATCGTTTATGCTGTCAGCTGCTACAAGCCTAAAGCCTGGAATTTCTTCCCTGATCCTCTTTAACATTTTTCCCCCTTTTTAGAACATCGCTCTTTTATCAAGGTTTTGATTATCTGTCCTGGTATCTCCTTATGCGACGAATCATCAATCTTGACTGATAACTCTCTAGTAAGTACACAGGGACATTTTCCTACTTCAAAGGTTCTATATCAATGGAAGATGTATCCATAATCTGCAGGATGCACATACAAGATAAACCTCTTCTTCAGTCGCTTTCTGATCTATACACATGGTAAACATATAGACCTGTAAAATTATTGGGCAGGTAAAAGACCAGCTTGTTCATTAAGCTTACTGCACATGCTATGCTAATCAGACTTCCTTGTTACTCACAGATCGTGAAGTATTTTATCTGTCCAAATGTTAACAAAAAAACATGAAGGAAAGGTTAGCTTGGTACACAGATTGATTGTGGATGCTGTTTGATTAGTACTGAAGGTCTATCACATTATGTTGAATAAACTGTGAGGCACAAAGCAGATCACATGCAGAATCCTCAGAACACCACAAACAGGAGTAAGAAACTGGAGGTGGATTCTGTTGCTATTGACTGAACTGTCTAGATTACACAGACTAGGACAGTTAAGAAAGAGATGAGGAAATATTTCTTCAGAGTGAATTATCATTTTATTGGAACTTCCTATTTTAGTGAATGCTGAGTTGAAGAGAACATCCAATCCTGAAATTTATCTTCTTTTATGGGATATGACTACCATTATAATTTCATATCTTTCCCTCTACTCCTTGAGAGATTTGGGGGAGAGTGGCTTTCTTAACTTACTGCATTCCACAGATCACTGGACACCAAGGAATGGTGAGAGAGTAGTACTAAGGTGAAAAAACAGCTATGCTTCTGCTCCTTATATTCCTGATCTTTTTTAAGATTTAGAACCATTTTTTAATAAATTTGTTTGAGCACAAAGTGAATGCTGATTGTTGCAATTCTATTGGCAGGTTAACTAAAAGCAGTTTAAGAGTTTGAGGCCTGTGTAATTCTAAACATGGAAGTCTAAAAAAAACCATGTCCAGATAAAGAATATTTAGAAGATTGAATGACTAATTCCAGCAGAATATCAAAACCAGTGTTCTGACATAAAGGTTCTTCCAGAGCTTTCCGAAACATTGGGAAGGAAGGTTATTGATGTTCCTACCTGCACACTCATGCTGTAGTCCTTTCCCGTAGTAGCCTTTCTCACAGATGCATTCATACTGGCCTGTGTTTGTGCCGCACTGACAACTTGCCATCACATCACAGCAGTCCTGCCCCAGCTCACAGAGGAACGAGCAACGAGATCGCGATTCCTGGATGTAGTTCCCAGATGGGAGATCTGCAGGGAAGAAATCACATTATTTCTACAACTAAAAACAGCTGAAATCTTTTGCTGAAGTGATTTTTCGTTTCAGCTTTAATGACTGGGATGTCTGAAATCTCACTGTCTGCGGATCACTTCCGAAGTGCAGTCACAGTTGTAATGTAAGGAACATAGCAGCTATTTTGTGCGCAGCCTGGTGATTTTCAGGAACATTGGATGAGAGTCATACGTGGGCCCAGGACACAAGGGAGGCTTCTGCTTTTTGCCTCACTGTTAAATCCACATGAACGGATAGGCATTGCCTTAATTTTTCATCAGACAGATGGCACTTTTGACAGAGCAGCACTGCCTCACTACTGCACTAAGCATTGTACATCCATCTTGGAATAGGACTTGAAACCATAACCTGATTCAGAGCTGGGAGAGTGTTGGCTACCGAGCTGCCTTGTTCAGAACAGGTCTCATGTTAGCTTAAGCTGGTTTAAACAGAAATTGGTCTGGATGTAATTCTGCTAGATTTCCATTCTTTTTGCTTTAAACTGGAAAAG
Source organism: Mobula hypostoma (assembly GCF_963921235.1). NCBI lineage: Eukaryota > Metazoa > Chordata > Chondrichthyes > Myliobatiformes > Myliobatidae > Mobula > Mobula hypostoma. The sequence goes on along the minus strand of NC_086101.1, from coordinate 137,080,021 downwards.
ACAAACACAGGGAGCAAACGTTGTGTGAATAGAATGATTTTATTCTCCTAGACCAGGGGTTCCTTGCCTGGGATCCACAGACTCCTCGGTTAATGGTAGGGCTCCATGGCATAAAAAAATTGGAAGCCCCTGTCTTAGACGGTCAACTAAGAACTTGCATTTACTCCTGTGCAAGCAACTGGCATCATCATTACAACAGCAAATATCACATATATAGCATTAGTAAGCCTTTAAAATGTCCCAGACATTTCATGGAAGTGCTATAAAACAGCAGTCGAAGTCATGTCACTTAAGGAGGTAACAGGACAGCGGACAGAAAAGTTGATCAAAGAGTAGGCTTTCAGCAGCTTCTCAAAGGAGAGAGAGGGGTTGAAATGTTTATGGATGGAAGTCCTGAATATGGAGCATTGCTAGGGCTGTTAATACAGAGGCATTTGAGCTGATTAAGATCCAACAATAAGAAGTGCACAAAAACATTAAAAAAAGAGAAGAATATTCTTTAAAGATCAGCATATTGCTCAACCAGAATGCCATGTTAGACAGCAAGCACAAGGGTGATGGTGAACTGGATTTGGGGTGAGTTTGTACAAAGGCATCTAATTTATAGTGAGAGAGCCACAGGAGACTGGTCAGGAATGTGTTACAATGGCTGAGTCTGGAACAGGCTGCAATAAGGACTTCAGTGGCAAATGAACTGACAGACAGAGTGGCTGAAGGTCTTAATGGTCAAATGCTTAAGGGATAGGTAAGGTATTGAGTGGTATCAAATGTGGCAGTGGCTGTGAATTTAGATTAGGGAGTGTATTGTATGTGAGAGATTAAGTGTGTGTGTTGGGGTGGTGGTGGGGGGGGGGGGGTAAGAAGGGCAGCAAACCCCCCAGAAAGTGAGCAAGCTGACTTCAGATGGAGGCTGAGCTTACTGAGGACAAGAACTGACTTTGTTTCAAGCCTGTGAAAGGAAAACACTGAAGAAATCCTGCTGAGAAAATGCTGGTAGTACTTGTGTGGGTCAAAGAGAAAGTGGGACTGGGCCAAAGGAAGAAAGTCAGATTAACGAGGGTCAGGGAGAAGAATAGTACATTAAAATGCAAGCTGATGTTAAAAATAATACCTTTAGCCATCTTGGCAAGGCTTGTGGTGGAAGACATATGCTTTCACTTACTTAATCCAGTGGGCTGGAGATACTAAAAGTGTTACCAATTTAAGGATTGTACATGAGAAAACTCACATGGATTTTGTGCTGCTGATTGTTTTAAAAACTGATAGTTGACGCAAAAGCATGATTGATTCTCAGTTTTTTCAGTGCATTACGTACTGAATGTCTACTATGTAACATAGAAGGAAATCGCATTCTACCGCAGCTCTCAAGAACCATGCATGTGTCAAAGGGATTTGCAACCCGCAAGATGCTTCCAAACTGTTACACTGTAGAGAATGCAGCAGCCAACAGGTACACAGCATGCTTCCACAAGAAGCATTTTGTCGGATAATATACTTCTGTAAAATGAATCGAGGGGTAAACTTTGCTCCTGGAACATGAAGAAGCTCCCCCATTCATCTTCAGATCGCACTATGGAACCTTTAATGAAGGAGTAGGTGTGGCATTAGTTTAACACTACATGTGAGAGGCATCTACACCAACTATGCCACACTGACTCAGTGCTAACATCTATCGAGTGGGAAGTGCCCAGTATGTTCTGATCGAAGGTCACAAAGCTACCCAGAGGAATTAGTAGAAATAATCAAACTTGCACCTTACTTGAGCATTTTCATGCCATTTCTTTACACACTGTATTGCATTGCAAATAAAAATGCTTTTGTGCACACCTTATATTCCGACTGGGTAGCCTCCAACCTGAAGGCATGAACATTGATTTCTCTAACTTCCGTTAATGCCCCACCTCCCCTTCGTACCCTATGCCTTACTTATTTATTTTTATTTATTTACTTACTTACTTTCCCCTTTTTTCTCTCTTTTTTCTCCCTCTGTCCCTCTCAGTATAACTCCTTGCCTGCTCTCCATCCTCTGGGCTCCCCTCCCCCTTTCTTTCTCTCTAGGCCTCCCATCCCATGATCCTCTCCCTTCTCCAGCCTTGTATCCCTTTTGCCAATCAACTTTCCAGCTCTTAGCTCCATCCCTCCTCCTCCTGTCTTCTATCATTTCAGATCTTCCCCTCCCCCTCCTACTTTCAAATCTCTTACTATCTCTTCTTTCAGTTAGTCATGATGAAGGGTCTCGGCCTGAAACGTCGACTGTACCTCTTCCTATAGATGATGCCTGGCCTGCTGCATTCACTGGCAATTTTTGTGTGTGTTGCTTTTGTGCACTGGTAAGCTGATTGATGAATGATTGACTTATCTGTTTGGAGGAGCTACCCAATCAGCTTGGAGAAGTAATGGCCCTCAATGTTGTAATATGAGGGACATTTACTTGAATGAAGTTAGCACATTAGAGGATGAGGTTGCATTGTTTAATGCAGCCTATTCTTATCCCTATAATGGCACAACAGGGAGCCACTCCGTCCATCAGATCCATGTTGGCATCTTGGGAGTAATCACTATCCTCCCCTTTCTTTGTATTTCTAGAGCTCATTCTCTTGTGCATGCCCATCCATTAATCTAGACGAATGTGAGATGTTGCACTTTGTGAGGTCAAACGTAAGAGAAAGTATACAGTGAATGGCAAGAACCTTAGGAGCATTAATGTACAGAAGGATTGGGGCGTAAGTCCATGAACTCTCTGAAAGTGGCAGACAAGTTGATAAGGTGGTAAAGATGGTGAACAGTATACTTGTCTTTAATGGTTGGGGCATTATGTACAAAAGTTGGTAAGTCATGTTGCAGCTGTATAAAACTTTATTTAGGTTGCCTATAGCTTCATATTTTGTACTGGTTACCGTTTTACAGAAGGATATGGAGACTATTGAGAAAGTGTAAAAGAAGTTCCCCAGGATGTTGTCTGGATTAGAGAGTTAGCTATCAGGAGAGGTTGGACAAAGTTGCATTGCTTTTTTTCTGGAGCTTCAGAGTTTAAAAGGTAAACTGATAAAAGTATATAAAATTATGAAGACATGAATAGGGTAGTTAGTCAGAATCTGGGGCGGCATGGAAGCATAGTGGTTAACACGATATTTCATACTAGTGATCTGCGTTCAATTCCCGCTGCTACATAGAAAGCAGTTTGTACGTTTTCCCTGTGATCGTATGGGTTTCCTCCCACAGTCCAAAAGGCTAATTGGCCATTGTAAGTTGTGATTGCTTGGTGGTGCAGCTTGAAAGGCTGGAATGGCCTATTCTGCACAGTATCTCAATTTTTAAAAAAATCTTTATCCTTGGATGGAAATGTCAAATATTAGATGCCATCGCTTTAAGGGGAAAAGAGGAAGCTTTTGTGAGGCAAGCTTGTTACACAGAAGGTGGTAGGTACCTGGCAGGTGCTGCCAAAGGTGGTACTAGAAACAGGTATGATAAGGATATTTAAGAGGCAATAGACAGACACATGAACAGACAGTGAATGGAGGGATGTAGACCATCCGCAGGCAGATAGAATTAGTTTAATGTGGCATTAAAGCTGACTAGGACTTTGTGGGCTATATGTATTAGCTCCTTCCCTCTTAAAACAAAACCAAGGAGCGGTTGGTGGCAGTCAAGTAATGTACCTGCATGTCTTTGAGATGAGGGTGAAAATCAGAATGAGAGGAACTTCAGATGGTCAAAGGGAGAATGTATAAACTCCACTCAGACAGTACCTGAGGTCAGAATTGAACCGATGCCATTTGAGTTGTCAGGCAGCAGGATAAACTGCTACACCACTTGCCTTATAGCAGTCGGACAAGATGACTCTACATGTGTTTAATTATCAACTCATAAAATCACTGGCAGGAAATATAAAAACAAACTGAGCAATTTGCTCCTGTATATGAAATAATTTACGGACTGAAAACAATGCGGGAGATTTGCCTTTGGTTTCTAACTCCACATTACAAGATATTATTGTCTTTTGGTTGGATACACCTCTTATGCACTCAGTCCTGGGATGTTATAGGAGCTGAATGTGCTACCTAGCTTTGCACCTGGGCTGACAAAGTGGAAGTGTTTGTAGAGCAAATAAGGAAGACACGATGAGAAAACAGAATTTGGTAGGAAATCATGAACACAAGAGATTCTGCAGATGTTGGAAATCCAGAGTGACACACAGGAGGAACTCAGCAGGCCAGGCAGTACCTATGGAAATGAATAGACAATTGATGTTTTGGGCCAAGACCCTTCAAAATTCAGGCTGGACTTGGTAGAAACTTCCTTGCAAGAATTCAGGGAGGATGAGGTGGACAAAAGTGATGGGTTTAAGGAGAAACAAGATAAATAGATAGCACGAAAAGAACAGAGGATCTGCTGTGGGAAGAGGTGAAGTAAGGTAGGAGAATGCTCTGGTGGAGAAGTAAATCATTCAAACTGAGTGTTTCTAGCTTCTGGTGGAGACAGACTATTCAGACTGATTGTTTCTAAACTGGGTCCGGCAATGAGATTTGCACAATTACCTTCATGGAGAGCCCTTCGAGCCAGAGATTCAAACTCGGCAAAGCTGTGCAGGATGTAGCAGTGTTCCTCCTTAGGGTGTGACGCCATGTCGTGCAACTCCCGGATGTTGCCCTGCCAGATGCCCAACGTGAAGATCTCCACCCCCAGGTCCCGCAAGGCTGCTGCGATGGGCCTTGGATCTCCGCCGTTGGAGTATCCATCTGTGATAAGAAAGACCACTTTGGTGGAGTTCGCCCGGGAATACCGTAGGATTTGCTGGGATGGAGAGCAGAAGAACAGTGTAAGACTGGGAACCTTTTACAGCATTGAGTCATAGAGATACACAGCACAGAGATAGGCCCTACAGTCCATTGAGTCTGTCATCAATCACCCATTTACACTAATCCTAAATTACTCCTTCCTTTTTAACTCTCATGACATTCTCATAAACACCCCCCAGATTTTACCACTCACCTACTCTTTACTTACTGCCCATTACGGCACTGGCATTTAGGACAGCAATGAAGGTCCTCCATCTCTGGCGGTGTTCAGGGCTTCCTTCATCGTGTCAGTAGCTTTCTCTTGGTTTTCACTACTGTCAGTCATTCAAGACCCGGGTGGAGGCTCAGGAATACCATGGCACACAGATGTAGGACTCTTCATTGCTGTTTCCATTACAAATTTTTTGACCAATCAGGGTTGTTAGCCCTGAGCTGACCCCTGAACCTGGAGGACCAGTGGACCACTCTTCGTCTTCCCTCTACCCTTTGACCTATTGGGCATGGATGACACTACCAAGAGCCAAAGCATAAAGCCCTAACTCCAGCCAACGTAGCTCTCTGGGACACTGAAGCACACAAGCCTCCAAACCCTACGACAAGGTTGTGGTTCACTCGGAGGACTCACATCCACACTAGGACTAATTCACAGTGGCCATTTAGCCTACTGACCTGTAGGTCTGAGGGAGGAAACTGGAGCACCTAGAGAAACCCTATGCAGTCACAAGATAATGTGCATTTTTCACATAGACTATACCTAAGGTCAGGTTTGAACCTAGGTCTCTGGCTCTGTGAGGAAGCGGCTCTACTGGCTGTTTACCTGTGCCACCCAATACGCAGTGTTAAACCTCTAGAGCAAATGGAAGTTAGATGTCACTAAAGTAATACCAACCAATATGGAAAAGGAGAGTAAGATTTTATATGCAGAGAGGTGGTGTTCAGGGAAATAGGTTATGCCAATGTTACACCATAAATGAAGTTTATGAGTAATTCTGAGCAACACACCTAAGGAAAGCTATATTGGCTCTGGGGAAAAAGATGTGAAGACTTACTTGAAATATTCTTGGATTCTGGAAGGACAATGAGGAAGGATTATACAAAGTGTGGTTGTATCCCCTACAGGTTAGAAATTTGATTAAATTTTTAAAATAAATTATCATTAATATATGATGTAGACCGAGGGAGAGTGTTCCCACCAGCTGGAGATTCTGGGGTAAATGCCATCACACCAGAGTAGAGCCATATCTTTCAGGAGTGAAGTTATGAGATACTCGTACACACCGAGTGAGGAAAAAAATTGCAATTCACTTCCACAAATAACAAGCGTGGCTGGTCATTGGTAGATTCCAGGAGTTTTGATCATGTTTAGTTTAATGGGGATAGAGGCGTTCAGGGCTAGGGCAGTTGAGGGCTCCTGAAACTAGTGGAGAAGAGAAGAAGAAAAGCTTAAGGATAAGCAGCAACCCTGATGAATGTAGGATGTAGTACTGGAGAAGGCTGCTGAGAAAGGTTGCAGTGAGTGTGAGTGTGACAAGGTTGGTAAGTGACCACCAGTATCATTTAAGTTTGGCAGCAGGGGAAGGAAGCCTTTGCAAGTGAGGTTGAGGGATCTTGAGACTGAAGATAAGTCAGCTATGAATCAGGCAAAGCTTGCTTTGATAGGTGCTGCAGAAATTTCTCCTCGTCTCATTTGTAAAGGCTGTTCTTTATTCTGAGGTTGTGGTCCTGAGATTCTAGTCTCTCCTACTAATGCAAAACATCTTCTCTACATCCATTCTATTCAGGCCTTTCAGTATTCAGTAGCTTCAGCAGGTTTCAATGAGATCATCCTTCCCTCCCCATCATTCTGAACACCTTCAAGTACCCCCCTGAGACTCAAATGCTCCTCATACTTCTTTCGCTCCACTAAGTCCAAGTCCACTACAACCAAGTCCATTCTTGAACCACCAAGAATCCATTTACTATACATTATCAATTTTTAATTCTCATCATATTCTTATCAATTACCACCCCCCACCCTCAGCCCAACTCCACGTTCTAACACTCACCTAACATGGGAGTTAATTTACTCAGACCAATTAATCTATTCTACATCTTCATGTTGCGACAGGAAACTGGAGCACCCAAAGAAAAACCCTGGAGACATAGGCGATCATATTCAAGATCAGGATTGAAGATGGGTTGCTGATGCTGAGGGGAGCAGCTCTATTGATTGCATTCTTTGCGATGTTCCAAGAGGCTATGAGTGTAGTTCGTGGATGGAATGTTGTGCTTCAGTGTTCTTATTGGTTAATATGAGAGGAGATTAACGGATCCTAATGTTTTTAAGTCACTTTATTGGCAATTGTTTTTCTCTTACACTCCTCTGAGTTGAAGCTTGTGGGTTCACGTCACGCAGCAGAGATCTGAGCACAAATCCCAGGCTGATTTCCATTGAATCCTGAGGGAGTCTTGCACTGCTGAAGGTTCTGTCTTTTGGATGAGATGTTGAAGTAAGATAATATCTCGCTGCTTGAGTAGATAGGAAAGGTCCCAACACATAGGTGTGCCAGCCGACATTGATCCCATAAGCAAATAACACAAAAAAATCTGTCCGATGTCTATATTATTTGTGGGAATTTGCTATACAGTGATTGGCTGGCACGTTTCCCACATTACAACCGTGATGACACTTCAGAAATACTTCATTGGCTGTAAAATGCTTTGGGGTATGCTAAATTTCTTTCTTTTCAAATCTTTTTATTGTTATATTATACAAAAGAAATAACACGAGGTATGCTAAATTTATGAAAGACTTCAATCGCAAGCAATTCATTCCCCTGATAGCACTGAACATTCCAAAACTAGAGCTGATCGTAGTCCAAAATTCAGCTCTGTGGAATTTCTAGCCAATAAATGTAAACTTTCCTTTCTTTAGTCTTTCATTTCTTTAATGGCAAATCTTTGCCATTATACTTCAGAGCTGTGTGTCAGACATGGCTATAAGCAGCAATGGGGTCCCACAGGGGACTGTATTGGTTTCCTTCCTGTCTACCCTGTATACCTTGGACTTTAGATACAACACTGAGTCATGTCATCTGCAGAAATTCTTTGATAACTCAGCAATAGTTGGGTGTATAAAGGGAGGAGGGGAGGATGAATACAGGGTCTTGATGGAGGACTTTGTCAAATGGTGCAAGCTGAATCATCTGCAGCTCAACATCTATAAGACAAAAGGGATGGTGATGGACTTTAGGAAGATTAAGCCTGCATTGCTCCCTGTTACTGTTGATGGTGAGGATGTGGATGTGGTGAGGACCTACAAGTACCTGGGGGTGCACCTGGATGACAGACTTGAGTGGAGCACCAACTCAGAAGGGCCAGAGTGGCCTCTATTTCCTGAGGAGACTGAGGTCCTTTGGAGTATGCAGGCCTCTCCTTCAGATGTTCTACCAGTCTGCTGTCATCAGTACAATCTTCTATGCGATGGTGTGCTGGGGCAATGCCAACAGGCTCAGTAAACTGATCAGAAAGATTGGCTCTGTTATAGGAGTCAAACTGGACACACTGGAGGCTGTGGTAGAACAAAGAACCCCACAGAAAATGCTAACAGTTCTGGGCAATGTTTCTCACCCTCTGCATGCCACCTTGGCTGAACAGAGGAACACTTTTAGTAATAGACTAAGACAAGTGTGCTGCTCCAAAGAGCGCTATATGAGGTCATTCTTACCCTTGGCCATTAGGCTCTATAATGAAGCAACCTATAGCCAGGGAAGTGATGACCCCCCTCCTGTTAGACCATTTGAGGTAACTTATTTTTTATTCTTTCTTACTTCTCTTCTAATATTTGTATATTTGCATATCTATGCACTTGTAATGCTACTGTGACACTGCAATTTCCTTTGGGATCAATAAAGTATCTATCTATCTGTCCTTGTGTTTTGTCATGGAGGAACTGCAATTTTGGAATTTGATTGTTCGTTTGCAACCATGATTGCTGTCAGTCGCTAAAGAACTTGATGGCATTTATTACTCCTCCAAGAGGACCACAACCTCGTCGTAGGATTTGGAGAATTACAGGCTACAGTGACCCAGAGAGCTATGTTGGCTAGAGTTAGGCTTTATACTTTGCCTCTTGGTAGGTCACCCATGCCAAACAGGTCAAAGGGTAGAGGCCATTCTAACAGCGGTCCACTAGTCCTCTAGAGTTGGGGTTCAGCTCAAGGTTAACAACACTGACTGGTAAAAAAATCTGTTAAGGAAACAGCAAAAAGAATCCTTCTACATCTGAGTGCAACGGTATTCCCGAGTCTCCGCTTGGGACTTGCATGACTGACAATAGGTCAAACGAGCTACTGACCTGATGAAGGAAGCCCTGAACACCGGTAGAGATGGAGGACCTTCATTGCTGCCCTAGACGCTCCGGCATTATGAGCAATAGAGAGCGAGAGAGTGAGAGAGAGTGAGAGAGAGGGAGAGAGAGAGAGGGAGAGCGAGCATCCGTTACAGTGTTTCTTGATCAGTCATTGGGTTTGCTGTCACTGTGATTGACACGATTGACCCTTTGACTGTAAACAAGCCTGCATTTTCTAAATACTGCTTTCTGAACCAACAGTCCTAAATGTTTTTGGAATGATATAGAACAGGAGGGTAGTGTTTGGTATGCTGTGAAGATTAATGGCTGACGATAAATCAGAATGATTTAATGACAAAACTTACTCTACTAAATCATTCAAAATGCATGTCAACCAGTGCTGAAGCAGAGGGCACAGTAAACTATGTACGTGTCACTGGTAATTGATGTTACACAAGAAGCCAGGCAGTTTTAAGTTGATGCTGATGGGATTTTGTGATTTATTTATTTCACAATGGAGAAGAAGACCATCTGTGCACTTGTGGCTGTGAAAGGTTCTCCAATTAGTTCCTCTCTTCAAAGCCACGCAAAATTTTTCTCCTCTTAAATGTTTACTCAGCCCCCCTGCCTTTTGAAAATTGCTATTGAATCTGTTTCCATCTCTTTTTTTAGGCAGTGCATTCCAGAACAGAGTAGTTCACCAGATGAAGAAAATGTTCCTGATTTGCCGCCATTTCCTTTGACAGTTATCATACATCTAGAGTTAGCAGTCCACTTACCCTCGGAAACAGTTTCTTTTGGTACTCGAACAAAAGGGGGACTTGTAATGTAAAGAGTGCTCAGTTCATTTCAATCTTGAAGAAAGCTTTGCATTGATACAGCCCCTTTCACATCAGTTTTGGCTATTTTACAATCTGTGAAGAGCAGTCTCTACAGTACTGTGATGTAGGAAAAAAATATGTAACAATCAGGGGAAAGAAGGGACTGTAAACTGCAGTCACCATCAGTTCTTTGTGATCTTGACAGGACTGAAGGGATATACAGAGTATCTTTTGGATAGATCGGCTTAATACTGGAAATTTGGCTGGAGATGTTGAATCAAGCCTTTTTTGGGTAAAAATTATTGATGATAGCTTTGCAGGGGCTGAGTCAGAAACTCGTACCCTTGGGGAGTGGAGAAAAATGTAGGGAAAGAGAAATAATAAAATTGAGAACAAAAAAGATAGAAACTGACATGGATTCAAGACAGAATTGTGGACTTTGTTTGAGCTGGACTTGTACGTGTTTGAAGTTTTTGATTCTTTTCTCTCGGGGTCTCTATTTTCCAGACAATCCCAGAGGAATACACGGCCTACAAATATCCAGCTGAGTGTGTCCCTGTCCACTGCTAGTTTAACATCATGACTAACAAGTGTTGTCAGGCATTGAAGAAGAAAAACTTGTGATTTTACTGCAACCTTCACCAACCCACAATTTCTGGCTGAAAGGAATATTTGTGAAATCTTGTAAATGTGAGAAATGGGAGCAGGTGGCAATTATTGGACAGCAAGATCTCACACAACTGACTGTAGCAATAGCCAGAAGATTGGTTGATACCAGCACTGAGTATCTTCACATAACTTCCATGCCACTCTGTTAAGGGAGGAATTATGTGTGAGCTATTTCGATCATTTCATCCTTCTACTGTTCAATTTATGGATTGGATGGCGAATGTGCAGACTGTGGCACATCAGGCATTGGATTTCCCATGTTTTCCTAAGCCATAAAAGGAGGCAAATTTGGGTCATCAAATGCTGGTTGGCTCAAGCTCAGTTACCTTAGCCATTACGTACCCCAACTAGTTCCCTGTTATTTATTCGCTTTCATTTGCCCTCTTCTACACCCAATTATTTAAATTAGGGGTAATTTTCAGCAGTCAACTAACCTTGCCGCACACCTTTCGGATGTGGGATGGAAATAGATCCTGCCAAGGGAAACATCCACAGCCACAGTGAGAACCTGCAAACTCCACAAGGACAGCACCAAAGTTCAGGGTTAAAGTTGAGCTGCGAGGCAACAGCACTACCTACTGTGTCCCTGTGACAACCCTTCCCCGCGTCTCTGTGGTGACCCTTTCCCATCCCCCCCTCCACTAATTGGCTTTAGTCAAGAAAGATTGATATCTGAAGCTTTACACTCAGAAGATACCTGTTGCTGTGACATGAGTTGGTATTGTACGCTTCATAGCTGATAGTTGCTCTTCTGAAATAATAGAGAACCTGGCATGTAAAATATGGAAGAAATGGGCTGAATAAGATGGGTTTACCTTGACTGAGCAAATAGGAAGAAAGATAGGAGAGATCTCAAAGGCTATGATCACTAACGAATGAAGAACTTCATTATATGGATGTCCACCAGAAAATGGTAAGGTAAACAAGAACATGGAGTAGCAAATTGCGAATACAGGAAATCGGTGATGAAATAATACTTGAAGTGCTGAAGAAAAATCTAATGACACAGTAATCTGAAAAAAGGGAAAGGTCTGAATTTAGGGAATAACAACAACAATTTGGATTTGGATGAAGCCTCATTAATATAGTAAAATATCCTTGGGTGCCACATGGCAGCGTTATCAATATCAGCGTTCTCTCCCAGGTCAACACCTTCAGTGCTGAGCCCCTAATTACATTTGGTCATCTATGTTAGGCAGGCTGCGTCATTTGCAAATTTAGCGCCAGACTTCTGAAACAGACACGTGATTACTTCTGTGGCTATGAATGCAGATGATAAAGCTTATGCAAATGAGAATGACTGAAACCCCATCACTCCCTCATTTCTGCATAAGCTTAGTGATTCTGACTTCTTGGTTATCTCCAGGTTTATTAACTTCAATCTCAATGTCTGTTGGCTTCAGCTGCCAAGGCCCTAAAGGCTAGAGATCCTCACCACACATCTTTTCCTCTTTTTACTGATCTATCTTTAAGGTGCTCTTCAAGTACTAACCATTTAACAAAGCTTTTAGTCTCCTGGTCTAATACTGCCCTACAGACCTCAATAACTTCTTATGTAATGCTCCAGTTAACTGCATTGAGAGGTTTTGTAAAGGGATTATAAAAACATAGAAAATCTACAGCACAATACAAGCCCTTCGGACCACAAAGCTGTACCGAACATGTCCTTACACTGGAAATTACCTAGGGTTACCCATAGCCCTCTATTTTTCTGATCTCCATGTACCTATCCAGGAGTCTCCTAAAAAAACCCTATTGTATCTGCCTCCACCACCATCGCCGGCAGCCCGTTCCATGACATGTCCTCTGTACCTACTTCCAAGCACCTTAAAACTGTACCCCCTCGTGCTAGCTATTTCAGCCTGGGGAAAAGGTCTCTGACGATCCACACGATCAATGCCTCCCATCATCTTGTACACCTCTATCAGGCCTATTCTCATAAGGCATGATTCCCAATGCAGGCAACATCCTTGTAAATCTCCTCTGCATCCTTCCTATGGTTTCCACATCCTTCCTGTAGCGAGGCGACCAGAACTGAGCACAATATGCCAAGTGCAGTCTGACCATGTTCCTATGTAGCTGCAACATTACCTCTCGGCTCTTAAACTCAATCCCATGATTGATGTAGGCCAATGCACCATATGCCTTCTTAACCACAGAGTCAACCTGCGCAGCAGCTTTGAGTGTCCTATGGACTCGGACCTCAAGATCCCTCTGATCCTCCACACTACCAAGAGTCTCACCATTAATATATATTCTGCCATCATATTTGACCTACCAAAATGAACCACCTCACAGTTATTTGGGTTGAACTCCATCTGCCACTTCTCAGCCCAGTTTTGCATCCTATCAATGTCCCGCTGGAACCTCTGACAGCCCTCCACACTATCTACAACACCCCCAACCTTTGTGTCATCAGCAAACTTACTATCCTATCCCTCCACTTCTTCATCCAGGTCATTTATAAAAATCACAAAGAGTAGGGGTCCCAGAACAGATCCCTGAGGCACATCACTGGTGACCGACCTCCATGCAGAATATGACCCATCTACAACCACTCTTTGCCTTCTGTGGGCAAGCCAGTTCTGGAGCCACAAAGCAATATCCCCTTGGATCCCATGCTTCCTTACTTTCTCAATAAGCCTTGCATGGGGTACCTTATCAAAAGCCTTGCTGAAATCCATATACGCTACATCTACTGCTCTACCTTCAAAAATGTGTTTAGTCACATCCTCAGAAAATTCAATCAGGCTCGTAAGGCACGACCTGCCATTAACAAAGCCATGCTGACTATTTCTAATCATATTATGCCTCTCCAAATGTTCATAAATCCTGCCTCTCAGGGTCTTCTCCATCATCTTACCAACCACTGAAGTAAGACTCACTGGTCTATAATTTCCTGGGCTATCTCTACTCCCTTTCTTGAATAAGGGAACAACATCCGCAACCTTCCAATCCTCTGGAACCTCTTCCGTCCCCATTGATGATGCAAAGATCATCGCCAGAGGCTCAGCAATCTCCTCCCTCACCTCCCACTGTAGCCTGGGGTACATCTCGTCCGGTCCCAGTGACTTATCCAACTTGACGCTTTCCAAAAGCTCCAGCACATCCTCTTTCTTAATATCTACATGCTCAAGGTTTTCAGTCCATTGTAAGCCATCCCTACAATCTCCAAGATCTTTTTCTGCAGTGAACACTGAAGCGAAGTATTCATTAAGTACCTCTGCAATCTCCTCTGGTTCCATACACACTTTTCCACTCTCACACTTGATGGGTCCTATTCTCTCACATCTTATACTCTTGCTCTTCACATACCTGTAGAATGCATTGGGGTTTTCCTTAATCCTGTCCACCTTCTCATGGCCTCTACTGGCTCTCCTAATTTCATTCTTAAGCTCCTTCTGGCTAGCCTTATAATCATTTAGATCTCTATCATTACCTAGTTTTTTGAACCTTTCATAAGCTCTTCTTTTCTTCTTGACTAGATTTACAACAACCTTCGTACACCACAGTTCCTGTACCTTACCATCCTTTCCCTGTCTCATTGGAATGTACCTATGCAGAACTCCATGCAAATATCCCCTGAACATTTGCCACATTTCTTCAGTATGTTTCCTGAGAACATCCTTTTCCAATTTATGTTTCCAAGTTGCTGCCTGATAGCCTCATATTTATTTTCCCTTACTTTAATTAAATGCTTTCCTAAATTGTCTGTTCCTATCCCTCTCCAATGCTATAGTAAAAGAGATAGAATTGTGATTACTATCTCCAAAATGCTCTCCCACTGAGAGATCTGACACCTGACCAGGTTCATTTCCCAATACCAGATCAAGTACAGTCTCTCCTCTTGTAGGCTTATCTACATATTGTGCCAGGAAACCTCCTGATCACACGTAAAAAACTCCATCCCATCTAAACTCCCTGCTCTAGGGAGATGCCAATCGATATTTGGGAAATTAAAATCTCCCACCACAACAACCCTGTTATTATTACACCTTTCCAGAATCTGTCCCCCTATTTGCTCCTCGATGTCCCTGTTACTATTGGGTGGTCTATAAAAAACACCTAGTAGAGTTATTCTTCTTCCTAACTTCCACCCACAGAGACTCCGTAGACAATCCCTCCATGTCTTCCTCCTTTTCCGCAGCTGTGACAAAATCTCTGATCAACAGTGCCACACTCCACCTCTTTTGCCTCCCTTCATGTCCTTTCTGAAACATCTAAAACCTGTACTCGAAGTAACCATTCCCGCCCCTGAGCCATCCAAGTCTCTGTACTGGCCACAACGTCATTGATCCAAGTACTGATATACACTCTAAGCTCATCTGCTTTATTCATAATACTCCTTGCATTAAAATAGACACATTTCAAACAATCAGTCTGAGCACATCTCTTCTCTATTACTTGCCTATCCTCCCTCTCACACTGTTTGCAAGCTTTCTCTATTTGTGAGCCAACCGCCTCTTCCTCCGTCTCCTCAGTTTGGTTCCCACCCCCCAGCAATTCTCGTTTCTCCCCAATCGCCTTTGCAAACCTCCCTGCCAGCATATTATCCCCCTGGGATTCAAGTGCAACCCGTCCTTTTTGTACAGGTCACACTGCCCCAGAAGATGTCCCAATGATCTGGAAATCTGAATCCCTGCCCTCTATTCAAATCTCTCAGCCACACATTTATCCTCCACCTCATTCTATTCCTATACTCACTATCGTGTGTTAATAGAAATTAATAGAAAATAATTTGTATTATGTTAATAGAAATTGATTTACTGTAGCTTACACTGGTGAAATCTACCAAGCAGTTTGGCCAATGGATCTCAATGTCGTAAAGTGTAAAATAATGAATGTGAGACTACGGAGTTACAGTGGTGCTAGAAAGTTTGTGAACCCTGTAGAATTTTCTCTATTTCTGCATAAATATGACCTAAAATGTGATCAGATCTTCATGTTAGTCCTAAAACTAGATAAAGAGAACCTAATTAAATAAATAACACAAAATATTATATTTGTTCATTTATTTATTGAGAAAAATGTTCCAATATTATATATATTTGTTGGAAAAAGTATGTGAGTTTTTGCTTTCAGTAAATGGTATGACCCTCTTGTACAGCAATAATTTCAACCAAGCATTTCCGGTAACTGTTGATCAGTCCTGCACATCGGCTTGGAGGAATTTGAGGCTGTTTGTCCTTACAAAACTGCTTCAGCTCTGGGATGTTGGTGGGGTTCCTTGCGTGAATTGCTTGCTTCAGGTCCTTTCAAAATATTTCTATAAGATCAAGATCAGGGCTTTGACTCAGCCATTCCAAAACTTAAATTTCTTATTTTTAAACTATTCTGTTGTTGATTTAATCTTGTCTTTCAGATCATTGTTGCATTATTCAACTTCTATTGAGCTTCAGGTGATGAACTGCTACTTGATATTCTCCTGTAAAATGTTTTGATACAATAGTTCCCTCAACCATTGCAAGTTGTCCAGGCCCTGAGGCAGCAAATCAGCCCCAAACCATGATGCTCCTTCTACCTTGCTTCACAGTTGGGATGAGGTTTTGGTGTTGGTGTGCAGTGCCCTTTTCTTCTAAACATGACAATGTGCATTTCTGCCAAAAAGCTCAACTTCTGTCTCATCCGTCCACAGAACATTGTCCCTGAAGCATTGTCGAACATCCAGGTGGTCTTTTGCAAATTTGAATCGTGCAACAATGTTTTTTTTAGTAGAGCAGTGGCTTCCTCCGTGGTGTTCATCCACGAACACCATCCTTGTTCAGTGTTTTTTTTATGGTGGTCACATGTTCGAGATATTTCTGCAGATCTTTTGCTGTTACCCTTGGGTTCTTTTTCACCTCCTTGAACATTGCATGTTGTGCTCTTGGCGTGACCTTTGCAGGATGCCCACTCCCAGGGAGAGTAGCAACATTACTGAGTTTCCTCTATTTGTAGACAATTTTTCTTATTGTGGACTGATGAACATTCGGGTCTTTAGAAATACTTTTGCAGCCTTTTCCAGCTTCATACATCTCTATAATTCTTCTTCTGAGGCCCTCTGAAAGTTGTTTTGATCGAGACATGGAGCACATAAACAGATCTTTCTTGAGAAGAGCAGGCTTTTTCAGTAAACTGACTGTGTGTATTTTTTATAGGGCAGGGCACCTCTAAAACCCACACCTTCAATCTCACTGATTGGAACACCTAACTCGAAATAGATTTTGTAGAAGATATTACCCCAGAGGTTCACATACTTTTTCCAACAAATACATGCAGTATTGGATCATTCTGCTCAATTAATAAATGAACAAATATAATGTTTCTGTGTTATTTATTTAATTGGGCTCTCTACCTAGTTTTAGGACTTAAGGGAAGAACTGATTACATTTTAGGTCATGTTTATGCAGAAACAGAGAAAATTCTACAGGGTTCACAAAGTTTCTAGCACAACTATAAAACACAAGAAGGTATTTTAACCTAAATAAAAATCATGCAATGCTTCAATCAGAAAAGAAAGCTAGGTTATGCTGAGTAAGTCTATCAGCTTATTGTTTGCTTTAAGTGAAAAGAATACACAAATAGGTAAATTGGTTCATTTACAGATTTCGTATTATAAGAAGATGCATTCTTGCGCCGTATCAGAATTTTGTCCTATTTATCTTTAAGGAGCAATGACCAAATGTGGAATGTACAGAATGTACATATATGGTAGATGTATATAATGTTCTGACAAGGACAGAAGGACTTAAGTGTTAGGAGTTGGAGTAGACCTCGTGGTCCACATGATCTGTAATTCAAGTATTGTAGGTCCACCAACTTACCTCTACTTTCCTCCCTGAATCCTGTATTTCATGATTATCTCAACATTCAAATATCTGCCAATCTCATTCTGCTGTAGATTCATTAATTGAGCTTCTATAGCCCTCTGAGATTCACCTCCTGAATATAGAAGTTCCTCCTTATATTTGTATGGTGGACATGTGAACTTCAACTTTGTGTCTTCGTTGGTAAAGCAGTGATATATATATGTAGGAGTGTGTTGTGACTGTGTTTTGGTAGATGAAAGTGTTTTTACTGGGGTATATGTACTACAAAGATGAACAATATGAGTGCTAAAGTTTAACTCCTTGTAAACATGGCAACCCTAATGAGGAAAAGCTTATAACTATTTAACACCTTCATTGTCTCGCAAATCAGTGGAGCACTACATGGCCAATGAATATTTTGAAATCTGGACATAGTTGTATTGTAAACTAAAGCAATAGCCATACCTGTGGTCAGTCAACAATCTAATGGAGTTCACTGCTGTATAAGTTATTGTCAGTCAAATTATTTTGGAGTATTACATCTGGCTCTCCATGGGGGAGCAGAACGCAAGAACAAGGTTGCAAATGTGTAGGGAATAATTGGTGACTGGTTTATTGCTGTTGCATGCACTGAAGATCAATGAAATGTTTTGTTTTGTGTCTGTCCATTCACCACATCAGGACTTAGGGAGTGCAATGGAAAAGTAATAACAGCACGTAAAACATCTTCATTTACAGTTACAATGCAGGCAGGCAGATCAAATTGAGAATCTTGCCACACATATAACCCATTCTTTCTCAGCTGGCTCTTTGAAACTCTCCAATTAATTCCACTCTTCTCCTCTGCCCTAACCCTGCACCTATTTGTAAAGAGGAATGCCGTTTCTCCCATTTACCCTCACAGGCTTGATTATAGTGAATAATCACCTTCACTGGAAAACAGCAAACTCTGATGTCAATTCTTGTTGACATCTCAACGTTATAAGGAGATGTGGCATCCTTGCCCAGGAAGGCTGCCCATTGTGGCAGAAACTTTGAATGTTTGGAGCAGCACATAAAGGAATCCATCACTGTAGCTGGCCAGTTGTGTAGCAGCACCTGCTCCAGACATCGAGTGAGTGATCCTGGGTTTGAATCTGGCTGGCTCCTTGCACGCTTTCCATCCGGGCTGGGTTGAGTGTCGAGCAAGAAACTCAGTCTCATGAAAAACAGACAAATGCTAAAGAAACAACAAGGTTGTTGCCTGATCCACGCAAAGTATGGAAAGGAACAACAACCATTGTATAAGACCACTAAATCTGCTGACAGATCATATAAAATCCCACCTTCCAGCTACATTGGACCCCTCCCAGTTCGCCTACTGCTCTAACTGGTGCACTGATGATGCATCTGATCAGGCCCTTCACTCCGTTTTGTCCTACCTAGAAAATGATGCCTCATACGTCAGATAGTAGTTCATAACTTCAGCTCAGCATTTAACATGATCATCCTTCAGAAGCTGGTGGGTAAACTGTCCATATTGGGACACAACACCCCTCTCTGTAACTACATCCTGGACTTCTTGACAAAAAGACCCCAGTTAATCTGAGTTGGCAGCAACATCTCAAGCTCTATCATGCTGAGCACTAGTGCCCCCTAAGGTTGTGTGCTCAGTGCCCTGCCAACTTACGACTGCACTGCCAGATCCAGCTCAAACTGTATCACCAAGTTCGCTGATGATACAACAGTGGCTTGTCTCATCAGCAACAATGATGAGTCAGCGAACAGACAGGAGGTAGAGAGGCTTGTCAAACGGTGTGAGAACAACAACCTGAGCCTCAACTTGCACAAGACAAAGGAGGTGATTGTGGATTTTAGGAAGGATCAGGTTGACCACTCTCCATTGCACATGAATGGAACTGCCATGGAGAGAGTGAACAGCTCAAAATTCTTTGGTCTGCGCATAACAGACAATCTAACTTGGACCAGCATCTCCTCACTAATCAGGAAGGCACAGCAGTGTCTACATTTTCTGAGGAGATTGAGGTGCGCAAGGCCCCCCGCTCCCATTCTAACAACTTTCCACAGATGCACCATCCAGAGTGTCAGGTCTGGCTGCATCATTGTGTGGTACGGAAGTTACGAGGCATCAGACCACAAGACCCCGCAGAGGGTAATAAAAACTTCCAAGAGGATCACCAGGGTCTCCCTCCCCCCGATTTGTGACATTTAACAGGAGCTGTGTGTACAAAGAGCCCAAAACATTGTTGAGGAGACTATCCATCCCACAATCCCTTTGGCCCACTACCGTCAGGAAGGAGGTACACGGACATCAGGACTAGGACTGCAAGACCGTGTAATAATTTCTTCCCTCAGGCTGTGAGACTAATGAATACCTTGCCCCAACTAGGTCTCATCACTAGGATAGCGAGCTGTTTACTGGTCACTGTTTATCTGTGCTGCATTTTCAATGATATTTCATTAATTTATTTGTGGTAATATTTTGTTTTATGTAAACATGAGAAAATCTACAGATGCTGAAATCCAAAGCAACACAAGCAAAATGCTGGAGAAACTCAGCAGGTCAGGCAGCATCTATGGAAATGAACAAATAGTCAATGTTTCAGGCCAAGACCCTTCTTCAGGACTGGAAAGGAAGGGTGACGACACTAGAATAAGAAGTTGTGGGGTGAGGGGAAGGAGCATAGCGAAAAGGTGATAGGTGGAGCCAGGTGGGTAGGAAAGATAAAGGGCTGAAGAGGAAGGAATCTGATAGGAGATGAGAGTGGACCATAGGAGAAAGGGAAGTAGGAGGGGACCCAGGGGAGGTGATAGGTAGGTGAGAAGAGGTAAAAGGCCAGAGTGGAGAATAGAATAAGAGGGGAGGGGGAGGAAAAAATCTTTTTTTTTTACCAGAAGGAGAAATTGATATTCGTGCTTCCAGGTTGGAGGGTACCCAGATGGAATATAAGGTATTGCTCCTCCACCCTGAGGGCGGTCTCATCTTGGCCATGGACTGACACGTCGGATCGGGGATGGAAATCAGAATTAACATGTTTGGTCACTGGGAAGTTCAGTTTTTGGTGGTTAGAACAGAGGTGCTTGATGAAATGATCCCTCAATTGACGATGGGTCTCATACATGTTTTTTGAGCTGTTTGATGTATGTTTTGTCAGTGCACCATGATCCAGAGGAATGATGTATTGTTTGATTGTATATATAGTACTGTGCAAAAGTTTTAGGCTCATATATATACAGTATATAGGATGCCTCAGACTTTTGCAAAGTACTGAAGTAATTTTATGCATTACACAGTACTACTACCACAAAAAAAAGAAATTTTATGACTTATGTGAGGATGATAAACTTGATTCTGATATGGGTCTCTATTGTGCACTGAGAGTGGGAAGGGAGAGGAGAGGGAGTGGGAAGCATCAGAGGGACATTCTGTAATGATCAATAAACCAGTCGTTTGGAATCAAATGACTTTGCGGGTGGCTCAGGGCTGGGTGTGTCTGCACCCCCACCAGCCACCCATCCCTGGCATTCCTTCCCTGCTAGGTGTCCCACAACCCTCCCACAGTGATCCACCCTCACCATTCCTATCATCCTCTGCTCCTGCTAAATTTACAACCCTACTCTCCACTTCACGTTGCCAAATACAGGACTGTACAGTCAGATGACAATAAACCTGAACTTGAACTTGAAAACAAACAGCGTAAGTTAGTTCAAAGGCAAATCCCCTGAGAAATACAGAGAAAAGACAGCGAAGATTAAACTCTGAGCAAGCAATGAGCTTATTGGAATGACAACATTCATCTGTCTCACTCTCTTTTGAACTCCTATTAGTGAGATGGTCAAAATTAAAATAAAAAGTTCTAGTCATTAGAGACAGAGCTGTGAAGAAATGATTTTGTTTCCTTCAGAGTGTATTGGTGTGGAACAATTGGCTCTGATGCTGGAGCAATGAGTTCCAACATAGAAAATGAACCAAACAGCTGTGATAGTGCTTCATTCACAAGGTATGAATGCCAAACTTGTAAATCATACCTTACACCTAATACCCCAAATCATTTATGATATTACTGTTAATTAAGTTTACTTCTCCGGCCTAGTGAGATAGTTCACAGGGCTGAAGATGTTTAGAATTCACAGACAGACATGATAAAACACTCCCTGGAATGAAATGGATCCTAAGATGGATATGCAGATACATTATTAAATGTAACGGATTTAGCAGAATGAGGTGTTGGAACAACCGTTCTTTTATTATAATACAATATGCCATTTGTCATCTGGAGTGCACTGTCTGAGAGAGTGGTGGAAGAAGACTTAATGATTACATTGAGATAGGAATTGTACAAATCAGATTTTGCACAGAATTTAAAGCCCAGTCATAGGCCATTCAGCCCAAACTGTCCATGTATTTTACTGTATTCAGTTATTCACTGTGGAAAAGATTTCCTTATTCCACCACTGCCTTGCTGAAGCAGGCTCTTCTGAATTTCTTATAAGTTTCCTTGGTTTACAATCAGTAACATCTATTTATGCTTTTCCCAATACATAGACGTGCACCCTTTTTGTTTAATAGGAAAGAAAACGTATTCAGGATCCTGTGGAATGATTGGAGAACTCTGATTAACTAGGTCCCTTTTTCAATCAGCTGGGAGAGGCATAATGGGCTGAATGATCTCTTTCTGTAATTTGAGATTGCCTGGTGGTATGAGCAAGATTAAATCAACACAGTTTGTGGATTGGACTCTAACTGTATCATGCATTTTTCATTTTTCTGGTCACTCCTTTTGTTTTGTTGCTAGTTTGGGTGATTTTTGAATCGAGGCTGCCTGCAGATAATGAACGCTGAGCTGAACTGAAATATACCTTTTGATTTTCGCAATTTGTTTTTTTTTGTGGGAGTGTTTGGGTTGTTTTTTTTCTTTGAACGGGTTCCAAGGTCCTTCTTTATTTCATGTAGGGAAGACAAATCTCAGGCTTGTATTCTGCATGCATACTTTGATAACAAATGTACTTTGAATCCTTTGCATCCTTTGGAAGCTTTACATACTGAAACTATGGGAAGACCATCCAGAGTCAAAAAAATTGCACAAGTTTCTTCAAGATCATACCTCTCGATCAGTGGTGCCCAACCTCCGGGCTGAGGACCAATACCAGGCCACGAAGCGTGCAGGGGTGCAGCGGTAGCCAGAACGCACCCAGCACATCTTTAAGAAAAAAGCCGAAATAAACAAGCTAATTAATTAGGTGCCGCCCAGAAGCCAGTCTTCATCGGAGGAACTGAGGTGGAGAGGGTCAATAACTTTAAATTCTTTGGCATTAAGGATTGACGTTTCTCTCTGAAAAGTGTCAGAGGATCTGTCCTGGGACCAGCACGTAACTGTCATTACAAAGAAAGCACGGCAGCGCCTATACTTCATTAGAAGTTTGTGTAGATTCAACATGTCACCTCGATCCTGACAGCCCTGTCTTTTCAGCCTGTCTGGGCCGGCGTTTAAATTGACCAAACAATGGAACAGCTAAAGGCTCCAGCGCCCTGAAAAGAGGAGTGAACATCACGTAGAGCAAGTGAAATCGGCAATCACCTCTAATCTGGGCCGACATTTATGTTCCGGGCAGCACCTAATTAATTAGCTTGTTTATTTTGGCTTTTTTCTTAAAGATGTGCTGGGTGCGCTCCGGCTACCGCTGCACCCCTGCATGCTTCGCGGCCCGGTGTTGGGGACCATTGTTCTATACAACACCTTCACCAGTAGAATTGCAGCAATACTTGCTCAAGGTCATTAAGAATGGGTAACACAGTTTGTCTTTGCCAATGATAGAATGTCCCAAACAGGGTAAAAAAAAAACTTGTTTAATGCAGCTAAATGTCTCTAATGGTAGAGCAAAGGATGGGCTAGACACCTATTTGTAGGGGTTAGAGAACTCAGAGGCCATTGGAGCTAGAGGTGATTACATTGATGAGGAAGAATGAGGTCACGGAGGAATTCATTAACAACAATGAGTGCCTGCTAGACGGGGAGTTCATGCAAATCATTGACAGGTAGACAGGGTTGGATGTCAGTTTAACCTCAATGCGCATCAGACCAATTGGAACTAATGACACAAATCAGCCATTGGAGACAGAGCACTGACTTTTTTCAATGCAATGATGGACTAAACATATCAAAGTTGTTACTGCTCTGTGTGCATTCACCAGTCTCAGTGGTAGGCGAGCTTAAAATGAAATACGTTTGTGGGGAGAAAACAATACCCCAGCATCAGTTCTCCAATCTGTAATCGCTTCAGTGGTAAATTGGCCAATTTACTCTGTAGTTCTCAATTAGCAAATTCCTGGTATTGCCCAGTCTTGAGGATGGAATTCCCAGTTCTCGGAGGGAGGATTTAGCAGACTATTTTGCGCTGACAAACTCTAATATATAAAAAGGATAAAGAGTGTATAGCATTTCTGGACTGTTCTCATGTTTATCTTTACATTTTTTGGTTGAAAATAGTGTGATTTCTGCTTACTTCATAAAATGACAAATCTAGTGTTGTTGGGAGGTAAAGAAATATGGTTGAAGAGCGTGTTCCTTAAATCAGAAATGTATGACATTAGGTGAGTCTGGAACAATTGGAGGAGACATAGAAGAGCAATAAACCTTTGCTACTCGGGCAATAATAAAACCTGGGGAGTTCTTGGGAAAAGAAAAGTGGTGAGATTTGCAGATCAGGGCATTTGAACCCAGGGATCCAATGTGGTAAAACAGAGTCAATGGAAACAGTACTTTACAACTTTGTATTCGTGAAAGTCATAGTCACAGACAAAGTTAAGTTTATTGTCATATGCACAAATACATGTATGTGTTAGTGTAATGACAAACTTACAGCTGTGAGTTGATCATATATGGAGTTAAACCATCTCTCTCTTTCTCTCACTTTCTCTCTTTTCCCCTCTCTCTCCCCTTCTTTTCATCTTCCCTCCACCCACCTTTCAGTCAGCCCTCTTTCTCCCAGAAGTTCATTGAAATCTGGAACGCACTGTTTGAGGGGTTGTGGAGGCAGGTAATTCCACAACATTTAACAAGCGTCTGAACAGGTACTTAACTGACCAAAGTATAGGAAGCTACAGATCAAGTGCAGGTGAATAAGATTAGTAGAGACATTGCCTTCATAGACATGGTGGATCAAAGGGCTATTTTTTAAATTTGTTGAGTAACTCTATAACTCTAATTCTCAGAAATGTTTTCCTTGAGGTTTAAGAGCGACTGCTTTTGATAAGTGCTGTGAAATCCTCCAGGACTTTCCATATCTCTCCTAGATATATGAATGGTTGAAAAATACTCTGCTTCATACTTACATTAATAACAATGCATATACACTCAGTGGTAGCTCCTGTACCAAATAAAGTGGACACTGAGTGTATGTTTGTGGTCTTCTGCTACGGTAACCCATCCAGTTCAAGGTTCGATACATGGTATGATCAGAAATGCTTTTCTGCACACCCTCTTATAACGCATAGTTATTTGAGTTACTGTTGTCTTCATGTCAGCTTGAACCAGTCTGGCCATTCTCCTCTGACCTCTCTCATTAGCAAATCGATTTTACCTACAGAACTGCCACTCACTGAATGTTTTGTGTTTCTCTCACCATTCTCTGTAAAGTTTAGATTAGCAGTTTCTGTCAAACCTCGCTGTCTGGCACCAACAATCAATCCACTGTCAAAGTCACGTAGAGCACATTTCTTCCCCATTCTGATGTCTGGTCTGAATGACAAATGATTTTTTTTCCCATGTCTGCATTGCCATGATTGGCTGATTAGATATTTGCATTAATGAGAAAGTGCACAGGTCTACCTAATAAAGTGGCCACTAAGTGTATAAGGGGAAATATTGTGGATCTGCACTCCAAATTACAAACATTCAATGAATTTAATACAGAACAATTATTCTGAATGAGCAAAGGGAAATTCAGAACAATGGATGTAAGGGTGTAGCTTGAAAATGATCTCACTTTGTCAAAAGTTGTAAGCTCAGGGGTCAAAGGGTTAATGTATGTCTAATGAAAGCATTCAGGATTACTGCACCAATATTAACTTGATGGCACTAGGTTACATATCAGCACTGATTTAACTGCATAGAAGCAGCCTGAAGGACTGAATGGCCACCTCCTAAATAACAACCCTTGCTCTGCTGGTGCTCACACCAGTAAATTATGGGTGTACTATCTACAAAATTCCAGTCAGTTGTAATATTGCTGCATCTGTTCTTTAATACTTATTCCAACTCCCTTCCATGGAGTAAAATTGGTGAGAATACAAGAACTCCAATATTGGTTACCAGTAAGTGGATGGTTTCTTGCCTCATCTCAGAATGGTGCAGGTTCTAATCCCACTTTAGATACTTGACTGCACAACTAATGGTGATACTCCAATGCAATAGTGAGTGTACTAGAAATATTGTCCACTGTATGAGAGGTTTGACAAAGACTTCTGTCATCCTCTGAGATGGATACCAACTATATCATGCCACTATCTTCTATTTTATTTATTGAGATACAGTGCAGAATAGGCCCTTCCGTCCTTCGAGCCTCGCTGCCCAGCAACCTCTGATTTAACCCCAGCCTAGTCTCAAGACAATTTACAATGACCAATTAACCTACCAACCAGTACATCTTTGGACTGTGGGAGGAAACCAGAGCACCCAGAGGAAACCCATGTCGTCAGAGGGAGAACAAGCAAACTCCTTACAGGCAGCTGCGGGACAGAAAGGAGTTTTCTGGTCAAATGTATTAATTGATTAAGTACTACACTTGATTTCCATCCACTAACTTAAATAAAACTAAAGCTATGTATTCATTTAGTACGATTTTGGGCTATCTCATGTTCTTAGCCACTGAAATACCATTATTGTTACAATGGCAGAATTGCCAGTTTCTCCAATTTAAAATCTAATGGACAGCAATGAAATTCCAGGAAAGATTTCCTGCTCCATTAAGATCTTTTACAAGGAAGAGGAGACAACTTAGCATTGCATTCAAGGAACAACTCCTCTGTCAATTAGCTCAACCTCTGTACTGAGTGTCAGCCGAGATCTCTAACGTGAGATTTGGCTCTTCTATCTTCTAATATAGAATATAACATGCTACTCCTAAGCCGCAGGTAAAATGCTATTCTTATTTCCACACTGAGTATGAACTTTTCTCGTCTAATATTACTGAGAGCAATTTCAATCCACTGATGACAGTATGTGCTCCACTTAGCGGCTCCAACGTTTATTCCAGTTAAGCATTCAGCAGCTGGGAGAGTTGGTCTCACCCGTGTATTACATTCTGCTCTGAGTATGCTTAAGAGATTTACAGTCATCCTCCTGGTCAGGCAATTTATGTGGTTGTGAGCGTGCAACTTGTTATCATCTGGCTGCCCTAAATCAACCTCATGCAGTCACTGGGAACAGATCAGTTCTTTAGATGTCTATTTCACTGAGCATACTCTAAAAACGAATGTATTGCACCAAATGCTCACATACACCAAAGTTAATATCGACATACAGATAACATCTCCTTGGCATTTTGCTAGGAATGCTACCAAAATGAGTTAGACGCAAGTATTATGCCAAGTGACCAGACTTTTGGTCAAGGAAGGAGGTGTTAAAAGAAGAAAGAGAGGTAGAGAGCAGGTGAGGCTTCTATAACTGTCAGTGAGCAAG
Source organism: Mobula hypostoma (assembly GCF_963921235.1). Lineage (NCBI taxonomy): Eukaryota > Metazoa > Chordata > Chondrichthyes > Myliobatiformes > Myliobatidae > Mobula > Mobula hypostoma. Next base: position 137,052,934 of record NC_086101.1, on the reverse strand, counting down.
AGGCAATGGGTGAAAAGGGTTCAGTGTGAGTTAGAACACAGCTACTGAGATTGGAATTTAAATAATTCCCACAATAACATACCTACAATTTCAAATATTTTACGTTTCTAAACTTTGACATAAAATCACCAACAATGCCTTACTGCTGCTTGCTGGAACGCTCCCTTTGTGAAGGTCCCACCTCCCCTGTACTTGATGGCGGGGATTTCCTCGTTCAGCAGAGAACACTTGTGTTGGTGGTACTGAGGGGCAGTGATGTAGTCGACCCTGGGCACCACATTGTTCTTGGAGGAGAAGGTCACTATTGCCACCCGGGTGGCAGATGGTACTACTGGGAAGTCCGACAGCAGCTTCTTGACGAACTTCAGCTCGTTGACAAAGTTGGTGTTGCCCACACTGGAGGATTCGTCCACCAGGAAAACCAGGTCCAGGTTGCCGCTCTGCTCTCTCAGCTTACGTACATTTCGTTTGAAGACGGTGCCCAGCTTGAGCACCCGGTTGGTGCCTGTGTCCAAGGCATTGCGGTGTTCCTTCAGGTCAAAGATGTGTCCTTTGAAAGGCTTCCTCTGGAAACTGTACGAGTTGTAAGTGCCTAAGCAGCAGGCAGTGTACACTAGCAAGGAGAGGACTGCTGCATGCTGCATTATGCAACAGAAATAAAGGCAGGTAAGTGTACAATAAGAGTTGTAATTCCGTCTTTGCAGGGCTCCTCAGGCTTTTTATACAGTCTCTTCTGCAAAAATATTCCGGCAAAATAATCTCCCCGTCTCTCTCAATATCGTCTCTTATACCCTGACTTTCTCAGGAGAGCAGCACGAGGAGCCAGGTCCTGATAGGATGAAACTCTGAGTGTCTTTATGACTCTGACTCTGAAGCAGTAAAGGAGAGGGCGGGTTTTTTTAAAATAAGTGCGGCTGGAGTAACTGAGATTTCTTGTCGCCGCTACACATGCATTGAGCTATCAGCATTTCCCAAAGAAAACATCAGCACAAACTTCCTGATTGATCCCATATGTCTGGCAAAACCAGATACCGAGAGTGCCATTTTAATTGAAAACACTCTGGGTACTTTTCAAATGCAATTGTTTAATTGATTTGGTTTTCCTTTGAACAGTAGTACTTCTTCCCGAATATTTCAGCTAAGCAACTAAAAATATATCATTTTAAATTTAAACTAAATTTAGTCTCAATGAAGAAGCTGGATACATCCACCAACCCCACCCCCAAGTCTTCAACTCCCAATCTATCCAGGGGATAAAGAACACAGTAGATTGACACATTCCATAAATGCAGACACTTTCAGCAGCCTTTTCAAAGCATGTCTTATTTCTCAGTATAACTTTTACCCTATACATATTAGCAGACAGCTTAAGAGACTGGATGAGGGAAGAGTTGGGGGAAAGCCATATCAGCTGCTCGCTCAATGTATTTGGCAAGAACCATTAAAAATCTCTGCGCTCTGTTATTACAAAGGGATTTCAGTCAGCATCTTTCCAAACCAACTTTCATTACAGTTGGCACTAATGCATGCCTCTCAAGATGTCCCAGGTTCACTTCCGCTCAGTTTAGTACTTCTGAAGTGTGGTCACTCGCTTACCGTATGAAGCACATAGTCAGAATGTACACAGCAAGCTCCCACAAATAGAAATGTAGTAATGATCAGGCCATCTGTTTCAGTGGAGAATATTAAAGGAAGAATATTGCCAACTCCCCTGTCTTTCTTCAAAATGATTCTTCAAAATATTAGGAACAAAGCACAGAGTCAGAAGTTTCTTGGTTCAATTTCCATTCGAGCAGAAAATAGCCTGCACTAACAGCAGAGCAGTACTGAATTCATATGACATCCTTAGAGCAGTTGACTTTCGACGATATTAGACTAAGCCTCCCCCTTCGCTCAGCCAGAGACCAGAGTGGAAATGCTTACCTCGTGTTTCGCACCGTACTGAGGGAAAGGTGCACTACCAGCAGTGCGGAGTTTAGATTCATAGAGTCAACCAGCACAGAAACGAGCCCTTCAGCCCATCATATCCATGATGATCATTGTGCATCCACCTTTACTAATCCCATTTACCTGTACTTATTCTGTGGCTATCTATGCTTTGCCAATTAATGTGTGATTGAAACATTTGTTAAATGTTGTGAGCATCCATCTCTACCACTCACTAAAGCTCTGTGTTCCAATTTTAATTGAGGCATTAAACTGGGGTTTCCTCTTCTTCTTCAGGTACTGTTTGAAAAGAGAGCAGGGGTATCTTTCTGATGCCATGGATGACAGCTATAAGTAATATTACTTAATGATTATCTGGACCTTACCATTTACATGCTTGCATGAACATGCAGTTGGCAAATTGACCATCGTGTTTTCTACATTATAGCAGTGCTTTTAATTAGCTACAAGATATTATGAATAAATCAATATATTTTTAAAACACTGGTTTCTGAAACGGCATGATGATGAAGACACTGACAACCAACCGTACTCTTCTTGCCTGACTCTTGCTGAATTCTGGCACATCTGCAGGTAATGGATTACTACAGGATAGTAGAAGGGCATTTCATCTCATCTGCTTCAGTGGAATTGAATTTCAGAAATGGACTCCGTTGTCCAGATGTTATTGCAGTGATTGCCTGACACTAACAATGGAGGAAAAGTTTCTGTTCTGGGAAGCCTTCACATTGCTAACCTTTCTAAGAATAATTATGGGAAAAGACCTGTTTCACTTAAACTGAACAATCTGTTGCAGAGGGATAGAATTTGAGAGAAGTCACCACATCTCACTGACTACTCCCCTAAACAAAAAATCATCTCTACCAAAATAAACACAAGGGTCAGCCTCTTCTTCCAATGTTGGCATTTCTTCTGACACTGCTTTACAATGTTTACAGGGCCCAGAGGATTTGAATAATGCTCACTTGGAATGAATAGCAGGCATTCCCCTGTTATGAAAATACAGGGCAGAGATTCAGGATATAAGATGTTCGGAAGAGTGCAGATATCTGATGAGTTGTACGGGCATGGGTGGGGGGGGGGAGAAAAATTAGAGAATTGGGAGAAGCAAAGAAGGGTTGTAAACATAGAAGACAATTTTGCATCAATAAAGAAGGTGGCTGTACAATGACCTTCCTCCAGTTTAAGTGAAGATGTTCATTGATAAACACATAATATTCAATTCCATTCACAAGCTGTCAGGAAATGAAAAAGCCTATACCTGCAACACCCACATTGGCTGACATGTGGCATGAAGCTGATGTGCGTGGACTATCAGGCAATAGCCATCTCCAGGAGAGGGTAACCTAATGATTGCATTAAACATTTCCCGAAACACTTGAGCATTACCAGTACATAATGGCTTGGCATGCTGGAAAAATAGCAGTAAGTTCCATATTTCCACCTTGCTTTAATAGAGAGTAAAAAAAGCAACCTATGGTGAAGGAGAATCAGGATATTAATAGAGATCATTGGACAATTTGAGCTCATAAGCTGTAAGCTTTGCAAAAACAACATTTTGCCCTTGCCTGTAAGTATCTAGAAACAGCTAAAAGCAGCAGAGTTAAAGCTGCTGCACAGTGTTGAGGCTGACATTTTACAGCATAATGCACCTTTAAATGAGATTTTAGTCCTAGCATGAAATGGAATCACAGAGACTGAACAATCGAAACTGTAGAGGATCATTGCTGTAGCTGGCATTCCTTCAGAGAAAATTTTAATATCTTGTTTAATTCCTTTTCTTTAACTGCCTACCTTTGATCTCTTTCCAAACAGACTTCCCTTTCTTTCACTTGTTTCTCTTTCTGTCCCTGTTCTGTCTCTAATTCACCACCTCCACCATCCCTGTCCTTCCACCTCCATTTCTAAATCAATTCTTAAATATATGTCTATCAGTTGGTCTTGAAAAGTAGTATTTTAGAAGCATTAATGTTCAAACACATTTTGCCTATTATAAAAAAGACAGTGAGAATCTGTCCTCACCATTCTGCCAACATGTTTTTCATGGTATTGATGTATTGACGTTCAAGGTCTACAATAGCAAAGACCTCAGTCAAGAGTTGCCAAACCCATCTGCATAGACATGGTCAGACTGAAGTTCCATCCGTCCCAGGACACACATCTGGCAAACCAGTCACCACAACGCTCTCATTTAGGAGCTGCAGGTGCGTTAGATTTGGTTTTGTATCTGGCTTGTTGAGACCGAGTTACAGCAGGACTAAATGTGCCCAACAACCAGCTGCCAGTTATTTGTCCTGGAAGTCAAGCTTTCACGATGCAGTAGAAGGACTAAATCTCAAGCTGAGCGAAGAGCTGGACCTTCTTTGTAAGCCACTGCAACGTGCAAAAGAGTTATGGCAGCTCACATTAATAATCTTGCTATGGGTTTACAAATGTATGGCAGAGACTAGAAAAATGCTATGGTCCTCCAGAGGCAATCAAAGAATCTGTCTTCAGTAGACTTGATAGTTTTCCAAAGGCTCCTCACTTAAAGAACCACAGAAGCTACAGCAGCTAGCAGATCTGTTGTCAGAACTGCAAGCCACCAAAAACAAACAAACAAACAAACAAACTAGGGTCACCTACTAGGGCTGAGTTTCTTCGACACAGCAAGAAGAATAAACCCTATAGTAGAGAAATTACTGAACAATATCCAAGAGTAGATAGCAGAAAGTTTCAGGTATAAAACAAAGCATCATGCCCCATCCACCATCTGCATTCTTTGTGGACTTTGCCGCCACACAGAAATGCAAAAGGACTCTAATTTTTTGCTCTCAACTTCCAGTAACACCTCATTCAAAGGGAGGTCTCCAGCAAAAGCATGGAAAAGCAAAGCCTTATCGTGGTCATCAAAACTGAAGTAGAAAACTCTATTATGTACCCCAATAGATAACTCCTGGTCCATAAATCACCCCTTAAGGAATTGCAGAGGATTCAGAAAAAAAATGCTTGTAGACTGGAGATGCTTTCTAAAAGGGCATTCAGTATGTTTCAAATGATGTGCTTCAAAAGCACACCAAGTAAAACACTGTAAAGCTATCATACATTGCACTGAGCCCAACAGTGACCATCAGTTATCAGCACTTCATTCAGGACCAGCACCTTGGGCTACTACTGGCTCTAGCACATCCGCAGCAGAGCATGGCAGGGAGGCAGCTGAGCATGTACCCTATGTAGCTACTTCCTCATGCACGGAGGTATGCAGGAAAAGGCAAATCCTGCTCTAAAATACGTCTAGTCAATATCTACCCGAAAGGACATCCTGAGCAAAACATAAAAGCATATCTGATATTGAACGATTAGGGTAATATGTCATTGACAAAGTCAACTTTCTTTGACATATTCAGTATTCTAAGCTCTGTTTCCCCATATACTCCAAAGACATGTACTGGGATATCAGAAGTTGCCAGAAGTAGAGTCAGTGGATTTGTTGTGAATCAATATGTGGGTACCCTTGCCAAACCTCATTGAGTACAACAATATTTCCAACAACAGGGATGAAATCCCAACTCCTAAAGCTGCACGTGGTTAGCTGAAAAGATTCCTCCACTTGATTCTTTTGCTGAGATTCTCCAGTTGCTTGGCAGAGACACTATCCATGCACATGAGGTATGTGAACAGTGCAGTGGCTGGCACAGTGCACCTTATGGCCAACAACTGGACCTGAGTTGGTCATAATGGGTGAAGTCTGCCTCGATGGTGTTCGTCAGCCCATTGCCAGCATATTTAAGACTAATGTCTCTGAGAACAGGTGCCCAAGTCATTTCAGACCCTGTGAGGATAGAATCTATGTGAAATAGATGATCGAAGGTAAGTAAGCCAAGCACCCTGACATACTTACCTCTGCTCAACCAGATTTAGACAAGCTAGTCTTCTGTCACTCAAAAGATGATGATAAGCTAGCACCTTCCACCAAAGATGAGGTCTTCCTTCAAATCATGAACAAAGAGTTTAGCAAAGACAAGTCAAACAGTTGGGTAGCTCCCCTTCCTTTCCGCTCTCCATGACAACTCCTACCAAACAACAGAGACCGAGCTCTTGGTCAACTCATGCCCTTCAGTCCCACATTGAGAAGGAAACAAGAAGTGAAAGCTCATCATGTGGAGTTCATGGAAAGATTCTACAGGAGCAATCATGTTGAGCTAGCTTTTCCATCAGATCCCAACAAAGAAAACTGGTATTTGCCCAACTTTGGTGTTTACCACCCCCAGAAACCCACACAAATACGAATTGTCTTTGATTCTAGTTCACAGCCCAAGGTATATTACTGAACAATGTGCCCTTGTGGGGTCCAGACATCAATAACAGTCTGCTTTGGGTCCTCATGTGCTTCAGAACGGAGTCAGTTGCAGTGATGATAGACATTGAACAAGTGTTCCACAGCTTCCTAGTAAGAAAGGATCAACAAGACTACCTCAGAATCTTGTGGTTTTGTGACCACCAATTGGACAACAAGACTCTTAAGTATTGTATGAGAGATCATGTATTTGGTAACTGTCTCACTGTCTCTCAGTGGCAATCTATGACGTTAAGAAAACAGCTATCGAGGGAGAGAAGGAATTCAGCACTGAAGCATAGAAGTACATAGAAAGGCATTTCTATGTTGATGATGGTCTTAAATCATTTTCTAGTGCAGAAGGAGCAATGAGTGTGTTGAAAGCAGCGCAAGACATGTTGGCACAGTCTAATCTCTGACTGCATAGATTGCATCCGACAGTGCTGAGGTCAAGCAATGTTTCCCATCTGAAGATCTGACCAAAGGTCTACAGAATCTTGATCTTGGGACAGATGCCGTACAGTCTGGGCCTTGGATGGTATCTCATTATCGACACCCTTATTTTCCAATTTGCCGATACTGAAAGATTGGTGGTGTGCTATTGACTATCCATAGCCTATTTGACTATCTTGAACTTGCTGTTCCATTCAGTATCCAGGGACGCTTCATATTAAGAGAGATGATCTCAGACACTTGTGAACAGGATATCCCAATCCGCATGTTTCTTCCCTCCAAGATCTTAAAGGCTTAAAAAAATCTAAGAATCTACAGAATTCCACTATTAAAAGATAGAGGTATACATCTTCTGTAATGCATTAACTGAAGCTATTGCTGCTGTTGTATACCTGAAAGTCATAGGCGCTGCTGGATATAGTGAAGTTAGATTCATCCTGGGTAAGGCAAAGCTGGTTCCCAAACCAGATTTCACCATACCAAGACTTGAACTTGGAGCCATTGTTCTAGCAGTTGAGATGGTAGAAATGATATCTGAAGAATTGGACATAGAACTAGATGGTATCAAGTTCTTTACCAACAGTAATGTTGTACTTGGTTATATATTGAATGAAACAAGGAGATTCTGTTTATGTACGTAATAGGATCCAACATATCAGAGGATCAACCCAGAAGGATCGTTGTTTCTACTGATCTCAACCTAGCTGATCATAGCACAAGAGGGCTCCACGCTAATCAGCTCACCCTCTCCTCATGACTAACTGGCCCAGCATTTCTTGCTGATCCTCAAGAGGAACATAGTCACAATTCTTGTGAATCTCCTCTGGACCCTCTCTAATGCCTGCATGTCTTTTTTTAGATAAAGAGCCCAAAACTGTTCACAATATTCCAAATGTGGTCTGAGCAATGCCTTATAAAGCCTTAGCATTACATCGTTGCTGTTATATTTTGATCCTCTCGAAGCAAATACTAACATTATATTAGTCTCCCTTACCACCGACTCAACCTGTAAATTAACCTTTAGGAAATCTTGCGTAAGGACTTCCAAGTCCTTTTGTACCTCTGAGTTTTGAATTTTCTTCCTGTTTAGAAAGTAGACTGTCTTTATTCCTTCTACCAAAGTGCATGACCATACAATTTCCTACACTGTTTTCCATTGCCAGTCTTTGCCCATTCTCCCAATCTGTTTAAGTCTAGACTCCCTGCTTCATCAACACTACCTGCCCCTCCACCTAACTTTGTATCATCCGCAAACTTGGCCACTAAGCCATCAATTCTGTCATCCAAATTATTGATATAAAATGTGAAAAGAAGGTGTCCCAACACCAACCTTTGCAGAATATCACTAGCCAACCAGAAAAAGCCCTCTTTATTCCAGACATCCCACCTCTCCCAAAAGTTCCGGGAGTCTCCTGCATATTAATAGTGGCTCCCTGATGCCCACAAATTATATACAATATTCCGGAAATCGATTTTTTTTTTGCCAGCGAGAGAGAGAGAGAGAGAGCGAGCGAGAGCACGAAAGAGAGAGTGTGAGTGAGAGTGCGCGAGAGAGAGCGCTGTGGCAGAGTGTTCCAGAAAAAGAAAATATAAAACGTACGTCACCCCAGACTACACTAAAGTGTACCCCTGCCTAATAGGGGTAAAAAATAATGACAGTGTTGCTCACTGCACTGTTTGCAACAGTGACTTTTCTATTGCCCATGGTGGGTTAAGACTGTAAAAGACATGTTGAGGTGAGTTTAACAGGTGTCATTCGTTCATTAGCATAGCTAACGTTATTTAAACTGGCTGGCTAGCTGCTAAGGAGTTATTCTATTGCAGGCATCCCACCTCTCCCGGAAGTTCTGGGAGTCTCCCGCAAATTGATGGTGCTACCTCCCTGAAGTGAGTTTTTGCAGGGTGGGATGTCTGTTATTCCAACTCTTTGTCTCCTGCCAGCCAGACAATGCTATAATCTTTTCTGTAATACCATGGGCTCATATCTTGTTAAGCAGCCTCATACGTGCCACCTTGTCAAAGGCCTTCTGAAAATCCAAGTAAACAACATCCACTGACTCTCATTTGTCTATCCTGCCAGTTAGTTCCTCAAAGAATTCCAGCAGATTTGTCATGCAAGATTTTTGCTGAAGGAAGCCTTAAGCAAAGGTCTTGAGTTCTTTGCCACATGTGGAGCAGGAGGTGCTCAATGGAATAGATGGGTGTGTAATTTGCGAAGCAGTACAATTCTGAGCTTTGTCTGTGTCTGATCCATGGTCTCAAAGATCTCGATGCCATCACAAGTGTTCTGTTTGAGCGGCCTTGGGACATGGATTTTCAGTGCTTTGGGGATGCATTCTTTCAAGGAAGTTTTTACAACAGTCTAGAATCTTTTTCTCTGTGCACTTCATAAATCAATGCAAGGAAAAGAAAATGATGTATTTTTTTAGCATCCTTAAGTCTGCAGGAATTCTCAAAGCCCTTAATAGCCACTATGATAGGAAACTCACAGCCAATTTGCAGACAGCAAGGAGTCCCAAGGTGATAATGACTCAATAATCTGGTTTAGTGTTGTTTGTTGATAGACAATGATGTGCCGCAAAGTTGATAAAATTCTCCCTGCTCTATATCATAGTGCAATGTGTTGCTTCTCCTAATAGTAAGAATGGATACTTGGTTTAACATCTCAGCCAGCTGGCAAAGTTGAAGCCAGAAACACCTAAACTAGAAACGAGGTAGAAATAAAGCACTGAATGAAATTTAGAAATAGAACTCAGATTTTAGATGCTGTGTATAAAGGAGCGACATTGCAAAATTTGACACAGTTTTATAAATTGCAGTGTACATCATGGATCTATGCCAATGTTGTGTAACTTATTAATGTAGCCCTTTAGACAAGCATGCTCAAAGGGAAGTAGCTATAAGATCCGGTACATCCTTCAATCTGGTTTGAATTGGCCCTGTTGCTTCTTAAAGAGAAGCAGCAATGCATGCTCTGAACAGCACTTTCAGCGTGTATATGGTATTTAAGCACACATTTCTATCATTCCTTCACAGCCACAAAGGACTGTTAGATTACTTCCCCATTGTATTAAGTCCACACAAACATGTTCTGTCTTTTCAATGTGCAACTGCACTCCATTACAGTCAAAAATGAGGCATAGCAGAGGGATTTTATTATAGAATTATACGCAAGATGTTTTTGCACGATGCAATAACCTTAATCTTATTTTTACTTTGCTTCAAGTTATGCAAAGAGCACTCTTGTCAAGAATTTCTGGCCTGCATGCCAGGAACTTTGAAAGGTAAATAAACCATTTACTCAGCACAGCGCCACAGTGGTGCTGCTCGCAGAGTGGCTGCCTCACAATGCCAGAGACCCAGGCTCAGTCCTAATCTTGGGGGGCTGTTTGTGGGGAGTTTGCACATTCTCCCTGTGACCACATGAGTGCCTTCTGGGCACGCCGGTTTCCCCCTACCTCCCAAAGACGTGCCAGCTGATAGGTTAATTGTAGATTGACACTAGTGTGCAGTTGAGTGATAGGACCTGGGGGAAGCTGATGAGATTGTGGGGAGAATATAACTGTGAACTGAATGTAGGATGACTCTAAACTGGTGGCTGAAGGTCAGTGTAAACCTAGTGGACTGAATAGCCTGTTTCTGCTCTGTGACTTATCACAGAATGTGAAGAGAGGCTGTGACTCTGCAGGGACTCACTCATGAGGTTATAGTCCTGCCTCATTGAGGCTTTTTTCCCTGTTCAGGAAACCGATGGACATGAGTACTCGCTAAACTACCGTGTACAATAACTGCCTGTTCTGTCGGTTTCACATTCAGCACTGGGCTGGCTCTCCTGCACGCATCTGGGAATCCATAGGTAATGGGATTCTCAAGGCAATGCTTCCAGCTACACTGGTGTAGGAGATGGTGAACTGGAGCCCTGCCTGCTGTCTTGGGAGTGGAGTGAGTTCCTGTGGCCCAAGATTTGATAGAAACAGGAAGGAGAAAGTCCCGGGTATTTACCCCTAAGTCAATACCATTAAAGATAGTTCATACTTCCCCTATCATTTTCATTTTTGATTATGGGATCTTCCTATGTATAAAATAGTTGCAACATTTGTTACATTAATGCTTGCAAAGCACCCTGGGAGATTCTAGAGTCATGGAGCACTGCAGCACAGAAGCAGTTTGTGCTGACTTTTTATTTTGCCTAGCCCCTTCGACCTGCATCTGTCCCTCCAGATCACTCCATCCATGTACTTATCCAAAATGTTGCACCCTCCAGTTCCGCTGGCAGCTGGCTCCATCCTCCCATAACCCTCTAGGTGTGGAGGTTCCCTCTCAGGTTCACCTTAAATATTTCACCTTTTGCCCTTAACCTATGACCTGTAGCTTTAGTTTCACCTAGCTTTAGTGGAAAAAGTCTGCTGGCATTGACCCCTATCTGTACCCCTCATCCTTTTGTACATCTCTGTCAAATCTTCCCTCATTCTCCTACACTCCAGAGAAACTCTGAGTGAAAGACATTCACCACGTCCAGGTTGGTACCCTGCTGCTTAAACTGCAGCCATGCTGCACATCCAAACAGCTCTGAAACATTGTACCTATGGAGTTCCTGGGTCCATACTTGCATCCAACACCCAGTCTAATCTGATATTACCAGCACTTTGATCTGAAATTTACAGGAAACTGTGCAGCCATCGCTGCCATTTCTCCCTGTGTGATAGATTGAAATATCTTCTAATCTCTGGACTTGCCTATATTAGCTCTGACCTTGTGTACACTATTTCTGCACTGACAGCCTTGGACTGCGGGACTCTCAACTTAATGAGAAACAGGGGAATGCTTCATTCTCTCTGTAAACTCTAATCCATCATGTAGATTACTGTTTTGGGAATAAAATGTTTCAAACTTATGGATCCTTGTTAATTCTGTAGAAAAACATATAACTGTTCCGAGCGATTTAAAATAGTGTTTGATGAATATTTGTTCCATGGGGAATGTGCTGGGTTTGCTGAAGAGAGGGTTACAACAGGATGGATTTGAATTTTGCTAACAATGTATTAGGTACAGACAGTCAGTCTGCATTGTGTTATAATTTCTTTATTTCAATATCCACATGATTAGATGACTAGGTAATTAGTGTAGAAACAGCAGGGGCTCTGACAGAAATACTTCAAATGCCATTAGGAACGGGGATGGTGCTGGAGGATTGGCGTATTGCTCATGTGGTTCCACTGTTTAAAAAGGGTTCTAAGAGTAAACATAGCATTTATCGGCCTGTGAGTTTGATATCAGTGGTGGGTAAGTTGATGGAAAGTATTCTTAGAGATGGTATATATAATCATCTGGATAGACAGGATCTGATTAGGAACAGTCAACATGGATTTGTGCGTGGAAGGTCATGTTTGACAAATCTTATTGAATTTTTTGAAGAGGTTACTAGGAAAGTTGATGAGGGTAAAGCGGTGGATGTTGTCTATATGGACTTCAGTAAGGCTTTTGACAAGGTTCCACTCGGAAGGTTAGTTAGGAAGGTTCAATTGTTAGGTATTAATATTGAAGTAGTAAAATGGATTCAGCAGTGGCTGGATGGGAGAAGCCAGAGAGTAGTGGTGGGTAACTGTTTGTCAGATTGGAGGCCGGTGACTTGTGGTGTGCCTCAGGGATCTGTAATGGGTCCAATGTTGTTTGTCATATACATTAATGATCTGGATGATGGGGTGGTAAATTGGATTAGTAAGTATGCAGATGATGCTAATATAGGTGGCATTGTGGATAATGAAGTAGGTTTTCAAAGCTTGCAGAGAGATTTAGGCCAGTTAGAAGAGTGGGCTGAAAGATGGCAGATGGAGTTTAATGCTGATAAATGTGAGGTGCTACATTTTGGTAGGACTAATCAAAATAGGACATACATGGTAAATGGTAGGGCATTGAAGAATGCAGTAGAACAGAGGGATCTAGGAATAATGGTGCATAGTTCCCTGAAGGTGGAATCTCATGTGGATAGGGTGGTGAAGAGACCTTTTGGTATGCTGGCCTTTATAAATCAGTGCATTGGGTATAGGAGTTGGGATGTAATGTTAAAATTGTACAAGGCATTGGTAAGACCAAATTTGGAGTATTGTGTGTAGTTTTGGTCACCGAATCATAGGAAAGATGTCAACAAAACAGAGAAAGTACTGAGAAGATTTACTAGAATGTTACCTGGATTTCAGCACCTAAGTTACAGAGAAAGGTTGAACAAGTTGGGTCTTTATTCTTTGGAGCATAGAAGGTTGAGGGGGGACTTAATAGAGGTATTGAAAATTATGAGGGGTATAGATAGAGTTGACGTGGATAGGCTTTTTCCATTGAGAGTAGGGGAGATTCAAACAAGAGGACATGAGTTGAGAGTTAAAGGGCAAACGTTTAGGGGTAACACGAGGGGGAACTTCTTTACTCAGAGAGTGGTAGCTGTGTGGAACGAGCTTCCAGCAGAAGTGGTAGAGGCAGGTTCAATATTGCCATTTAAAGTAAATTTGGATAGCTATATGGACAGGAAAGGAATAGAGGGTTATGGGCTGAGTGCAAGTCGGTGGGACTAGGTGAGAGTAAACGTTCGGCATGGACTAGAAGGGCCAAGGTGGCCTGTTTCCGTGCTGTCATTGTTATATGGTTATATGGTTACTAATTTGGTTTTCAGTTTTGCAAAGGATTATCAGTTCTTCAACACCTTGTTTTGCCTAGTCAACACTTGAATCACAAAGACATAGAAGACTGGGACTGTGAAGTGGGTAAATGGAGTTAGTATAGATAGGTGCAACAGTTACTGTTGGACACGATGAGCCAAAGGGCCTGTTTTTGAGCTGGATGACTCTATAACACTAACTAATACCTGAAAGCATGTATCGCCAAGCTTCTATCCCACTGTTACAAGACTATTCTTGACTTCACAATTGACCTCGTTATGGCCCAACACAGTGTCTGGCTGCACTGCACTTTCTCTGCGACTGTAACACTTTGTTCTGCATCGTGCAATTGTTTTTCCTTCTACTATCTTGACGAATTGGGGAGAAGAAATGATCTGTATGAATGGGATGCATTTTCATTGTAACTCAGTACATTTACCAATTTAGCCAAATGTGGTTTTTCTTTCTTTGCCCTTTCAAATCCTTCATGATATTTAAAACTTATGTTGAATCTTTTCTTCTTGCCAGGTGTTGAAGGCCCAATGTCAGAAGTCTTTAGTTCCTAAGCATTGGAAGTGCTTAACATTTACCTTTCCTTCCCAACCTGTTTTTTCATCTTCTGGATGAATAATCTCTTACCTCAACCATTCAATGGTTCCATTTAATATCAGAAAATGTATACAGTATACAACCTGAAATTATTTCTCTTCGCAAGCATCCACAAAAATAGAAGAGAGCCCCAAAGAATGAATGACAGAAAAACCTTAGAGCCCCAAAGCCCCTTCTCCACACAAGCAGCAGCAAAGCATCAACCCTCACCCCTCCCACTCCCCCATTTATCTCAGCAGGAAGCATCAGTGCCCATCACCCGACAAGCAAACCATTGCAAAGCCCCCAAACAGAGACCATGATCTGCAATCCAACAAAACCTATTGTTCACCTGACAGTGCAATATGCCACAGCTCTCTCTCTCTCTCTCTCTCTCACTAACATGGGGCAGAGAGGTGCCACCACAGCGAAAGGAGAGACTACCAAGACAGTCGCTGTTACAATGTTACAGTCTGCTGCACAGCTTTTATTCTGAGCTTTTCCTGAAATATGTTTAAAGATCTTTAGTTCAATAATTCTAACACGTTCCTCCAACCCCTCAATACCCCACAGACATCCACCTGCCCACCCCTCACCATCTGTCAGAGCAATGTTCTGCTGCTTTTAGGGCTGTGGAGAGCTAGGGTAATGGGTCATCTGGAACACTGAAGAGTTGAGGTGGATCTTTCTTGCTAGACGTGCATAGTTCAGAGAAATTGCGGGGGCCCTGGCAGAAATATTTAAAATGTCGCTGTCTACGGGTGAAGTGCCGGAGGATCGGAGAGTGGCTCATTTTGTTCCGTTGTTTAAAAAAGGATCGAAAAGTAATCCGGGAAATTATAGGCCGGTGAGTTTAACGTCAGTAGTAGGTAAGTTATTGGAGGGAGTACTAAGAGACAGAATCTACAAGCATTTGGATAGACAGGGGCTTATTAGGGAGAGTCAACATGGCTTTATGCGTGGTAGGTCATGTTTGACCAATCTGTTGGAGTTTTTTGAGGAGGTTACCAGGAAAGTGGATGAAGGGAAGGCAGTGGATATTGTCTACATGGACTTCAGTAAGGCCCTTGACAATGTCCCACATGAGAGGTTAGTTAGGAAAATTCAGTCGCTAGGTATACATAGAGAGGTGGTAAATTGGATTAGACATTGGCTCGATGGAAGAAGCCAGAGAGAGGTGGTAGAGAATTGCTTCTCTGAGTGGAGGCCTGTGACTAGTGGTGTGCTACAGGGATCAGTGCTGGGTCCATTGTTATTTGTCATCTATATCAATGATCTAGACGATAATGTGGTAAATTGGATCAGCAAGTTTGCTGATGATACAAAGATTTGAGGTGTAGTAGACAGTGAGGAAGGTTTTCAGAGCCTGCAGAGGAACTTGGACCAGCTGGAAAAATGGGCTGAAAAATGGCAGATGGAGTTTAATACTAACAAGTGTGAGGTATCGCACGTTGGAAGGACAAACCAACGTAGAACATACAGGGTTAATGGTAAGGCACTGAGGAGTGCAGTGGAACAGAGGGATCTGGGAATACAGATACAAAATTCCCTAAAAGTGTCGTCACAGGTAGATAGGGTCGTAAAGAGAGCTTTTGGTACATTGGCCTTTATTAATCGAAGTATTGAGTATAAGAGCTGGAATGTTATGATGAGGTTGTATAAGGCATTGGTGAGGCCGAATCTGGAGTATTGTGTTCAGTTTTGGTCACCAAATTACAGGAAGGATATAAATAAGGTTGAAAGAGTGCAGAGAAGGTTTACAAGGATGATGCCGGGACTTGAGAAACTCAGTTACAGAGAAAGGTTGAATAGGTTAGGACTTTATTCCCTGGAACGTAGAAGAATGAGGGGAGATTTGATAGAGGTATATAAAATTATGATGGGTATAGATAGAGTGAATGCAAGCAGGCTTTTTCCACTGAGGCAAGGGGAGAAAAAAAAGAGGACATGGGTTAAGGGTGAGGGGGGAAAAGTTTAAAGGGAACATTAGAGGGGGCTTCCTCACACAGAGAATGGTGGGAGTATGGAATGAGCTGCCAGACGAGGTGGTAAATGCTGGTTCTTTTTTAACATTTAAGAATAAATTGGACAGATACATGGATGGGAGGTGTATGGAGGGATATGGGCCGTGTGCAGGTCAGTGGGACTAGGCAGAAAATGGTTCGGCACAGCCAAGAAGGGCCAAAGGGCCTGTTTCTGTGCTGTAGTTTCTATGGTTTCTATGGTAAGAACTCACTCATTTGACAACAAGGATACAGGACCTCAACAGACATCATCATGGAGACACAGAACTCAGCCTTTCTGTTTCCAGAACTCTTTTACAAGGGGATTATTTGTTTAGTCTACCAGGCCATGCCTGTCCTTGCCGCTGTCAGTGCATCCCAGCAAAAATATACATGTGTTGCGTTTCTGTTGAAGCAATCTTAAACTACCACCAACAATTTAAAAGTGACTAAAAACTACCAACAACAACTTAAAATGCGAAGGAATAGGAAGCCAATTATTAATTATTAGATCTCAGTTGATCTGATTCGCATTTGCCATGTTTGATTCTGCAGTCATTAATTCTCTTATGTAATGTAATGTATCAAGCTCAGTTCTGAACTTTTCAGTTCAACTCTAGATTCAGTAAGCTATTTTGGAAGAAGATGCCAGGGTTGCATTGTTCAAAGATCTGTTGCCTGGTATCACCTCTGAATGGATAGATTCACATTTTACAGTTATGGCACTTGTTCTAAACCCCACACACCAGAGGAAATAACTTCCCTCTATCCAGCCTTCCAAATACTATAAAAACTCCTGCCTTGACTCAGTCAAAATCACATATATTCTCATTGTCTTATTATGTGAAATTGTTGTTTTGTTTGTTTTGTTGTAGCAGTACCGTGCAAAGACAAAACATTATTATAAATTACAAAATAAATCACTAGTACAGAAAAAGCTGAAAATGAGGTAGAATTCATGGGTTTTACTGTTCAGAAATCTGATGGTGGGAGAGAAGAAGCTGTTTCTGAATCATTGAGTATTGGTCTTCAGGCCCCTGTACCTCCTTCCTGATGGTGGCAATGAGAAGAGGGCCTTGTTACAAAGATCTCCCCCTTAGTAATTAACAACAACAGAAGAACACGTGAATTTACACAACCAAGTACCTGTGTGCTCACCTACCAAGTTTTCCTGACCCTCCATGAACAGTCAAAGAATAAAAAAGGTATTACCAATAAAAGTCTATGCTGGCCATCTATTCCTCTGATCTCCATATGTCCATGGGTCCTCCAGATCTGTGATGGTTGGTCTCTGGAGAGTTATTGCTATTAGATCACTTGGAGTGTCTGCTTTTATATTCATTCCTTATCAGTTCAAATGTTGGATATCATGTTATTGGCTATGGGTTATTTGTCTAATCTTTAACATTTCTTATTGGATCTGGTCCAAACTAACATCCATTTATTGCCCTTCTTTAAGTGACAACTGAGAACTGGTAATTTATGTCTCTTTGTTCTCTTTGATCCTGGCTCAAACCAATAACCAGCTTGAATCACTCAGGGCAGATATAGACCCCATGATTCGCAAACCTGCAAATTATATTATATCAAAGAACACCTCACAAATAACTTCTTATTTGGAAATTATCTCTAGTCCAATAAGTTACCTGAAGCATCATTGTGTCTACATTAAAACACTGATCAAGCAACTTCAGTCCACAAAATGGTGGATGCAGAGCAGCTTCACAAAATGACAGCCTCCATCTCCTTCGAACCTGATTGAATTTTTTGAGGATGTGACTAAACACTTTGATGAAGGTAGAGCAGTAGATGTAGTGTATATGGATTTCAGCAAGGCAGTTGATACGGCACCCCATGCAAGTCTTATTGAGAGAGTAAGGGGGCATGTGATCCAAAGGGACATTGCTTTGTGGATTCAGAACTGGCTTGCCCACAGAAGGCAAAGAATGGTTGTAGATGGGTCATATTCTGCAAGGAGGCTGGTGACCAGTGGTGTGCCTCAGGGATCTGTTCTGGGACCCCTACTCTTCGTGATTTTTATAAATGACCTGGATGAGGAAGTGAAGGGATGGGTTAATAAATTTGCTGATGACACAAAGGTTGGGGGTGTTGTGGATAGTGTGGAGGGCTGTCAGAGGTTACAGTGGGACATTGATAGGATGCAGAAGTAAGCTGAGAGGTGGCAGGTGAAGTTCAACCCAGATCAGAGTGAGGTGGTTCATTTTGGTAGGTCAAATATGATGGCAGAATATATATTAATGGTAAGACTCTTGGCAGTGTGGAGGATCAGAGGGATCTTGGGGTTCGAGTCCATAGGACACTCAAAGCTGCTGCGCAGGTTGACTCTATGGTTAAGAAGGCATACAGTGCATTGGCCTTCATCAATCGTGGGATTGAGTTTAAGAGCCGAGAGGTAATGTTGCAGCTACATAGGACCCTGATCAGACCCCACTTGGAGTACTGTGCTCAGTTCTGGTCACCTCACTACAAGAAGAATGTGGAAACCATAGAAAGGGTGCAGAGGAGATTTACAAGGATGTTGCCTGGATTGGGGAGCATGCCTTATGAGAATAGGTTGAGTGAACTTGGCCTTTTCTCCTTGGAGCGACAGAGGATGAGAGGTGACTTGATAGAGGTGTATAACATGATGAGAGGCATTGATCATGTGGATAGTCAGAGGCTTTTTCCCAAGGCTGAAATGGCTAGCATGAGAGGGCACGGTTTTAAGGTGCTTGGAAGTAGGTACAGAGGAGATGTCAGGAATAAGTTTTTTACAGAGAGTGGTGAGTGTGTGGAATGGGCTGCTGGCAACGGTGGTGGAGGCAGTTATGATAGGGTCTTTAAAGAGACTCCTGGATAGGTACATGGAGCTTTGAAAAATAGAGGGCTATGGGTAACCCTAAGTAATTTCTAAGGTGAGGACATGTTCAGCACAGATTTATGGGCCGAAGGGCCTGTATTGTGCATAGGTTTTCTACGTTTCACATGGCAAGAAATAAGACAATTGGTTTGTCTACTTCTGCTGTCCTTGATTCATTCAAATTCACTAATTTGTGGACTGTAGCTCTTTCTGCCTAACAACCTTCTCAAGGTCATATATGCATAGCCTATCCAGCCTATTGATCCTGGATCCCACCTGATCTCATCTTGAGGTCACTTCCTGTAAAAAGAGCCCTGGACTCTTAAATATTACCTGATGTACTTAATATCATTGCAGCAACTTTCCCCCTCTTGTGTCTCCATATCTGCTTTTCACAGTATAGCACTGATTCTCTTAAAGTCCATCTAGAATGAAAAAGAGATAGTATTGTTAATAATGGCAATTCATGAATCCCTAAAACTAACACTTAAACTCGTGCTAATTTCTTTCAACTCTTCTTTCATCCTGGTTCTCTTGTTTGAGCACCTACTTCTGGGAATTGTTTAATGTCTTTTCATTAATGTCTTTTAATGGGAGGACATAAAACATTTCTCAGCAGGACCTATAATCTATTTTTGTGTCTTGTACTGGATTACTCTTGTATTCTATTTCGCCTTTCCCTGCCTCTTCCTTTATGCTCCTTTCCTGAATTCTGATTTTTTTTTCAGTATTTAGGTTTTCTACTTGTGTGACTTTCAAGATTTATTGCCAGCCACTGTTTTATGAGTCAAATTTTAAACATTAGTTATGACTTTTTTATTATCACACCACTTTTCAATGTAATTTGAAAATTGCATATCTTCTTGCCTACTCTGTTAGAGCTGTTAGCTCTGAAAAGTTAAAGTCTGTCCCAAGCCTTATAGGCTGCTCATCAGGTTTCCATGGCGTGAAGCGACTGAGAGTACGAGACTCCCACGATAGGACGCCAGTCTCTCGTGAGGTTAACGCCCAGCATTTTGTCAGTACCCATTTTCAGCTGGCTGGACTGGAGTAGTGTGTGGTTAAGTGCCTTGCTCAAGGACACAACATGCTGCCTCGGCTGGGGCTTGAACTCACGACCTTCAGATCGCTAGTCCAACGCCTTAACCACTTGGCCACGCACCACACCCACCTTGAACTAAATCACTTTCAACACTGATATAGAATTCAGTGATGATGTGATCTCCACTGAAGTTCCTTTAGGTACCTGATTGTTATCATTGCACAATACCTGATCTAATAGAGATCATTATCTGATTGCTTCTCTTATGAACATCTCTTATGTACTCCATGAATTCATTTTCCACAATACTGCTGTAAATTTGATTTGCATCATCTTTACAAGGCTTGATGTCCCTCTAATGTTTCTTAGCTGTTCACAAACAGATCCTGTTTCTTGAATTCCAAATATGATGTGCATTGAGATTAATTTTTTTTTCTTTTTACCATATTTTTCTTGCTCCGATTCTAGGGTGGCATAGTAGCACAGTGGTTCTCACAAAGCTTTATAGTACAGGTGACCTGGGTTCAATTCCCGCTGCTGCCCGTGAAGAGTTTGTATGTTCTCCCTGTGACCACGTTGGTTTCCTTCCACAGTCCTATCAGTTGCTAGGTTAATTGGGCATTGAAAATTGTCCATGCCAAGTCTGTCACCCAGTGCAGATATGGCCCAAGTGCGGAGTGAGAGACAATGACGCGGTAAGAGACTCAGCAGACTGAGAGACTGGGGAATCATGAGAGACCTGGGAGCCCCAACAGACTGAGATTAAGAAACCTTGGGCAGGGCCAAGGGAGGCTTGGGAGTCCACGAGATGGGAGGACATTGTAAAACTCTAAACACTTTGAATAAGCCTTGGAAACAATCGGAAAAATAAAAACCTTGGGGCATAGAGAGAAGTCCTTGGGAAACCTTGACAACTTGAAATCTGAAACCTAGAGAAGGAACCTTTTTCAAATCTTGCTCCCGGGGTTTTATCTTTCACAGTTTTTTCCAGAGGCAATTAGGATATACTCTCAATTTCACAGATCAAGACAGCATAAACAGGTTTCTTTCATCGCTAAGCTAGCTGGTTCTCTGTAGATCTGTTTAATATGCTACATGAAAGTTCAGTTTTCCCAGTCTGTACCATGACTTCCATGAAGAGGTTAAAAATAATCTTGATAAGGTTACTTTACTTGTATATTCGCACATTCCAGCCAGGGATCAGCTTTTGGATCAGGGCTCTCCCAGTATTTACACTATTGACTCGAATGATGATTTATCAAATGATAAGCTTGCTTGAAGCGCTCATTTGTTATGCAGACCTAAGTCACTGGACCACAAAGCTGGGAACCTGGGTACTTGTGACTTGAAAAGTTTGGAATGGACATCAGAGAAACACAATCTAGATTAGAGAAGCTCGGAATGTAGACTCAGGACTCTCAGAATGTAGAGTCAGGACATGCACTCAGAATAAAGGCTCCCTCTCCTCAGGCCACCAATGTCAAAAAGTCACTGTTCAAATGTTGCAGGGTCCATTACTTGGCAAGATCCTCTGTCATGATGGAGACAGAAACAACAGTTTATACATAGGAATTCCAACGGAACATCATTGCCTCGATGAATCACTCTGACCAATGAACCTCATGGCCAAGGTCAGCTAGCCACTCTCTGCTGGGTCCATCTTTGTGTGATCGAGACTTGCTGTCACACAGTGCGTATATGGCCCAAGTGCGGAGTGAGAGTCACTGACGCGGTTCGATAGTTCACAGACTTTAATGCGAACAGTGTTAAAGGGGAAAGAAAACAATAAATGCTAGGCAAAACAGGGCTGTTAACTAAAACTTTCAAATGGAAAATGAAGCCCACACTGCAGATGAAAAGGAGATCTCAGAATAAAATGAATACCGCTAGTCTTCAGAGACAGTTGGCTCGACAGTCCAATTTCCCAGGCAAAGCCAAATGCAAACAGGCAGCGGAACGTTGCTGTGTTTCGTCCAAGTCTCGACAAGCACTAAGATGACAAGTATGGAGTTAAATACTATCACAACTAAATAATAATTAGCTGACGTGTGCAGAGTCACAAGCGCAATTGCTGTATCTACGGCGCTGCCGAATCTGCGGTTGTGACAAAGGCAACTTCAACAGCACCTTCCAAAGCCCCAATCTCTACCACAAAGAAAGGTAAAGGCAACTGTTATATGGAAATACTAATCAACACACACAAAATGCTGGAGAAACTCAGCAGGCCAGGCAGCATCTATGGAAAAGAGTAAACAGTTGACATTTCGAGCCGAGACCCTTCATCAGGACTGGAAAGTAAGGGTCTTGACTTGAAACATCAACTGAGTTCCTACAGCATTTTGTGTATATTCCTTTGGATTTCCAGCATCTGCAGATTTTCTCATGTACATGTTCTGAAAGGGCGCCCCTCTATCTTGAGGCTGTGCCCTCTTGTCCTAGACTCTCCCACTATGGGAAACATCCTTTCCACATCTACTCTGTCTTGGCCTTTCAACATTCAAGAGGTTTCAATGAGATCCCCCCTCATTCCTCTGAATTCCAGTGAGTACAGACCCAGAGCCATCAACATTCCTCGTATGATAATCCTTTCATTCCTGGAATCATCCTTGTGAACCTCCGCTGGACCCTCTCCAATGCCAGCATGTCCTTTCTAAGGTGAGGGGCCCAAAACTGTTCACAATACTCAAGGTGAGGCCTCACCAGTGCCTTATAAAGCCTCAGCATCACATCCTTGCTCTTGTATTCTAGACCTCTTGAAATGAATGCTAACATAGCATTTATCTTCCTCACCACTGATTCAACCTGTAAGTTACCCTTCATGGTGTTCTGCACAAGGACTCCCAAGTTCCTCTGTATCTCAGATTCCTGGATTTTCTCCCCATTTAGAAAATAGTCGACACATTTATTTCTACTACCAAAGTGCATGACCATGCATTTTCTAACATTGTATTTCATTTGCCACTTTCTTGCCCATTCTCCTAATCTGTCTAAGTCCTTCTGCATCTTACCTGTTTCCTCAACACTACCTGCGCCTCCACCAATCTTAGTATCATCTGCTCCACTTCGTATTAACTTGTCCCACTTTCTTTAGTAATTTGTGCATCTGTACTTGGAAATCCATTGGCTCATCTCGTCCATATTTTCCTGGTACTTGCAACCTTCTTATTCTTCCTTTCAAAGCCAACCATTTATTGACACACATTTATCCAAATTGAAACTCATTTGCTAACCTTCAAACAGCTGATCCACAAATAGATTGTGCAGAAATGGGCCCTTTAGCCCCTCAGGTCTGTGCTTACTGCCAATACCCATGTCCATTATCT
The DNA here is from genome assembly GCF_963921235.1 of Mobula hypostoma. Taxonomy (NCBI): domain Eukaryota; kingdom Metazoa; phylum Chordata; class Chondrichthyes; order Myliobatiformes; family Myliobatidae; genus Mobula; species Mobula hypostoma. Next base: position 137,029,753 of record NC_086101.1, on the reverse strand, counting down.
TATGTAATTCCCATTTTGTGCTCTGCCCAATCCCAATAACTGATGCCATGTTCTACCACTCACCTACAAGTTGCAGGCAATTTACAATGGCGAATTGCCATACCAACCTGCACATCGTCTGAACGTGGAAGGAAAGTGGAGCATGTGAAGGAAACCCATGCAGCCACAGAGAGAACCAACAAGCTCTGTGCAGACAACGTTAGAAGTCAGAACTGCACTGAGTTTGCTACAGCTGTGAGACAGTAGCTATACTAGCTATGCCACTATGACACACACTTTTCTTATTTATTGTACCAGGAATGTTGTTTTAATTCCTTTTGATGCACTGTATATCATTCAGCTCGTACGCTCTCATTTATAATACCATTTTCATTTTTAACATAGGCCTGGTGATGCATGACTAATATATGCACACCACTCCATCACAAGCAAATATATATTTTATTTAATTGGAAACATGTGCAAAATAAACATGTGTAGTAAATATGTTTTGATCAAAGATTTTAAAACAGCTTAAAATTATTATTATTGCATGCAAACGGCCAATTATTGAAAATTCTCAAAACAAGTCCTGCCCCAAAATGTCTCCCTGATTGTTTTGCCCATAGCAACTGTGAACACCATTATCTTAAATAGCATTGTTACATCAATGCAGTGAGGAGGTGAAATTGGCTGAATTTTCCAGAACTTGATGTGACAAAGTGCATTTTTACAAAAGGTTTTATTCATCTGCATGAATTATAACTAAAGCTGGTGAGGCTAGCATTCTAAATTGGTTCTTTGAATTGTGCCTGCCCAACCCATCCTTTGCAGTGAAGTTGCAGACATATTGCTATTGATTCTGAGTTCTAGGATTTAGATCTGGCCATAATAAAAGAGCAGTAACATAATTCTTTCAGGGTGGTATGTAACACAGATCAGAGCTTGAGAGTGATAATTTTCCAATGAGCCAACTAGCTTGTTCTGCTCGAGGTCAGAAAATTTGAAGGAGGTATTGTTGAAGGAGCCTTGGTATGTCTGAACCTTGTAGATGTTCAAACCTTGTAGTTTCCTCCCATGTCCTTGAAGACCACAATCTGTGCAGTTTGGAAATAACATCTCCACCTTGCTGACAATCAATGATGGCGCACCTCAGAGATGTGTGCTTAGCCCACTGCTCTACTCTCTCATCACTCATGACTGTGTGGCTAGGTACAGATTAAATGCCATCTATAAATTTGCTGTCGATACAACCATTGTTGGCATAAGTTCAGATGGTGACGGAAGTGTGTAGAGGAGTGAGATATAACAGGCAGTTGAGTGGTGTCGCAGCAACAACCTTGAACTCAACATCAGCGAGACCAAAGAGCGGATTGTGGACTTCAGAAAGGGTAAGGCGACGGAACACAAGCCAATCCTGAAGATCCTGGGTGTCAATATCTCAGAGAACCTAACCTGGATGCAACATATTGACCCAGCTATAAAGAAGGCAAGACAGCGGCTATATTTCATTAGGAATTTGAGATTTGGTTGGTCAACTAAAACACTTGAAAACGTCTACTATACTTCTACCATGGAGAGCATTCTGACTTGTTGCGTCATCATCATCTGGTATGGGGAGGCTACTGCACAAGATCAAAGTAAGCCGCAGAATCTTATAAAATTAGTCAGCTCCATCATGGGTACCAGCCTCCGTAGTATCCAAGACATCTTCAAGGAGCAGTGCCTTAGGAAGACAGTTTCCATCATTAAGGACTCCCACCACCCAGGACATGTCTTCTTCTCATTGTTATCATTGGGAAAGAGGTACAGAAGCCTGAAGAGACACACTCAGTGATTCAGAAATAGCTTCTTCCCCTCTGCCATAGGATTTCTAAATGGACATTCAACCTGTGAACACTACCTCACTGCTTCTTTATTTCAGTTTTATTTTGCACTGCTTATTTTAACTTCACTCTCTCTGGCTCTCCATCCCATTGGATGATGGTGGTTCCTTTCAGTCAGTTACTGGGGTTCACCCCACTCCTCAGGAAGGAACAGCGTGTGCATGAATGGATTTTAGGTGAGTAGGGGGTTGCACAGGTCCAGACCCACCCTCTCGACATCCCCTCCCAGATCCAGCAGCATGGTGGGGTCCAAGACGGCTGGGGGAAGTTCTATTGCAGTGAATGGCCAGACCAAGCTTCGATGCAAGGGATGCCCTTTCCGCACTTCACGGCATGTGTTTGCTAGGTGGCCGTTGACCCTACGAGAGGGTTCATCCCCCCTTTGACAGGTCTTGTTTTTCATCCTGCAGGGTGTCTAGCCACCCTCCTCACCAGGCAAGCCTGCTGGGGGAGCCAGTTTAGTCGCCGACCACCCGACCATGCGACAGGTAGTACTGGGTTACATGGTACCAGTAGCACTCAGACCAGTGACCTGACCAGAACTTAACTATTTAATGAGTGTATATATACTTACAGTAATTCAGTTTTTATCTTTATATTTATTTATCATGTATTGCATCGTATTGCTGCCATAAACTTAACAAATTCATGACATATGCTGCTGATCCTGTTAAGCATGCAGTAAGTGGTGGTAGGAACAAAGGATTCATGTGCAGTATTCATAACGAAAAGTAAAATTTGCTCTTTCAGATTCCTTTATCCAATACTTATATTTAGGTATTAGTGTGCGATACTGTATGATAAAAGATTAGGCAATACTGTACCATTACAAACCTGAAAGCTGGATTTAGGTGGTAAGCCATTTGGTTCAGGCCACCAGTTAAAAAGGACTCACTCCGAGTTCACTTTAACCTTCTTTGCAAAAGTTCTCATGAATGTGCAACATCCAGTGTATTAAAATCACAGGAACAGAATTAAACCATTCGGCCCATTGAGTCTGCTCCACCATTCCATCATGGCTGATTTATTATCCCTCTCAATCCCATTCTCCTGCTTGCCACCCATAACATTTAATACCTTTACTAATCAAGGACCTATCAACCTCCATTTTAAGTATACCCAATGAGTTGGCCTCCACAACCAACTGTGGCAATGAATTCTGCTGATTCACCATCCTCTGGCTAAGGAAATTCCTTCTAATCTATGTTGTAAATGGGAGAGAGGCCCTCCACTGGTTGGGGTCAACCATGTAAGTTGTGTCCTACCCGTCTGCGTTGTTGGTGCAGCACCGTTAATCGAAACCCAAGCGAGTATGCAAGCCAGGACAGTACGATATGGAGAGTAAGCTGTTGCCCATTCAGCAGGCACTCCCTCTCCACCCAGCTGATCAATCCAAGAGACAAGCAAAGACTGATACCGTTTGACACCAGCAGTGTTGCAGGAATTGCCAGACAATGTTGAACTCAGTATAGGTCTGCCTTAGGGAATGCTAATCTGGATTGTTCCTTGGGGTTCATTCCCGAAACCTACCCCATAAATGGGTACAGCCACAAGACAACGGAAGTTTGAGGTCAGAGTTTTCCTTCTCCTAGATGAGCTACCAACCACAGCTGATGAGCCCCAAATGCATGGAGCGACTGATTTTAATACACCAATAACCTGCCTTTGTCCCTTTTCCTGCCAGTAGAAATGGTTCAGCTGGGCTTATTAGCTAAACTACATGCGAAGGCCAGTAGCTGGACTTGGTTGTCAGAGGCTATTTAAGATGCACACCATTGGGAGCATTTAACAGGTAGTGGGAGCTTATCTCCACTACCCCATCCAGCTATGACAAACTTCAGGACCCATCTAAAAGGTGTCGCTCTATTCTGAGGCTGTGCCCTCCTGTTCTAGACTCACCCATTATAGGAAACATCCTCTCCATATGCACTCTATCTAGGCCATTCAGTGTTCGATAGGTTTCAATGAGATCCCCCATCATTCTTCTAAACTCCAGCAAGAACAGGCCCAGAACCATCAAATGGTCTTCACATGGTAACCCTTTCAGTCTTGGAATCATTCTCATGAATAACCTCTGGACCCTATCCAATGAACCCAAACTGCTTATGATAGTCCAAGTGCTTCCTGAACAAAGTCTTAGCATTACATCCTTGCTCTTATATTCTAATCCTCTTGAAATGAATGATAACTTTGCCTTTGTCTTCCTCACAACTGACTCAACCTGCAAGTTAACCTTTTGGCAATCCTACACAAGGACTCCCAAGTCCCTTGGCATTTCTGATTTTTAAATGTACTCCACAGTTAGAAAGAAGTCTACATCTTTATTTCTTCTACCAAAGTGCATGAACAAACATTTCTGTACACTACATTCCATTTGCCACTTCTTTGCCCACCTTTTCAACCTGTCTAAGTCCTTCTGTAGACTCCCTGCTTCCTTAATACTGCCTGCTTGTTCACAAAACCAACAATTCCATCATCCAAACCATTGACATATAACATCATAAGAAGTGGTATCAACACCAGTCCCTGCAGAACACTACTAGTCACCAGCAGCCAACCAAAATGGGCTCCCTTTATTCCCACTCTTTCTCTCCTGCCAGTCGGCCAATCTTCTATCCATGCAGTCCTGACGAAGGGTCTCGGCCTGAAACGTCGACTGCACCTCTTCCTATAGATGCTGCTTGGCCTGCTGCGTTCACCAGCAACTTTGATGTATGTTGCTTGAATTTCCAGCATCTGCAGAATTCCTGTTGTTTGCGTTTAAATTCACTACTGCGAAGCCTCTTCCGGTGATGCCTACACCGAAGAAGTTTAGATCCTCTCTTCGACGGGAGTTCAGTGAAACCATCTCTCACTGCTCCCCATCTGTAATTTCTTCAGCTCTTCAACTTTTCGACCACACTAACCCCCTCCAGCTTTCAAATTCCTTACTCACTCTTCCTTCAGTTAGTCCTGACGAAGGGTCTCGGCCTGAAACGTCGACTGCGCCTCTTCCTATAGATGCTGCTTGGCCTGCTGCATTCACCAGCAACTTTGATGTATGTTGCTTGAATTTCCAGCATCTGCAGAATTCCTGTTGTTTTTCTATCCATGCTGGTGTCTTTCCTGTAAGTCCATGGGCTCTTATCTTGCTTAACAGTCTTATGCGTGGCACCTTGTCAAATGCATTCTGAAAATCCAAGTAACCAGCATCCACTTACTCCCCTTTGTATCCTGTCTGTTATTTCCTGAAAGTATTCCAACAGATTTGTCAGGCAAGATTTCCCCTTAAGGAAACTGTTGTGTATGTGGCCAGGTTACACAGCAAAACTATAAATAAAAACGCTAAAAGACCGGAGCTAAGTTAACAGGGCTTTTTACTTACGGAACCCAAAATGAACACATATATACAGATCAATACGCGCCTAATATTGCATGCTCAATAACATGTTACTACGACATAAAATAGTCCCATATTATACAGTAGGCTATATGGTACAATCCTCCCCTTTTATTTTAAAAGTGTATCAACTATTATTTTTTTTAGGGGCACTATGCTAAACAAATATTTTATGTGTACCCTTAATATACAAACACTCACCAACTGTTTAATTGGTAACTTAATAATATGAAATTATAACAAAGTAACATAATAATAATAATTATAATAATTATAACTCAAGTCTCTGCAGGGGGTGGGGAATCTTCTCTGCCCCTCTGGGTAACATCTGTCAATAAACTTGTTTGTTTTAATACAGATTTCTATATAAAAGTCATGACAGGTGGCCCTCTGAGCATAGGGCGTTTTCGTGGTCTGCTTCAAAGATGACTTGCCACCAACAAAAGAAGTGGTTGGTTATCTGCTGCCTTTGCTAGTTATTCAAAAGTCGGGGCAATCCAAGGACTCACAGAAAGATCAGTACTTTACCATTTCTTTCACCATTTGATTTCACAGTTGTTCGAAATCCTGTTGTTCGTTCCATTGTTCTTAAGCTGCTGTTAAAGTACAGTTTTGCTGATATTAAGGATTACCTGCAGTGCTATCTGTCTGGCTCGAGAGGGAGAATTCCATCAGATGCACATTCAGCACAAGTGTGAAAATACAACAATAGAAATCTTACAGTTTGTTGCCAGAATTCGCTTCTGTTTTGATGCTGTTTCCCAATTTCTTTGTGAAAAACAAGACACATTGGTTGAGGATTCAAAATATGTATGTGCAAAAGAAACTTTCCTGCAAAGAGTTAAGTGTATGATTCTCAATGGAGGAAATGATTGGTTCAAGATTTACCTTGTGTGAAAGCTATTCTGTTTGAATGGAATTGATTTTGTCCTCTGTCAGGTTTACCTTCTTCCCCAGCACCCTGGATTTCATTTATTTCACCACCCTCAGTAATTTCTCCCTGAGGCTGGTCGCTATATTGTGGGCAGCGACCATAAGGATGACAAATAAAGTAAGGTGGGTAACGCTGACTTCTGTAAGGAGGGCGATGTTGCTGATTTTGATAAGCTTGGTTTTCTCCATCTGTTGCTGTCTCTGCTCCATCTCCTTTCTCTCCACCTCCAATGTTCCGTTGGTAATTACATGGTTGACCAAGCCGGCGAGGGTTGTAGCGACAATAACGATTTCTGTCCGTGGCATATTGGCTTCCTTGGACTAGAAGTCCTCCAGGACCAGTTATGTTTGCTGCTTCTGCACCCTTTTCGCCTTCCACTACGTCGAACTCCACAGTTTCACCATCTCCCACACTGCAGAGGTATTTCCGTGGGTTATTCATTTTTACAGCAGTCTGATGTACAAACACATCTTCCTTTGTATCATTCTTGTTGATGAATCCATATCCATTTCGTACGTTGAACCACTTTACTCTTCCAAGAACCTTTGTTGCGATGACTTTCTTCTCCCCAGGGGATTTGGGTTTGTCTGGCTGTTGGTGCTGCTGCTGTTTGGGTTGCTGCTCCGTCTCGGCCTCGCTCCTGGTGTTGACAGGCTGCGTGAGGTGGTTGCGGCTCGGGCCGGTCTGAGGTGGGGACCCTGAGCTCTCTCCACTTCTTTCTTCTCTCTAATATAATTCTTTTCCACTTTTTCTATGACCCTTGCATCCTCTGTATCTTCCACGCTGTGAAGTTGCAGTCAAGATGAGTCACTTTTTTTTAAGGGTCTCGGCCCGAAACGTCGACTGTACCTCTTCCTAGAGATGCTGCCTGGCCTGCTGCGTTCACCAGCAACCTTGATGTGTGTTGCTTGAATTTTCAGCATCTGCAGAATTCCTTGTGTTCACTTTCATCTGAGTCGTTTTCATCAGAACTGCTTTCATCAGAAATGTCTTCTTTCATTTTCTGTACGTTGTTGTATTTTCCTTCCTGGGGTTTCTTGTTTCTCTGTATTTTGCCCTTTTTCTGCTGTTGACTAGCTTTGCATACTCTGCCGATGTGACCCTGTTTCCTGCATTCTTTGTCTTTAAACCAACAGTGTCATGTGACATGTTCCCACAACGGTAACATTTCTTTCCTTCATTTCTGCTCAGTGACATTTTATTTGTAGCATACTCCAGAGATTCTTGTTGTATCTCTGAAGCACCTCTTGCGGCTGTTTCTAATGATATTGAGAATGTTTAGCGCTTTCTCGAATGTAAGATCTTTTTCATACAGGAGCTCCTTCTGCGTGGTTTCACAGTACATGTCACACATTAACCTATCCCTCAATGTGTCTGATAGACCAGCTCCAAATTGACAATGTTCTGATAATTTGCGCAATTCAGCACAATATTCAGAAATGCTTTCATCTTTGCTCAGATTCAGTTTATGGAATTTAAATCTTTCAGCAATGACCAGTGGTTTGGGGTTTAAATGCCCGTTTCGCTGTCGCTGCTACTGTGTGGTAACCAGAATCTCCGGAGCAGGAGGCCCCGAATCCTCAGCTTTGCTTGTTTCAGCGGCCGGGGCTAGGTCGAAGGGGCTCGGGAGGGGCTGGTCAGAGGCTCGAAGTTTTGGACAGATGGACTCAGTGTCGGCTGTAGTCGGCTGCTTCCAAGGCATCGGCAAGTTGATGGTGCCTGGAGGTTTATGGCAGGGAGTTTCTCCTTTTATCGGGGACTCGGTAGTCAATCGACTCGGGGACTTTGAGACTTTTTTTACCGTGCCCATGGTTTGTTCTTCATCAAATTATGGTATTGCTTTGCACTACTGTAACTATTGGGTATATGGGGTGTCAGGGAGGGGTAGCACCTCTGGTGGGGGAACATGTTACGTCCTTTTCAGGGCGGTTAGTCCACCTTTGGTCCCCACCTGGCACTCAGCTCTCACCTGTGGCTCCCCGTAGCTGTTTGCATGCGACAGTGGCCACACTCCAGGCAACGGCTTCGACAAGCCGGCTAAACCAGGTGAGGGTAGCCGATGGGTCTCAAACCCTCGGTGAGATAGGGAGATGTCTATCCCAGCATGTGACAACAGACTCCGGCAGATTGAGCGGATGAGACCAATGGAAGGTCCAACGGTCAAGAAGGCGGTCTCTGCAAGCGTCGTGGAACGTGTAGAGCAGGACAAGACACAGAAGACGTCCTGATCATCCACTGCGCCTAGTCCCATCTCCAGCCGTCTCGACTCTGTCTTGCCACTGGATCCAGATGGGAATTGGGAAGAGAGAGTGAGGCTGACGCTGTGCAACTCTCCCTCACTTAAATCCAAATCACGCGCTAGTCTCGACACCATCATAATGGTGTCGAGGTCCTCATCGACGACGATGGACGAACAACAACTGTAACTATATGTTATAATTATGTGGTCCTGTCAGTGGTAGTCTTTGGTTTGCCCTGTTTTCTGTGATATCACTCTGGAGAAACATTGTATCATTTCTTAATGCATGTATGCATTTCGAAATGACAATAAAAGAGGACTGAGTGTTCTCATAATCTAAATGCTGTTGGAAAATGTCTACTATTTGCTTGAACGTTTTGTCAGCTGTCTTTTCAGGGGTTAACGAGCTCCGTAGCAGGCCGTATGTTTTCGCGCCTATTACACTAAGTAAGATGTTAGCTTTCTTTTCTTCATTAATATCGCTAGCATCACACTATAACTCTATTCTTTCAATATAAGTTGCCCAGTCTTCAACGCCACTATCAAATGCTGTAATGGTTCCAATTAACGCCATCCTTGTTGTGTTAATTTATCCTTGTTATGTTAATTTAGCCCCGTCCCTTGTTTTCTTTTTGACTCTCATGACCTTTTTTTTGCTAGCGTCGTGAGCGTACTCTAGCCAGATGCATGTGTCGCTCCTGTTTTTAATCTCCCTTCTGAGGCAGGCAGACCCTCAGCCCTGGGGTTCAGTGCCGGCTGTGGTCTCGCCTGGACGCGCCGCGGCTCCAACTGTGTCTCAGTCTCCCGACTTTCCCAACTCCAGCTGAACTCCCGCTTCTTTTCAGACTCGCGGCCTCACTCTGTCTCTTCTGAGTGCCGTTATCAATTAAAACACAGTGTTCCGATACGATGCAGGTTCATTAACCTCGTCGCCAATTTCTTGTGTATGTGGCCGGGTTACACAACAAAGCTATAATTAAAAACGCTAGAGACCGGAGCTAAGTTAACAGGGCTTTTAACTTACGGAACCCAAAATGAAAACATAGATACAGATCAATACATGCCTAATAGCGCATGCTCAATAACGTGCTACTACGACATAAAATAGTCCCATATTATACAGTAGGCTATATGGTACAGAAACCATGCTGACTTTGGCTTTTTTTATCACGTTCCTCTAAGTACCCCAAAACCTTATCCTTAATAATGGACTCCAACACCTTCCCAACCACTGAAGTCAGGCTAACTGACCTATAATTTCCATTCTTCTGCCTCACTCCCCTCTCGAAGATTGGAGTGACATTTGCAATTTCCTAGTCCTCTGGAACCATTCTCGAATCTATAATTCTTGAACGATCTTTACTATTGACTCCACAATCTCTTCAGCAACCTCTTTCAGAACCCTCAGGTATAGTTTATCTGGTCGTGGTGAATTATCTACAAATGTACCTTTGGAACTTTCAGCTTCCCAAGCAGCTTCTCCTTAGTAATAGCAACTACACTCACAAATTGACACTCTCAAATTTCTGGCATACTGCTAGTGTCTTCCACAGTGAAGAATGACACAAAATTGTCCTCCATTACTACCTCTCCAATATCACTTCCCTGTGGTCTGATATCCACTCTCACCACTCTGAAAAAACTTCTGGTATCCTCTTTTATATTATTGGATAGCTTACCTCCATACTTACATAAGAGATTCTGCAGATGCTGGAAATCCAGAGCAACACACACAAAATGCTAGAGGAACTCAACAGGTCAGTCAACGTCTATGGAATTGAATAAACAGTCGATGTTTCAGATTGAGATCCTTCATCAGGACTGGAAAAGGAGGGGGAAGCCTCCAGAGTAAGAATGTGAGGGGAGGGGAAGGAGGACAAGCTGGAAGGTGATAGTTGAGGCCAGGTGTGTGAGGGAGGGAGATTGAAATAAGAAGTGAAAAAGGCAGAGGGCTGGAGAAGAAGGGATCTGATAAGAAAGGAGAGTGGACCAAGGGAGAAAGGGAAAGAGAAGGGCCATCAGGGAAAGTGTAGGCAGGTGAGGAGCAGAGGTAAGTAGCCAGAGTGAAGAATAGAAGTGGAGGAAGGGGGAGGGAAAAATACTGGAAGGAGAAATCAATATTCACCCCTTCAGCTTGGGGGCTACCTAGACAGAATATGAGATGTTGCTCCTCCACCCTGAGAGTGGCCTCATTATGGCAGAAGACGAGACCATGTGCTGACCTGTTGGAACCACACTGGGGATAGGAATAAAATATGGTTGGCTGCAGGGAAACTTCACTTTTGTGAATGAAGTAGTCAGAAGTACACGACAAAGTGGCCCACCAATTTATGTCAGGTCTCACCAATGTAGAGGAGACTGTATTGGGAGCTGCGGATACAGTAGATGATCTCACCAGATTCACAGGTGAAGTGTTGTCTCACTTGGAAAGACTGCTTGGGGCCCTGAATAGAGGTGAGGGAGGTGGCGGATGGGCAGTTGTAACATTTCTGTTGCTTTCCTGGGATATGTGTCAGGAGAGAGATTTGTGGGGAAGGATGACTGGACAAAGGAACCATGGAGGGAGTGATCCCTATAGGAAGAGGAGAGTGTGGCTGAGGGAAAGGTGTGTTTGGTGGTAGGATCCCATTGAAGATGGAGTATGTTGCAGAGATTGATGTGATGGGAGTGGTAGATGAGGACGAGAAGGACTCTGTCCCTGTTTGGGCAGTGAGAAGAATGGGAATTCCTTTCCTCCGCCATTGATGCAGATCTCACCCACATCTCCTTCATTTCCCAGACATCTGTACTCACCCATCTTCCCACTGCCTTAACAGTGTCCCCACATACCTCACATACCACCCCATAAGCCTCCTCATCATTCTCCACAACATCTTCAGTGGGATCCTACCACCAAACGTATCTTTACCTCACTTCCACTTTCCACTTTCCGTGGTGATCACACTCTCCATGATTCACTTGTGCATTCGTCCCTCCCTGCTGATCTCCTTCTTGGCACGTATCTCAGTGAGCAGCAGAAGTGCAACACCTGCCCACTCACCTCCACTCAGGGCCTCAAACAGTCCTTTCAGGCGAGGCCACACTTCACCTGTGAATCTGTTGGGCTCATCTACTGTATCTGCTGCTCCTGATGTAGCCTTCCTTGCTTTGGTGAGACCCGACGTAAATTGGGGGACCACTTTGTTGAGCACCTCCATTTGCTCTATCCACAAAAAACATAATTTCCTGGTTGCCGATAATTTTAATTCCTATCCCCATTCTTATTCTGACATGCTGGTCCTTGGCCTCTGCCATGAAGGGGCCACCCTCAAGATGAAGGAACAACACAGTATATTCTGTATAGATAGCCTTCAAACTGATGGCATGAACATCGATTTCTCCTTCCAGTATTTTTTCCCCTTTCCCCTTCTCTTTTCCTCTATTCCCTACACCGACCTTACCTCTGCTCCTCAACTGCCTATCACCTTCCCCTGGTATCACTGGTGCCCCCTCTGCTTCCCTTTCTCCTCTGGTTCAATCTCCTCTCCATCAGATTCCCTCTTCTCCAGCCCTTTGCCTTTTCCACTTATCACCTCCCAGCTTCTTATTTCCTCCCCCTCCCCCACCCAACCAGCTTCACCTAGCACCTACTAGCTTATGCTCCTTCCTCTCTTCCAAAATTTTTATTCTGGCATCTTCCCCCTTCCTTTCCATTCCTGATGAAGGGTCTTGGCCTGAAATATTGACTGTTTATTCATTTCCATAGGTGCTGCCTGACCTGCTGTTCTTCCAGCATTTTGTGTGTGTTACCTTGAAATTTCATCTTTTCTCTCTTTATAGCCTTTTTAGTTGCCTTTTGCTGTTTTTAAAACCTTCTTAATCCTCTAACTTCCCACTAATTTTTGGCTATATTATATGCCATCACTTTTCCTTTCCTGGTGTCTTTGGCATCCCTTGTCAGCCACGGTTGTATCATCCTCCCTTTGGAATAATTCTTCATCTTTGGGATGTATCTATTCTGCACCTTCTGAATTGCTCCTAGAAAGTCCAGCCTCTGCTCTTCTGCCATTATCCCCAATAGAGTACCCTTCCAATCAACTTTGGCCAGCTCTTTTCTCATGTCTTTGTAATTCCCTTTACTCCACTGTAATATTGATACATCTGGCTTTATCTTCTCCCTCTCAAACTACAGGGTGAATTCTACCCTATTATGATCTCTGGCTCCTAAGGGTTCCTTTACCTTAGGCTCCCAAATCAAATATGGTTCATTACACAACACCCAATTGAGAATTGCCTTTGCCCTAGTAGGCTAAACCACAAACTGCCCTAAAAAGCCATCTCATAGGCATTCTGCAAATACCCTCTCTTGAGATCCAGCACCAACCTGTTTCTCCCAATCTACCTGCATATTGAAACCCTCCATGACTATCATAACATTGCCCTTTCTACATGCCTTTTCTATCTCCCATTGTAATTTGTATATCAAATCCTGACTACTTTTCGGAAGCCTTTATATAACTCCCATCAGGGGGTTTTCATCCATGCAGATTCTTAATTCCTCATACAAGGATTCGCAAGTTGACTGTTTACTCTTTTCCATAGATGCTGCCTGGTCTGCTGAGTTCCTGTAGTATTTTGTGTTTGTTACACTGTATCTACTTGTATGTCAATTGCCCAATCTTCAGCCCTATCACTCTGTTCCCATCACCCTGCCAAATTAGTTTAAACCCTCCGCAACAGCTCCAGTAAATCTACCCATGAGGATCTTGGTCCCACTTGGTTCAGGCGTAACCCATCCGCTTTGTACATGTCATACCTTCCCCAGAAGAGATCCCAATGATTCAGCAATCTGAAACCATTTCCTCAGCCATGCACTCACCTGCCAAATCATCCTATTCTTACCCTGATTGATGTGTGGCACAGGCAGCAATCCAGCGATTAATAATATACCATTACTGTGAAAGCAGATGACTGTGACCATCAGTGCGAAAGTAGACGACTATGATTGTTACTGTGAAAGTAGACGACTGTGATTGTAACTGTGAAAGTAGACGACTGTGACCATTACTGTGAAAGTAGACGGCTGTGATTATTACTGTGAAAATAGACGACTGTGACCGTTACTGTGAAAGTAGACGACTGTGACCATTACTGTGAAATTAGACGACTATGACCATTACTGTGAAAGTAGACGACTGTGATTATTACTGTGAAATTAGACGACTGTGACCATTACTGTGAAAGTACATGACTGTGACCATTACTGTGAAATTAGACGACTGTGACCATGAATGTGAAATTAGACGACTGTGATTGTTACTGTGAAAGTAGACGACTGCAATCATATTGTGACCCTTACTGTGAAATGAGACAACTGTTATCGTATTGTGACCATTACTGTGAAGGTAGACAAATGTAATCGTGAAAGTAGACGACCGAGACCATTACTGTGAAAGTAGATGACTGCTACCATTACTGTGAAAGCAGATGACCATGACTATTACTGTGAGAATTACTCTATAAGTTGATGATGAAATATGCTTCATGACCCTCGAAAAGATTTGCACCAGAATTCTGATTCATTAGAAATCTTGTCTTACTCAAACAGCATTCCTTCAGTAGTGATATTTGAGATTCAGCTCACTTTGCTTCTACAATTACCATTTTGGTTTCCTTTTCTTTTGAACAATAGGGTGATTGCAAACTATTTAATACTGTATAACATTGCAACTTGGTGTATAGGCAGAGAGGAGTAATGCTGGGTCATTGCAAAAAGACTATAAGTTCACAAATCAATGAAAGATACAGCACCTATCATGATTTTAAATTGTCCCAGGGCATTTGTCGTCAATGTAATATTTCAAATGTAATATTTATTGCACTATAGGAAGCACAAAATCAGATTTACCCCCAGTAAGCTCACTCAAAGGAAGGACATGATTGCAGGTATCTTTACTTTAATAAAGTCATCCTTATGTCATCTGAAAGATAGCACTGCATCAGTGTCTCCATTTGAGTGTCAATCAAGCTTTATGCACTCAGTTTTCCGGAATGGGACTCAAACCCACACCTTCAGACTCTAATGAACCAGAACCAAGTCTTCTCTTCTTTTAAACAACTGGGGAACATATCATGCATCTCTTTTAGTTATCTGGTGGTCCAGATTTGACCTTGGTCTTAAATTAGGGAGCATAGCCGGATATCAAAAGCAATATGTCAATTTAAAGGAACACATTTTATGCATCCTGGTACAGTGCAGCATCGACATGGATCCAAACAGGCTGCAGAGGCTCAATACGCTTTGACACCAGTAATGCAAAACCTTTAGTTCTATGGCAATATGTGGCTGCCATTATGTCAATTGTTTTAGGTCAAGGACATAGAGACGACAATCACTTTTAGCCACCTTTCAAGTTTGGAGGAAAAGTACACCTCAACCTGCTACTGATAGCTTTCCCATTTGTTTGTTATTGTCTATATTATTCTTTCGATACTAAGCCAAGGCATGTTGACATCGGGGTTTGGAATCTAACTTTTAACCACATTCTGGCTACTTAGCAGTTAGACGAGAAGCAGAACAAACCAGATGGGAATTGTTGTAGAAACAGACTGAACTTTCTAATTCATTCTGAGTAGATTTACGTGCTGTAATACATTGTGGAGACTTCATTGAGTGGGTCATCTGCCTCACTTCTTCCATCTTCATTAAATGAATTTTATTGCAACACGTTGCTTTGCATCCAATCCTGAAAACAAACGCAAAATGTTTGGCTGCAAATACGTCATTAGGAGACTTGTTTAGAGAATGACGTTGACACAACATAAATCATAATAATAAATTAGAATAAAAATATCACATCTGAGATTGTTAGATCATAAAAACAGTGGAAATAAGAGAAATTCACCACTGATTCCAGAATATGAGAATTAACATTTGCTTATTAGCTTATAGACTATCCTGCTTGTGGTGTTCATAAACCAAAAACTTTACATCTCTTGGACAAGTAAAGGGCATGAAAACATAATGATAGATGGAGATCTAGGCTATTTGGCCCTTCCACCCTGTTCCTTCATTCAATAAAATTATGGATGAACTTTTACCTCAGCACCACTTTTCACACTAACCCAACATCCCTTAAAATACAAAAGTATATCAATTTCTGTCTCAACTATACACAGTGACTGAATTCCAAATGTTCACTGAAGTCTGGGTGAAGGAGTTATTTCTCATCTCAAGTGTACACGGCCGACCCCTTACTTTGAGTCGGCGTCCTTCGATTTGGGATATTCCAACCAGGGGAACCGTTGGCTCTACTAATGCGCTCACTGTTCATGAACTGAAGAGAATTGGACTCAGTCTGCTGAATATCTTTCTATTTAGCTGATCTACTGCCCCAAAAATCATTCTGCATCATCTCTATCACATCTATATTCTTCCATTGGCAGGGAGACAGATCTCTTCTCAATATTTCATGTGCTGTCTCAATATTAGTGACCCTTTGCTTTTTCTTATCAAAACTAGCAGATGGATAAGCTATCCAGATAAAATTATTAAAGCCAGGAAAAGATTTTCCTTGTTGAAATGAAGGTTCTTGGCCTAAAGTCCATAAGATCATAAGATCATAAGGTATAGGAGCAGAGGTAGGCTATTTGGCCCATCGAGTCTGCTCCGCCATTCAATCATGGGCTGATCCAACTATTCTAGTCGTCCCCATTCCCCTGATTTCACCCCATACCCTTTGATGCCTTGGCTAGTCAAGAACCTATCTATCTCTGCCTTAAATACACCCAATGACTTGGCCTCCACAGCCGCTCGTGGCAACAATTTCCACAGAATTACCACCCTCTGACTAGAGTAATTTCTCCACATCTCTGTTCTAAATGGACCTCCTTCAATTCTGAAGTCGTGCCCTCTTGTCCTAGATGCCCCTACCAAGTCAATTTTTACTCTTCTCCATAGACACTGCCTGACCTGCTGAGTTCCTCCAGCTTTTTGTGTGCGTTGCTTTGGAGTTCCAGCATCTGCAGATTTTCTCATGTTTGTTCCCAGTTAAATTTGGGATTGATTGCAACCAATTACTGCACTTTGATGTGTCAGTGTTTCCCCTTACTAATACCGATATATACAGGAAGTTCAGCTGAAATCCTGCATAAGACCTTGCCTCCAGAAGGATAAAGCACCATACTCTTTTGCAGTGATCACTGAAACAAGTGTCTGTAGATTTATATCAGATAAACATTAGCTTTATCATTAACTTCCCAACTAGTACTGTATCCAGGAATGCTGTTACAGAAATATGAGTTTAGATCCCATTATGGCTGCTGGGGAATTTCAATTCAAGTAATTAAATGCATTTGGATTGTAAGGAAAGCCAGTAATAGTTGCTGGTTCACTGATGTCCCAGGGAGGTCACATGTTATCTTTTCTTGGTCTGGTCAGTAGATGACTCCAGAAATTGTAATTGATTCTTAACTCTTTTAGTCCAGGGTAACTGAAGATTGACAACAAATGCTGGAATTGCATCTTCTGAATCAATGATATAAAAAAAAGACACCGGGACCTTTATCTTTGCCCTCTTTGTGGGTGTCAGAATGCAGACAAGACCATGCTTCAGTCCAATGCTAATTAAGACATGGTTGTGTTGGTGAAGAAATCTCCCAATTGCTTCACGTGTATTTGTTAGACATGGAGAAAGTTTAATGCAGTTTGTATGCATATTCAAGAGAGCACAAGTCTTGTGTAATTGGACAGTAAGAGAACTTTACATGCAGGACATTTTAAACGAACATATAGTCATTGTAATGCCTTGTGATTTGGTAACATATCAAACTGCAATGCATGACACAATATATACAGAACAGAAAATAATCATTCGGCCCAAATGATCAATCCTCTTTAATTCATCTACTTTAATTACCATAAGCACTAGCTGCAGTAGTGAACTCTTCTTTCTTGGAACACATTGGTAATGAAGTTTCTTTGAGTGCTTAATTGATTGTATAGCTCCTGGTTGTAGTCTCTCCTACAACTGGAAATATCTTCTCATATCTACTATTTGGTCTCTTATTTTCTACTGAAAAGAGCACTGCTTGCTTAATGTTCCTTGATAATTGTACTCTCTGTTCTGTCGTCATTCTTGTAAACCCTTTATGCATTTTCGCTTCCACATCTTTTTTGCAATATGCATATCAGAGCTAAGGTACAATAAACGCATCCCATAGCTTATCTGCTTCTGAATTTCATCTCTGTAGAAATGAAATCCAAAGCTTTTTCTGCATTAATTAATGGTCTGTCTGCTTGAACTAACTTGCAACTGTAGCTTTTCCACCCAGACTCAACAAATGTTCTCCTAAGCAAGATGTGGACAACTACAGTATATATTCCTTTTTTACACTGTGACTGAAAGGGGAATTTCACAATAAAACTTATTAGTCATAACATATCTCAGAATCAGAGCTAGGTTTAATATCACAGGCATATGTCCTGAAATTTGTTATCTTTGGTAGCAATGAGAACAAGGCTTGATCTGGGTGATGAGGGTCCTTAATGATGGATGCCGTCTTTCTGAGGCATCGCTCCTTGAAGATATCCTGGATACTACGGAGGCTAGTGCCCATGGTGGAACTGATTTAAGTTCACAACTCTCTGCAGCTTATTTCCATCCTGTGCAGCAGCCACATCCCACCCCCCACCCCCCCCACCACCACCACCATACCAGGTGGTGATGCAGTCAGCTAAAATGCTTTCCACAGTACATCTGTAGAAATTTGCAAGTGTTTTCAGTGACATGCCAGATCTCCTCAAACTCCTAACGAAGTATAGCTGTTGTCATGCCTTCTTTGTAGCTGCATCAAAATGTTGGGTCCAGGTCAGATCCTCAGAGATATTGACACACAGGAGCTTGAAAATGCTCACTCTTTTCACTTTTGACCCTCTGTGAGGACTGGTGTGTGCTTCCTCACCTTCTCCTTTCTGAAGTCCACAATCAGTTATTTGGTCCTACTGACTTTGAGTGCAAGGTTGTTCATGCAACGCCACGCAACTAGCTGATATATCTTGTCCCTGTATGCCCCTTCTCACCATCTGAAATTCTGCTTACAATGGTCGTTATCGTCAGCTCCTGTTTTTTCCATCCCAGGTGAATGCTCAAAGCAGAAGTTCAAAATCCTCTTTTCAATATTTTAATGGTTTTAACATTAACCTGCCACCTCTTTAATTCACTTCTTTTTTTGCATAATTGTGTCCATTATTAGAATCAGACTACACAAAAGGCCATTTGGCCTACCCTGCCTGTGTTGGCTCTTTCAGAAAACATTACGATTGGTCTTAATCTCAGGGGTCAAGAAGAGGTCACTAGGATGTAGCCTGGATTAAAGAGGAATAGCTACAGGGAGATATTGGACAAAGTTGGATTGTTTTCTCTGGAATGTCAAAGGCTGAGGGGTGAAGTGATAGAACTCTCTAAAATTAACCTGCCACCTCTTTAATTCACTTCTTCTTTTGCATAATTGTGTCCATTATTAGAATCACACTACACAAAAGGCCAGGTGTGCAGTTTAAATTCATTCAGCTCTGCTGTCACAAGGATCGTTACAGAAAATCTTCACTTCCAAATGCAATAAGCACAGACAACAGTTCATCTCTGTGCGACAGGAGAACACACATCATAGTACAATAGTCTCTGCTTTATTATTTTGTGCATTATTATTGCACATTGGTAAATTATTATTGTGTATATTATTATTCTGTACTTTATTATTAGTTAAGTCTGCACTCTGCTAAATGAGTTTTTAAAAGTTGCTGCTGTAACAAAAGAATTTCCCACGAGATCAATAAAGTACTTATTATTATTATTGTTATTATTAAATTGGCATATTGCTTGGCACAACTATCATGGCCAAAGGGCAAGTTCCTGTGTTGTACTCTTTTATGTTCTGTGAAATTCCAGCCCTGCCCTGTATATCCTCACCTTCTCCTCTGGCAAAGAAGCTCAGTTTCAGATATAAATTGGCTAATTACACCAGATTTAAGCTGAAGTCTGTAAACTAATGAAACACAACAATTGGCGATGTCCAGTATTGGCAGACCCACTTTGAAACCAGTACAGACATGGACAGAGCACTCAGAGTTCAGGAGCCATGGAAATCTGTGGAAATGAATAAACAGTCGACATTTCAGAGACTCTCCTTCAGCACTGAGAAGTTAGGGGAAGACGTCAGAATAAAAAGGTGGGGAGAGGGGAAGGAGGCTAGCTGGAAGGTAATAGGTGAAGCCAGGTGGGTGGGAAAGGTCAAGGGTTAGAGAAGGAGGAATCTGACAGGAGAGGAGAGTGGACCATAGGAGAAAGTGAAGGAGGAGGGAACCCAGGGGCAGGTGATAGGCAGGTGAGAAGAAGTAAAGGTCAGAGTGTCCTGAAGAAGGGTCTCGGCCCGAAACATCGACTATTTATTCATTTCTATTGATGCCGCCTGACCTGCTGATTTCTTCCAGCATTTTGTTTCTGTTTTTCTGGATTTCCAGCATCTGCAGACTTACTCATGTTTATGCCATGGAAATCCTTTCTATCTTTTCCTTTTTTGGTATTGTTACATTTATAACAAAGGATCAAAGATCTTTTGTTCAACGTCATGTTCTATATAAAACTGTGTGCGCAAAAGGGTTGGCTGCTGAGTCAGACATAGAGACTGAATCCCCATAGTTCAAATAAGTTCAGAGCAAGAAGGCTGTGAGTGAATGGCTGATTTTAGGAGCCATTTATTCCATGGCATAAACATGAGTAAGTCTGCAGATGCTGGAAATCCAGAAAAACAGAAACAAAATGCTGGAAGAAATCAGCAGGTCAGGCGGCATCAATAGAAATGAATAAATAGTCGATGTTTCGGGCCGAGACCCTTCTTCAGGACACTCTGACCTTTACTTCTTCTCAAGGCAGTTTTTACCATTCGGAGGAAAAGAGAGGCAAGATTGCACAGGCGTGTGACGTCAGCCAGTAGAGCGCGAAAGGTTTGAAAAGAAGACTGCCATATCCAGCAGGCAGCGGAGTGAGAGGCAGCAGAGTGATAGGGCTTTGGCTCAACAGGCTTAGGCATTAATGGGACGAGGCGAGGTAGGTTTACTGGTGTTATTTGTGGAAAGGAGGAAGTATCAGAAGCACCAACAGAATCAACAAACTCATTTGTAAGGCCAGTGATGTTGTGGGGATGGAACTGGACTCTCTGGCGGTGGTGTCTGAAAAGAGGATGCTGTCCAAGTCGCATGCCGTCTTGGACAATATCTCCCATCCACTACATAATGTACTGGTTGGGCACAGGAGTACTTTCAGCCAGAGACTCATTCCACCGAGATGCAACACAGAGCGTCATAGGAAGTCACTCCTGCCTGTGGCCTTCAAACTTTACAACTCCTCCCTTGGAGGGTCAGACACCCTGAGCCAACAGGCTGGTCCTGGACTTATTTCCTGGCATAATTTACATATTACTATTTAATTATTTATGGTGTAACTGTAACGAAAACCAATTTCCCCCAGGATCAATAAAGTATGACTATGACTATGACTATGTGTGAGTGTGAGGCCGGTGTTCTGTGCTCGGTGTCAGATGTGGGAGGTCCTGGAGTCTCCCAGCCTCCCAGGTGACCATATCTGCAGCCGGTGTGTTGAGCTGCAGCTCCTAAGGGACCGAGTTAGGGAACTGGAGATGCAGCTCGATGACCTTCATCTGGTCAGGGAGAGCGAGGAGGTGATAGAAAGGAGCTATAGGCAGGTGGTCACACCGGGGCCATGGGAGACAGACAAGTGGGTCACAGTCAGGAGGGGGAAGGGGAAGAGTCAGGTACTAGAGAGTACCCCTGTGGCTGTACCCCTTGACAATAAGTACTCCTGTTTGAGTACTGTTGGGGCGGCGGGGGGGGGGACAATCTACCTGGGGGAAGCGACAGTGGCAGTGTCTCTGGCACAGAGTCTGGCCCTGTGGCTCAGAAGGGTAGGGAAAGGAAGAGGAAGGCAGTAGTGATAGGGGACTCTATAGTTAGGGGGTCAGATAGACGATTCTGTGGACACAGGAAAGAAACTCGGATGGTAGCTTGCCTCCCAGGTGCCAGGGTCCGGGATGTTTCAGATCGCGTCCAAGATATCCTGCAGTGGGAGGGAGAACAGCCAGAGGTCGTGGTACATATTGGTACCAATGACATAGGTAGGAAAAGGGAAGAGCTCCTGAAAAAAGAGTACAGGGAGTTAGGAAGGAAGCTGAGAAGCAGGACTGCAAAGGTAGTAATCTCGGGATTACTGCCTGTGCCACATGACAGTGAGAATAGGAATAGAATAAGGTGGAGGATAAATGTGTGGCTGAGGGACTGGAGCAGGGGGCAGGGATTCAGATTTCTGAATCATTGGGGCAGGTGTGTCTTGTACAAAAAGGACAGGTTGCACTTGAATCCCAGGGGGACCAATATCTTGGCAGAGAGGTTTGCTAAGGCTACTGGGGACAGTTTAAACTAGAATTGTTGGGGGTGGGGGGGGTGGGAACCGAACTGAAGAGACTGGAGAAGAGGCAGCTGGCTCACAAATAGAGAAAGCTTGTAGACAGTGTGAGAGGGAGGATAGGCAGGTGCTTGAGAAGGGACGCACTCAGATCGATGGTTTGAGATGTGTCTGTTTGATTGCAAGGAGTATTGTGAACAAAGCGGATGAGCTTAGAGCGTGGATTAGTACTTTGATGTGGTGGCCATTACAGAGACTTGGATGGCTCAGGGACAGGAATGGTTACTTCAGGTGCCGGGTTTTAGATGTTTCAGAAAGGACAGGGAGGGAGGCAAAAGAGGTGGGGGTGTGGCACTGTTGATCAGAGATAGTGTCACGGCTGCAGAAAAGGTGGATGCTATGGAGGGATTGTCTACAGAGTCCCTGTGGGTGGAGGTTAGGGACAGGAAGGGGTCAATAACTTTACTGGGTGTTTTTTATAGGCTGCCCAATAGTAACAGGGATATCAAGGAGCAGATAGGGAAACAGATCCTGGAAAGATGTAATAATAACAGAGTTTTCATGATGGGAGATTTTTAATTTCCCAAATATCGATTGGCATCTCCCAAGAGTAAGGGGTTTAGATGGGGTGGAGTTTGTTAGGTGTGTTCAGGAAGGTTTCTAGACACGATATGTAGATAAGCCTACAAGAGGAGAGACTTTACTTGATTTGGTATTGGGAAATGAACCTCGTCAGGTGTCAGATTTCTCAGAGGGAGACCATTTTGGTGATAATGATCAAAATTCTATCACCTTTACAATAGCATTGGAGAGAGATAGGAAAAGACAAGTTAGAAAAACGTTTAATTGGAGTAAGGGGAATTATGAGGCTATCAGGCAGGAAATTGGAAGCTTAAATTGGAACAGATGTTCTCAGGAAAAAATACGGAACGAATGTGGCAAATGTTCAGGGGATATTTGTGTGGAATTCTGCATAGGTACGTTCCAATGAGACAGGGAAGTTATGGTAGGGTACAGGAACCGTGGTGTACAAAGTCTGGAATAAATCTAGTCAAGAAGAAAAGAAAAGCTTACAAAAGGTTCAGAGATCTAGGTAATGTTAGAGATCTAGAAGATTATAAGGCTAACAGGAAGGAGCTGAAGAAGGAAATTAGGAGAGCGAGAAGGGGCCATGAGAAGGCCTTGGTGGGCAGGATTAAGGAAAACCCCAAGGCATGCTACAAGTATGTGAAGAGCAAGAGGATAAGACGTAAAAGAATAGGACCTATCAAGTGTGACAGTGGGAAAGTATATATGGAACCAGAAGAAATAGCAGAGGTACTTAATGAATATTTTACTTCAGTATTCACTATGTAAAAGGATCTTGGTGATTGCAATGATGACTTACAGTGGACTGAAAAGCTTGAGCATGTAGATATTAAGAAAGAGGATGTGCTGGAGCTTTTGGAAAGCATCAAGTTGGATAAGTCGCCGGGACCGGATGAGATGTACTCTAGGCTGCTGCGGGAGGCGAGGGAGGAGATGTCATGGTCCCGCCTGGCAATTCCCCATCTTGCTATTACCTCCTTAATGGCCTGGTGCTCCTCCCACACCATCACCAACTTTATCCACTCAGGGGATCTCCCATCCACTGCTACCAACCTTATAGTTCCCATACCCCGCACTTCCCATTTCTACCTCCTACTCAAGATCCACAAACTTGCCTGCCCAGGTAGACCCATTGTCTCAGCTTGCTCCTGCCCCACCGCACTTGTTTCTGCATACCTCGACACTGTTTTATCCCCCATTGTTCAATCCAATGATTTTAAGTTCCCTGGCCCCCACAGCTTTATTTTCACCATGGACGTTCAGTCCCTATGTTCCTCCATCCCCCACCAGGAAGGTCTCAAAGCTCTCCACTTCTTTTTGGATTCCAGACCTAACCAGTTCCCCTCTACCACCACTCTCCTCCGTCTAGTGGAATTAGTCCTTACTCTTAATAATTTCTCCTTTGGTTCCTCCCACTTCCTCCAAACTAAAGGTGTAGCCATGGGCACCCGGTTGTGTCCCAGCTATGCCTGCCTTTTTGCTGGCTTTGTGGAACAATCCATGTTCCAAGCCTATACTGGTATCTGACCCCACTTTTCCTTCGTTACATCGATGACTGCATTGACGCTGCTTTCTGCACGCATGCTGAGCTCGTTGACTTTACTAACTTTGCCTCCAACTTTCACCCTGCCCTCAAGTTTACCTGGTCCATTTCCAACACCTCCCTCCCCTTTCTTGATCTTTCTGTCTCTATCTCTGGAGACAGCTTACCTACTGATGTCTACTATAAGCCTACGGACTCTCACAGCTACCTGGACTATTCCTCTTCCCACCCTGTCTCTTGCAAAAATGCCATCTCCGTCTCGCAATTCCTGCGTCTCCGTCGCATCTGCTCTCAGGATGAGGCTTTTCATTCCAGGACGAAGGAGATGTCCTCCTTTTTTAAAGAAAGAGGCTTCCCTTCCTCCACCATCAACACTGTTCTCAAACACACCTCTCCCATTTCACGCCCACCTGCTCTCACCCCATCCTCCCGCCACCCCACTAGGAATAGGGTTCCCCTGATCCTCACCTACCACCCCACCAGCCTCTGGGTCCAACGTATTATTCTCCGTAACTTCCGACACCTCCAACAGGATCCCACCACTAAGCACATCTTTCCCTCCCCCTTTCTGCTTTCCGCAAGAATTGCTCCCTACGTGACTCCCTTGTCCATTCGTCCCCCCCATCCCTCCCCACTGATCTCCCTCCTGGCACTTATCCATGTAAGCGGAACAAGTGCTACACATACCCTTACACTTCCTCCCTCACCACCATTCAGGAACCCAGACAGTCCTTCCAGGTGAGGCGACACTTCACCTGTGGGTCGGCTGGGGTGATATAGTGCATCTGGTGCTCCAGATGTGGCCTTCTATATATTGGCGAGACCCGACGCAGGTTGGAAGACCGTTTCGCTGAACACCTATGCTCTGTCCGCCAGAGAAAGCAAGATCTCCCAGTGGCCACACATTTTAATTCCACATCCCATTCCCATTCTGATATGTCTCTCCACGGCCTCCTCTACTGACAAGATGAAGCCACACTCAGGTTGGAGGAACAACACCTTATATTCTGTCTGGGTATATTCTGTCCAACGTGATGGCATGAACATTGACTTCTCTAACTTCCATTAATGCCCCTCCTCCCCTTCACACCCCATCCCTTATTTATTTATTTAATATATATTTTATATATTTTTTATTTTTTCCCCCTTTTTTCTCTCTCTCTTTTTTTCCCTCTGTCCCTCTCACTATAACTCCTTGCCTGCTCTCCATCCTCCGGGCTCCCCTCCCTCCTTCCCTCTTTCCCCAGGCTCCGCGTCCCATGATCCTCTCTCTTCTCCAGTCTGGTATTCCTTTTGTCAATCAACTTTCCAGCTCTTAGATCCACCCCTCCCCTCCTGTCTTCTCCTATCATTTCAGATCTCCCCCTCCCCCTCCCACTTTCAAAGCTCTTACTATCTCTTCTTTCAGTTAGTCCTGAAAAAGGGTCCCGGCTCGAAACGCCGACTGTACCTCTTCCTAAAAATAGAGGGCTATAGGTAAGCCTGGTAATTTCTAAGGTAGGGACATGTTCAGCACAACTTTGTGGGCCGAAGGGCCTTTACTGTGCTGTAGGTTTTCTATGTTTCTATGTAAGTTTTGTCCTCAGAATAAGGGGCTTGCCATTTGGGAAGGGGGTGAGGAGTGCCGTGAATTCCCTGCTCCTGACAGGTCAGGTTGGTAGATGTTGGCCGTGGAGGGAATCAAGGACTGGACCTGACACAGCCATGATCCTGTTAAATGGTAGAGAGGGTTAAGGAGGCAGGTTACAAATTCTATTTCTATTTGTCACTACAAAAGGCCAGTCCTATGGACCACATCACTGTCTATTGGTGCAAAACTGAAGCTTGATTTTATTTCGCCTGCCTTGTTCAATGAGGGATGGCACGGCAGTGCAGCTGTTCGCATTGCCGCCTCTTTGCTTCAGCGACCCAGGTTTGATCCTAACTGCTGGTGCCATCTGTCTGGAGCTCCCATCCTCTCCCTGTGGCCACAGAGGTTCCCCAGATGCTTGGATTTTCTCCAGAGATATACTGGCTACTGTGAATTACTGCAGGTGGAGAATCAGGGCTGTATCACTGAGGAAAGGAGGGAAAGGATACATTGGAGGGAAATAAGAAGGAAGAATGGTATTGATGAGGGCCCGATACTGTCGATGAGTCAAAAGGCCTCCTAAGTTGTAGGGAAATATGAGCACATCCAGGAGTTGCATTAGGTCAGTTTAAATGCCCGAAGAAGCAGTTCAATTCTAGGTTAGTGCCTGGCTGAGCCCTCTAAAGAATGATGAGTTTGGTTTTTAACAGATTGCCAAAATTGTTTGGTAGTTGGCCCCCGTCGTTCTGAGTAAGCTTTTCACTGACAGGAGCCAACGGGGTACCTTACAACTGCTGGAGTTTGGTGCTGAGCACCAGGGAAGTCATCTGTCCTTAAAATGGTCCATCACATGGTAGCGGCAGACGGGCTGCAAAAAGGTGATGCGTTTATTCATGGTAGGAAGTGTATTACTGCCACATGATCTGCAATACAATGGAAAACTTTGTTTTGCATGCTATCCAGAAAGGTTATTTCTCCTTATTAGTCATGGAGGTAGTCCAAGGGAAAAGAACACAGAGTGACAGAGTGTAGTGCCCAGGGTTGGTAAAATCTTTGATTATGCTGGCAGCTTTACAGAGGCAATGGGAAATGCAAACAGAGTCCAGGAAGGGGAGGTTGGATTCCATGATGAGCTGAGCTGTGTTCACAGCTCTCTGCAGTTCCTTCCAGTCTTGGGCAGTGTGGTTGCCATACAAACCTCTGATGAATTCAGATTGGATGCTTTCAGTAGCACATCTACAGTATAAAACTTGGTGAAGGTCAAAGGAGACACACTGAATTTCCTTGGCCTGCTGAGGAAGTAGAGGTTCTAATGTGCCCTGGAGGTGAAGGAAAACTCAAGGAGGTGGCGATGGGAGGGGGTGGGGAAGAGAGAACAAGATTTTCAGCATGTGTATCCCACTCCACTCATCGCCCTGACTAAGTTCTGCACCTTGACTGGCCCAGTGGGTGATTGTGAGGCAAGAATCGTAGCAGGACACACCAAGAAAAACAACATCAATAAGTAAGCTTCAAGGAGGGATAATTGCACCAAAACTTTGCCCACTGGAGTACAGGTCTATCAGAAGTATTGGTCAAAGCCAGTCAGAATGGGGACCCTCTGATTTATGCATCCTTGGGGGAGGGATTTCTGCAGCTTGTTACCATTATACAGCAGTCATTACAACAACATGAAACATCCAGTTTCATTCAGAAAAGGACCAGAGAGTGGTGGAGCAGTGAGGATCGCAGCATGCTATTGGTTCATTATTGTCACATGTGTCGAGGTGCAATGAGAAGATGTGACTGTCATCCAGGCAGGTAATGCCTTGCATAATTACATTGAGGTAGTACAAGGAAAACAGAATGCAGAATGTACTGGAGCAGCTACACAGGAAAAAGCAGGGCAGATAAATAACTGAAGGGTAAGGGACAACAGGTAAACTGGGAGATTAAGACTTCATCATTAGAATATGAGGAGTAGGTTCAAGAATCAGAGAGGAGCTGGATAGAAGCTATCCATGTGTCTGGTAC
Organism: Mobula hypostoma; assembly: GCF_963921235.1. Lineage (NCBI taxonomy): Eukaryota > Metazoa > Chordata > Chondrichthyes > Myliobatiformes > Myliobatidae > Mobula > Mobula hypostoma. The sequence goes on along the minus strand of NC_086101.1, from coordinate 137,002,165 downwards.
CACGTGCCTTTAAGCTTTTGAATCTTCTGCCCATTGGGCTTCAAGGAGCAATATCTCAAAAAGACGGCATCCAACATTAAGGACCCGCATCACCCAGGGAATACCCTCTTCTCATTGCTACCATCAGGAAGGAGGGACAGGAACATGAAGGCACAGACTCAACTAATCAGGAACAGCTTCCTCTCCTCTTCTATCGGATTTCTGAATGGTCGTTGAACCGATGAGCTCTACCTCCACACTACTTATTTTAGCTTTGTCTTTGCACTACCTTTCAATTTATTATATATATAGACTTACTGTAATCCACATTTCTTTCTTTTATCATGTTGTGCACTGTGCTGCTGCTGGGACAACGAATTTCACAACATATGCAAGAGATATTAAAACTGATTCTGATACTGATTGGAGAGGGAAGGAGAGAGAACAACCTGGAGTGAAGAAGATGATTACTTTTGGGTGTTTTTGGATTTGGTGGTGATGCAAACTGCACGGACTAGTTTTGTAAAGATCATGACACCACCTGGAAATGATCGCACATACAGCCAACTTTAGATTTGACAGCACTGAAAAAAGAACAAGAGATCTGTGACCCAGTTTTTAGGCAAATGTCTGTCTCCAGAGCAATGAGAGTAAACAACGTGCTTGTGCAACAAGAGGTCAAATCTATTGTTTCTGAGAAACACTAAACCTGCTCTGATTTCTTCTGTACAAGGGAACACAATGTGCTGCTGCTTATTGTCATCTTCCTGACCATCTGTAGTACCTTACAACAGATTGCAAAGAATATCTATTAGCAAGTCAGTCAATATAGGAACTGCCAAGCATCTATTAATTTCACTTTCTTTATTTCACTTCCACATGGACAGAGCTGTGGAGAAAATCTTGCAATTCTCTTTTGTTCTTTTTAAATCTCTTGTTAGTCTCTTGAATCAGGTTTACAATTCCCTGACATCATTGGGCTCCAAAAGTCATGGCCTGCTTGGCTCAGTGGATAATTTTGTCTTTTCTGGGTTAGCAAATCCTACTTCAGCATCCAAGCAGTTTTGTCTCTGCGATACTGAGGGATGTCTTCACTGCCAGAGGGGCTGTCTTGTAAATAAGGCCGTAACGTGCAGGCTCAGTTGTGCTCTCTGGCAGACACTCAATCTCCAGCAATTAAGCTGGAGAGCAGAGTTGCTCACAATGTCAGAGTCCTTCTAAGGATAGATTGTCTGTGGATGATCACATCATAGAAACATAGAAACATAGAAAATAGGTGCAGGAGTAGGCCATTCGGCCCTTCGAGCCTGCACCGCCATTTATTATGATCACGGCTGATCATCCAACTCAGAACCCCGCCCCAGCCTTCCCTCCATACCCCCTGATCCCCGTAGCCACAAGGGCCATATTTAACTCCCTCTTAAATATAGCCAATGAACTGGCCTCAACTGTTTCCTGTGGCAGAGAATTCCACAGATTCACCACTCTCTGTGTGAAGAAGTTTTTCCTAATCTCGGTCCTAAAAGGCTTCCCCTTTGTCCTCAAACTGTGACCCCTTGTTCTGGACTTCCCCAACATCGGGAACAACCTTCCTGCATCTAGCCTGTCCAATCCCTTTAGGATTTTATACATTTCAATCAGATCCCCCCTCAATCTTCTAAATTCCAACGAGTACAAGCCCAGTTCATCCAGTCTTTCTTCATATGAAAGTCCTGCCATCCCAGGAATCAATCTGGTGAACCTTCTTTGTACTCCCTCTATGGCAAGGATGTCTTTCCACAGATTAGGGGACCAAAACTGCACACAATACTCCAGGTGTGGTCTCACCAAGACCTTGCACAACTGCAGTAGTACCTCCCTGCTCCTGTACTCGAATCCTCTCGCTATAAATGCCAGCATACCATTCGCCTTTTTTACCGCCTGCTGTACCTGCATGCCCACTTTCAATGACTGGTGTATAATGACACCCAGGTCTCATTGCACCTCCCCTTTTCCTAATCGGCCACCATTCAGATAATAATCTGTTTTCCTATTTTTGCCACCAAAGTGGATAACTTCACATTTATCCACATTAAATTGCATCTGCCATGAATTTGCCCACTCACCCAACCTATCCAAGTCACTCTGCATCCTCTTAGCATCCTCCTCACAGCTAACACTGTCACCCAGCTTCGTGTCATCCGCAAACTTGGAGATGCTGCATTTAATTCCCTCATCCAAGTCATTAATATATATTGTAAACAACTGGGGTCCCAGCACTGAGCCTTGCGGTACCCCACTAGTCACCGCCTGCCATTCTGAAAAGGTCTCGTTTATTCCCACTCTTTGCTTCCTGTCTGCTAACCAATTCTCCATCCACATCAATACCTTACCCCCAATGCCGTGTGCTTTAAGTTTGCACACTAAGCTCCTGTGTGGGACCTTGTCAAAAGCCTTTTGAAAATCCAAATATACCACATCCACTGGTTCTCCCCTATCCACTCTACTGGTTACATCCTCAAAAAATTCTATGAGATTCGTCAGACATGATTTTCCTTTCACAAATCCATGCTGACTTTGTCCGATCATTTCACCGCTTTCCAAATGTGCTGTTATCACATCCTTGATAACTGACTCCAGCAGTTTCTCCACCACCGACGTTGGGCTAACTGGTCTATAATTCCCCGGTTTCTCTCTGCCTCCTTTTTTAAAAAGTGGGGTTACATTAGCCACCCTCCAATCCTCTGGAACTAGTCCAGAATCTAATGAGTTTTGAAAAATTATCACTAATGCATCCACTATTTCTTGGGCTACTTCCTTAAGCACTCTGGGATGCAGACCATCTGGCCCTGGGGATTTATCTGCTTTCAATCCCTTCAATTTACCTAACACCACTTCCCTACTAACAAGTATTTCGCTCAGTTCCTCCATCTCACTGGACTCTCTGTCCCCTACTATTTCTGGAAGATTATTTATGTCCTCCTTAGTGAAGACAGAACCAAAGTAATTATTCAATTGGTCTGCCATGTCCTTGCTCCCCATAATCAATTCACCTGTTTCTGTCTGTAGGGGACCTACATTTGTCTTTACCAGTCTTTTCCTTTTTACATATCTATAAAAGCTTTTACAGTCAGTTTTTATGTTCCCTGCCAGTTTTCTGTCACAATCTTTTTTCCCCTTCCTAATTAAGCCCTTTGTCCTCTTCTGCTGAACTCTGAGTTTCTCCCAGTCCTCAGGTGAGCCACTTTCTCTGGCTAATTTGTATGCTTCTTCTTTGGAATTGATACTATCCCTAATTTCTCTTGTCAGCCACGGGTGCACTACCTTCCTTGATTTATTCTTTTGCCAAACTGGGATGAACAATTGTTGTAGTTCATCATGCCTCTGGGAACTTGCTGCGCACGATTTGGTTACACCGATTCCCATTTTGCAGCAAAAATTTATTTTTTCATTTATTCTTTTAATATTATATTTATCTTAAGTTTTCACTAACTGAAAAAAAATGCTTGTTGGGACATGCTGAGGTTCTGAAAAGTTTCATAGAAATGATACATTCTCCTTTTCTCTCTAGGTTATCCCTAAATTTAACTCTTCCCTCATTAGTGGCCAAGACTACTGATGCCTAGGCCCTAAGTTCTGGAATTCTGCCTGTACGCTGTTGGAATTTCTAACTCTGACCAGTGTTGGATCATCTTCAGGCTCTCCTATTCAGGTGCTCCCTGCAGTCACCCTGTTCAGGTCCTATATTCAGACTCACTCCCATAGCCTCTGCTCCCTGTGCAAAGGGAAACAGTCCAAATGACCATGCACGTTGGGCAAGAGGTTTTTCTTTTGCAGATTCTGAAATACTACTTCACCTTACACTTTGACGTTGATGATACACTAAGCAGAGTTTCTGCCTGCTCCTTCGAGTGTATGTAAAGTATCGTACAGCACGAGTTTTTTGAAAATGTGACCAAGAAGGCTGATGAAGACAGGGAGGTAGGTGTTGTCTATGTGGCTTTCAGCATGGATTGAGTACCCATTGTCCAGGCCCAGGATGCATATTGCTGACCTCAGCTTTTTTAAAACAACTAAAGAAGTTGTCCAAGGTTTACTGTGCTTATCACTAAGTAGATTAAATTCATCATCTTGATCTGATCAATGTAGTCATGAAAGATTGTTTGCACATGAAGTCATTACTAGATGATTAGCTAAAAATAAAAAAAATCAAGATAAATATTTGAAGGCAGGAAGGCTTATCAGGAATTACAGAGGTGAAAACATTGAATCCAATCCTCAGCCTTGATACAAGAAAGGAGTTTTACCAAAGCCTTTCCTCTGGGATGGGTGGCTGGTTCATCTGCAACTTATTGGTATGTTTTTCAAGTTTCTAAGAAGCATACTTGTGTTTTGGAAATCCTTTGTAGAAATATAATCTCTGATAGAATTTACTCAAAATAAAATAAGACATAGGAGCAGATTTAGGCCATTTGGCCCATGGGGTCTGCCCTGCCATCCCATCATGGCTGATTTATTATCCCTCTCAACCCCATTCTCCTGCCTTCTCCCTGTAACCTTTGACACCTTGACTAATCAAGAACCTATCAACCTCTGCTTTAAATATACCCAATGATTTGGCCTCCACAGCCATCCGTGGCAATGAAATCCTCAGATTCACTACCCTCTGGATAAAGAAATTCTTCCTCATGTGCTCCACTTAAATCAAATAACTGAGATTAACCTGTCTTGTCAAGATTGAAGACTGCTTAATGTAATTTCCAGTACACAAGTGTAAAGGAGAATGATATGATTGTTACTCTGGATCCAATGCAGCACAAAAAACAAATAAGATAAAGAACATAATCATAAAAACACAATAAGTATAAGTCTATAAGATAGATGATATACATAGATAAATTATATGTCCATAAAATGTGCTAGGCACAGGAATGTCTGTACATAATGTGACTCTGACAGGAAATGATAAAGTAGTGGTGGTGGGGTGTGTGTGGGTGGTGGATTGGTGTGTGGGTGGTGCGGGTTGGTGGGTGGAGAGGTGGGGTGGGTGGATGGAGGGAGGGGTGGGTTGGTGGGCGGAGGGGTGGGGTGTGTGGAGGAGTGGGTTAGTGGGTGGAGAGGTGGGGTGGGTGGATGGAGGGAGGGGCAGGTTGGTGGGCGGAGGGGTGGGGTGTGTGGCGGGGTGGGTTAGTGGGTGGAGAGGCGGGTTACTGAGTGGAGGGGTGGGTTGGTGGGCGGAGGGGTGGGGTGTGTGGAGGAGTGGGTTAGTGGGTGGAGAGGTGGGGTGGGTGGATGGAGGGAGGGGTGGGTTGGTGGGCGGAGGGGTGGGGTGTGTGGCGGGGTGGGTTAGTGGGTGGAGGTGTTGACCAGCCTAACTGCTTTGGGGAGGCTGGTGGTCCTGGCATAGATGATATGTAGCCTCTTTTCTAATGGGAGTGGGACAAACAGTCCATGAGCGAAGTGGGTGGGATCTTTCATGATGTTACTAGCCCTTCTCCAGCACCTTTCTGTATATATGTCCTTGATGGTGCACAGGCTGATGCCTGTGGTGTACTGGACAGTTTTGACTACCCATAATAAAGCCTTTCTCTCTGCCAATGTGCAGTTTTTGTATTTCTGCATTACCATCCAATAATGCAGCATGTTAGGATGCCCTCTACTGGACATCAGTAGAATGACTTAAGTATGAATATGCACAGTCCTGCTCTCTTCAGAAAGTAGAGGTGTTGGTGAGATTTCCTGATTGTGTAGAATGTTGTTCTGGGACCATGAGAGGTTGAGCAAGATGTGGAGTTTGTCACTGCTCACAGTTTCCACCACTGTGCCACTGATGTAAAGGGGGGCGTGAGTTAGCTGAAAGTATTGCCTCCTTGGTTGGGAGGACAGAACGCACTATTTAGAATTGTGATTAATCAGATTCCATCATATTCTAGATATTAGTCACTCTATGTAAAATCTTGCCCCTCAGATCCCTTTGAAACTCCTTTCTCTCACCTTAAACCCACGCCCTTTGGTTTTGATCATCCAGCCATGAGAAAAAGATTCTGACTGTCCAGCCAGTCTTTAATTTTATATTTCTCTATCAGATCACCCCTCAGCTTTCCTTACTCCAGGGAAAACAAAGCCAGCATGTATAGCCTGTCGCTATAACTAAAATCCTTCAATCCAGGCAACACCCTGGCGAATCCTCTCTGCACTCTCTCCTGCACAGTTCAGTGTGGTGGCCAGAACTGTGCATGACACTTCTGAGTTTTAACCTGTGTTTTGTGAAATTGCAAGGTAATGCCCTGACCTATGAAGGGAAGTGTGCCAAATGTCTGTTTCACCACCCTATCGACCTGTGTTGCCTCTTTCAGGGAGCCGTGGACTAGGTTTTAAAGCTCCATTTGTTAGAACATAGAACAGTACCACACAGGAACAGGCCATTCGGCCCACAGTACTGTGCTGAGCCAGCTAAAAAACAAATCAAAAACACCTAGACACTAATCCCTCCTACCTACACCATGTCCACATCCCTCCATCTTCCTTACATCCATGTGACTATTCCAAACATCTCTTCAAAGCCTCCAATCTATTTGCCTCTACCACCATATCAAGCAGCACATTTCAGCCATCCACCACTCTCTGTGTAAAAATCTTACCCCTTACACCTTCAATGCATGATCTCTGGTAGTAGACATTTCAACTCTGGGGAAAAAGATACTCTCTGTCCACTCTATTTACACCTCTCATAATCTTGTTAATCTCTATCAGATCCCCCCTCAGCCTCCAGCGCTCCGGGGAAAAACAACACAAGTTTATCCAGTCTCTTGTCCTCTAAGCCAGGCAACATCCCAGTAAAACTTTTCTGCACCCTCTCCAAAGCCTCAAATCCTTCCAATAGTGAGGCAACCAGCACTGTATGCAATACTCCAGATGTGGCCTAACCAGAGTTTTATGAAGTTCCAATATAACCTCTTGACTTTTGAACCCAGTGCCTCGACTAATAAAAGCAAGTATTCAGTAAGCCTTCTTAACCACCTTATTGACCTGTTTAGCCACCTTCAAGGAGCCATGAACTTGGATCCCAAGATTCCTCTGCTCAGCCACACTGTTATAGATTTTGCCCTTTAACAGTGTACTGTCTCCTAACATTCACCCTACCAAGGTGCAACATCTCACGTTTATCTGGATTAAACTCCATCTGCCATTTCTCTGCTCATATCTGTAATTGATCTATATCGCAATGTATTCTTTGCCAGTCTTCCACACTATCCACAACTCCACTAATCTTAGTATCATTCACAGTCTTACTTACCCACAAACAGCAGAGGTCCCAGAACAGATCCCTGCAGAACTCCGCTAATTACAGACCTCCGGCTCGAACAAGACCCTTCAACTGCTCCCCTCTGTCCTCTATACACAAGCCAGTTCGCCGCAGACCCCATGCATCTTAATCTTCTGGATTAGCCTCCCATGAGGGACTTTGTCAAACAAAGGAAAATCCTGAAAACTATAGCCATACTAAAATCACCCACTGCCCTACCCCATCAATCTCTCTCATCACTTTGTCAAAAAACTCAATCAAGTTACTAAGGTACGATCTGTCATGCACAAAGTCATGCTGGCTCTTCTTAATTAGGCCATGGGTTTCCCAAATGCCCATACATCCTATCCCCAAGAATCTTCTCCAGCAATTTCCCTACAACTGGTATGAGACTCACTCGTCAATCGTTTCCAGGATTTCCCCTTCTTCCCTTCTTAAATAGAGGTACATTAGCAACTCGCCAGTCCGCCGAGACCTTGCCTGCAACAAGAGAGGACACAAAGATACTGGTGAAGGGGCCAGTAATTTCATCTGTTCATGAATAATCTTTAGTGTCCTACCATTTACTGTATATAGTAAACTCTTGTTTGTCTTCCGGAATGCATTGCTTTACATGGAATTAAATTCCAGAGTTAATGTTCCAAATCGAACTGGGAAGGGGAGAAGTACAAATTATATTTTAGTCTTTTTCTCTCTTTTCCAGTTTGACCTGAAACATTACCTCTCTTTCTCTTTTCACACACTCTACCAGACCTGCTGTATGTTTCCAGCATTTTTGTTTACTTAAGTCATTGGCATAAATTACCCATCAGAAACGGCTGCTGCTAATTGGCTGTCTCAAATGTAAACATCCCAGTCTGCACCTTCACTGAGGATGTTGTTTCCACAGCAATGCATAATCACTGGAGCAGTTTGCTCCATGTGTCTACAGTACCCACAAAACCCTTTGCTGTGATATGTCTCCATCTTATGGTGGATTAGTCTCCATACATATTTCCAGAACTCTTTGCACTTTCTCTGTAATGGTAACATTATGTTCTGCATTTTGTTACTGATTTCCTCTTGTGCTACCACAGTGTACTGATGTGATGAAATGATCTGTATGAATGGCATGCAAAATATTTTCAGTTTACCTCAGTTATGTGTGACAATGATAAATTTATTACAAATTTCTCCCTCCCTCTCCTTCCTTCCCTCCTTTCTCTCTCTACTTCTCCTTCCTGCTCTCTCTCTCCCCCTTTTATTTCCTTCTCTCTTCCCCAATCTTCTCCCTCTCCTCACTTCTCTCTCTCTCATCCTGTTCTCTCCTGCTGCTATCTCTCTCGTGGATACGCATTGGATTGGATCCCTGGGCACTAACAAACAAAATCAGGGCTCTTTCCCCAGTTTTCTGACCAGTAGTTGTTACTGGCTGATATATTTGCGATTTTAAATTATGACCACACAGAAAAAGGTTTCTTTGGTTGAAAAAATGCTTTATTAGTGGATTATAGTCATAGTCATAGTCATACTTTATTGATCCCGGGGGAAATTGGTTTTCGTTACAGTTGCACTATAAGTAATAAATAATAATAGAACCATAAATAGTTTAATAGTAATATGTAAATTATGCCAGTAAATTATGAAATAAGTCCAGGACCGGCCTATTGGCTCAGGGTGTCTGACCCTCCAAGGGAGGAGTTGTAAAGTTTGATGGCCACAGGCAGGAATGACTTCCTATGACGCTCAGTGCTGCATCTCGGTGGAATGAGTCTCTGGCTGAATGTACTCCTGTGCCCACCCAGTACATTATGTAGTGGATGGGAGACATTGTCCAAGATGGCATGCAACTTAGACAGCATCCTCTTTTCAGACACCACTGTGAGAGAGTCCATTGCCATCCCCACAACATCACGGGCCTTACGAATGAGTTTGTTGATTCTGTTGGTGTCTGCTACCTTCAGCCTGCTGCCCCAGCACACAACAGCAAACATGATAGCACTGGCCACCACAGACTCGTAGAACATCCTCAGCGTCGTCTGGCAGATGTTAAAGGACCTCAGTCTCCTCAGGAAATAGAGACAGCTCTGATCCTTCTTGTAGACAGCCTCAGTGTTCTTTGACCAGTCCAGTTTATTGTCAATTCATATCCCCGGGTATTTGTAATCCTCCACCATGTCCACACTGACCCCCTGGATGGAAACAGGGGTCACCGGTACCTTAGCTCTCCTCAGGTCTACCACCAGCTCCTTAGTCTTTTTCACATTAAGCTGCAGATAATTCTGCTCACACCATGTGACAAAGTTTCCTACCGTAGCCCTGTACTCAGCCTCATCTCCCTTGCCGATGCATCCAACTATGGCAGAGTCATCTGAAAACTTCTGAAGATGACAAGACTCTGTGCAGTAGTTGAAGTCCGAGGTGTAAATGGTGAAGAGAAAGGGAGACAAGACAGTCCCCTGTGGAGCTCCAGTGCTGCTGATCACTCTGTCGGACACACAGTGTTGCAAGCACACGTACTGTGGTCTGCCAGTCAGGTAATCAAGAATCCATGACACCAGGAAAGCATCCACCTGCATCGCTGTTAGCTTCTCCCCCAGCAGAGCAGGGCGGATGGTGTTGAACGCACTGGAGAAGTCAAAAAACAAGACCCTCACAGTGCTCGCTGGCTTGTCCAGGTGGGCGTAGACAGATCCTCACTACTGATCACTAACATACCTACGTTCAATTACTTGGACATTACTCTGCACTGAAGCCTCTTTTGGTGCCATATAAGTTCTGAAATAGACATCAAGAATAGAGTCAACACTGAACTGTTGGAAATTAACTCAACTTAAAGCAAACCATGCAGGCAGCAGACCTCTATTCTCCAGTCTATTCTCCCAATACTTTAATCCAACAATATCAACACATAACAGGAGCAGGGTGAAGGACATTCAGTCTCTTGAGACTGTCCTATAATTTAGTGACCTCATTAACTTCATTGCGTCCATTTGTCTTGGCTCCATACCCCTCTATTACCTCTCTAATATTGTGAGCTCAAGTAAAGCTAGAAACCCATTATGTTTCTTTGTCTGCTAAGAGTAAGGTCATAGGATGCACCCAATTAACCTGACTACATCAATAGAAAGAGGAAAAGTGAGCCAAAATGCTAATAGGCAGAAACAGCCAATTCGATGCAGAGAGATAAGGCAAGTTACCTAAAACCAGAGGTTTTCATGTTGAGCACGGAAGGCAGCAGCATGCTTAGATGGAAAATGAAGTGCTGTTCCACACGGTTGTCTTGACTCATGTCGTAACAGTTTAGGAAGCCACAGACAGACCAGATTGGGAGGGCGATCGTGAACTACCAGGAAACAGGAAGCTCAGGGATCACTGCAGCGGACTAAATACAGGTGTTCCACACAGTGTTCAACCAATCTATGCTTGGCTTAGCCAATATAGATGAGTGTACATTGCGAGCATTTGATGCAGCATGCTGGGGTGGAAAGAGACCAAGTAAAAAATGCTGCCTCGCCTGGAAATACTGTTTGGGTCTCTGGATGGTGGGAAGAGAACAAATAAAAGGACAAATGTTTCATTGCCTATGTTACACGAGGTCTTCTCGGGTGATTATGCTCTCCTTTAAGGGCAATTTATCCTTCCTCAGATTAATATACTCTCCACCCCAGAGCAATCGCTCCTTCCTCAGACAAACATACTCTCCTTCCAAGGCCAATCTATCTTTCTTCAGGTGCAGGTTCCAAAGCTGCTTGGTGATCAGTTTCTACTATTGATACTTGGATGGGCTTTGTGAGTTTGAATCCCACCATGAGTCCTAAAAACCGACATACATACAAAGAATTGGATTAAACAAAAAATCTGGTATCAGCCACGATGGCATGAAATTACTGCATTTTCATAAAAGCCCAGTGTTCTGCAGGTCAAGATATCCGCTTCCCTGCCTGGTCAGATCCACATGCAGCTCCAGATTCGAACCGACCCATTACCACTCTGAGATGGCCCAAGAAGCTGTTCTGTCTAAGATACAATTACTTGTGGATGTCCATAAGCCATGAAGGAATAAACAGAAATACAGAATCATAGTGTAGGACAGCAGATACAAAACTTCACTTTCTATTCCAGCCATAGAGTTTACCAATTCTGAATAGACTTCTAAACAATCTATTTTTACTTATCTATTCCATTTTAGTAACTGAATACATACCCTGTGAATAGTTCCTTAAGGTTGTCATAACTGGGGGTGGTAATGGGGACAAGCTCCCACTACCTGTTACACGTTCCCGATGGTGTGTGCCTCTAATTGCCTCTGACAACCAAGTCCAGCTCCTGGCCTTCATGTGTGGCTTAGCTGCTGAGCCCGGTGGAACTGTTTCTACTGACAGGGAGAAGGGGGTAAGTTGGGTTATTGGCACCTTAAAACCAGTTGCTTCGGGCAGATGGAGCTCGTCATCTGTGATTGGCAGCTCATCAAGGTGAAGGAAAACTCTGATCTCAAACCTCCGCTGCCTTGCAGCTAAACCCACTCATGGGGAAGGCTTTGGGAGTAAACCCCGAGTGAAAAATCCAGAGCTGGAGTCCCTAAAGCAGTCCTAAATTGAGTTCAATGCTGACCGGCAACTCCTGCAAAGCTGCTGGTGCCAAAGTGTATCAGTTTCTGCTGTTCCTTTGGGTTCATCAGATGTGTGGAGAGAAGGAGCTTGCTACATGGGCAACAGCTTGCTCTCCATATCGTCTGCCCAGATTGCGTATCTAGACAACTAGGATGCAATATCCATGGTCATTTCTGACCAACAGAGGCCCTTGACTCCTTGACCCTGTGAATTCACCACAGCCTCCACCGTCCTGGTTTTTCACCAGTTAAATGATACGTGGATTTACCTTTGCTTGAACCAGAATCGATGACCTCACATTTGTCAGCAATGAAATTCATCTAGCAGGGATTTGCACACTCACTTTGTCAATGTCTCTATTATTACATTCCCTTGTCTGCACTATATATTCTACCACCATTCCTTGTGTCATCAGCTGAAGTGGTTATATGATTCTCTATCAAAGCCATTCATCAATGTAGTGAATAGCGGAGGCCCCAGAAGGGATGCTTGTGGGGTTCTGCTAGTTACTTCCTTCTAAATGGAATGCAAACTGGTTAACCTTTCACCACACCACACCAGATCTTACCTTCAATTAAATAAGCTTAACTTTGCTATTAGTTGCTTGAGTACAATTTTATGAAATGGAAGTCTCTGGAACTTTATCTTGGACGTTTATGGATTCTTTGCCTCTGAACATTCCCTGTCCACTTCTTTAGTCACTTCATCAAAAATTTAGCCTAGACATGACCTTCCCTTTACAAATCCAGGTTGCTCTCATCTATCTGGAAACTCTCAGTTACTCTGCCTTTATTAATGGACTCCGCTAACCTTCCACATGGATAATAGAACAGGAATTTCTTGATTTTTCTCTCTCACACGTTTCTTCAGTAATTGTCAAATTTGCAAATTTCCCAAACTAAAGGGGGCAATCCTTGAACTAAGATTATTGGTAAAGAGTCCACAATTACTTCCTTAATAACTTTGGATGAAAAATTATCAGGCTCTGGTAATATCTTATTATTCCGTCACTTGTGTATGTTTTTTTAAAATCAAGCTTTGGTTTATGTAATATGATGGCAATAAGACACTAGGTGGCACTGTGACTACACTCACACATGAAGCATGTGCATAGTTGGTCATTATAGTGAGGTAATCTTTTGTGAGCACATTGGACTATGGAATGAGTCTGAAGATTTTGTTTTTTTACCAATAATAAAATGGGAGAATTCTGGAAAGATTCAGCAGATCAGGCAGCACCTGTAGGAAGAAAAGCAGTTAACTCTCTGTTCAAAGAGCCTAATCAGATCTAAGAAGGTGAGGCGACCACTGAGGGGAGGGGTGGACAGAAGAAAGGAAATATCAAACCTCAACGTACAATTATTATCAAAGTATGCATACGTTATATCTCCATACAGGCAGCCACAAAACAAAGAAATCCATAAGAACTTATATGTAAAAAAAAAGACCATCAAACACCCAATGTGCAGAACCAGAGAAAAAAAAGCAAATTGAGTAAACAAGAAAAATAAGCAAATAGCACTTAGACCAAAAGTGAGTCCGCAGACAGGAAGCCTGGAGCAGGCCATAGCCTCAGCCTCAGGCCTGCGCAGAGGTGAGTAAATGTCTGGGAGCACACAGGCACTAAGCCCATAGCAGTCGGAGCAGGCCATAGCCTCAGGCTCCGTTCAGCACAGAGCTGAGTAAACATCATGGAGCATCAAGCAAAACTGGCCCAACCCTTGCCCCTGGTCCTGATACCCTTCCGTTTCAATCCATCTGGCCTGGCGTTTTAATAGTCTAAACGTCGGGTTGTAGCTCTCACGAGGACCCAGGACGTCACATTGATATGGCCTTGGCATGGACTCTGCCACAATTCGGCCTATACCTGACCTTTCCAAATTGGCCAGGTATTTAGATCAATCAAACCTTGCTCTCGGTTTAGGTGGACAGGCTTCGAATCTGCCTCTCCTTATCAACTTTGCTCCGTTCCACTCGCCCCAAATTTGCTTCAACTATGTGCCGACCTCACCTTGACTTCACCTTGCACCAGCACACTTCGGTCCTCGACTCAGCCTTGCCTTCACTCACCTCACCGTTGTTTTTGGTGATGGGCCGAGTCTGATTGTCAATAAGAGTTGTCAGTGAGTGAGAAAAACAAAGGAAGTGGGAGAGCTGTGTCAAAGCTATTGCTGAGACCAGGGACAAAAAGGAGAATGCTGAAAATGTCCAGCACACCAGAAAGTATCCCAGCACTTGCCCGGCCAACCACAGAGGGTGCAACATCTGTTCTTTATCCTTGTCCCTTCGCAATGTCCAGGGAGTTCGCAATGTTCACTGGCAGTTCTTCTAATCTAGTGTACTGCATTTAGTGTCCACAATGTGGTCTCCGTCGTACCGGAGCAAACAAACCCGATTGGGAGACCACTTGGCAGGGCACCCACACTTAGACTGCAGCAGTAAGCCCGAGCTTCCAACTACCAATCACCTCTCCCACTCTGACTTCTCCATATGTGACAGCCTGCCCTGTTGCCATGCAGGCTTGAAGAACAGTATTCGTATTTTGTCTGAGTTTGTTGCAAACTTTGTATTCACCAATTTCAGGCAGCTTGCTTTTTCAGTTATTCATATTATTATTAACTCAGTTTCATTCTCTGCAGGCGCTATCTGGTCTGCTAGACATTTTCAGTCATTTCCTATGGGTTTTACATCTCAGCAATAAATAAGCTGCTGTTATTGCTCTCCCACTCTATTTGTCTGTCTATCTCTCTATTTATCTATTTATCTCTCTCTACTCTCTCTCTCCCCCTCTCCCTCTCCCTCTGTATCTCTCTCTCTCAATGTTTTTATTAACCTATCAACTAAACACAACTGTCAAAGGCATATTACCACAACAACCCCGGCATCATCCTATCAGAGATATTTCCTTTGTCCTATCCAAACCTTCCCAAATATCACTGCAACTTAATACTTACTTTCCCAATACTGAGAAGAGATCCCTGACCTGAAACAATAACTATTCTCTTTCCACAATGCTGCCTAACTTCTGAGAATTTCTAAAACTTCTGGTTCTCTTTCCCCATTCCCCAATCTCTCACCCCTTCTCTTTTCCTCGTCTGCCCATCACCACCTTTTGGTTCCCATTCTCCTTGCCTTACTTCCATGGTCCTTTTCCCTTTGTATTTACCTTCACCCCTCTCTATAGAACATAGAACATAGAATAGTACAGCACAGCACAGTACAGACCCTTCGGCCCACAATGTTGTGCCGACCCTTAAACCCTGCCTCCCATATAAACCCCACCTTAAATTCCTCCATGTACCTGTATAGTAGTCTCTTAAATTTCGCGATTGTATCTGCCTCCACCACTGACTCAGGCAGTGCATTCCACGCACCAACCACTCTCTGAGTAAAAAACCTTCCTCTAATATCCCCCTTGAACTTCCCACCCCTTACCTTAAAGCCATGTCCTCTTGTATTGAGTAGTGGTGCCCTGGGGAAGAGGCGCTGGCTATCCACTCTATCTATTCTTCTTATTATCTTGTATACCTCTATCATGTCTCCTCTCATCCTCCTTCTCTCCAAAAAGTAAAGCCCTAGCTCCCTTAATCTCTGATCATAATGCATACTCTCTAAACCAGGCAGCATCCTGGCAAATCTCCTCCGTATCCTTTCCAATGCTTCCACATCCTTCCTATAGTGAGGCGACCAGAACTGGACACAGTACTCCAAGTGTGGCCTAACCAGAGTTTTAGAGAGCTGCATCATTACCTCGCGACTCTTAGACTCTATCCCTCGATTTATGAAAGCTAACAGCCCATAAGCTTTCTTAACTACCCTCTCCACCTGTGAGGCAACTTTCAGGGATCTGTGGACATGTACCCCCAGATCCCTCTGCTCCTCCACACTACCAAGTATCCTGCCATTTACTTTGTACTCTGCCTTAGAGTTTGTCCTTCCAAAGTGTACCACCTCACACCTACACCCAGCAAAGGTCTCAATCCTTACTTTGAAATATTTCCACATTTTTGTTTTCATCCATGATGTCTCAGTAGGGTTTAATTTTCTCAAGGGCTAATGTATTTTCCTCTTTCATTCAGCTGCTGATCAGACAGCTCTGAAAGCATTATGTCTCCTGGACAATCTTAGTTCTCATTCTTTGACAGGCATTGCCTGTGTGATGAGAGGCCTAGCTGAGGATGGTAAGGACCCAAGTGCTGGAGAGTCGGTGACTAGAATTGAGTCACAATGTGAGACTGAGGCGAGGACAGGGTTCTAAACTAGATGCTAGATGAGAATCCAAAGCTGAACTGACAATTGAGCACGGAACCTCAGTTCAGGTGCTCTTTAAATATTAAAATCCTGGTGCCAAAGCATGGCCGCCAATTAGCGGAGCGGGCCTGAATCTTTAAAGGGACTGTGCCAGCTATCCGTATTCCGGAGAGTCAAAGCGTCTAAACCCCGGAAGCTGGCGTGGTCAGGGGCGTATTGTAACAGAATCCCACCTCATGGCTGACTCCTGACAGTCCTGGCTGCTCAGAGTGCTGATGTTGGTAGTCCTGGTTGAGAGCTGGATCCAAGATAAGCACCATTTCTCAGCTCCAATTCCTTCCCAGCCAATGAGGCACTGCTGAACACCTCGAACAGTTGATGAATCCAGAATTCACTTATGGTAAACACTTCTTCTCCATCAACAAATCTGGCTGGCAGTGGGTTTGATGGTGGTGGGGCCAAAAGACTAGTACTCAAAAGTTTCAATTTACATATATACAAAGTGGGATTGATCTTAAAGATCTTGGGGAGATGCAGGGTGTAAGCAACTGGGTTTTCTCTCTTGAAGTGTCCAATGAACCTAGGTGCCAGTTTCCTAGACTCCACCTGGACTAGACCACTAGACTTGCCCAGGCTGCAAACCTGGTTCCGGTCGTCTCTTGGGGTTGGCCTTCAATTCAGCCCTATGAGTAGAGGCCAACCAAAATCTCCTTCGTCCTAGTCCATTTCTCCCTGCAGCGTTGGACGAGATCTTCAGCCGAAGGACCCCTACCCGCGGCCTTCTGCTCAGGGAAGAGTGGCGGAGAATACTCAAATTGGCATTCAAATGGGCAGAGTGCTGTAATGTTTGGCGGGTGGCCTCTGCCCACATCAGATAGTCATTCCACTCGTCTGGTTTTTCTGAGTCCAGGCATCTCGGGGTTTGGTTCGTACTCTGGTTTACCCACTCCATCTGACTATTGCACTGCGCATGGAACCCAGAGGAAGGGCTCACTGTTGCCCCAATCAGCATACAGAAAACCGTCCAAAAATGTGATGTGAATTAAGGAAAGCAATCTGACACACTGTCCACTGGAAATCCATGGAACCTGAAGACTTTGATGAAGGACAATCTCAGCTGTCTCCACTGCTGATAGTAGTGTGTCTAAATCTATGAATTTGCAAACTTTTGAGAGTGTTTGACAGTTACCATGATGATAGTTTTCCCTCTGGAAGGCGGAAGACCTGTGACAAACTCCATGGAGATGTGCGTCCATGGACTGTCCGGGACACGTAGAGGAAGGGGGCCCTGCGGTTGGGTGCAGGGCTCCTCGTTCTGGCTGCAGGCCATGCATGCTTGCACATATTGTCAGACTTTCTCAGCCATTCCAGGCCACCAGTATCTCCTCTTAATGAACTTGAGGGTTCTGGCAACCACTGGGTGAGCGGTCATTCTAAATGTGTGTCCCCATTGAAGCACCTTAGACCTGACAGAACTTGGGATGAACAGACGACCTGGAGGACCATTCTTGGGACTCTTCCCTCGTGCCTTGGCCTGGCAAACAAGTGCAACAATTCCTCAATGAATGGGCGCTATCACCTCAGCTTGGGGCAAAATGGTGGTAAGCTGTTCCCCTCTTTTGGGTTTGTCAAACTGATGAAACAAGACATCCAATTTTTCATTCTTTGACCCTGGTCTATAGGTCAGAACAAAATTGAACCGGTTAAGGTAAAGAAACAACCTGGCTTGTCTGGAATTCAGTCTTTTGGCCTCCTGAATGTAAGCTAGGTTCTTGTGGCTTGAATAAGAGGGTTCTTGGCCCCCTTAGACTAGTGATGCCAACTTGACCATGAGCAGCTCTCTATTTCCGATGTCATAGTTCATCTCTGCCGGGGATAGCCACCTGGAGAAGAACGCACATGGGTGAAGTTTATTGTCCGAAATTACCTGTTGAGACAAAACTGCACCAGTCCAGCATTCGAGGCATTCACCTCCACGACGAAGAGAAGGTCCGGGTTAGGCGAGACCAAAATGGGAGCTGTCGTCAGCATCTGTTCTGCAAGAGGAATGTCCGCTTTGGTAGACCAAACAAAAGGGCCTGTGGGTTTCTTAGTTAGTTCTGTAAGTGGAGCCGCCACTGAGCTGAAGTTCCTGATAAACTTCCAGTAAAAGTTGGCATGTACCAGGAATCATTGGACTTGCTTCACGTTGGATGGTTGTGGCCAATCTCTGATGCCTGAGATTGCCATTCGAGGTGATAAACCCAAAAATGAAACTGTGGTTACGTGAAATTTGGATTTCTGCAGCTTGACATAATTAAGATATCTCTGATGTGAGTGACATGCTCCTCCGTGGACTTTGAGAAAATTCAGATGTTATGCAAGTAGACGAAGGCATACTTAAGGAGAGCATCTCAGAGCACGTCATTTATGAAGGCCTGGAAATCAGCTGGTACAACAGCAAGGGTGAAGGACATGACCAGGTACTCATAGTCCTCTGTTGGTGTGTTCACCCTCCTTTATGTGGACCAGAGTGAACGCACTCTGCCAGTCTAGCTTCATGAATACTCTTGCCCCTTGGAGAAGGCAGTGTTCGTGAGTGGAAGGGGGTAATGATTCCTGGCCATTATGCAATTCAGCCCTTTATAATCAATGCATGGTGCAGGCTTCCATCCTTTTTCTGAATGAAGAAGAAGCCTGCACCGGCTGGTGAGATGAAAGACCGAATGAATCCCATTGCAAGAGCCACTTTTATGTACTCCTCCATATCGCTTCCCTCCTGGACTGAGAGCGCAAATAAATCACCCCATGGAGGACAAGTACCAGGCAGTAGACCTATTGCACAGTTAGAGGGTTGAGGCATTGGAAAAGTTGAGGCCTTTCCCTTGCTGAAGACCTCTTCCAAATCCTTGTAGTCAGAAAGAACTTTGACCGGCTTGAAAATTGCAACTATCCCCGATCATCCCTCTGAAGACGACTCCTGAGGCTCCTTAGTTAGCAGGGGTAGTTCAGAGACTTCAGATTCTCCTCCATTGGTTCACTAGAGTCTTTTGTCAAAACAGAGTCCAAATTGGAGTTCTTATCTGTCTCTAGAGACTTGACCAAATCTTCATCCATATCCTCAGACGATGGCAACGAGGCACTATTGACTGTCTTTGTCCTCCTGGGACTAGCCTCCAAGGGTCTATGTTTTGAAGACTTTCCTTTAGAGAGGACCTGGTGACTGGTCCCTTTATGCTTGGCTGCTTGGTCTCCAGCATTCTTGAGCATCTCCTTGGCGGGCTTCTTGGCTTGCTACTGAAGTAGAGACCCTCTTTCTCCAGTTCCAGTTGACCAATTGAATGTCGATTGGTTTTATATGAGGGGCTCTTGTATTCCCTGGATTCTTCGCACCATACTGTTGTACTTGCCCTTGTTGTATTTATTACCAAGATCATTGTTCACTCAGTAAGCTTCACATGAGTAAGGAATTTCACTGCAGCATGTTCTATATGACATTAATCTAATCTGCATCTGAGATCACAGATTTAGTGGGCTCAGTAACAGTCCTTGAATTGTTATTGAATCATTCAGCACAAAAAGAAGCCACTTTATCCCTTGCATCTGCTCTGACCATCCAGCACTCATCCACACTAACCCCAATTTTTCTCACACTTTGTCATCAACATCCCTCACCAGTTACCCTGCTACCAACCTGCACACCAGGAGCAATTTACTGTGGTTAATTAATCACTGACCAGCACAAGGGAGGGACTTAGAACATCTGGACAAACCCACACGGTAACAGGATAAACATACAAACTCTGGGTCAGTATTGAACCCAGGATTAGGGAGGTTTGAGACAGCATTGCTAACTACTGTGCCTCTGTGCTGTCCTGTTCTTGGGCCTTTGCCGCACCACGTCACAGGGTGTTGCATGGGCTTTATGGACGATAAATTGCCAGGATTACAGAGTATCAGTTATAAGGAGAGCTGGGTAAAGCTCTGATTATTTTTTCTGGAGCACCAGAGTCTGAAGGGTGATTAGCTGAGAGCCAGTGATTAGAATTGAGTCATGATGTGAGACTGCGAAGAGGACAGGGTTCTAAACTAGACGTTAGACAAGAATCCAAAGTTGAGCTGACAACTGAGCACTGACTAAATAGAACTGTACAAAATTATGAGAGATACTGATAAGGTAGACAACCAGAATCATTTTTTCCCAGGCTTGAAATGCCAAGTACTGGACGTTATAGTTTTAAAGTGAGAAGGGGAGAGTTTAGAGGAGATTTGAGAGAGAAGCAGGGTGGTAGGTGCCCAGGGCACACTGCAAGGGGAGGTGTGGAAACAGAGAAGAGATGTTTATACAGATACGTTGGAGGGATACAGATTTGGTGCAGGCAGATAGGGTTAGTTTGATTTGGTGTTATGGTTGGCAGAGACATCGTCGGTTAAATGGACTGCTCCTGTTATGTACTCTTCTATGTTTTATGTTCTGTAGGCATGGTTCCTGTGGTTGGGAAAGTAAATGTTTACAGCATTGGATAGGCCAAAGCTATTTGTTCTGAATGATGGTGAACTGTTGTTGGAATCACATGCATCCAGACAGTATATTCAATCACACTCCTGACTTTTGATCTGTGAATGGTAGACTTTGTGGAGTCCGGGGGTGAGTCACTTTCTGCAGAATAACCTTGCTGTAACCTCATCCAGTGACCACAATATTTGTGTGATAGTTCCATTTAATACTACTGTTTCCAGCATGGATAGAGGATTGGCTGACTGGCAGAAGACAAAGAGTAGGAATAAAGGGGGTATTTTCTGGTTGGCTATTGGTGTTTAATGGTGTTCCACAAGGGTCAGTGTTGGGACCACTTCTTGGCACATTGTACATGTCAATGATTTGATGGCTTTGTGGCCAAGTTTGCAGACAATACAAAGATAGGTGAAGCAGCAGGTAGCGTTGAGGAAGCAGGGAGTCTGCAGAAGGACTTAGACAGATTAAGAGAATGGGCAAAAAAGTGGGAGATGCAATATAGTGTCGGGAAGTGTACGGTCAGGCATTTTGGTAGAAGGAACAAAGATGTAGACTATTTTCTAAACAGGAAGCAAATTCAGAAATTAGAGGTACAAAGGAACATGGGCGTCCTTGTGTAGGATTCCCTAAAGGTTAACTTGTAGGATGAGTTGGTGGCAAGGAAGGCAAAGGCAATGTTAGCATTCATTTTGAGAGGACTAGAATATAGAAGCAGGGCTGTAACACTGAGGCACAATCAGACAATGGTCAGAACATAGTTGGAGTAGTGTGGTTGGTTTTGTTCTCCTTACCTAAGAGAGGATGTACTGGCATTGGAGAAGGCCCAGGGATAGTTCATGAGAATGATTCGGGTAATGAAAGGGTTAGTATGAAAAACGCCTGAAGACTCTGAACCTATACTCACTGAATGAGGGGGATCTCATTGAAACCTATCGAATATTGAAAGGCCAAGATAGAGCGGACATGGAGAGGATGTGGGGGAGTGGCGGAGTCTAGGACCACAGATAACAGCATTAGAAAAAAAGGACATTGTGTTAGAACAGAGATGAGAAGGAATTTCTTCAGCTAGAAGGTGGTAAATCTGTGGAATTCATTGCCACATATAGCTGTGGAGGCCAGGTCATTGGGTATATTTAAAGCGGAGGTTGATAGGTTCTTGATTAATAAGGCATCAAATGATACGGGGAGAAGGCAGGAGAACAGGTTGAGATGGATAATAAATCAGCCATGATGGAATGGTGGGAGCAGATTCAATGGGCCAACTGGCCTAATTCTGCTCCTATATATATTATGGTCTATTTCTGGGGCACTCGGATCGTCATCATCTGACAAAGGCTCTTTGGCCTGAAACACTTTCTCCACAGATGATGCCTGTCCTCCTGAGTGTTTCCAGCATTTTCTGTTTTTGTTGCAGAATTCCAGCTCTGCAGCTTCTTGAATTTCAATACTCCTTTCTCCATGATTTTCTGCCTGCAAGAATATTTCAGTGTGGTTTGCTGATATCACTGACCGATGCCTGGCAGTAGCAGATGACCAGCTCCATGCACCTCATATGGTTGGGTATCAGTCGGAGCATTTCTTCAAGGTCAGCAGTGACATTGCTTCTGTACGCTTCCCAAAATCCAAACTTTTATTACTTTAAAAATCTTAACTTCCTAGAACTTTTCATTGTATTTTCTACTTCCATAATTGTTGTTAGCAAGGCTTGATGCCGAGAACTTGAAAATTATTCTCCACTCCAATATTCCTTTTGGCAAATTAAGTTTGCCAGTAATGCCCCCAAAGGGAGGTGTTACCAGGGCAAGCAGGATCTTGGGGCAAATGGAGAAGTTCTCATTTTACAACATAGAAGGTGATTATTTGGCCAATAAAGCTGCTGCCAGCCCTCAGAGCACTCCATCAGTCAGCTTAGCCTTCTAATTTCCCTCGCTCATATGTTCACCTTTATTTGGGGTATGCTGGTTTACAGAGATGCAATACTCTGTCAGTTACCCTGTAACTTACCCTCTCCTCTTTCCTATCAACCTCTCCACCACCCACCCCTATCCCCACAGACCCCAAGATTCTATCACTTATCTACACACTAGGCACAATTTACAGTGGTAAATTAACCTACCAGCTCACCTTTGGGGTGTGAGAGGAAACGGGAGAAATCCCACGCAGAGTAAGTAAACTCCGCATGGACAGCACCGGAAGTCAGGATTGAACCTATGTTGTCGGAGCTGTGAGACAACCACAGTGACGTATCGTCCCTCAGCTGCCCATCAGCTCTATGGTCTGGTAAAGAGAGTGTGGGTAACTCAGTGTTGGTAGAAACAAGAAGAACCTGCCGGAAGTTACCATGAGAAGATGCTAAACTGGGAAACGCTCTCCAAGGTAATCACTTCTGGATTACTGAATGAGGCGATTGCAAGTTAACATGGAGTCAAACAGATCAGGTGCCTTAGCAAGTGGTTAAAAGGTTTAGTGTGGACAAGGCCTTCTTTTTCATTGGCCATTAGCACGTTCTGGACAAGAAGGAAATAGCAAAAACAATAAACCAGTATTCTAGCAAAAAGGGGAAAATAAGAGGAAGCAAAGGTTTTAGATGGTGGTGGTAGGAGTTGCAAATATTTGGGAAGGTTCTATGAGAAATGAATAAAAGGTAAAGCATATATTGAAGATAAAATGAGTGCATAAGACATAGTACAGAAATTAGAAGTAGAAGTTAGAAAACCCCATAATCTTGATGAATGGCTGACAAGGTCAAGAGGTCATTTGATCTATTTATGTTTCTATTTGTTATGTTATTGCAACAGATTTATAGATCATGTATAAAACGGTGGCTGAGAGCATAGCGAGCAGAGCTACTATTGAGGATGAGTTAAACTATTTGCATAGAGTGTCTGTAATAGAACAATGGAATTGGATGTAGTAGTATTCTGTGAGTAACCAGGTATAAATAACGGAGGAAGAAGGTTGGGAATTAAACATTGAAGGATGGAACTTAATTAGAAAAAGAACTGAGGGAGAGAAGGGGTAGCTGCACGTGTTGTGGAAAACAGGTTGTCATTGTAAGAAAATGGGACATAGTGATCAAATCTGTATTCATCACCCTTTTCAATTTTATCCACATGTTACTGAATGTTTCACTGGGGTCTCTCGCCCACCCAGCTGAGATATTTATCAGGGGTACTTCATATGCAGGGCCCTGAGCATTGTCAATGATACCTCCCATCTGTCCAACTATCTTTTTGAGCTCCTACCATCACGCGGGAGGTACTGTCGCATTAGGATGAGGACTGTTAAAATGGGAAATAGCATCTTCCCCTAGGCCATAAGACAACTGAACTCTTTGTCACCAGTCAAGTCAACCAACCAACATATGAAACCCCAGCTGCGTTATGCTGTTAACTTTTTAACTTGTGTCATAAATGCACCTTATTGTATGTTAACTAATTTGTGAAAATATTACTTTATGTGTTGTATGTAAGTAATATGTACTGTGTTGTGCACCTTGGTCTGGAGGAAGTTTTTTCATTTGGCGGTTGAAATGACAATAAACGAACGTGAAGTTAAATTCTTATCACTTTCTAAACTTTTTGTCTTTTTATTTATTCTGGAGGCCTTCATAATCTCTCCTTCCCTTTTAATTTATTCTCATTTTTCAAAACTATCGAGCTGTTGAACCTACTACTTAGTTTAAAGACAGACTTCAACCCATCCTACTGACTACAATTTTGTCGTATCAACTGCCTGTCCTTCCTCACAGTCTCACAACACACTGGATCTACTTGTACACCAACTGTCCCATCCTCAGCCCTATCACTCCAGTTCCCATCCCCTTGCCAAATTAGGTTAAACTCTCTCCAACTGCTCTAGCAACCCTACCAGCAAGGATAAGCACTAAACTTTTTACAGAACATGTACAATCTTTGTAATATACTCAAGAAGTTGCTGAATTATAATAAAAAACCTGATGTAAAATAATAAACCATTTTTCAAATATAATCCATAATTATAAAACTGGTTTACACGGAACTAGGGATCTTAATAAATAGTAATTACAGCTTAGTTTGAAATTAATAGTTTTGTTAATC
This sequence comes from Mobula hypostoma, assembly GCF_963921235.1. Taxonomy (NCBI): domain Eukaryota; kingdom Metazoa; phylum Chordata; class Chondrichthyes; order Myliobatiformes; family Myliobatidae; genus Mobula; species Mobula hypostoma. The sequence continues at coordinate 136,977,484 of NC_086101.1, read as the reverse complement.
TTCCTAAAACAAAACTTTTTTTAACATGTTTTTACACTGAAAATAGATCCTAAATACCTGAAGTTCACGTCTTTGAGATTTGTCATGGAAGTTCCTGTCAGATCACTGACTTCTTCATATGGCCCTGGGAAAGAAGGCTCCCTGTGGAGTATGGAATTCAGAGACAGCAGTTTCTGGATTTCCTAGTGAACTACGCATTAACTCCAAAAGTTGTGCCAATTACACGTTGGGAAGGCAGTGAACAGTCATAAACTGGAAATCATTCTCAATCAAAATCTAGGCCATTAAGAATGTTTGATGTGACCTGATATTTTTAGTTCCTGATATTCTTGGTCCTGAACTTTATATTGAAATATTGAAGGATACAATAAACAATCTGTAGCTCTGGTGCTGAAATACAGGACCTCAAGCTAATTAAAGTACACTCTTCTGGCATGAGCTTTAATTAGCACAACACGCGTTAGGCCTTCTATGGACTCATCCAGGGTTTCCATTCGGCGATATAGGAAGTTGAGTATCAGGTGCAAAGTCAAGAGACTTCTGAATGAGCACTTGATACTGACCTAGATTAAGCCCTTACATCCTGTTAAGTTTACGTCCAGCCCAGCAAGTTATATGGAATCATCTAGTCTGGTGTTTAATAGGCAATAGACAAAGAGCAGAGCAACATTTCACTGAGTGATTGATACAGTTTTAGAGAATTAAAGGGCTTGAAAAGCAAAAAAGAAGTATATGGCTTAATTTGGTTAAGCAAAACAACTTCAGCCATGAGTCACTTAAATAATTGATAAATTGAAAAAGGGAGATACAGAAAGAAGACAGTTTAAAAGGAAAACATACGTTTAATTATCACATGCGTCCACCCATTCCTCTGCCAAGTTCTACTCAACATTGTTATTGATAAATTCAGCTTGTAAAGTTGTGGCACGTTCTGCCTTTTAAGGGCCTGACAGTAGGCTCACTCAGACCACACATTTTAGGAAGGATATCGTTGATCTTTGCAGGGAAAAATGTGAGGATGTACATTTATAAACTAGGGTTGGAGAAATTTAGTGGTGGCCAGAGACTAGCTAGTCTTATTATCTACAGAAAACAAGGCACTTAAAAGAAAGGTATCTGAGGTGCAAAAAACTATGTAAATTAAAAATAGGGATTAACCAGAAAGGCCAATTTGATGGTAAAGTCTGTAACGTGTGAGGTTAGATTTAAGGAAAGGAGTAGAAGAATTAGAAGGGGAGTGAGGAATTTTCTTTCAGCCAGAGAGTGGTGGAAATCTGAAATTCTCTGCTGGATGTTCTGAAATTCTCTGTCAGAAATTCTGCACACATTTGAAATGCAGTAGGATCAGCATTTAAAGAGGTAGACATTGGAATGTGACTGTTCTAGATGGGGTTATGGATCAGAAGATAAATGTTGAGATTTTTGTTGTATTGGTACATTCTGAGAGAAGTTCTGAGTTTGTGTTGGGTCTGGTTGTGCCATGTCGACTTGACTTAGCATTTCATCCACCTCTAGATGCTTCATGTTATCCCATGTGCCTTCTGTTCTTGATACATAACAATGTGCAGCATAGCAAGTCTTTCATCTGCTTTTCTGCAAATACTTCTGATTTGGATGGGTATGGAAACCATTATAAACTCTCATGTTCTTCTCTTTTCACATTGACCATAGTTGGATTAGGTTTTATTTGCATACCTGAGCACATGTTTACTGTGAAATGCAAAGCTCGGGACCAAGAGTTGGGAGGTCAGATGGGTCTCAATACCTCATTGTTGGTCAACATGAACATGATGATTCAGTGGCTGCCCTGTGTGTAGTAAATTTATGTACTTCTGTGGTTTCTGTAGCTTTGGGACAGGAACATGCATGTAATGGATTTAGTAAAGAAGGCAGAACAGTTAATATGTATTTAGTAGACAATATTTGGGAGGAAAATCATACCCGGTTCTGATTATAAAAGGTCTATTCACATGAACTGAAGTTGTGATGCATCAATTCTAACATAGCAGTAGCAAGGTGACTAAATAAATGGTAACTAGTAAATTAGAATTGTGGTCTAATAACCAGAAACATGAGTTCAATTCCCTTTACACCAGCTGGTGAATATGAATTCAGCCAGCTAAATAAAATTCCTCTGTAAGTAATGATGACCTTAACATTATAGGCTTGTCATTCTGGTTCACTGCTTCACCCTTTAGGGAAAAATGTCTACCACTTTTACCTGATCTGGAACCTTTGGCATTGTGGTTACCTCCTAAATGCCCACAGAAATCATCAAGCAAGCCTCTCAGTTCAAGGGAAGTAACTGAGGGGAATGAAATTCCAGCCTTGCCAGCAATATCCAAATCCTGTGAATGAATCAATTAAAAAAATATCAGGGACTATGCCACAAAAAGTCAGTGCACATGAATTCCATTCTAGATACAGTACGTGTCAATTATGTTCAAATAATACCTCTGCCCTCCAAAACTAGAATTTACAAATGTGGAGTATCAGTTCCTCACCTCTTAGAGATTTAAACAAAATTAATGTCTGTGCATTTTAAGTTTGGGTTCTGGATTAAATTGACATTGACTTTATAACTCAAATTGGCATTCCCCTGTTCAAACTCTGACCATTAGCAAATCATCAATCTAACTGGTTAAGGAAATACGTGTCTGGTTGGCCTCCCTATAAAGATCCAAGATGCCTTGCGGAATGTGTTGTACTAACTCTGTCCCACACCTGCAGCAACTTGTTAATGTGTGTGGCTAACTCCAGGGAACAATGCATTTTGATCATTCCACAGTTAGGCTAAATTCTGGCCCCTACATTTGCAGTTAATTATCAGGCCCTTTAATTCTAAAGGCTAGAATGACATGGGTTGCACAAGATGTTTGCATCTTGATCAGCCAGCATGTTTATCATGCAGCAAAAATGTTGATGTAAAGTTTAATGCAGCTACACACATCAAAGTTGCTGGTGAACGCAGCAGGCCAGGCATCATCTCTAGGAGGAGGTACAGTCGACGTTTCGGGCCGAGACCCTTTGTCAGGACAGATTGGTGAGGAGAAAGGGGAATGTTGTTGGAGCCAGAAAGAAAAGATCGAGATCCCTATGATGATTTGCATCATTGCAGCATGTTCCAAAGAGTTTTACATCCAACAAGAGATATACAATTTTCTGTAGTGTAGCAAGAGCTGGTGTGTCCACAGAGAGAAATATAAAATGTCCAGATAAATTGGTTTTGTGTTGCAGAGTAAAGGATAAATGTGGAATGAAGCAATGGGACAATTCCCCCAGGCTTCTTTGAAATAATGCCTTGGGAACCTCTATGCCCATCTATGAGGGCAGGTGGGATCCTGGTTTAATGTCTCATCCAAAATTTTAAATGCAATATTTCATCAATATATTGGTGCTTGTAAATTTAAGTATATTGCTTTTAATTGTAATTTAAATATATGTATGTGTCTGAATTGTAGGTGGTGGGAGGAATGTGCTCAAGGCATATGGAATTATGTATTTCATAAATAAAAATAAAGATTACAAAAGCATCAGCTTAATTAGTTCAGCACAACATCATGGGTCAAAGGACCTGCACCTGTACTGTTCTATGTTCTATACTCTGAGAAAGACTTGATGAATTTTTACAAAACACTGAGTTGGCCATAATATTCCAGGCTATTTAATCTCAATATTCCAGAACTATTTAAAATAATATGGATCCTAGCCCATGATCCCATGGTGCATTCTCCTCTCCTCAGATTCCTTCTTCTCCAACTCTTTGCTTTTTCCACCCAGGAAAGGGTGAGATAGTGGGATTGGTTGTGCTGCCCTTGCAAAGAAATGACATTGACTCGGAAATTTGACTGGCATCATTTTATTACCTTATTACATTGTTGGAGTGGGCCAGTGTTAGAGTGGGAGTCTTTGGCTCAACAGGCTTTGGCAAGAACAGGCTTGGACAGGCTTTAAGTAATGTTCTAGTAAGTTTTTTATTTCTCTTTCCTGTCTATTCGTATATAGCTAGTGCACTGAGAATGGGTCCAGTCACCTTGACAACCACAAGCACACAAAGTGTACTGGGCTGCAGCTCCTTAGAGACCATGTTAGGGAACTGGCGTTGCAGCATGATGACCCTCGGATAACACAGGAGAGTGAGGAGATGACAGATAAAAACTACAGGGAGGTCGTCACGCACAAGTTGTAGGAGGCAGGTGATTGTCAAGAGAGGGAAAGGGAATAGGCAACCTGTGTTTGTTCCGCTCAGTAATAACTATACTGCTTTGAAATCTCTGTGGCGGGGGGGGGGGGTCAGCGACTGGGTCTCTGGCTCAGAACGGAAGGGGAAGAAGAGGAGTGCAGTGGTGATAGGGTATTCGATAGAGAGGGGAACAGACAGGAGATTCTGTGGACATGAAAGAGACACCTGGATGGCATGTTGCCTCCCCAGATGCCGAGGTCAGGGATGTCACGAATCAAGTCCGCAGCATTCTAAAGTGTGAGGGTGAACAACAAGAAGTTGTAGTACATATCGGTACCAATGACATAGGTAGGAAAAGGGATAAGGTCCTGAAGAGAGACTATAGGAAGCTAGGTAGAAAGCTGAAAAGTAGGACCTCATGGGTAGTTTCCTTTGGATTGCTGCCAGAACCATGCGTCAGTGAGGGTAAGAATAGGATGATTTGATAGATGAATGCATGGTTGAGGAATTGAGGTAGGAGGCAGGGTTTCAGATTTCTGAAACATTGGGATCTTTCTGAGGAGGTTATGGTCTTTACAAAAAGGACAGGTTACACCTGAACCTGAAGGGGACCAATATCCTATTGGGCAGGTTTGTTAAAGCTGTTGGGGAGGATTTAAACTGATTTCCCAGGGGGCTGAGAACCAGAGTGATCGGACTCTGGGCCTGTACTCGCGGAAGTTCAGAAGAATGAGGGGGGATTCCATTGAAACCTACTGAATATTGAAAGGCCTAGGTAGAGTGGATGTGGAGAGGATGATTCCTATCACGGGGGGAGTCTAGGACCGGGGGGACCGCCTCAAGATAGAGGGACGTCCATTCTAGAATAAAGATGAGGAGGAATTCCTTTCGCCAAAGGGTAATGAATCTGTGGAATTCATTATCACAAACGATTGTGGAGGCCAAGTCATTGAGTATATTTAAAGTGGAGGTTAATAGGTTCTTGATAAGTCAGGACATCAAAGGTTGTGGGAAGAAGGCCAGTGAATGGGGTGGAGAGGAGTAATAAATCAGACATGATGGAATGGTGTGGAGACTCAAATGGGCCAAATGGCCCAATTTTGCTTATATGTCATGGTCTTATGATTATGTTATTTATACCACCTAGTTGACAGGAAATCTTAAGCAAACAGTGCAATGCCTGATGGGTCCACTAGAATGGATCCAATACAGCTATTCCCCAGACCACAAGGTACATCTCCCTGCCATTGAGGTGACAAGGTACAGTGCCAAGGTTGTTTCAGAAATAGAAGAGTGACCCAGTGTGTGGTTCAAACTGCAAGCATGCCTTTGTGACAGTTTAAAGATGTAACTAAAATGATTCTACATTTCAAGCAACGATATTGTTCTTCCTTGTTAAAGCTATTAGTGGAGTTGGTGAGGAGGTGGGTTTTTGTTGGCAGGGCAGATTCAACCATTTTTGCATTTGGCTGTGTTGTTTGCCTTTGCATCGTTTGTGAAACCCTCCACTTCGGCTTTTCTTCTGCTGCTGACCTAGCCGCTTGGAAAACGAAGATGGAAATCTTTCTATGTGTACTCATTACATGGTGTGGGTGATGGGAGGCGGCCATTTTTGGAGGACAATATCTCCGATAATACCTTTGTCAGCGTTCATTTAATGCTGTCTCACTGACAATGTTGCGCTCGAGTATCAACCTAGGCTTTTGTGCATTGGGTAGTGGAGACTTAGAAGAATGAACTCAAATTAATAATGCTGTATCAAATCATCAGACTGTTGGCATCTTCTTTTGAACAGAATAGAGTGTTTCACTCAAACTACTATGGCCCATTTGAGATCTTGTCCTATTCTGGAGATCATCCTGAATGGGCTGCCACTTGAGTGGATCTATAAGACCATAAGGCATAAGAGCAGAATTAGGTCGTTTAGCCCATTGAGTCTGCTCCGCCATTTCATCATCGCTGATCCATTTCCCTCTCAACCCCATTCTCCTACCTTCTCCCCGTAACTTTCATGCCCTGACTAATCAACAACCTATCAACCTCCTCCTTAAATACACCCAGTGACCTGGTCTCCACAGCTGCCTGTGGCAATAAATTCTACAGATTCATCACCCCTTGGCTAAAGAATTTCCGTGCTGAATGAATGTCCCTCTATTCTGAGACTGTGCCCCTGTTCCTAGACTCCCCTACTATACCAAACATCCTCTCTACATCTACCCTATCGAGGCCTTTCAACATTCAATAAATTTCAATGAGATCTCACCCCCCCTTCTAAGTTCCAGTGAGTACAGGGCCAGAGGCATCAAATGCTCCTCATATGATAACACTTTCATTCCTAGGTCTCTGGGATCTTGGTTCTCTTAAATCTTAAATCTATTGTAAAAATCTGGTTGATTCCCCAGTATTTTTGTTGTGGTAGTCAGTTCCAAGAATTAATATGTGGGGAAGTTTATTCCATTTTTAGTTCTTTTCTTTACAAAAGTGAATGATGACTAGGAGCAGACAACCAACCACCTCCATGTTGGGTTCAGTGCTGCAGCTGGAGGGGTGATTTCCAAGTGAGATTAGACAGCCGATGTAACTGATGTGCTCCCTTCACCCTGGAGACTTGGACGCGGGGTACTTAAGATTTTGCATGCAAGTCAGTTTTATTCAAATGAGGATCAACTTCAAAAGTAGGGTCAATCTCTTCAGCTTGACAAATAGGATTTATGCAAGAAATCAATTAGAGTGTTAACAGTGTGCATGAGACAGGGGCAGGGCCCAGAACCTTGCTTGTTCTCATCGGGTTAGGCTTTCTAGTCAATCATAAATCTTCTCTGTGTCTTGGAGGACAGGGCTGGACCCAGTGCAGAGGAACAGTAGGCCCTCAGTCATAGGAAGCACTGACCATGACTCAAGCCCAGGAGTGGAGGATGGCAGGCTCACGACTCAATCCAGGAAGAGACAGAAACAAGATGTCAGACATAAGAATACCAGCAGAACCCTGGGGGAGTGACTGAGCAACACCAAGGGACAGTTCATTCTCTCCAACACAATGGTAAGGTACTAAATGAGAGTCCTCTTTAAGTAATCATAGACTCCAGGAAATACATGCCAGTCCCAATTAACTTGCCAAGATTAAACCAAGAGCACAAGGATTTAACTGCTCGAGTTAAGATAAAGATTAGTAAATATAAGGTGGGTGTGTCTAGGGAGTCTAGGGAGGTGTAGTGTCTCTGGTGGGGGGGCTTGCCGTGCCCCTTTCAGGGCAGCTTGTCCACCTTTGGTCCCCACCTGGCACTCTGCTCTCACCTGTAGCTCCAAGTAGCTGTAACATGTGCAGTGGCCACACCCTGTAAACTGCCTCGGCAGACGGGCCAAATCAGGTGAGGGTAGCTAACAGGTCTTCGACCCTCGATGAGGTAGGGGATCTGCCTGTCCCAGCGTGTGAAGCCTGGCCCTGGCAGACTGAGCGGAGGAGACTGATTAATGGTCCAATGGTCAAGAAGGCAGGCCAGCAGGCGTTGGTGGAGCGCTAAGAGCACGACAAGGCACTGAGACGTCCTGGTCATCCACTGCAAGAGGTGGTGACCTCTTTAAGCTCACCCGGCAGTAGGCAAAGGCAAACCACTGCTGTAACCTGCCGAGTACATCATTTCCCAATATGTCAGAGTGGCGTGGAGGGAAATTGTCTGCCAACTGGAAATTCCAGATGCGACCTAATGATGAAATATAAAGTGGTCAAAAACCCTAGAATCTCAATGATCTATGGCAAGTCACAGAGCTCATGACATTCTGCGCTCTTTCCAATTTAATCATGGCTTTTTATAAATATGAAAGGAAAATCAAAATGGTGCACGGTACTTCACGTGGCCTTACCAATGACTGATACAACTGCAACAGAATGCGCCAATGTGTTCGAAGTTCCAGTGTTAATCAACAATGCTGTGGAAAGGGGGACAGTTGATGTTTGTGACCACTGTCCCAACTGGTGCTCAAAATAGGTTTCAGCTGTTTTCTCCCATGAGCACCTAACAACGTTGCTCTCCTGCATTTTCCATGTGGGGAATAACAAAAGGATATTCTGATTGGTTGCAGGAGCTTCGTGTCAGCATTGACTAAAACTTACTCTTCCTCCAGATCCATCAGACTGTTCTTCCAATAAGAACTATTCCTATAAAGTCACATCAAATTTCAAGACTACTCTATTATCATATACACAAGAAATGCAGGCATAAATGTTGCTTAATATAGCACCACAAAACGTAAGACAGTAAAGAGAAAAAAGACTGCAAAACAAGACAATTATGCAAAAAAGAGAACAAGTCCATATTTGTACAAGAGGTGGTCCGTAATATTCTATTGAATTTGAATTTATTTAAATCTTACAATGTGAAGGAGTAAAAATCTTTGTGTTCTGACTCCATTGCAATATACAGACATGTGAAATTGTAAGTCTAATGGCTTGTAGAAAGAAGCTGTCCTGATGAAAGGTCTCGGCCTGAAACGTCGACTGTACCTCTTCCTAGAGATGCTGCCTGGCGTGCTGCGTTCACCAGCAACTTTGGTGTGTGTTGCCCGTAGCCTGTTGGTCCTGTCTTTAATGCTCCAGTACTGTTTGCCAGATGGAAGCAGCTGAAACAGTTTATGGTTGGGGTGACTGATGTCCCCAATGATTTCCAGGCCTTCTGCTGTAAATGTCCTCACTGGAGGGAAGTTCACATCCACAGATGCATTGTGCTGTCCGTACCACTCTCTGCAGTGCCCAGCGATCAAGGTTGGTGCAGTTCCCATAGCAGGCAGAGATACAGCCAGTCAGAATGCTCTCTGAAGTAGGATTAGGGTTGGAAAGGTCAATTCAAGAACCGGGTGGCTGTAGGAATGTAACTGTTCCTGAACCTGTTGGTGTGAAACTTCAGATTTCTGTACCTCCTGTGAGGAACTATCTAAAGACAATTATCTTATGCAGAACATGGACCTACATGGAGTGCTTCACTCTTTTACAGTCCTGGCTGGCTGCTGCTAGAAGGTTAAAACTGTTGAGCGTTCTTAAAGACAGCCATCTGAATTTCCACTGTCCTCATTTTCCCCAACCTCATGACCTGCTGAGGTAGAAAGCTGCTATTACAGTCAGTATTAATGGAAGCAGAACTATAAATATACAGTGCCTGTAAAAAATATTCACCCACCTTGGAAGTTTTCATGTTTTATTGTTTTGCAATATTGAATCACAGTGGCTTTAATATGGCTTTTTTTGACACTGAGCAACGGAAAATGACTCTTTTGTGTCAAAGTGAAAACAGAACTGTACAAGGTGATCTAAATTAATCATGAATATAAAAACAAAATAATTGATTGCATAAGTATTCACTCCCTTCATGTCAGGATCTAGTAGATGTACCTTTGGCAGCAGTTACAGCCTTGAGTCTGTGAGGATAGGTCTTTATCAGCTTTGTGCATCTGGACACTGCAATCTTTCCCCATTCTTCTCTACCAAACTGCTCAAGCTCTCTCAGATTGCATGGAGGTCGTGAGTGAACAGCGTTATTTAAGTCCAGCCACAAATTCTCAATTGGATTGAGGTCTGGACTCCTACTTGGCCACTCCAGGACATTAACTTTGCTGTTTTAAAGCCATTCCTGTGTAGCCCTGGTTTTATGCTTGGTGTCATTGTCTTGCTAGAGAAGAAATGTTCTCCCAAGTCACAGTTCTCTTGTAGACTGCATCAGGTTTTCCTCCAGGAATTCCTCGTATTTTGCTGCATTCATTTTACCCTCTACCTTCACAAGCCTTCCAGGGCCTGCTGCAGTGAAGCATTCCCACAGCACGATGCAGCCACCACCATGCTTCACAGTAGCCATGGTGTATTTTTGATGATGTGTTGTGTTTTGCTTATGCCAAACATAGCGTTTAGTCTGATGGCCAAAAAGCTCAGTTCTGGTTTCATCAGACCATATAACCTACTTCCAGCCGACTTCAGAGCCTCCCATATACATTGTGACAAACTCTAGCCAAGATTTCATGTGAATTGCTTTCAACAGCAGCTTTCCCTTTGCCACTCTCCCATAAAACTGCAACTGGTGAGGGACCCAGGCAAAAGTTGTCATATGGGCAGTCTCTCCCATCTCAGCCACTGAGGCTTGTAACTCCTCCAGAGATGTCATAGGTCTCTTGGTGGCCTCCCTCACTAGTCCCCTTCTTGCATGGTCACTCAGTTTTTGAGAATAGCCTGCTCTAGGCAGATTTACAGCTTGCCATATTCTTTCCATTTCTTGATGATTGACTTAACTGTGCTCTGAGGGTGCAGTTTTTGCTAGGATACTGAGTCCCCAGCAGTTAGACCTTCCAGATTCCCCAATGAATTGAAAGACCTTGACTGCACACAGGTCTCCAAATACAGATCTCCATTTAACTAATTATGTAACTTCTGAAAACCAATTGGCTACACTAGTGATGATTTGGTGTGTCAGATTAAAGGGTATTAATACTTATACCGTCAATTATTTTATGTTATATATTTGTAATTAATTTAGATCACTTTGTAGGGATCTGCTTTCACTTTGACACGAAAGAGTCTTTTTTCATTGATCAGTGTCAAAAAAGCCAAATTAAATCCATTGTGATTCAATGTTGTAAAAGGATAAAACATGAAAACTTCCGGGGAGAGGGGAAGGGTGAACACTTTTTATAGGCACTCTATATTTCGGGCTACAAATTAAGTTTGATTGTATTTGCATTATTATGCACATCTCTGACTCAAATTTCTCACTCGGATTGCCACACACAGTTCTGGTCTCCATGTCATCACACTTGAAGTGTTGTACAAAGATTTGGTCTCTCCAACGTTTAGGATATCATGCATGCTTCTGATCTCTATAGTACTTCTTAAGTAACTCAGTTTGGACTCTATTGTACATTTGCAAAACTAGGCTCCCCATCACTCCTGATGTATTCAGAATAAGATGGATGTAGAGGAGATATTTCCAATTGTTGGAGAAGCCAAAACTAACAATTATAAATATGAAATAGTCTCTGATAATCCAGAGAGAAGGGAGAACGTTTCTCAAATAATTTTATGACTTAGAAGGAGATGGATTGTCTAGCTGAGTCGACACCAGCTGACAGACAAACCCATCAATCTCACCGATTCCCTGATTCCCTTATTTCCCTGTAATCTGCTTTGTCTCACATGTCAATCACCCCCATCTGAATTTCCTATCAGCCCCCTCACTCACCAAGAGTAACTTACACCATCAAATTAACCTACCAACTTGAACTCACTAACACAGAGAATAGTTACAGTAAATTCCAAAAATGTATTTAAGGGGAAACAGGTATTTGAGATAATGTTTGTAGGGTGAGAGGAGGAAGCTGGTCCGGAACACATAGACTGCATGTGTTGGTTGAGTCGAATGGACCATTGTGCTGGGCATTCTCTACAATAAATTTTATTTCATTGCTTTTAGGTCTGCAATAAAGAGAAGATGGTCAAAGTGACTGTATTTTTGAACCATCTCCAGACTAATAAATAGTTTCCTTTGGACTCTGATTCAGTTGGCTGACAGTGTGAAGCTCATCAATTTGCTGTACTATTTCCCAATTATAGAAAATAAAATGCAAAACACTTCCATAACTAATCATCATGTATGTAATTAACTTATTCAAGCTGATCAAATTTTATGTTAAACAACATTCCTTCCTTTTTAGTATACATGAAGTACTAAGTGTTTAACAATTAAAAAGGGGTTTGGTTGAACATTAAATTATGTCTTTTTGACTACTTTTGACTTGTGAAGAGTTACTATTTTGGAATCAAGTCAGGCGTGCACTCAGAATTGGTGTTCAGGATTACTCATTGCGTCCTTGTCTTTTTAGCTTCATTTGCTGAGGCTCAAGAACTCCTGTGTATCAGCGATTCTTCCATGTGTGCCACAGCAGGGTCAGATTTCAGAGCCGATACATCACTGAGGATAATTGCCGTCTTTGTAGCTGGACAGCAGGCAGTACAGCTACTTCTGGTAAGTTCAAGTGTTTTTGACCAGGTTGTAGCATTCTGCTTTTCCTTTGGCAAAAACATCTCTATTACTCTCTGGCAACATGTTATGGTTTTGACAGAGAAGAGACAGATTCATTGAACTATAGAAGGTCTGGGCTGCTCTGAATCAACTCCAGTGCCAATCATGATGCCACTCATGGTCCACTTAAGTCTGAGTTGGCCTGGATTCAGATAAAATCACTCATGTCTTTATACAGCATAAAAATTGTCCTTACTGCTGCATAAACCAGGCAATCCATAATGAAATTTTTGCAAATGCAGCAATTCCCAAATAAAGGCTTTGCCATCAACTATTTTAGGAACATTAAATTGAGGTCATTGGTTCAGTGTGCAGACAGTTTGAGAAAGTTAACCTCCGACCTTGGATGTTCCCTTTGGGAATGGCCGTCAGCTGTCTGGGACTGCTGAAGAGAATGCATTATCCAAACTAAATCTGACACATTTCCGCTCAGCTCCCAGTGAATCCTGGCTGTGAACTTTCAGGTAAACGCTTGCTCAACCCGGCGTGACTGGTTAAAGTCTGCCATTTATTTCTTGGTGGAAGTCAATCCTGGTGCAGATAGTCTGACATATAAGTGGTAAAAGTATGTAGAAGTATATCGTGGAGAAACTAAATAAGGGCATTCAAAGTTGAATGATCTCACATCGGTAAGTTCAAAGTACATTTATTATCTAAGTATGTATACTATAGACAATCTTGAGATTCATCTCCTTACAGACAGCCACAAAACAAAGAAGCCCAACAGAATCCATTAAAAAAGACCGTCAAACACCCAATGAGAGAAAAAAAACATATCATGCTAACAATAAAAAAAAACAGCAAATAACGTTCAGAACTAAAGCTCATAAAAGTGAGTTTACAGCCATGAAGCCAGTCACAGTCAGTCCAGAAGCCTGTTATTTGCAGGCCACAGCCTCAGTGCAGTGCAGAGAAAAGTAAACCTCACAGAGCAGCAAGCTGAACACTGGCTCATTCCTCGACCCCGTCCCAACACCCGACCCTGACCTTTTCAATCTGACCTGGTGCTTAAATTCCTCGCTCTCGGATCCAGGCCCTGCCACTTCGATTCGGCCTGTACCCGACCTTTTGCAATCTGCCCTGGCATTTGAAGTGGTCAAACATTGGCTCATTCCTCACTCTCAGGCTCAGGCCCCACTGCCTCAATTAGGCCAGTACACGTCATACCACAACTGTCCTGCACCTTCGAAACTTCAGTTCACACTGCAAAAATACCAAGTAGTACAGGCAGTTCGAAAGCTCAACTTTGAGAGGAAAGTTACAAACTCTTGAGTGTAGTGACTATTTTTCAGAAAAATTGTGATTAATAAGAGTAGTTAGTAGTTTCGTTTGCTGCCAGTAGGTTGTCGCTGTGTTTCACCAGCACCATCTTAAACTGGGTTCAAACAGTAACCAAAGTTACTGTTATTAATACCATACAGCTGGTAACACAATATTATTACATCTTAAACTTGATGAATTACTTTCTGCACTCTGGGTCATGTTAATTTTATGGCAGCTTTAATATCCCAATCTGAAATCGGTTCACTAATGTCTCAGTACTGTGTCCTGCAAGGCAGAGATTCTTGAGTTCACACTCATTCCAAAGGCTTGAGAATAAAATTCAGGTCCGTGCTGAGGGAGTGCTCTGTTGTCAGCTGTGCATTGCTTCAGATCAGATGTTAAATCAAAGTCCCATTGGCTATTCAGGAGTATATAAAAGTACTCTAGCGCCATTCAAGGAAGTACAGGGGAGTTCTTCTGAGCCAAGATTTATCCTTCAAAAAGTATTTCTTAAAAAAATACAGACTGGCTAATTACGTATTGCTTTACTATTTGTGAAAAGCAGCTATGCATAAATTAGCTGTCGTGGTCCTAGAAGTACTTAAACTTACAGAGTGTATCATTAGCTGTTTAAGGGCCTGCGTGATGGCAGGTTCATTCTATTCATTCTCTATCTAAGCCAACAGCCCAATAGTGTAATGGTTAACACAATGCTTTACAGTACAGATGACAAGGGTTCAATTCCTGTCGCTGCCTGTTCATAGGAACAAATGCATACACGTACATCAGACTTCAGAAACTGTAAGGAGTTTGTACGTTCTCCTCATGACCGCGTGAGTTTCCTCCGGGTGCTCCAGTTTTTTCCCACAGTCCAAAGGTGTACAGGTTGGTAGGTTAATTTGGCATTGTAAATAGTCCTGTGATTAGGCCAGGATTAAATTGGGGGATTGCCAGGCAACGCAGATCAAAGGGCTGGAAGGGCCTAGTTCGTGCTGTATCTCAATAAATAAATAAATAGTATTTTTATATCTTCAGGTCAGTAGGTAGCTTGTCTATTTGAGCAGACAAAAAAAGGCATGCATTTCTATAGCACCTTTCATAACCTTGCAATATTCCAAAATGTTTTAGAGCCAATGAGAAACTTCTTAAAAAGTAGTCTCTGTATTAATTTAGGCAGAGTAGTGGCCAATTTAAGAATTGCAACTCCCTCAAATACACATCTTCCCAGGTTACAAACGCCTGACAAAGGAGCTTCCGTAATATTATTAAACCTGTAGTCTGATGTACGTGCATGCATTTGCTTCTGTGAACAGCAGAACTAGTTTTCTATCTCTCTCCACTTTGAGTCTTTGTCGTCTTTGCGCATTTTCTGACCTACAGACAAAATGAACTTACAGACATTTGTAAAAGCAGATCACCTTCACGGGAGCCTGTAATTTGCTTTTGTGATGACACATATATTGGCCCAGACACTCTTGCTTTTCTTCAGATCAGAGACCATAAGATTTTTTTCGTAAGCCTGAGAGCAGAAGGTAATTTGGTTAAACATCTCACCACAAAGATGACACATCCTCAGTACTGCACTGAAAATATTGACCATTTTAATGTTCAGTCCTTAAAAAAGCTAAATAGTCACTCCAAAGCCAAAGCCTCTTTGGCAAAGCAAAGAATCAAACAATGTAGTTAAAAGAATTCATTTTCCTTTTTGAGAATCACCAATAATAATGAACTGACCTCCAAATGAGCTCCCAGCCTTGGAACAATTTTTCAGAATCTCAGGTGTGACGAGAGGGCATACAGGAGCGAGATATGCCAGTTAGTGAAATGGTGCCACAGCAACAACCTGGCACTCAACGTCAGTAAAATGAAAGAGCTGATTGTGGACTTCTGGAAGAATAAGTCGAAGGAACTTTTACCTATGCTCATAGAGGGATCAGAAGTGGAGAGAGTGAGCAGCTTCAAGTTCCTGGGTGTCAAGATCTCTGAGGATCTAACCTGGTCCCAACATAAAGAAGGCAAGACAGTGGCTATACTTTATTAGGAGTTTGAAGCGATTTGGCATGTCAACAAATACGCTCAAAAACTTCTACACCGTGGAGAGCATTCTGACAGGCTGCATCACTGTCTGGTATGGAGGGGCTACTGCACAGGACCAAAAGAAGCTGCAGAAGGTTGTAAACCTGGTCAGCTCCATCTTAGGTACTAGCCTACAAAGTATCCAGGACATTTTTAGGAAGCGGTGTCTCAGAAAGGCAGCGTCCATTATTAAGGACCTCCAGAACCCAGGGCATGCCCTTTTCTCACTGTTACCATCAGGTAGGAGATACAGAAACCTGAAGGCATACACTCAGCAATTCAAGAACTGCTTCTTCCTCTCTGCCATCCAATTCCTAAATGGACTTTGAAGCTTTGGACACTACCTCACTTTTTTTTAATATACAGTATTTCTGTTTTTGCACATTTTAAAATAATCTATTGAATATATGTAATTGATTTACTTGTTTATTTATTATGTTTTATTTTATTGATTATTATTTTTTGTTCTCTCTCTGCTAGATGATATATTGCATTGAAATGCGGCTGCTAAGTTAACAAATTTCATGTCACATGCCGGTGATAATAAACCTGATTCTGATTCTGATTCTGAATTTGTTAATATTTTAGCAACCAGCCAGAAAAGGAATTGCCTTTACTGGTTACATTTCTTCCTAGTATTTCACTTAAAGCTTCTCTGGAAAAGTCTGCAAGGGATTTAGGTTAAAAGAACATAGATGTATATTTATACTGTGACATTAAAACAGTGGAAAAAACCCAAGGCTCTTCACAGGAAAGAAGGCACATGAGTTGATATTAGGGCACTGGACCATAAAATATCGACCAAAGAGGTAGGCTATAAGGGATCTCGTAAAGGAAGAAAGAGAGAGGGAAAGGGTTAAGGAGGAAATTCCAGAACATAGGCCACTGAAGGCATGGCAACTGACTTCAGGAGAACTCACACCATACACACCCCTCCTTACATTGGTGGCACAGCAGTGGAAACTGCGAGTAGTTTCAGACTCCCGGGAGTGCTCATCTCGCACAACTTCTCATGGTCCTAGGACACATTCTACACAATCAGGAAAGTTCACCAACACCTCTACTTTCTGAGGAGGTTGAAGAGAGCTGGTCTACACACACCTACACTCAGATGAGAAGTAGAGAGCATCCTAACAAGCTGCATCACTGCATGGTACAGAAACTGCAGTGCAGCGGACCGGAAGGCTCTACAATGAGTGGTGAAAGCTGCCCAAAGCATCGCCATCAAGGACATATATACAGAAAGGTGCCAGAAAAAGTCCTCCAGGCCTAATGTCACTTCATGGACATACAATCAATCTATACATATAAGCAATCTTATGTATTTACATTTATTGTGTTTTTATTGTGTTCTTTATCTTATTGTGTGTTTTTTTGTGCTGCATCAAATCCAGAATAACAATTATTTTTGTTCTCCTTGACTCTTGTGTACTGGAAATGACATTAAACAATCTTGAATCGTGAACTGATGGTGGAGGGGATAAATTCAAGGATGATCCAGAGGTCAGAAGTATAGATATTTTGACAGGTTACAAGTCAGCTGGAATTACAAAAATTAGGAAGGATAACGTTATGAAGGGACTAGAAGGAAAGGGTGCTTATTTTTTTTTGAATGGGGCTTGCTTAATTAGATGCTGATGAACATCAGCAAATGCAGGAGTGATGATGTGGTGTGAGTTAATTCACAGGAAGTGAAGTTTTAGATGACCTGAGGATAGAAGGAATCTGACCACAAGCAGAAAAATACATTGACACCAAGAATTTGAACCACTTAATGCCACTGAAATGCAATAAATTCTGTTTTTAGGCACTTTCTCAATGATCACTGCGTAAATCAAAACCAGTTTATTTTGCTTTTAATAAAACTGTCTTGGAAATGGAAGTTTAATTTTAGCTCCATGAGTTGATGGTTTGTTTTTGTAAAAGGGAACGCTGAAGTATCATTTGTAAGGATGTAACACAGGCAGTTGGCAGAGATGTCTCTTACAAATGGGATATTTGAACCATAACACTCTTTTGATGTGGCAACTAAAAGAGGATAAAAGGTTGCTACACTACTGCAATATCATCGATTGGGTGTACTAATGATTCTTTGCAAACCTCAGATGGTTGGAAATGCATTGTTCTGTATTACACATGGCTTTCATTACCTCAATGGCCAAATCAAACAAGTTTCTTATAATTCCTTTTTAAAATTCCAGTTGTTTTTAAACAATTCCTAATGCAGCGTTAAAGAGAAAATCCATTTTGAACGCAAACAAAATTCTCTATTCCACATGCAATATTACGGTTACGGTTATGGATGCCGCAACCTGCCTGGGTCGTAGGGGCGCTGTACAGGTGAGCGCTGCACCAGTTGCTTCCATTTCTCACGGTTGTGGGTGAGTACCTGGGTTGTGGAAAAGCTCTCTTCGGTTCACTCTGTGATGTTGTGTGTTCATTTCTTCCGATGTCTGCCCCTTTTTCTTTTCTCCTGCATTGTTCTCTGAAGAATGGTCTCTGAGAGTCTAGTTAATCTTGTTATGTGGCCATACCATCATAATTTCCTCTTCTTTACTTTGGACAGTAGATCTTCATAGTGTCTCATGTGCTGGGTGATGGTTCTTCATACTTCGTTGTTTGAGACATGGTCTGTATAGGAGTTGCCAAGGAGCCTTCTGAAGCATCTCATTTCTACTGGCTGGATTTTCCTTTGCAGTTCTGCTGTCAAAGTCCATGATTCGCATACATACAAGAAGATGGAGAACACAAGAGCATGCAAGATTTCCAACTTGGAGACCTGAGAGTGATGTTATTTTCTCTCCAGATTGGTTTTAGTTTAGCCAGTGTTGCTGTTGCTTGGGCTGTCCTTGCAAGGGCTTCAGGCTCTGATCCTTCTTGGCTGATGATGGCACCAAGATACTTGAACTGCTTGACAGTCCATAGTTCTTGTCCACTGACTCTGATTTTTGTCATGATTGGCTCCTCACCATTTCTCATCAGCCTGGTTTTCTCTGCACTGATCTCTATGCCATATCTGGTAGAGGTATCATCCAGACAGTTCATAAGGCAGGCCAATTCATCTTCACTCCCTGCCAGCCCATCAACGTCATTGGTGAACCTGAGGTTGGTTATGGTCTGTGCTCCAATGCTGACTGTGCTGATATGGTCTCCCAGGGCATCTGTCATCATTTGCTTTAGGAAAATGTTGAACTGCATGGGTGAAAGGAGGCAGCCTTGTTGGACTCCGACTGATGTGTAGAACCACTCTCCAACTGAGCCTTGGACAAGTACCACGCCTCTGACTTTGGTGTAGAGCTGCTTGATTGTTTGGAACAGCTTCTGCCTATGTTGTATCCCTTCATTGTATATTATACCTTGATTTTAACACTTTTTAAATATCTAAAACTTTGACAATCTTCTTTTGATGTGTAGGGGTATGGAAACACCAATGCCTTTGAACAGAAAATCCTACAAAAGGCAGAGAATTTGGCCCAGTACATCATGGGTAAAGCCCTCCCAACCATTGAACACATCTACATGAAATGCTGTAGTAGGAAAGCAGCATCCATCATCAGAGATCCTCACCACCCAGGCCATGCGCTTTTCTCATTGCTGCCATCAGGTAGAAGGTACAAGAGCCTCAGGACTTGTTTCACCAGCTTCAAGAACAGTTACTACCCCACAACCATCAGGCTGTTGAACAAAAGGGGATAACTACACTCACTTGCCCAACCATTGAGATGTTCCTATAACCAATGCTTTCACTTTAAGAACTCTTTATCTTGTTATTTCATGTTCTCATTATTTATTGCTTTTTATTTATATTTGCATTTGCAGTTTGTTGTCTTCTGCACTCTAGCTGATTTTTCATTGATCCTGTTACAGTTATTATTTTATAGATTTGCTGAGTATGCCCACAGAAAAATGAATCTCAGGGTTGTATTTGGTGACATACATATGCTTTGATAATAAAATTTACTTTGAACTTTGAAATCAATGTCAACAATGTTGGCTAGTATGGCAATGCCTTGTTTTAAAATCATTATTCCATTCAAATCCATGAACTTCCTTCACCTCTGCAATGTTGAAGATACTAAAATTCTCCACCTCTCGTATCTCAGGTATTGCAAAATACAGTTGTTTTGCAGCTATGCCCATGACTTTAGCTGTGGAGGTGTGAAACTCCAGCATTTTCTTGTTAAATCTCTCTGCCTTCACTTTCCTTTCCTGAATTAAGCTGATCCTTTAACTCTACCTCTTTGACCAAGCTGCTGGTCATCTTTGTATTGTCGGAGCAGTGCTGCCAGGATAATCAAGGACACGACCCACCCAGCCAACACACTTTTCATCCCTCTTCCCTCCGGGAGAAGGCTCAGGAGCTTGAAGACTCGTACGGCCAAATTTGGGAGCAGCTTCTTTCCAACTGTGATAAGACTGCTGAACGGATCCTGACCCGGATCTGGGCTGTACCCTCCAAATATCCGGACCTGCCTCTTGGTTTTTTTGTACTACCTTACTTTCCATTTTATATTTTCTATTTATGATTTATAATTTAAATTTTTAATATTTACTATCGATTTAAGCTCTATTCTGAAACTCCGGACTGTGCCTGGACCCGACCAGCGAGTCCCACCACATTCCAGGAGACCCGTGGTCTGCTACCGTGCCAGAGAGCTTGGAGACACGGCCCATTCTGACCAGCACCTCTCCAGAGCAGACGACCACACAGAAGTGACGGCGGAGACCTCAAGGTGCCCCAGACGCTTCCCTGGAGCGACCACCGTAAAGCCCCGTTGGTGGCCATCCACAGCTGCTGGAAGTGAGGCCTCCACCGCCGACCTCGGAAATCGAGCCCGAGGCTCGGCTGGAGCGGAGGCCTCCACAACCATGACTCGGCTTACGGACTTGTTTCAGCCAGGAGTCTGGCCATCCGGGATTAAGTGTGGGCTTCAAGGCCGGACACAATCGACAGCCTGGGCCTCTGGCAGCTGGAAGTGGCAGCGGAGCCTCCCCCGTCACTCGGCCCGACCCGGAGCGCCGGACGACGCGACCCACCGATCGATCCCCGCGGGACGCATCCACCAACCTCAAAGAGCTGAGAACAACACACTGAATCGATGGAAACCTGGAAAGATGCACTATTTACTGAGGAAGCGTGGGAAAAGAGCTGGGCTGCTAGTCAGATTGAAGCTGAGGGGCTTCAGGGTCCTTATGTCCACCATCCTACTAGCTAATGTGCAAGCCATAGAGAACCAGGTGGATGATCTTAAAGGGATACTCACCTACTGCAGGGAGATGAGAACTGCTGTGTATCCTGTTTCACCGAGACCTGGCTCTCCCCTGCCACCCCCGACTGTGCCATCCGACTGGAGGGATTTTCCATCCATCAGATGGACCACACGGCATTTTCAGGTAAGACAAGCGGAGGTGGTGTCTGCCTACTGTTCAACACTGGGTGGTGCTTGGACACAGTGGCACTAACAAGCTCCTGCAGCCCGAATGTGGAACACCTGTCGGTGAAGTGTCGTCCCTACTATCTGCCACGGGAATTCACCTTGGTCATATTGACAGAGGTCTACATTCCCCCCCCCCCGGCGCACGTGGAGTGTGCTCTGAACATACTGTATGCCAACATCAGTGAACCTGAGACCAGGTATCCAGAGGCTTTGCTCATTACAGCCGGGGACCTTAACCCGGCCAACCTCAGATAGGTGCTGCCAAAGTTATACCAACACGTCTCCTGCCCCACTAGAGGCCCGAATATTCCTGACCACTGCTACACAGCAGTCAAGGATGCCTACCGTTCCATCCCACGACCTCACTTCGGAAAATTGGACCATCAGGCCGTACTCCTCCTCCAGGCTTACAAACAGAAACTGAAGCGGGAGGTCACAGTGTCAAAAGTAGTGTCGTGTTGGACAGAGGAAACGGATGAGGTCCTCCGTGACTGCTTTGAATCAGTGGACTGGTTAGTATTCAAGGACTCGCCAGCTAACCTCGATGAATATGCCTCAGCTGTCACGGCCTTTATTTGGAAATGCACGGAGGACTGTGTGTCTCGCAAGACGATCCGGGTATTCCCTAACCGGAAACCTTGGATGAATTATGAGGTCAAGTCCCTTTTAAAGGCTAGAGCTGTGGCTTTTAGGTCCGGGGATACCAGTCGCTACACGGAATCCAGGCGTGAACTCCGGAAAGCCATTAAGGGCTCCAAGAGGCAATATCGAGCCAAGTTGGAAACCCAGGCTAACCAGAGGGATGCAGGTAGACTATGGCAGGGTCTAAATGAGATCACTAGGCGCAAAGAAAAGGCTGGGAATATCAATAACTGTGGCGCTTCTCTTCCTGACGAACTTAACGTATTTTACGCAAAATTCGAACAGAAGAGGAGCATTCCGCTCCCTCTGGATGAACAGGACCTGGTGGCATCGAGATTCATCGTCACCGAGGAGGACATTAGAAGGGCCTTCCTGAAGATAAATCCAAGGAAGGCGACGGGCCCAGATGGTGTCCCGGGACTGGTTCTTCGGGCCTGTGCAAGCGAGCTAGCTGGAGTGTTTGCTGACATCTTCAACTGCTCCTTGCTTCAGTCTAAGATCCCCTCGTGTTTTAAGAAGGCAATGATAATCCCAGTGCCGAAGAAGAGCAAGGTGGCATGCCTGAATGACTATCGACCTGTGGCTCTGACATCAATTGCTATGAAGTGCTTCAAGAGATGGGTTATGGCACACATCAACCACAGCCTACCGGTCAACCTCGACGCTTTGCAATTTGCCTAACGGAGCAACAGGTCAACAGCAGATGCCATCTCTCTGGCCCTACATTCCTCCTTAGAACACCTGGAGAATAAAGATGCATATGTAAGGCTCCTTTTCATTGACCACAGCTCTGCCTTTAATACCATCATTCCAAATAAACTGATTCCTAAGCTCCGGAACCTAGGCCTTAGCACTCAGATCTGCAGCTGGATCTTCAACTTCCTCACAGACAGGACCCAGGCTGTAAAAATAGGGGACAAGCTCTCCTCTACAATCACTCTGAGCACCGGTGCCCCACAAGGCTGTGTACTCAGCCTCCTGCTGTACTCACTGTACACCCATGATTGTGTAGCCAAGTTTCCACCGAACTCAATATATAAGTTTGCTGATGACACAACAATTGTAGGCCGTATCTCGGGTAATGATGAGTTTGAGTACAGAGGGGAAATTAAGAACCTGGTAGCATGGTGCAAAGACAATAACCTATCCCTCAACGTCAGCAAGACGAAGGAATTGGTTGTTGACTTCAGAAGGAGTAGCGGACCGCACGACCCAATTTACATCGGTGGTGCGCAAGTGGAACAGGTCAAAAGCTTTAAGTTCCTCGGGGTCAATATCACAAATGGCCTGACTTGGTCCAATCAAGCAGAGTTCACTGCCAAGAAGGCCCACCAGCGCCTTTACTTCCTGAGAAAACTAAAGAAGTTTGGCCTGTCCACTAAAACCCTCACTAATTTTTATAGATACACCGTAGAAAGCATTCTTCTAGGGTGCATCACAACCTGGTATGGAAGTTGTCCTGTCCAAGACCGAAAGAAGCTGCAGAAGATCATGAACACAGTGAAGCACATCACACAAACCAATCTTCCATCCTTGGACTCACTTTACACCGCATGCTGTCGGAGCAGTGCTGCCAGGATAATCAAGAACATGACCCAACCAGCCAATAGACTTTTCGTCCCTCTTCCCTCCAGCATAAGGCTTAGGAGCTTGAAGACTTGTACGGCCAGATTTGAGAACAGCTTCTTTCCAACTGTGATAAGACTGCTGAACCGATCCTGACCCGGATCCGGGCCGTACCCTCCAAATATCCGGACCTGCCTCTCGGTTTTTTTTTTGCACTACCTTACTTTCCATTTTTCTATTTTCTATTTATGATTTATAATTTAAATATTTACTAATTTTCACTATTTTTAATATTTAGTATTTGTAATCCAGGGAGCGGAAAGCGCAGAATCAAATATCGCTGTGATGATTGTACGTTCTAGTATCAATTGTTTGGCAACAATAAAGTAAAGTATAAAGTATAAAGTATTGTTTTGCTGTTAGTGGTCAGGTCTTTAGCTATCAAGGTCTGAAGTTTTTGTTTTTCTTTTGATTCATTTAAATTATTCTTGAGAAGGTGGTGGCGAGCTCATGAGTAATTCAGAGGAGCAATAATGCAGCAATAGAGAAAATCTGTAACAAATGCAAATAAAATTCTTCATTTCACATGCAATGTTATACATTGATTTTAACATAATTAAATCAATGTAAAAAATATTTGCTAGCTTAGCAATGCCTTGGTTTGAAAATATACTGGCATTCACATGCTGCAGCCTTTCAGCTGAAAGTATTCCCAAAGTACTCTCGGGGAGAAAGTAACTATGACAACAAATTTCTTATTGAAAATTATGGTATTTTAGGAGTTATAGAGACATAGAGCACTACAACACAGAAACAGGCTCTTCTAGTCCATGGCAAATGGGTGCTCTATGAATTATTCTGCCTAATCTCATTGGCCTGAACTTGGATCATAGCCCTCTCTACCTCTCCCATCCAGTATTTATCCAAACCTCTCTTTGATGTTGAAATTATAAACCTGCATCCATCACTTCCACTGGCAGCTCATTCCACACTCTAACCACCCACTGAGTGAAAAATTCCTCCACAGGTTGTACTTAACTATTTAACCCTTCACCCTTAACCTATGACATCTAGTTCTTGTCTCATCCAACTACTGTGGAAAAAGCCTGCTTACGTTTACCGTATCTATATCCCTCATAATATAATATACCTCTAACAAATCTCCCGTTATTCTCCTGTGCTTCAAGGAATAAAGTCCTAACCTATTCAATCTTTCCCTATAACTCTGGTCCTCAAGTCCCAACTGTATGATATCAGACTGATTGTGAGAACGTTGACTGTGTGTGTGGCCGACTTATCGCGTGGTGAATCGATTTAGACTCTGATGCACAAAGGACATCTTTTGGGCGGGAGTTTTCAAGTGAGTGTGTCTTTTGTCTTCGTGGGCCCAGTTTGTCGTAAGCTACACAGCGTGTACCATTTCTAACATGACCTGGTAAAACTCTTTCATCATTCTACTCTGTTATCATTATTGCCCCGTGAATACTTAACACCAGCAGCATCCTTGCAAATCTTCTCTGTACTCTTTCAATCTTATTGATATCCTTCCTCTAGGTACGTGACCAGAACTGTACACAATTCTCCAAATTAGGACTCAGCAATGTCTTATACAACTTCAAATTAACATCCCAACTCCAGTACATAATACTTTGGTGTATGAAGGCCAATATGCCTAAAGCTCTCTTTACAATCCTATCAACATGTGATGCTACTGTCAAGGAATTATGGATCTGTATTCCCAAGTCCCTCTGTTCTACTGCACTTTTCAGAGCCCGACTGCTTACAGTGTAAGTCCTTCTCTGGTTTATCCTCCCAAAGTACAATACCACACACTTGTCTAAATTAAATTCCATCTGCCATTTTTCAGCCCATTTTTTCCACTGGTCCAAATCCCATTGTAAGCCAAGATCCCCTACCTCGCTGTCCATTACACACCCAAACTTGGTGTCATCCACAAATTTGCTGATCCAGTTTACCATAGTATCATCCAGATTGTTAATATAGATGACAAACAACAACAGACCCAGCACCAGTCCCTGTGGCACACACCTAGTCACAGGCCTCCAGTCAGAGAGGCAGCCCTCTACAATCATTCTCTAGATTCCCTTGTAAAGCCAATCCCAAATCCAATTCACAACCTCATCCTGAATGCCAAGTGACTGAACCTTCTTGACTAGCCTCCCATGTGGGACCTTTTCAAAGGCCTTGTTAAAGGCCATGTGGACAACACCTTCTGCCACGTCTTTATCAACTTACCTGGTAACTTGCTCAAAAAAAACCTCTCGAAGATTGGTTAGACATGACCTAGTATACACAAAGTCATGTTGAAGATCCCTAATTAGTCCCCCTGTATCCAAATACTTATATATCTGTTCCCTTGAAATATTTTCCAACAATTTACCCACTATTGATATCAGGCTCACCAGCCTATAACTTGCCAGCTTACTCTTTGAGCCCTTCTTAAGCAATGGAACTTTAGCCATCCTCCAATGTTCTGGCACCTCATCTGTGGCCAAGGACATTTTCAATACCTCTGCTAGGCCCCTGCAATTTCTGCACTACCCTCCCAGAAGGTCCAAGGGGACAGACACCTTGTCAGGCCCTAGGGATTTATCCATGCTAATGTGCTTCAAGACAGAAAGCACCTCCTCTTCTGTAGTCATGAAGAGATCCATAATCTCACGGTTATTTAAAGTTCAAAGTAAATTTATTATCAAAGTACACTACATATACAATATGTTACCATATACAACACTGAGATCCATTTTCTTGCGAGCCTTAGACCCTGTGTCTGTCTCCTGAGCAAATACAGATGCAGAAAAAGTCTGTTTAAGATCACCCCCAAATATTTCAGCTTCATGCATAGATAACCACACTGATGCTCAAGAGAACCAATTTTGTCACTTGTTATCCTTTTGCTTTAAGTATATCTGTAGAAACCCTTGGGATTCTCCTTCATCCTGAGCAAACTCATGCCTCCTTTTAGGCCTCCTGATTATCTGAGTCTATTTGTTTTTTCCAGGGACAGATAGGAATAAGAGAGAACTTCATATTAGAACTCTGTTGCAAGACAGATTATAAAATTGTTCCTTATTTGTTTCCAATCCATATGTGAATGAGTTAATGGCAAATTCCTTGTGAATGCTTAAGTGAGAAGAGTATCTCAGTTTCTCTTGCTCTAAAGTTATAATGGAGAGACATTAATTTGACATCAGTCATACTCTAATGATATAAAATGAGTTTAATTGTGCAATGCCGCATTTCTGCTGGTGGCTTTTGGTTTCAGTACCAGTTATATTTCAGAGGATTACCAAACCAACATGAAACAAAGAGCTTGTTTTATGCATGCCAGCAACATGCGAAAGGTCTCACAGTTAAGTATCTATAAAAGTGGCTTGCTATTCTCCAACAAAGCAGGCACTGAAAACCAGTAATGGCATTGAAACTTAAAATTATCCTCTCCACCCAAGAATACCCTGCAACCAGTAGCAACCAGGCTTTCACGTTGCCAAGATCTGGAACCCCTCATCTAATGTTCTTCACCTCTTTATTCCTTTCTTCTAAACCATTCTTTACGGTCTATCACTTTGAGCAAGGGTGAATTCTATCTATTATTAGAATCTGTCTTGTTAATTAACATAAGGTTTAGCCTGGTAACATGGTTTAACAGGCTGAAGCAATTTGGAGTCAATCCTACGATAACATACACTTATATAGCTTTATGTATATGTTATTGTAGGATTTACTCCAGATTGTAAATAGAAAAAACACAGAGGCTCTGTTTGCGCACATTGTTTCAGAAGATTGGCTTAGCAACCAAGTGCAACCTGCAATTACTCACCACGAGCTTTACATGAAATAATATAAAATGGGGCATGAGTGACAAATGTGTTGTCTTCTATGGCACTTGAGATTTTCCTGAAGACATACACTCAACATTTCAGGAACAGCTTCTTCCCCTCCGCCATCAGTTTGTTGAATGGACAATGAACTCATTAACATTGCCTCACTATTTTTTTCCTCTTTATGATCTTCTTAATTAATTTAATGTATATATATATCAATATTTATATAATAGACTTATTACAATATACTTATTGGAGCTTATAGTTTTTATTATTATGTATTACAATGTACTGATGCTGTAAAACAACAAATTTCATGATATATGCCAGTGATATTCAGGGAGGGAGGAGAAGATGGCGACGCGACGCAACTCGCAGTGGCCACTCCGGTGGTGATGTCTGTTATTTGTCAAGTAGGGTGCCGTGCACAATCCTGATTTGATGGAGACGGACGTGAGAGAACGGAGGAACATCTGGTGAAAATTCTGAAATACCTACTTCGCTGCTGCTGCTACTGTGTGATCCAGAATCTCCGGAGGGGAAGGCCCTGAGTCCTCGGCTTTGCTTGTTGCTTGGTGGCTGGGGTGGGGTCAAAGTGCTCGGCAGAGGATGGTGCTCAGAGAGGCTGTGTCAGAAGCTCGGAAGCTTGAAGTTTTCGGACAGACTCAGAGTCTGCTGCGGTCGGGTGCTTCCAATGGTGCTGCATCGGCAAGTTTGCAGCATTTGGAGGTTCATGGCAGGGAGAGTTTCTCCCTTCTACCGTCTGCGTGAGATGATGAGGCTATCGGGACTTTGAGACTTTTTTTTACCGTGCCCATGGTCTGCTCTTTATCAAATTATGGTATTGCTTTGCACTGTTGTAACTATATGTTATAATTATGTGGTTCTGTCAGTTTTAGTCTTGGTTTGTACTGTATTTTTTGTGATATCATTCTAGAGGAACATTGTATCATTTTTTAATGCATACACTTCTAAATGACAATAAACAAGGACTGAGTGTCTTCATAATCTAATATTAAACCCGATTCTGAATTCTGTAGAGCCAAGGTCATGGGAACCATTGCTTTATGGTGAGTGTGCCAGGTTTAAAAAATGTGTGGGGCTTGTTGGGATATTTGACAGAGCTTGAGATCATTGGGTAATTGGGCACTCGGCAAGAGCCAATAAAAAGAAAGCAGGTTTAAGAGGAGCAGCCATTGTGGGAGTGGCTGTATTGTAACTGGATGGAGTTAGAGTGGGTAACTAAGGTTTTAGCTTAAGAGCTTCAGCGAGAGAGGTGGAGGCTAGATTGAAGTTTCTGTCAGGTTTTTCTTCCTTTATTCATTCATAGCTAGGGTAGAGCGAGTGGATCCTGGGGAAGTGGTGTGCTCATCTTGCAAGATCTGGGAGAATTCCAATCTCTGATTGCTCCAACTATGAGAAGTGCATCTGGGTGTATCCTTACAGAGTGTGTTAGGGAAGTAGAGTTGGAGCTGGATGACCAACGGATCATTTGGGAGAATGCAGATAGGACCTATGGGAGGCAGACTCATTGATAGCTGGGTGTCTGTTAGGAGAGGGAAAGGGAATATGCTGATAGTACAGAGTAACCCTGTGGCTGCTCCCCTCAATAACATTCGTACTGTTTGGATAGAGTTGCATGTGGGAATGACCTACCGGGGGAAGCCACTGTGAACAGGTTCCTGGCACTGAGTCTGGCTCTATGGCTCAGAAGGAAGGAGGGGTGAAGAGGAGTGCAGTGGAGATAGGGAATTCAATAGTTGGTATTGTATAGACCTCTCCCCACTATAGCAACAGAGACACTGAGGAGCAGATCAGGAGGTGCAAAAATAACAGGGTTGTTGTCATGGATAAGTTCAACTTCCCCAATTTTGATTAGTACCTCCTTAGTGCAAAAAATTTAGATTCGACCAGGAAGATTCCTGATACAATACGTAGACAGTCCAGGCCAACTGGAGGGGAGCTGTAAGAGATCTGGTATTAAGCAATGAACCTGGTCAGGTGACAGATCTGTTGGTGGGTGAGCATTTCAGAGACAGTGAATACAACTCCCAGATCTTACCATAGCCTTGGACAAGGACAACATCAGATGGTATGGAAAAGTATTTAATTTGAGGAGGGTAAATTATGACACTATTAGGTAGGAACTTGGGACAATAAATTGGGAACAGATATACACAGAAAAATTCACAACAGAAATGTGGAGGTTGCTTAGAGAGCACTTGCATGGGACTCTGTACAGGTGTGTCCCATTGAGGTAGGGAAAGGATGGTAGGCTGAGATAACCTTGTTTACAAGCAACGTGGAAAGTTTAGTCCAGAAGAAACAAGAAGCATGCTTAAGGTTCAGGAAATAAGGATCTGGAGACTTAAATAACTAAGCCAGGAATGGACGTAGGAGAGCCAGAAGAGGACATGAGAAGACCTTGGTGAGTAGGATTACGGAAAATCCCAAGGCATTTGACACATAGGTGAAGAACAGGAGGATGACTAGAGTGAGGGTAGGACTAATCAGGAACAAAAGAGGAAAAGGGCCTGGAGTCAGTGGATATAGGGGAGGTCCTTAATGAATACTTTCCTTCAGTATTAATCAGTAAAAGGGACCTTGATGAATGTGAGATCAGCATAGAACAGATTAATGTGATGGATCATGTCAAAGAGGATAGGCTGGAACTTTTGCAAAACATTAGGATACAGTACTTAGATCACTGGGGCTGGATGAGACATGAGACATGCCTCAGAGAGTTATGGATGCCTGGAGTGTACTGCCTGGTATGGTGATAGGGGCAAATACATTGGAGACTTTTAAGAAATAGGCACATGGATATAAGGAACATTGAGGGATATGGACATGGTGTGAGTAGAAGGGATTTTTGTTTGGGCATTTTTGATTTGGTTTTTAGCTGGTTGGGCACAACATGGTGGGATGAATGGCCTGTTCCTGTGTGGTACTGTTCTATGTTCTACGTTCTATATTATTATAGAAAGTGAGAGAAGAGACTGTTGCAACTTTGGTGAAGATCTTTGCATCCCCCACAGGCCACTGGAACAGTACAAGAAGATAGGAGGGTGGCAAATTTTATTCCTTTGTTCAAGAAAGTTAATAGAAATAACCCTGATAATTATAGAACATGAGTCTTATATCAGTAGAGGAAGATTCTTAGAGTCAGGATTTACAAGCGTTTGGAGAAGCATAATCTGATTGGAGATCGTCAACGTGGCTTTGTGTGGGGCAGGTTGTGCCTCACGAGCATGATGGCATTTGTCGAGGAAGTGACAAAACAAATTGATGAAGGTAGTGCAGAGGATGTGGTGTATGTAGATTTTGGTAAGGTGTTTGACAAGGTTTCCCTTGGTAGGCTCAATCAGAAAGGCAGGAGCCTTGTCCATAGAGGGCAGAGGGAAGTAGATGGAGCATAATCTGCCTGGAGGTTGGTGGGCAGTGGTGTTCCACAGGCAGCTGTTCTGGGACCCCTGCTCTTTACAATTTTTATAAATTACTTGGATGAGAAAGTGGAATAGTGGGTTAGTAAGTTTGCAGATGAGACCAAGGTTGGTGGTGCGGTTGATAGCGTATTAGATTGATCCTGGAGTAGGTTAAATGTTGGGACAACATCGTTGGGTGAAAGGCCTGTGCTGTGGTGTACTGTTCTATGTTCTATGTGTCTATCACAAAGAGCATCAGGACATCCCATAAAATATAGAAAATCAAAGATTATAGATACTGGAAATCTGAATTAAAACAGAACATGCTGAAAACCTCATTAGGTTAAGCAGCACTTGGAATAGAATTAACGATATGCTAGCTCCATTTTAGATGCTGCCTAACTTGCAGAGTGTTTCCAGCATGTTCTGTCTTTAGCCTGCTTTAAGGTTTGATTCATTCTAGTTAATTTATTTAATGGTTTGTTAACCATTCAGCAGAACAGTTTGATGAGGAAACTTCAACCTCAGATCTAATTTCTCTTTTCACAGCCATTGCTGAGTACTCCCTGAATTTTCCATTTTTATTAATAAACTAGCATTGTTAATTTCAATCGTGAAGAAAGAAGGTGATCAAAAGTCATTAGATTAGCATGTGGCACATAGATTAGAAGTGTAATAGCTTATGTTGAAATGGGACACAAACAAGGAATAAATGCTGATTTTCATACCTTCATTTTATTCAGGACTTGAGAGACAAGGAAGCATTGATGTCTATGTTCTCTTATTTATGCAATCTAAGTATGACTCCAGAAATCAAATGCACCATTTAAAGTCAACCTGTGCAATTGACAGCATTCTTGCACCTTTTAAAAGGGAGGTGAACGACCAGTGCAACAATTACTGGAATTCAGAGTACAGTTTGTGGAGTTTCACACAAACATAGACATGGAGCAGGCATCCTGCTTCACAAACTCAGCCCTCAGCATCTCGGTACAGATCTGCAGAAGACTCCAGCAGGAAAATACCAAGAGCAATGAAAGGAGGTGACTGATAGGTAAATACCCAAAATCATTCCCCTAAGTAAGAAGAAGTTTAATAACCTGCTACATCTAGTTTAGAGATACAGCAATGAATGCCCCCTGACCCCTCTGTAGCCCCCAGTGTATCCAATCTATAAACCAATTATTCACAAACACAACTCAGACCTTAAGATTGGTAACACACACTACCACAGAGACAATGGTGAGTGGAAGCTTGAAAATAACTGAGCATCAATTGTTATCGGATGTTGGGAGGTCATTGAAAGATTACCGGAAAGTATTGAGGGACAATGGTCAGTTGGTACTGGAGATTATTGGGGGACAATGGTCAGTGGGGATTGGAGATTATTAAGGGACAATGGTCAGTGGGGACTGGAGATTATTGAGTGACAATGGTCACTGGGGACTGGAGATTATTGAGGGACAATGGTCAGTGGGGACTGGAGATTATTGAGGGACAATAGTCAGTGGGGACGAGAATATTGGTGGACAATGGTCAGTGGGGACTGGAGATTATTGAATGACAATGGTCAGTGGGGACTAGAGATTATTGAGGGACAATGGTCAGTGGGTTCTGGAGATTATTAAGGGACAATAGTCAGTGGGGACTGGAGAATATTGGTGGACAATGGTCAGTGGGGACTGGAGATTATTGAATGACAATGGTCAGTGGGGACTAGAGATTATTGAGGGACAATGGTCAGTGGGTTCTGGAGATTATTAAGGGACAATAGTCAGTGGGGACTGGAGATTATTGAGGGACAATGGACAGTGGAGGTTTGAAGATTAATTAGCACAGGAGTATTCTCATTTTCAGTTCTTTTCCTACCCCACCAGTTCTCATTCCAGTGTTTCTTCTGCTTTACAAGCACACTCATATTTCAAACATGCTGCTCTCACGTGTTCCATCCCATGTCGGTATCCTTGCACTTTTCTCAAAGAAGCAATACTACCTTGGTAGCAGGGCTATCCCATTCAGTGAGTTCATTTCATGCCACCTGGCACTTGCACCCATTGGTTCTGGGAAAGTATCTTGTCCTTGCATGGCAGCTAACATAGATCTGCTGTAACCCCGTGGAGATGGAGATGCCAGTGGACGAGTTCACATACCTGCCCCATCCCAGAGATGTCAGATGAGGTCTCCTGTGGGGCAGTCTGAAAGCCAGCGTGATACACCCAGGAGCATGGGGTGGTGATGGTCCAAGGAATCAATGTTGGAAAGTGAATGTTCAAGCTGGTGGGAATGGCAGTACACCAAACCATATTATGCTGAAGAGGTTAGACCAGGGGTTTCCGACTGGGGGTCCACGGACCCCTCAGTTAGTGGTGAGGGTCCATGGCATAATAAAGGTTGGTAACATCTGGGTTAGACCATTCTTTGGTGTCATCAGCCTAGGTTGGCTGGACTGTGACTTGATCCCCCACTTTCTAAGTGAGAAGTAAAAATGCTGCCTTTGGTAACTTTTCGAGGTACCTCGCTCATTGTAAAACACTTAGTGCTGTGAGAAGCAATACAGAATAAAACCTTTGTGCTTCAACTGTTGACTTTCCCTTTTAAGAGTAGTTGCATTCGCAACTAAACATGCTGCCACTCATTTATTGTCGCCTGGTTTGTTTATAAACAGATTCCACCCCCCCCCCGTCCCCCACCGCTTCCTCCATTAACCACTTGACCTTTCACCTCTTCCCACCTGATTATTCCTCCCCCTTGGGTCCTCTCCTTCTTCCCTTTTCCCCATGGTTCAATCCCCTCTGCCATCAGATTCCTTCCTCTCCAACCCTTGACCTTTCCCATTCACCTGTCTTCACCTGGCTCTTTCTAGCTATCCTCTTTCCCCTCCCCCCACCTTTTTATTCTAGTGTCGTCTCCGTTCCTTCTCAGTCCTGAAGAAGGGTCTCGGCCCGAAACGTCGACTGTCTACTCATTTCCATAGATGCTGCCAGGCCTGCTGAGTCCCTCCAGAACTTTGTGTGTGTTGCTTTGTGTATATCTATTCTGATTCACCACATCACCATCTGCATCCAGAGGGATTGCAGATGTTGAGTTAACCGATGAGGGACATGATCTTTCACAGCCTTGTTAAAAGAAATATCCCCAACACCATCAGCTCATTCTAAGTGGGATAGATTAATGGCCATTGCATTTTGACAACTTAAACCTTTGACCTCCAGTCAATAAATAGCACAGAAACACAAACATGTCAGTCAGTAATTGCAGAAGAACTCCATTTAGATTTTTAGGTCAATGGTTTAACACATCAATATATAGTTTGCAATGTAATGAGGCGCACCATTGACTCACACTCAAACGTGTAATGAAACAACGTTAATCACTCTTAGCAAGGATGATAATGCAACATTCCCAATCCAAAATAAATCTACACTCACCATCAATCAGGAAACAGGTGGAAGTCCACACAAAGGCTACTGGATTCAGTGTAAGAAGATATTTCAAGAGAGGTCAATGGAGTAATGGCCAAATCTAATTAAAGCGGCCCAAATTGATTTGAACCATGATATTGCTAGCTGAAAATTGGAGGCTTGTTATATCTGACAGTTGATTTAATATGATGGAGAAGTTAGCAAAAGCCTATTGTTGGGATTAATCCATGGCTGCCTAAAAGAGAGATTCACTTACTCTTGATACAGGAGGCAGTAAGCTTACATGCCAGCAGATAGCTGGATAGGATAAGGACCATCTGCTCACGTCCATCACTTCTCAGCCCCAGTCTTTTGAAATTTCCTATTTATACTTTGATCAGCATGGGCCTCTTTACGGGTCTGTCAGTGAGTCCTGAGAAGCTAACTTTTTAAAACTCTGATTTGAACACAGGATACAAGGGTGTATCAGCCTGTTGGGCAGAAAAAAATCACTTCTGATCGGCGCTCATCATGAACTTTACCCCAGCCGACATTCCACTCCTGATGGTCTTCCTTATGATAGCCGGGGACTCAGCTGACAGGAACCTTCCCAAAGGTTTGCTTCAGTCACTGAATTGTTTAATTTAAATTAAGTGATTGCTTTGTATTTGGTGGAGATTTCTGTGTACAGTTTCTCAACAACCTTTTGAACTACAGGTTTATGAGTTAATTTATCTGTAACAAACTTGATTTATTTGAAACAAGATGCAATGGTTGGTTAAAATAGCACAAGGCCAGGGAAAAGTGGGACACTCTGTGGCTCATTACAATATGTCTATTGCTTCAGGTCTCCTCTGATAAATGTTCTTTGATTATTTATTACCAAAGTTTATCAGTGTGGAATATTGTGTTAATTATATATTAAATAGAGAATGCCATAGTTTGTTAATTAACTAAAACAAATCATATTTGGTTTGATTGATCTTGAATTGCCATTCGATCTGTAGCAGGAGTAATGGGCTGGGAAGTTTGCTGATTACAACAGCTTGTCCTGTGTTTTTGATTTCGAATGACCATTAAGTGAACCCCTCTCTTTAAGATGGTATTGGTGAGCAAAACAAAGAATATAACTGAATACTTTAATAATAACATGCTTTCGGGTAAAATTTACGGTAAATCATCACCAGAAACAATGGAGAGGTAGGCAGAGGCAAGGAAGAGTTGAGGGTTGAACAGGCAAAGGTGAGGTGAAGTCGAGGCAGGGCAACGTTGAGGCGAGGAGAAGTCAAGATCCGTCCACCTAAACCGAGGAAAGGCCCGTGTTTGATCGATCTAAGCACCAGACTGATTTGGAAAGGTTGGGTACGGGCCAAAATGTGACGGCCCAGAACGTATCAAAGCGACAGGGTCCGGGTCCTAGAACGAGGAACAATGTTTGGACAATTTAAACACCGGGTCAGATTGGAAAGGCAGGGTATCGGGACCAGAGGAGGGTCCGGCTGTGCTTGCTACTCCGAGGCATTTACTCAGCTCTGCGCTGAACTGGGGCTGAGGCTATGGCCTGCTCAGGGCTTTGTGTCTGTGGACTCACTTTAGTTCTGAATGCTACTTGCTTACTGTATTTTTCTCTCTGCACGTTGGGTGTTTGATGGTCTTTTTTTTTTATGGGCCATTTTGGGTTGCTTTGTTTTGTGGCTGCCTGTAAGGAGATGAAGCTCAAGGTCATATAAGGTATACATATTTTGAACTTTGAAGCCATAAGACTAACACGGAAAAAAGAAGTCTAGATATCCTCTGAAAGAATTGTAGGAGAGCAGAAGGGTTTGGTATTAGAGGAAGAAAGTCAAAAGGTGAATTAGGTAAAAGGAAACCCTCATCCATTCCCCCTACCCACTGGACTGAGCAACTGTTATAAGACTACCTTGCTATAGCGAGGTGGAGAGCTCCGGGCTCTGTAGTGTTCTTGACAGTCATGTGTTAAAGCTCACTGCAGACGCCTGGGTTGTTCCGAGGCAGGCAGTGTGGGGAGAGCAGGAGTGATTGGCTCCAGAGGGATAAATGGTTGCTTCAGAGAATATGGACAGAGAATGCTTAACCCTTTCCCATCACTTTGCTTCTTTCAAGAATGCCTGCAGATTGTTCCACTCCTACTAAATGGCAGCCCTTCCCTGGCCTCATTCTGATGTTTTGGGGCATGGGGCAGCCTGAGGTCCCTTCCCACTTGTGTACAGGATCTCACAAACTAGTAAACAGTATATAAACTCTCTGTAAACAACAGGAATTCTGCAGATGCTGGAAATTCAAGCAACACACATCAAAGTTGCTGGTGAACGCAGCATCCTGACGAAGGGTCTCGGCCTGAAACGTTGACTGTACCTCTTCCTAGAGATGCTGCCTGGCCTGCTGTGTTCACCAGCAACTTTGATGTGTGTTGTATAAACTCTCTGTGCCCACACTCTAGTGCAACACAAAGGGAATATAGGTGCTGTTTCTCAGATGAGATAAACCCAAGCCCCATCTGCCCCATCAGGTAGAAATGAAACCCCTGGGAATCTTTTGATAAAGAGCAGAGCAGTTCTCACTCATTCACTGCCTAAAGTTCATCTCACACCCAGCATCAGCGACCCACTCCCTGCTCAGTGCCAAGGTAGACCAGTTGACCAGCCGAGATGCAGCTGAGAACATGCATTAAAGGAGTCTGATTTTGACTGTCAGTTCATCCACACACTCTCCTCCCTGGATCCCACCCCCATTAATTCCCTGGACACTGGATAAGGTAGCATATCCAGGCAGTCAGAACAAGGGAAAAGAGAGATAGGCCACCATGTATGATGTCAGATTTCTGTGGTAAAGGAAGTTAGTGAAAAGAAACAGGGATTGTTTGGGCCATAGTTAAGACCCAATTTTAACAAAAAACTTCTGTGTTCTGTTAAGATTTACTTTGACTCTGAAGGCTTTATAACCAATATTGTAAGTCAGAGAGAAATGTTTAACACAAGCAGTGAAGACAAGTATTCTATAGATCCTTTCAGGACATCCCAACATATTAAGTGCAGTAACTTACCATGTATGAAACACAATAGCCAATTTGTATATCACAACCTCTCATGATCAGAATCAATATTAACAGATCCCTAGTAGATGAGCCGAGTTAATATTATGATCCTCTGCTCCAAATATCTCACGTTCAAATAGACCTATGCACCCTAGAAATTATAGTATTTGACCAAGGTTTGTGTCATTCTATATGTAGGGTCTTGAAAGGAAGGGTGTGTAAGTCAACAGAACTAACTTAAGATGAAATTTAGGAGTTTCTAATTCACAAGAATCTGTATTAATGTTTTCTCCTTTTATTCCTTTATTAGAAGTGTCAGTAAGCACATAGGAATTCAATCAGAATCAGAATCAGAATTAGGTTTAATATCACCAGCATATGTTGTCAAATTTGTTGTTATGCAGCAATACATGATAATTAAAACTGTAAATTACAGTAAGAAGTGTGTATTTTTTTTAAGCAACACACATCAAAGTTGCTGGTGAACGCAGCAGGCCAGGCAGCATCTGTAGGAAGAGGTGCAGTCGACGTTTCAGGCCGAGACCCTTCGTCGGCCTGAAACGTCGACTGCACCTCTTCCTACAGATGCTGCCTGGCCTGCTGCGTTCACCAGCAACTTTGATGTGTGTTGCTTGAATTTCCAGCATCTGCAGAATTCCTGTTTTTGTTTTTGTATTTTTTTAAGTTAAAAGAGAAAAAGAAAGTAGTGAGGTAGTGTTCACAGGTTCAATTTCCATTCAGAGGGGAAGAAGCTGTTCCTGAATCGTCGAGTGTGACCCTTCAGGCTCTTGTACCTCCTTCCTGATGGTAACAATGAGAAGAGGACATGTCCTGTGAGATGGGGATCTTTAATGATGGATGCCACCTATTTGAGACATTGCACCTTAAATCTGGCTGTCCTGGATGCTGGGGAGGCTGGTGCCCACGATGGAACTGACTGAGTTTACACCTTTCTGCAGCTTCTTTTGATCCTGTACGCTAGATCCCCTCCACGACAGAAGGTGATGCAGCCAGTTAGAATGCAGTCCACGGTGCATCTGTAGAAATTTGGGAGTGTCTTTGGTGACATTCTAAATCTCCTCAAACCTCCTAATGAATTATAGCCACTGTCATGCCTTCTTTGTAACTGAATCAATATGCTGGATGCAGGATATATTCTCAGAGATGTTGACACACAGTAACTTGAAGTAGCTCACCCTTCTTACTTCTGGTCCCTCTATGAGGATTGGTTTGTGTTCCCTCGTTTTACCCCTTCTGAAGTCCACAATCAGCTCTTTGGTGTTACTGACATTGAGTGCAAGGTTGCTGCTGTGACACCCTCAACCAGCTGATCTATCTCATTCCTGTACACCCTCTCATCACCACTCAAAATTCTGCCAACAATAATTGTGTCACCATCAAATTTATAGATAGCACTTGAGCTGTGCCTAGCCACACAGTCGTGGGTGTTTAGAGAGTAGAACAGTGGGCTAAGCTTGAGGTACACCGTTGTTGATTGTCAGCAAGGTGGAGATGCTAATTCCAATCCATACAGATTGCAGTCTTCCGGTGAGGAAGTTGAGGATCCAGCTGCAGAGGGAGGTACAGAGGCCTCAGGTTTTGGAGCTTTTTGATCAGAACTGTAGGAATGATTGTGTTAAACGCTGAGCTGAGGCCAATAAACAGCATCCTGACATCAGTATTAGCATTGTCCAGGTGATCCAAGGCCGCAGGAAAAGCCAATGAGATTGTATCCACTGTGAGTCTTTTGTGGCGATAGGCAAATCGCAGTGGGTCCAGTTCCTTGGTGAGACAGGAGTTGTTTCTGGCCGCTCCCAATCTCTCAAAGCACTTCATCACCATAGATGTGAGTGCTACTGGATGGGAGTTCACCCTGCTTTTTTTGGGCACTGGTATGACTGTTGCCCTTTTGAAACAGGTGGGAACTTCCACCTGTAGCAAAGAGAGATTGAAAGTGTCTTTGAACACACCTGGCAGTTGGTTGGCACTAGTTTTCAGAGCCCTGCTAGGCTGTCCATTAGGGCTTGCCACCTTGCAAGGATTCACTTGCTTGAAAGACATTCTGACATTGGACTCCAAGACAGAGGTCAACGGACGCTGCAGGGATCCTCATAGCTGTAAATTTACTCTCCCTCTCAAAGCGTGCATACAAGGCGCTGAGCTCATCTGGGAGTGAACCATCACTAACATTCATGTCAGGTTTCGCTTTGTAGGATGCAAACCCCCCTGCAGAGATGCAATTCTGGAATATTGCGGGTACTATCCTTCAGCTAGGGTGTTGAACTGAGTTCAGACTGATACCCATTTTCTTGTGCAGATCTAAAATGCAAGAACATTGAAAAAGTTGTAATCAATGCCAATGCCAAGGCTCCCTTTTCAGCCTTTTTCTGTGATTCCTTTGTGAAAGGAGAACAACATTGTAATTATTGAATTCAGAGAGTAAGATAATGTAATCTTAGATTATGTTATCATTAAAAGGAGGACATATTACAAGTCTAAGATGACTTAACAGTGAATGTCTCCTTGTCTTGATGAGGTTCATGTATGGTAGGGGTAGAGATTTCTGGGGCCCTGACAGACATTTTTAAGATCTTTGTTGGTCACAGGTAAGATGCATATTGGAATGTAGTAGAGTGGTATCCTTATTTGAGAGGGCAATGAGGAAAACACTGGTAATTACAGGCCCATGAGTCTGACGTCAGTGCTTGGGTAACTTTCTGAGGGATAGGATTAACATTTGGAAAGGCTGGAGTTAATCAAATACAGTTGGAATGGATTTGTTAGTGGGAGATCCCGTCTTATTAATCTGACTTTTTTTAACAAAGAAGTAACTAAGTGCATTAATGAGGATAGTGTGCTGGATGTAGTCTACATGGACTTTAGTAAGTCTTCGACAAAGTCTGACATGAGAAACGAGTTGAAAATGTCAGTACTCATACTATTCAGGGTGAATTGGCGCACTGAATCCAAAATGTGCTGGTGTAGTTAGTGGTGATATAGAGTTGTTTTGTGATTGTGACCAGAGGTGTACCACAGCGATTGGACTGGAATCTGTATTGTGTATAATTGCGTTAAAGATTGGAATATGATTGTAAGAGGTATGATTGGTTAATTTGTAGATGAAACTAATTCATTTTGCTGTTGTTGAGAGTGAAGAGAATTCTCACAGGGTACAGAATGATGTTGGTCTGCTGTTAACATGGCAGAGCAATGGCATTTGGAATTCAATCCAGATTAGTGTGAGAGGATGTATGATAAGAGGACAGAAAGAAGGGTTGAACATCCTATATGTTCAATATGTTTCCTATATCCTATATGTTTCTTATATGTTAGACCATTAGGGAGAATTGATAGCGTACAAAAACAGAGCAATATACAAGTCTGAAAGTCTTTGAAGGTAGTTAATGTGGTGAATAAGGTATATGGTGTTCAGGCTTTCAATAGCCAGAAAAGGGAGCCTTGGCATTGACATTGATTACAGCTTTTTGGAGGAAGGCATTTTTGATCTCTACATTTAGTGTGCAATGCTTCTTGACCTCTTTCCTAAGCATCCAGTGTGTCTTTAAGGCTACATCCAACAGATTTGATGTACTTCCGGGGCACCTTGGAGGCGATCTCATTGCAACGCAGCTAGATAGATACGATTAAATATTCCCGTTTCAGCCTGATACAGCTGAGAATCACAATTTCAAAGTCTATACAGTCAATAAAGATGTTTTAATGTAATTGAACTATCTATCATTGCCTAAAACTGATGGAAACAATGCTGATTGTGGCCATACGTCTCGTCAGACTCCCCGAAGAAAATGTGGCTGCTGATCAGGGATATAGGTGCGTTTAAGAAAATGGGGTTTCGACTCCCAATACTGATGATCTTGCTGGCAAATGTACCAACTGTAGGAAATAAAATTGAAGATCTCAAAGCTAGGGTGCTCTATCCATTAGGACATTAGGAATGCTTGCATCCTTTGTTTCAAGGAAACCCTGTTAACCCCTTCTGTACCGGGTGCAGTGAATCAGATTGCCGCGTTCACTATACACCGTCAGGATAGGACTGTAGAGTCTCACAGAAGCAGAGACTTCTCATGATCATCTCCTCTTGTGCACAAATATATCAGTGTTGTCCCAATTCTGCTCCCCAGCCCTGGAATATCTCATAATTAAATGCAGTCCATTTTAGCTGCTGTAAGAGATTTCAGCAAACATTTTGTTAGCAGTGTACATTCCACCTCAGGCCAAAGTCAAACAGGCTCTAGATGATCTGAGCAATGGGATCAACATGCACAAAACAGCACATGCTGATGCCTTCACCATCATTTTGGGTAACTTTAACCAGGCCAGCTTGAAAAAGTCATTAAATAATTACCATCAACAAATCACTTGTAGTACCAGAGGAAACAACACACTGGACTATTGTTACACCACCATCAAGAATGCCTACCGTGCGATTGCATGTCCTCACTTCGGGAAGTCTGATCACCTGGCTGTACTTCTACTCCCTGAGTATAGGCAGACACTGAAGACTGCAGCACCAGTAGTGAAGACCAAGAAGGTTTGGTCAAGGGAAGCACAGGAGCGCCTACAGGACTGCTTTGAATCGGTG
The DNA here is from genome assembly GCF_963921235.1 of Mobula hypostoma. Classification (NCBI taxonomy): domain Eukaryota; kingdom Metazoa; phylum Chordata; class Chondrichthyes; order Myliobatiformes; family Myliobatidae; genus Mobula; species Mobula hypostoma. The sequence continues at coordinate 136,935,930 of NC_086101.1, read as the reverse complement.
GACTGGACTGTATTCAGGGATTCATCTTCGAATCTGGATGAGTATGCTACAGTTGTTCCCAACTTCATTAAAACCTGTGTGGATGAGTGTGTGACTACAAAAACTTTCTTTAGATTCTCAAATCAAAAGCCAGGAATGAAGCAGGAGGTTCGTCGGCTGCTGAGGGATAGATCTGTGGCATTTGAGTCTGGTGACCCAGATCTGTACAAGAAAACCAGGTATAACTTTCAGAGGGCTATTTCAAGAGTGAAGAAACAATTCTGAGTGAGGTTGGGGGCGACATCGGATGCACGTCAACTCTGGCAGACCTTGCAGCACATTACTTCCTGCAAAGCGATATCTAATAGCGTGATTGGCAGCGAGGCTTCACTACCAGATGAGCTCAATGCCTTCTATGCCCACTTCGAAAAGGAGAATATAACTGCAGCTGTGAAGGTCCCTGCTGCACCCGATGACCCTGTGATCTCCGTCTCGGAGGCCAATGTCAGGTTGTCTTTCAGGAGGGTGAACCCTCACATGGCAGCAGGCTCCAATGGAGTCCCTGGTAAGGCTCTGAAAACTTGTGGCAACCAACTGGCGGGAGTATTCAAGGACATTTTCAACTTCTCACTGCTTTGGTCGGAAGCTCCCACCTGCTTCAAAAAGGCAACAATTATATCATTGCCTAAGAAGGCAATTGTACCAGTGTGAGCTGCCTTAATGACTGTCGTCCAGTAGCACTCCCATCTACGGTGATGAAATGCTTTGAGAGGTTGGTCATAGCTAGAATGAACTCCTGTCTCAACAAGGACCTGGATCCATTGCAATATGCTTTTTGCCACAATAGTCTACAGCAGATGCAATCTCAATAGCTCTTCACACGGCCTTGGATCACTTGGATGATACAAACACTATGTCAGGATGCTGTTCCTTGACTATAGCTCGGCGTTTAAGACCATCATTCCCACAGTCCTCATTGTAAGCTACAGAACCTGGGCCTCTATACCTTCCTCTGCATTTGGATCCTTGACTTCCTAACTGGAAGATCACAATCTGTGCGGCTTGGTAATAATATCTTCTCTTCGCTGTGATCAAGACTAACACAGCTCAGGGGTGTGTGCTTAGCCCACTGCTCTACTCCTTCTATACTCATGACTGTGTGGCTAGGTATAGATCAAATTCCATCCATAAATTTGCTGATAATACAATCATTGCTGATAGAATCTCAGATGGAGATGAAAGGAGCGAGATATACCAGCTAGTTGAGTGGTGTCACAGCAACAACCTTGTACTCAATGCCAGTAAGACAAAAGAGCTGAATGTGGACTTCAGGAAAGCTAAGACAAGGGAACATGAACTAATCGTCATAGAGGGATCAGAAGTAGACGGGTGATTCCTGGGCTGGATATAGTGCTCACTTAAGCTGAAGTGTTTTCCATAGCCTCTCCTTTTCTAATGTAGAGATCACTGCAGGACCACTGTTTGGCTCGCCATGCCAGAGGTTACTCACATATGGCCTCTCCTACACCACTGTGTCCATAGCAACGCCTTCTCAAGGTGGCCTTGTTCTTGCTGAGTTTGCTATGTCATGGCATGCCTGAGTGTCCAGAGGTATAACTGGGTGGGCAGGCTGGGCTCGTCAGCCTTGACCGGCAGCCAGCCGAGAAGAAGGACAACTCCAGTTCCAAACCTGAGCAGATGAGACTTGTTAGCCTTGCCAGGCAGTCTGCCTAGGGAACAGAAATCTCCACTACTCAACCTACAGCCGTGCGGTGGCTGCAGTCATCGCAGCTCACTGCGCCATTGTGGAACAGCTCGTGGCCTAGAGTGTGGAATCAGCCTGAGTACATCCATCCTCACCATAAACCTATGCAACGCAGGTGGGAAGAGAAAAGTCCTACAGCGATGGAGAAGGGGTACCTCTACAGTCACCAACGATCGTGCCATCGCTCCTGAGGACTCTCTTCCGTCCTGATCTTCGCAAACGAAGAGCCAGCCATCATATACTTACTGATTCAGTTATTTTTTTCTTTCCATATTATCATGTATTGCATTGTACTGGTGCTGCTAAGTTAACAAATTTCACGACACATGCCAGTGATAATAAACCCGGTTCTGCTTCTGTTTCTGAGAAAATATTACTTAGCTGGTGCTGCAATTTGCTGTTCTGAGGCATTAATTGCCAAAATGTACATAAATTACAATCTCAGAATTAACACAGAAAGCACATCTGGTGAGACACTTTAGTATTAACCTTGGTAGAGGATCTGTTGGCGGGCACCTCATCTACATGGGAGCATTGGGCACTTGGACCCAATGGGTATATCTCAGGTGCCTACTTGCCCAAAGACTAGGAGCTCCAAATTCTATCCCTTTGTCCAATTATTCTTTGCCCTTTGTAATGCCCTCCTACGTGCACCACTAGTGAGCTGACATCTAAAGGCAGATATGCCACTTCTCAACCTATAGCAACATGATCCTGGGTAGGACTGAAGCTGGGAAATCTCAGCACAGGAACATCCAGCCACACAAATTCTCTACCCACTAACCGAGACGGATGGTCTTTGACAAAGCCCAAGGGTCTCTTTCTGTGCTTGGTGATTCTCACAGGCTTGGTGTCAACTGAGAATGGCAGAGCTAAAATATTTTCTTAACCAGCAGGGATATAGAAATATGACATCAAGGTGAGTAGATGGGGTTGGGGTGTTGTCTATCTGAATGGCAAAGTAGGCTCATGAGTGTGTAGGGTCTAATCTCATTGTCATGATCCAGGAGATGCCAATGGGTACAGGCCGTATTAATTGTGATGTCACTCAGTGTTAGCTGTTGCCACAGAAATATTAGGTTTATGGTCTAACTAATGATGTAAATATCCATTCTCTGCTCCCTACAAAGATGCAGGATACAGCATTCCTGAAGTTCTTAGCAATTCCCTCAATCTGAGGGATGAGTGGAAGAGGAAGACAAATTGGATCTGCATGAACAAAAAGGGACATGAGAAATATGGCAGGGGCTTAAGATATGACTTGAAGCAGTTCAGGAAATCCCAGAAGCTGAAAATATAACTCTTTGTATCAATTATGCCAGCAAATAGTGTGAATTCATTGCAGTCCACTCAAATGACCTCAACAACATGTACAAAAATCATTACTAATATAATGCAGGTGCACTGAGATTAATGAGAGAGAGGGGGGAAGAGAGAGAAAGACAGGGCTAGAGAGAGAGAGGTAAGAGAACTCTGCAAAGGATTACCATCAGAATAGGCTGATTGAGCTGAATAGCCTGATTCTCTGCAGTATATTGCATGCAATTCTGTAAAAATAAAGAATTAATTACTGTATAAATACTTGATGCACATTCTGGAACTTTCCAAGTGCGGAAGAAAATGCATTTGGGAGTTATGTTAGGTGTTAGAGGAAAGGGAACATTATCCAGATATTTAAGAGCAAAAGTGAGAAATGTAGTGGAAACTGTGTAGATGCAAACAGGAAGTTTCAAAGGGAGATAGACAGATGAAGTCACCACACAAAACTCTGGGCAGATGGAGCTCAAATGGAGAAATGTGAGGTCATTCACTTTGCATCCAAGATAAATATACTGGAATATTTTCTTAATGGTGAGAGTTAAGGAGCTGTGGAAGAGCAACAGACTTTAAACATCCAGGTGTTATTTCATTCATTCAACGGATAAAAGCATTGTTGGCAAGGCCACATTATTGTCCATCTCTAATTGTCCAGAGACTTGGAGGCTTATTGGGCTATTTCAGAGGGCATTTAAGAGTCAAACACAGAGCTGTGGGTCTGGAGTCTTTACAGCCCAAGTGGACGGCAGATTTTTTCCCCCAAAGGACACAATGAACCAGATGTGTTTTAACAACAATCTGTCGTTTCAAGGTCTCCATTACAGATAATAGCTTTCTAATTCCCAAATTTTTTCAATTATCTGAATTCACATTCCTAGTTGTCATGGTGGAATTGGCACTCCTATTCTCAAACTGTTAGCTCAAGCCTCTGCAGAACATCAAATCACAAATGCTAGCATAAAACTGATCAAGCCTGGGACACTAATGACTAAAGTATAAAGCACAAGCAAAAAAAAAATTGAAGGTTGTTTTAATTTGAAGATTTTTACATGTTAAATAGTCTAGGACACAGAACAGGCCCTTCAGCCTACAATGTTTTGCCGAACCAATTAATTAGTAATCAAATGGCTAACTAAACTCATTTCTTCTGTCTACACAATGCCCATATTCTTCCATTTTCATCACATTCATTTGCCTATCTAAACAACTCTTAAAAAATCTCTAATGCTTTTTGCCTCTACCCCCACCCCAGGCACCACATTCCAAGTGCCCACCATCCTCTGTGTAAAATACTTGCCCTCACATCTCCTTTGAAATTACCCCCCCTCACCTTAACTTAGACATTTCAACACTTGGAAAAAGATGCTCCCTGCCCACTCTATCTATGCCTCTCATAATCTAGAAACCTCTATCAGATCTCTCCTCAGGCTCTACCTCTCCAGAGAAAACAACCCAAGTTTGTCCGACCTCTCGTTATAGCACATGCCCCCTAATCCAGGCAACATCTTAGTAAACCCCTTCTGCACCTTCTCCAAAGCCTCGACATCCTTCCTATAATGGGGTGACCAAAGCTGTGCTGCAACATTAATGTAGATTGTTACTGGTTCTGTGGCCTCTTCACTGTATTTTCAGAGGATAAGTTGAAAGATTTTGACAGTGATTCCTCACAGAGTTCAATAGCAGGTCCATGAAACCAGGGGAAACTGGAACCAGGCAGAAATGCAATCTATGTTAGAGAATTCCAGGGCCTTGGTTTGGTGGTTGCAATGACAGGTTAAACAGCTGGTGATCCCTGCCGTTACACTGCAAATATGCAGCAACTTCCACACTAAACGTTTTAGCTTCTTCCTCTTTGCCATCAGATTTCTGAACAGTTCATGAACTCATGAACACTACTTCGCTATTCCTCTTTTGCACTATTTACTTATTGTAACTTCTTGTTAATTTTATCTTTCTGGTGCCATCAAACAACAAACGTCACGACCTATGTCAGTGATCATGAGCATGATTCGAAAAACAGAGTCGAAAGCCCAAGATCATAAAGTTACTCATTGATTTGGTCATGGCTGCCTTCACTAGCAAGATGAATTGACAAAACTTTCCCAGTAATGAATGGGCAGTCCTTTATCCCAAAATGGTATCCTCTCCAGTGAGAAGAGACAGTCTCTCAGCATTTTTCTGACTGTGCCTCCTAAATAAGTGGTCTCAACAACTACCCAGGAAGGACAAGTGCAGATGCACATGGATCACCTCTCGGTTTTCTTGCAAGTTATGAGGCTTCTTGACTTGGAAGTACTGGGCTCTCATTCTTCATCATTGGACTTAAATTCTGGAATTCCGTACACAACCGTGCTGGAAAGATATCCACTGGAGGACTGCAACACTTCCAGAAGAAGTTCATCATCACCTTCTCAACTGAGAATGGGAAATAATTGTTGGTATTGACCCTGAAGCCTTCATTTAAAAAATAAATCATTTGGGGGAATTGGGTGCTATTGACAAAGTCAGCATGCACAATCAGACTGCTGGAGGAACTTAGCTGGGAGGAAAGGAGTCGTCGACATTTCTAGTCAAAACCCTGCAGCCTGGTTTTGATCCAGAACATCGACAAGTCCTTTCCTCTCGCAGATGCTGCTTGACTTGCTGAGTTCCCTGTGCAGACTGTTTGCAGCTCCAGATTGCAACATCTGCATTCCTTTGTGTCTAGTATGTACCGTCTATCTTTAATTTCCCTTAGTGAGTGCCTTCTTGAAGCACTGTAGTCCTTTTTGTGAAGATACTCCCACAGGGTATACAAGAGACTTTCAGGAGTAAGACCCCACCACTCTCCCTTATTTATTGTAATGAGATACCTTCTCATTATTCTAAACTGCAGTAAAAGGCCAGTCTTACTCAGTTTCTTTGCATTGATGAACCCCTCCACCCTCTCGTCCCAGGAATCAATCTGATAAACGTAAGCAATGTTGTGTCCATGTGAGGGGATGTGGAGCCAGTTTAGTGTGTACTCTATGCCATTGATCCCTGGGTGCTTATTGGTACTTTGCACAAGTACTCCAGAACAAGTGCTCCAGAAACGTGTGGGTCCATTAGTGAAGTGCTAATCTTTCCACTCCTAGCCAAACCATAAAGTTCAAGTATTTCCCTTAAAAAAATTCCTCCATTTGGAAAAGGAACTAACAAAAATAAATTTTGGATCAATTAAAGGTCCATGAATATTATCATTAAAAATCTGAATTTTTGCTCATTTGGGAAGAATTTTATAAAGTATTAAGTTTAACCTCATGGGATTTTGCCCTGTTTATACACATGAAAACCATATGCAATATAAAGGATTTCTTTCTTTCCGTTGTGACTGCTAAAAAAAAAAATCACTGAACTCCTCAGCTGTTAAAATAGTCTGCTCTTGGATTGGAGGCTAAAGTTTACAGACCCAGGAACAGACTGAAACTGGGTCTAATGTTTTCATATACAGGTGTTTCTATAGCCTGCGGCATTAGTGAGGTAGAGTTCAATAGGGTTGCCTTTTAAGTAGTTTGAAGCACATGGTTTACTCTCAGTAACCTGGTACCTACAATGTTCTGGGTGATACCTACTTAAGGCATGAATACAATAAATGAGAGACTAAATACAGTATAATCTAGCCTTTATCACATATTTCCATTAGATCATGTGTTACATGAAATATATATCTATAGTTGCCTCCACCCTTACAAATTTTTCCATTTTAACTGCTTTGCCAATTCTGGCCTGTTCCTCATCTCTAATTTTAATCGCTTTACCAATAACAGCCCCCTAATACCAGGGCCCTAACTTCTGGAATTCCCTCCCTTTGCTTCTCCCTGTCTTTAAGAATCTCCTTCAAATTTACCTCTTTGACCCAGCTTTTAACCTGTCCTCTCTTTTTATGGCCCATTATTCTCTCTCTGTCACAGTAGCGCCATAAGGCACCTAGAATACTTCATTAAAGGCATATGAAATATATGAAAGTTGTTATTCATAACATTTAAAGCTGTGGTTTGATGGTTTTTAATTTGGACCATGAATTTCAGTCTTCCAGCTCACCGTAGGAACTTTTTAAGGAGACCAAATTACTTTGTGGATTCTCCAAGATCTATGTTAGAGAAGGAACTGTATGAAAGTTTCGAACAACAGCAATTATCTTGTGCCATCTTTGCTGTAAAATGGCTGGCTTTAATTTCATCTCATTTTAACCTGACGATTTCTTGGACGTGAAAGGAAAAGGGAAAAGAAGAAAGGCATAGTGATAAAAATTTCAGATTTGCTGTCAGATGAGTTGAACTGTAACTGCTGAAAATGTTTCTGATCTCCCAGCTCCACAGATCAGCAGCCCTTTGGAGACAGTGGATGCATTGGTTGAGGAAGAAGCCTCTTTCCTGTGTGCGGTGGATTCATATCCAGCAGCCGAGATAACTTGGACCCGTAATAATATTCCCATAAGGTGAGATCACTCTTATGACTGAAAGGAGTAGGATTTGGCTTAACTCACAGGATAACGGTAGAACAAAGTTGCATGAGAGTCAGACTCTGGCCTATGCAATTCTTGTTTTCCTTGAGATTGGGTTGCAGCCCAGGGGTATCCTGAAAATGCTACCATTGAGAAATAGGAGCTGGAATAAGCCTCACAGTTTCTTGGCCTGCTCTGCTATTCAAAAAGATCAAGTGATCTTTGACCTTCTTCCCACATACCTCCTCCCTATCCCCGTGTTAGTTAGCTTCTTTTATGCTCAGAATTCCAAAATGTGGATATACTTAACACATGAGCATCAGCACACCCTGGAATTCCAGGGATTTATAAACATTCTGCTTATCTTAGTCTTCAATAACCAACACAGATATCATGTCTCTAGCTCTACACACTACAGCCAAGAACTGGTCATTTGGCACATGCAGTTCTAAAAATCTTATTTTTTTTTTAAAGGAACTTACCTGTCATTCTTCTAGATTGCCAAGAATAGGAGTTTTTCCAACTCAAATCTCCTCAAAGTATAAATTTTGGGTAGCAAAAAAGAAGGATATGATAATATTTTAAGGTTACAGGAGCTCTTTTACTGACAATTTCTATTCTTTCTCCGGTATTCAACATGAAAAGGGAAAATTGCAGGGTTGCAATTATAGTCTTAGAACAGTATAGCATGGGTGCAGGCCTTTTGGCCCAACGAACCTATGCTGACTACAGTGTCCAGTGTAACCTATGAGGCAAGAAGTAGAGAAGCAAAGTGAAACGTAAGCAAATAATTAATATGCAGAACAGTGTTGGGAATTTCTTGGAAATGTCCCTCCTGTCCTAAAGGGCACTCGTGTGCTGGAGCTTTTCTTCTGCAGCTCACTGAATGGATGCTGGCAGACCTTTCACCACAGTTAAGAATATCAAGATGCATAGTAGCATTCCTGTAAGGTGAGAACGCACAAGATATTAGGCCCTTGGATGACAGTCAAGAGTCAGAACTTGTGTCAAATTTCCCTTTCTAAATCCAGAGGGAAGGAAATGATCCAACGCACCAGAGAATGCATTTTTATTGTGATCTTTGCATTTGTCCATCATTCTTCCATGAAGGAATCATTCATTTTTGCCAATTCTTTCTGTTCTCATTTTTTATATTTAACTTCATCTTCAAGTGCCTTCTCTTTCCCCGCTTTTTAATGCAGAATCATTTAGATGTTGCCAGCTTTCATCCCCTGTGTGCCCTGAGCAGTCCTAGATTCTGCGATTTTTCCACAGCTGCTCTGGCATGTGCTCAGAATAAACCAGTCCCGTCAGTCACTGTGCAGGCAGACGCAGGAAGGTGAGAGTTACTGTAAGGGTGAAAAGAGGACTGGGGGTGGGGGGGGGTTAGCTTTAATGAAGTTGTCAGTTCATAAACCCTTCCTACCTTGGAGGTCAAGGTCAACAGATCCACAAGGTCAACAAATGCCAAGACCAGCAGTCTCCAAATTTCCCTACTTCTTCACAGGTATTTGTGAGCGCGTTTGGTCTTGTTCAGCTTACTAAACAATTCCCTTCGCCTACTGAATTTCCCTTTAGCTTATTGGCCCTCTACACACTGGGTCCTGTTCCCACACACTATTCTGACTCACTAGGGTCCCGGTTCCTGTATTCCCCTCCATAGTTCATGCACTTCCTTCCAACTCACCGTGAACCTTACCGAGTTCACAGGAATATTTATTATTTTACTGTGCACAGTAAAAGTCCAACGATCCACATTCCAATTGCCTGCACTCCTGATGCTTCAGCCTGTGACTTAGCCTTTATAAGAGCCGAGGGTCCTGAGTCCAGTGTCGGCTGGGAACAAGACTGTGGGCCGTGCCTGCAGATGATCCTGGGATTGGGCTCCGGAACACTGGAGGTCAGGATTTGGGTAGTTTGTGGCCAGAATGGCCTGTAGGTCACTAGCTAGAAGGACAAGGCCAGCAGAAGCATAGAAATGCCGTCACAGAAGTTCTCTCCTAAGCCACTTACCATCTTGGCTTGAAAATGTATTGCCATTCTTTCACGATTGCTTGGTTACAATCCCTGAATTCTCTCCCTATCAGCATTACGGGTATTATGGATATACCCTTAAACAGAATTATAGCTATACCCTTAAACGGAATTATGGGTATACCCACACCTCAAGGGCTGCAGAGGCTCAAAAAAGCAGCTCACCAAAACCCCTTCAAGAGTAACTAAGGCTGGACAATTAAATACCAATTCAGTCTGCAAACCCTACCTCCCTTGAATGAATGAAAAACATTTGCTTCCCTCAGAGTTATTAGATTCACTGGAAAATGTATTATGGTACTGAGATGTTGCAAAAAAAGAGTAAAATAAAAATCAAACACCTTGAATTGTATTACTGACTGACATTAGAGGCAATATGCAGTGACCAATCAACTAACTGACACACCACCATCTGAGATACTGGAAGAAACCAGAACACTCAGGAGATGCCTATTTGGTCACAGGGAGAATGTACAAACTTCACTTAGACAGCACCACAGTCAGGATTGAACCAGACTTGCTGGAGCTGTAAGGCAGTGGCTCAACTAGCCGCATTAATGCATCACCCTCTTATCACAGAAACATAGAAGAGTACAGCACAGGAACATGCCCTTCTGCCCACTATGTTTGCACTGACAATAATGCCCCTTTAAACTAATCCTATTGCCTGTACTTGATCTGTACCCTTCTGTCCCTTACCTGTTCATGTAGCTGCCTAAAGACGCTTGAAGATTTTACCCTGTCTCTGGCGGTGTCCTCCATGCGCCAATAACTCTGTGTAAAAAAACTTACCTCCCAAATCTCTTTTAAAGTTTCCCCCTCTTACCTCGAACCTGTGTTCTCTAATGTTCAACATTTCCACCCTGGGAGACTCTCTACCCTATTTCTGCCCCTTATATTTGGCCTATCTGTGTGTGGGTCACTGTGGCAGCTGGGCAGGCCTGTCTGTCTCATGTGGTGTCCCTCTCAATCGACGAATGTCGGTGATATGGTAGGATGGTATCGCGGTCTGCGTTTATGGATTGCACTATTGTGTTTATTGTCTGTGGACTTTTTCAGGCTTATGGTTTTTACTTTCTGTGCTTTAGATTGCCCATTCTTTTTCCATTTTGTTGAGTGAGGGGACGGTGCTTGGGGAGGGGTTGATGTTCTGTTCTGTTCTGTTTGTTTTTTTGTGCGAGGGAGGGTTTTTTTTTGGGGGGGGTCGATGTTCCTGTTCCATCTTGTGCAGGGAGAGAGGGGTTTAGGGGCTGATGAATCGGGTTGCCGTTCTTTTATTGTGCAGAGGCAGGGGGTGGGTTTGATGTTTCTCTCTGAATGACTTTCATCTTCTTTCTTTGTTTCGTGGCTATCTGGAGAAGACAAATTTCAGAGTGACATGCTTTGATAATAAATAAACCTTTGAACCTTTAAACCTTTTCTTAATTTACAAAGTTCTATCAGGTTGCCCTCACCCTCGATAGTCCAGAAAAAAAAGCAAGTTTAACCTTCTTTAATGATTAATATACTCTTGTCCAGGCAACACCTTGCGGAACCTCTTCTGCACCCTCTCCAAGGCAACCACATCCTTCCTTCCCATTGTGTACAATCAGCACTGCACAGTATACTTCAAGATTTTATGCATTGCAATATGTCATCCAAGCTTTTATGCTCAGTGCCCCAACCAATATAGGAAAGCATACTGTGCCTCTTCTTTACCATGTTATCCACTTGTGGCCATTTTCAAGGAACTATGCGCTTGCATCCAACATATCTCTCTAGATCAATTGTTCCGTGGCTCCTGCCGTTTACTGCATACATAGTTTAGCTTTTGACTTCCCGAAGTACAACATCTCACATTTTATGGATTAAAATCCATCTGAAATATCTCTGCCCAAATTTCCAGTTGATTTACATCCTGCTGCGTCCTTTGATAATCTTTCTCACCATCCACAACTCCATGTTGTTCTTGTCGTCTGCAAATGTACTAACTACACCAACTACATTTTCCCCAACATATGCTGTAAACAATGGAAGTCCCAGCACTGATCATTGTTGAACCATTAGTCACAGACATCCTGTCATGACAACACCCTTCTCTGTCTTCTATGATAAAAGCAATTTTAGATCTAGTTTATACTATTCACTATGAATTCCATGAACCTTAATTCCCTGGATTAGTTTACCAAGATGGTCCTTGTCAAATATTTTGCTAATATCCATGTAGATAACATTCACTATCCTACCCTCATTAATCATTTTCATCACTTCCTCAAAAATTCAGTCAAATTTGTGAGATAGGACTTGACGGTACAAAGCCATGCTGAACATCCCTAATATGTCCATGTCTTTTCAAATTCAAGTAAAACATATACCTAAGATTATTCTCCAATTACTTCCCATCAGTAGCTTATAGTATCCTGGTTTGTCCATGTTGCCCTTCTTAACCAAAGAAAAATATCTTGTATTCTCCAGTCTCTCTGGCACTTTGCCCGTATGTAAGGAGGATACATTAATATCTGTCAAGGCCTCAGCAGACTCTTTCCTTATTTCTCTCAATAATCTGGGAGAAATCTCTTCAGGCCCTTTCAACTTATCACCTTAATGTCTTTCAAGACAGCCAATACTCCCTCCTTCTGAATACCAGCATGCCCTAGAATATCAAAATACTCCTCTCTAATCTCACAATTATCCACTTCCTTCTCCTTCGTAAATACCAGTGCAAAGTGTTCATTAAGAATCTCACCCACTTCCTCTGTAAAAATATAAATGTATATATAACATACATAAAATACCTTGAGAGTCAGATTAATCCTACTTGACAAGGAAATTTCATGACACCTTTAAGCCCTCCTAAATTTTTGCTTGATTTCTTTGTAAGTCTCACACACCTTCCAAAGTTGCCAAGGAGATGGTCATATCTACTGGGTCCAAATCATGCAAGGAAGGATTACAGAAGGAAAGCAATGGATCAACAATGTGTTTCTCAAGAACAGTTACATGGGTGCCCAATAATTCCTGACCTAGTCACAGATACCCACATGCCATGAAAGAATAAATGTCACTAAGCAAGCAGAGAGCTACTGGAAGAAGCTACTGTCTCCATGAATCACTTCGTGGTATATGCTCAGAGAAGGTTGTGCAATAATGGACTTTTATTCCACAATTTTTTTTGTTTTTTTTTCTTTTGATGTGCCTTATTGCTTAATATTACTTGCAATTGGCAACAAAAAAAAACAAGAAAATAACACATAGTGCTTTATGTGGAAATAACGGCACTTATTACGTCATAAGCTAAATAAAACCATCTGTCGCACAGGTTGCACAGTAACTCCAAGTCTGATTTGGTGTAAAACAGATTGACAAGAATAACAGATCAAGAACTTGGGTGTTATAGAGTCATAGAATAACATAGCATAGAAACAGGCCATTCAGTCCAACTCATCCACGCCAACCATGGTGCTTTTCAAGCTAATCTCATTTATCTGCATTTGGCTCTTATTTCCCTGAGTACCTCCTATCCACCTATTATCCAGATGTGTTTTGAACGTTATTATTTATGTCTTTCAACTTCTAGCATCATTAAAGAATCAACATCATGAAATTGCTATTCTAGAACAGGGAAGGGTGAACACAGTTCATTTGAGGTCTGCAAAATTCAAATAGATTTGGCAGAATGGAAGTAAGTTCTACTTGTCAGATTACCTAAAACAAAAAGGGACAAGCGCTCACACATCCCAAAGGGAAACTAAGAGGAAGCCTTTTGCTCAAATGGCTACGGGAATTGGAACTTGCTCCCACAGAGAGTGGCTGGGGCAAACAACATTGATGCGTAAGGGAGGAAAGAATGGAAGGAGATGCCAAGAGGAAGAGATGACACAAATTGGAATTAAATGAGATTACAGATTAGAAATAGGCCGTATAGTCCAAATGGTTTGTGCTGATGTTTATAATCCACATGAGCCTCTCCCACCTCGATTCATCTCTGCTCATCACCATCTTCCTTTTTCCCTCATGTGCATATCAATCTTCCACAGAAATCCATTTCTGCCATTTGCATTCACAGTGCTGTTTGGTAGGGAGTTTTGGAAGCTAGAATCAGCGATGCACAAGGGCTGGTATTATATTTCCCAGGTCAGGCTGGTGCATGACTCGGATGAAAACTTGCTGCTGGTGATTTATGCCCCTACTGCCTTTGCTCTTCTTGGCAATAGATAGTGATAGTTTGGGAGGTGTTGCCAGTCACATCATAGTGCGTAACTGCATTCTGTAGATGGTATACACTGTAGCCACTGTGCACAGGTAATAGAGGCGATGCCAGTCAGGCAACACACATAAAAGTTGCTGGTGAACACAGCAGGCCAGGCAGCATCTCTAGGAAGAGGTACAGTCTACGTTTCGGGCCGAGACCCTTCATCAGGACTAACTGAAGGAAGAGTCAGTAAGAGATTTGAAAGTGGGAGGGAGAGGGGGAGGGGGAGATCCGAAATGATAGGAGAAGACAGGAGGGGGAGGGATGGAGCCAAGAGCTGGAAAGTTGATTGGCAAAAGGGATATGAGAGGATCATGGGACAGGAGGCCCGGGGAGAAAGAAAAGGGGGAGGGGGGGAAAAACCAGAGGATGGGCAAGGGGTATAGTGAGGGGGACAGAGGGAGAAAAAGGAGAGAGAGAGAAAGAATGTGTGTATAAAAATAAATAACGGATGGGTTACGAGGGGGAGGTGGGGCATTAGCGGAAGTTAGAGAAGTCAATGTTCATGCCATCAGGTTGGAGGCTACCCAGACTGAATATAAGGTGTTGTTCCTCCAACCTGAGTGTGGCTTCATCTTTACAGTAGAGGAGGCCATGGATAGACATATCAGAATGAGAATGGGACGTGGAATTAAAATGTGTGGCAACTGGGAGATCCTGCTTTCTCTGGCGGACAGAGCGTAGGTGTTCAGCAAAACGATCTCCTAGTCTGCGTCGGGTCTCATCAATATCCTGGCACTTATCCTTGTAAGTGGAACAAGTGCTACACATGCCCTTACACTTCCTCCCTCACCACCATTCAGGGCCCCAGACAGTCCTTCCAGGTGAGGCGACACTTCACCTGTGAGTCGGCTGGGATGATATACTGCGTCCGGTGCTCCTGATGTGGCCTCCTATATATTGGTGAGACCCGACATAGACTGGGAGATCGTTTTGCTGAACATCTACGCTCTGTCCGCCAGAGAAAGCAGGATCTCCCAGTGGCCACACATTTTAATTCCATGTCCCATTCTCATTCTGATATGTCTGTCCACGGCCTCCTCTACTGTAATGATGAAGCCACACTCAGGTTGGAGGAACAACACCTTATATTCTGTTTGGGTAGCCTCCAACCTGATGGCATGAACATTGACTTCTCTAACTTCCGCTAATGCCCATCTCCCCCTCGTAACCCATCCGTTATTTATTTATATACACACATTCTTTTTCTCTCTCTCCTTTTTCTCCCTCTGTCCCCCTCACTATACCCCTTGCCCATCCTCTGGTTTCCCCCTCTCGCCCTTTTCTTTCTCCCTGGGCCTCCTGTCCCATGATCCTCTCATATCCCTTTTGCCAATCAACTGTCCAGCTCTTGGCTCCATCCCTCCCCCTCCTGTCTTCTCCTATCATTTTGGATCTCCCCCTCCCCCCTCCCATTTTCAAATCTCTTACTAGCTCTTCTTTCACTTAGTCCTGACGAAGGGTCTCGGCCCGAAACGTAGACTGTACCTCTTCCTAGAGATGCTGCCTGGCCTGCTGCGTTCACCAGAAACTTTTATGTGTGTGGAATTCCAGCATCTGCAGATTTCCTCGTGTTTGCCAGTCAGGAAGGTTGCTTTCTCCTGCTAGACGTTGAGCTTCTGTGATTTGCGGAAAGATTTTGAAGGAAGCAAGTTGCTACTCACAGGACCTGCAGCCTATCCGGTCAATGCACACAGTATAGGTATGTGGCTGTTTCAGCTGAACTCAGGTTAATAAGGTCCCAGCATAGAACCTTATCTTGAGGGAGCAAGGTAAGATCTGCAGCAATCTCAAGCAGAAAACCCAAACTGGATATTGTTGAGCAGATTGTTGGAAAGGAACTGCCACTTGTCAAGCACTGTCGGGAATGACTACTACCACTTTGCTGATGATTAACAGGAGACCAATTGGACAGTAAAGACTGGACTAGATTTGTCCCAGTTTTGGTAATTGGTATTTGTTTATTATTGTCCTATATAGTGTTGGCACGTGGCCAAGTGGTTAAGGCGTTCATCTGGTGATTTGAAGGTCGCTAGTTCGAGCCTTGGCTGAGGCAGCGTGTGTGTCCTTGAGCAAGGCACTTAACCACACATTGCCCTGCGACGACACCGGTGTCAAGCTGTATGGGTCCTAATGCCCTTCCCTTGGACAACATCGGTGGCATGGAGAGGGGAGACTTGCAGCATGGGCAACTGCCCGTCTTCCATTCAACCTTGCCCAGAAACTTTCCAAGGCACAAATCCATGGTCTCATGAGACTAATGGATGCCTATTAAGATATAGTGTGGTACAGGGAAGAGCCCTGCTTTGCATATCCTGCTTAACAAGATAAAATCCTATGGCATTACAGGAAAGATACTGGTGTAGATAGAGGAATAGCTGACAGGCAGCGAGTGGGAATAAAGGGGCCTTTTCTGGTTGGCTGCCAGTGGCAAGTGGAGTCCCACAGATGTCAGTATTGGGACCACTACTTTTCACATTGTTTGTTAATGATTCAGATAATGGAATTGACGGCTTTGTGGCAAAGATTGTGGGTGATACAAAGATAGGTGGAGGGGTAGGTAGTGTTGAGGAAGCAATGCAATTGTGGCAAGAATTAGACAAATTGAAAGGATGAGCAAAAAAAGTGGCAGATAGAATACAGTTTTGGGAAATGTACAATAATGCATGTTGGTAACAGGAACAATAGTGCAGACCATTATCTAAATGGGGAGAAGGTTCAAACATCAGAGGTGCAGAGGGACTTGGTGGTCCTTGTGCAAGACTCCCAGGAGGTTAATTTACAGGTTGAGTCTGTGGTAAAGAAATCAAATGCAATTTTGGCATTTATTTCAAGGGGAATAGAGTATGAAAGCAAGGAGAAATGTTGAGCCTTTATAAGACACTAGTCAGGCCGCGCTTGAAATATTGAAAACAGTTTTGGGCCTCATGTCTCAGAAAGGATGTGTTGTCATTGGAAAGAGTCCAGAGGAGGCTCACAAAATTGATTCCAGGAATGAGGGGGTTAACATATGAGGAGTGTTTGGCAGCTTTGGGCCTGTACTCACTGCAATCTTGAAAAATGCAGGGGGGGGGGTATCTCATTGAAACCTATCGAATGTTGAAAGGACTAGATAAGATGGATGTGGAGAGGTTGTTTCCTGTGGTGGGGGTATCCAGAACCAGAGGGCACAACCTCAAAATTGAGGGGCGGCCCTTTAGAACAGAGGTAAGGAAGAATACTTTTAACCAGGGAGTAGAGAATCTGTGGAATGTTCTGCAGTGGAGGCCAAGTCCGTGAGTATATTGAAGGCAGAAGTTGACAGTTTCCTGATCAGCCGGGGCATCAAAGGATATGGTGAGGAGGCAGATGTATGGGGTTGAGAGGGATCTGGGATCAGCCTTGATGGAATGGTGGCGCTGACTTGTTGGGCTGAATGGCCTAGTTCTGCTCCTATGTCTTATGATCTTATGGTCTTATGGTCATCTAAACAGGTCATTTCACAACATCAGTATCAGAATGCAGAATAATGTGTTGCAGTTACAGACAAAGTGCAGTGTAGGTAGATATTAAGGTGTATGGCCATGATGAGATGATGAGATAGATTGGATGGTTAATTCGTATAAGAGGTTGAGTCAATAGGCTTACAACAACAGGATAGGTGGAAAGAAGTACCCGATCAATTTCCCAATACCAAGGTAATTGCTGATGTTATAACTAAGCAGGATCAATGAAACTATGAATGTTCCGGATCATAGGTCCTTAGCACCACAGTAGGTTGTCTGGTCCCATTAACTTTGATGTATCCAGTACACTCGGTCACTCTGGTTATCACATGGAGTGACTGAAATGATGGGAGCCTAACTTCTCAGAAGGAAGTACAGGTGGACCATCCACACAGCAATGTAGGTGGAACCTAGATGGAAATAGTTAGGCCTTGCTGTTGATGCTCATATGCTAGAATCAAATGTTGAGGAAAAAACATTAGTTGGAAGATCAAAGCAAGTAAAGCCAATTTCTTCAAGCTTAATATCAGGGGTGAATTTATAATTCTAATTTAAGACAAGGTTTGATTTAATTGTAGGACCGCAGAAGGTATTGTGGAGCTAACTCTATCTATTATACCTCCATGGACTCTCTAATAGAATTGTAGCTTCTCCTTGTGCTTTCTTTGCTCGCTTCAAGTTTATATCAAGTTCCTTTTTCAGAAACCCTTACCATCTGACTTGGAAATGTTGAGTTCTAGGTCACAATTTGATGCCTTTAATAACAATTCCCTTTACTTTGTCTTTGCCAATGACATCTAGTCACCTCAGTCTACCAATCGAAAACGTTTCTCTCATCTTACACTTCAGTGGGATTGATTAGCTCAAAAAAGTTACATTTAATCTTTGCTGCTCTGATGTGAACTGTTGAACATAAAACTAAAGCAAAATGAGTCTTACCCTGGTGAAACATCATATTGTAGTTATAGAATCGTAGAGAAAAATGATATGGAACAAGCCCTTTAGCCCTCTGAATCTGCACCAACCATCAGCCACTTGGTTAGTCATCCTACATTAATCCCATCTTTTATCCTGCCATTTTTCCATAAATTTTCCCAAGATTCTACTATTCCCTTGTGACGATCTGGAGGAGAATCACAAGAATGATTTGAGGAATAGAAGACTTAACATATGAGAAGTCTTCAATGTCTCAGAGTTCATAAGGATGGGGGAGTGGTGGTGAGGCAAATCTCATTGAAACCTACTGAATACTGAAAGGCCTGGGTAGAGAGGATATTTCCATTAGTAGAAGATTCTAGCATCTGAGGGCAGAGCCTTAGAATAAAGGGACATATCTTTACAAATGAGGAATTTCTTCAGCCAGATGGTAGTAATTTTGTGGAATTTTATTGCCACGAAGGGCTGTGAAGGGCAAGTCATTAGGAATATTTAAGACAGAGATTGATCGGTTCTTGATTAGTGTGGGGGTTAGATGGAGAAGATGGAAGACTAGGTTTTAAAAATAAAGCTATGATTGAATGGTGGAGCAGATTCGATGGGTTGAATTACCTCATTCTGCTCCTGTGTCTTCTGGACTTCTGGACATTCACCTATCCACCATGAGAAATTAACAGTGGCCATTTAACTGATCAACATGCCCTCTTTGGGATGTGGGAGGAGACCCATGCAGTATGAATGCTACTCTAGATCAATATGTATGAATGGAGTAACTTTCTCTTGTCTATTTTATGTTATTTGTAGGCTTCTCTAAATAATCAGCTTCAAGCTGGAGACGTTTTTGTTCACGGCAACGATTTTGGGAATTAACCCTCCTTGACTATGCTTGTCACAATTCACAGACCCTTTGACATTCGCTACAGTACAAAAGAAAATGGCCAGATACTAACCATCCACAGTGTTGAAGATACAGATAATGGAGTGTACTGCTGCACTGCTAACAACGGCGTAGGGAGTTCTGCTCAAAGCTGTGGTGCCCTCCAGGTGAAAATGAGTGAGTCTCATACTTTTTCATCTAAACAGAGACATGTGAAATAGAAACAAAAACAAAGATGCCGGCAGAACTCAGCAGATCAGAAAGCATTTGTGGAGAGAAAACAGGGTCTGGGTCAATGAACTCCCCTTCAGAAATGGAAAAGTGAGAGAGGAAGAGGGCACCAAAATGCTTATGTCAGGTGCAGAACAAAATTCTGAAGATAACAACCATTTTAAAAACCATTAGTTCAAATAAAGTGACACAGAAAATAGAAACTGAGGGTACCTGTGAAAAATTGACGTGTTTATTTGAAATGGTTAGATTTAATGTTAATCCTGCCTGTACCCACTGAGTTAACACTGGGATCACTATGGTAACCCTGGCTTGTTCTCTCCACCCTTCTCCTAATCTCTGTGAAAACTTAAGCTAAGATGATTCTTCACTTTTTCTGACTACGGCCACCATATCCACAGATGCCACCTGACCTGCTGATTATTTGCAGACACCAGATGCTCAGGAACTCAGCAAGCCAGGCAGCATCAATGGAAAAGAGTAAACAGTCAACATTTCGGGCCAAGACCCTTCTTCAGGACTGGAAAGTAAAGGTAGAAGTCAGCGTAGAAGGTGGAGGGGAAGAGAGGACTGGTTTCACCTATCACCTGCAAACTTATACTTCTTCCTAATGAAGGATCTTGGCCTGGAAACCTCGACTGTTTACACTTTTCCATCGCATTTGGAAAGATCAATTGATGTTTTTCCTCCGGCATTTTGTGTGTTACTTTGGATTTCTAGCATCTGCAGATTTTCACATATTTGTTATTATTTCCAATATTTTTCTGTTTTTACTAATTCCAAAGGGCAATATCTGGTACCATTTCTTAAACTTACATTGGGGATTCCTGGAAACTATAGCAGGTCAAAGACAGAGAGGTCACAGAGTGAGTGGGACAGAGGATTAAAGTGATAGGAAACAGGACTTCCAGCATCTGTGGGATTCCTTAAACCAACTGCTTAAAATCCAACTCACCTCTCACAAAAAGGCTTACGTGTACTTTCATAATGTTCCATCCATTATCAGATATGCTTTAATACCAAGAAAGTGTACTCATTGTTGCAATGTAGGAGACAATGTGCTCACTACAAGCTCTACAAATGAGATTATAACCAGAACTTTGTTTAATCTGTTCGCTTGAGGAACAGGTATTGGCCAGTGATACCAAGGAGAAAACTACTGTTTTTCTTTGAAGTAATGCCATGGGATCTTTGTGGTTTTCCCAAGAGTCACAGCCAATCTTTAGTTTAGCATTTCACCTGAAACATGACAGGTCCAACAGTTCCACATCACTTCAGATGTCCCTTGTGTTGGGCTAGCGTTGTGTACTCAAGGCAATGGCACTTGATCTGAGAGATGAGAAACAGACAAGATGCTGGAGGAATTGAGTGTATCAGGTAGCATCTATGGAAGGAAATGATTAATCAATATTTTGGGTTAAGATCCTTCATGTGGACTGAAAGGTAAATGGGAGAGAGCCAGTATAAAAAAGTGGAGGGAAGGAGAGGAGCAAGTGATAGGTGGATCGAGAGCAGGGGATGATAGGCAATGGAGGAGATAAAGAATGGAAGTGGTGACAGAAACAGAGAGGTGACAGGTGGAAGAGGCCAAGGGGTGAAGATAAAGGAATCTGAGGAGGGGAAGGTGGAGCACGGAATCAAATGAGGGAGATTGGGAAGGCAAATTGGAACAGAGGGGAACAAACGGGAGGAGTGTATGGGTGTTGGACAGCTGGAGAGTGTGAAGAAGGGGAAAGAACCAGGTCATGGAGGCTGAGGTGAGTGTAGGAAGTACTGGGTAGATCAGGAGGGGAGAGAAATGGGACAGAGGAGAAGAAGTTCACTGGAAGGTGGAAATTTCAATGTTCATGGGGTCAGGGTGTAGACTACTCTGGTGAGATGGGTAAGTTATTTGCTGAGATAGTATCACAATATTGAGCACAGTATCACTTCACTTTAGTAAAGTGAGATCTTCAGTGAGTTGTTTTTTTCCTTTGTCTGGGACATTTTTTCTTATAATTTTTTTTTGGTTCTTTCTAACTTTATCATGCCTCACAGTGCCTCCCTATGAATATTCAATGAGCAAACCTCAACTGCTAATAAGATTCCCCAGGGCAGCGCCAGATCTGCTCCTTCCCAGCTTTTCCTGTCACCTGTATTTTTTGGGGTGGTTAAATTTGAGAATTCAGAACATAGGGAATCAGGGGCATATGAAGCTTTGCTGAAATGTAGTTAAATGTGAGAAAAGAAACACCTTGGTCTTAGAATTCCTGATGTGTTGCTCATTATTTTGTGATAACCCTTTGCAATCTTGGTAAACAAGTTAATGCTTCAGCTGTAAGAGCACAACGTTGTCAAGTGGACAAGATAACCATTAGTGGAATAGTTTGGCAAAGAGTCACCTGTGCACCTTGTTAAGTATCATTAAATATAATCAAACAATCACCGTTGGCTGAGTCTTCTGTCACTGAGGTCCTAATCTCTGGAGTCTCTGCCCAACACCTCTCTACCTTTAAGAATCAACTAAAAACATAGCCTCAGCCTGCTTTTTTTAAGAAATAGAAGTAGGCATAGGCTATTTGCTCCCTTGAGCCATAAATAACTTTTTGCCACTTACTCTCTTTTCTACATTAAGCCCCAAATCTCAAGAGGTTCTCTGTTAAACCTAGTGAGAAGCTATTTTTGTCAGGTGCCTTGAGGTTTTTTTTGGCTCTTTTATGGTGCTACATATAAGGTTATTTCTCAGTAATGGGGTCCATTCACTGAGCTGTGGGATGCCAGTTGATCTCAGTCAATGAAAATGGTTGAATTGGCAATGCACCTTCTTCAGCACTTCAGAAAGTGGGAGTAGAGAAATAGAGATTGGGAATTTCACTCCCGATTCATAAGCTTTGACCCCAAAGTCAGGCAGGCCTGCTCTTAGTTATTGATATTACTCCCAGAATTTACTGGCAAAAACATGAAGCAAGATGTCAAAAGCTGTTTGATATAAATGGTGACAAAAGAGACAGCTAAATCTGGAATTTGGACCACAAAAAAAAACTGCTGAAGCAACCTAGCATGTCAGGCAGCATTTAAATTTCTTGCGTCTCCATTTACATTAAGCGGCTTTTGACATCTTACCCACTGGCTACATTTCATGTGTAGACTAATGAATATGTAGACTACTGATCTGTCCAGATGAAGGGTCTCAATATAAATTGTTGATTACCCATTTCCCTCCACAGATACTACCTGACCTGTTAAGTTCCTCAGAAGTCTGATCTTTGATGTACATGGCATCAGTCACCTGAAAGGCTCAATACCTTTCTTCTCATTTCTCCTTTTCTTCATTCTGAACCTTTTTCAATTATTTGTCTCCTTTGATGAGCAACGTTCTGGCAGTCGAAATAGCTTCGTCCTATTTACGATCACCAGCTTGTATTATTTCGACGCCTTTAGTAAATCTCCCCTTTACCTTCCCTGTTTTAAAACGATCAATCTTAGTTGTCCACAAAAACTTTCCCTTCCACTCCCCCCAACCCACTTCCCTCCCAAATCCCGTGTTTCACTGTGGTAAATCACTATTCAAAAGCCTTGAACTTCGTAGAACAGTTTTATAATTTCCTGAGGATAACCTAATGAGATTTTAAAATATAAAGAAATGTACAGAAGCTAAAGATCTGAAATAAATACTGAAAATGCTGAGTCTTTTCTGATAGTTTCAATGAGACAAAAGTCTCAATAGACTATTAAAAATAATAAGGAATTGCATTTCTATAGCACCTTTCACAACTTCCAAGATCTCACAAAGTTTTCACACCTGTGAGGTAATATGGGAAGAATTGCAACCAATTAGCTTGCCACAAACTTACAAACAGCAACGTGATAATAACCAGATCATCTGGTTTACTGGCATTGATTAAGTCAAGTTTATTGTCATAAGTGCAAGTACATGTGTGCACAGGTGTAACGAAAAGCTTACTTGAACAGCATGACTGGCACATAGCGATAGACACACAACATTCATTAGGAAAACATAAATTAAGCATAAATTATACATAATTTTTAAAAGAATGAATACAACTAGAACAAAAAAAAGCCTTCTGTAGTGCAAAGCGATCAATTACTGAGGTAATGATTAGGACTGTGCAGGTTAGTTCAAAATCTGAATAGTTGAAAGGAAGTAGCTGTTCTTGAACCTGAAATAATTCTATGGGATTTTTTATGTGCACCTGGGCTTAATGTCACAACCAAAAAGCAGTGCTGTACTGAGATTGACACTGGCCTGGAAATTCTGTGCTCAGATCCCTGGAGTGGAATCTAAGCCTGAAAATTCTAACTTAGTGACTATGAAGTGTCTTCAGAAAGAGCATCATAGGTACAGAATCTGTACAGTGAGGTTTGAATTCTACATTTAAGTGACTCTATGCTTACACAATGTCTCCTCAGAGCCAAAAATTATTAGGCCACCCACTGATGTCAGAGCTTTGCTGGGATCGAAGGTCGTGTTACCTTGCAGTACCATGGGGAATCCAAAACCAACCATTTCATGGATCAAAGATGAAAATGCGCTGAAGGTAAGCTCAAAAGCCTCTTCTGGACTGTTCAGATACTCAGATCATTCACAACCATCTCTGGTCTAAACACAAAAAGCTGGAGGAACTCAGTGGGCCAGGCTGGATTTATGGCATGAAATAGACCAGCGGTCCCCAGCCACCGGGCAGTGGACCGGTACTGGGCCGCAAAGCATGCGCTACTGAGCCGCGAGGAAACGATATGATTTGGCGATATGAGTCAGCTGCACCTTTCCTCATTCCCTGTCACGCCCACTGTTGAGCTTGAACGCACGCGAGGTCATTACCCGCGCTTCATCCATGTCAGCGTGGGAAGGAGATCAACTCCTCCAGCTTGCAAATGACGACGGGCTGAAAAGTATGTTTGACATAACATCTATACAGGCATTCTGGATCAAAGTCAAGGCTAAGTATCCTGAGATAGCCACGAAAGCACTGAAAACGTTACTTCCATTTCCAACATTTTTCTGCTTAGTGAAGTTTTCTGCAATGAATGCAACGAAAACTAAATTGTGGAATAGACTGGACATAAGGAACCCCCTTCGAGTATCACTGTCTCCCATCACCCCTCGATGGGACCGTCTTGTTGCAGGGAAACAAGCCCAGGGCTCCCACTAATTCAGCGATATTGGTGTGTTGCAATGATTTTATATGTTCATACGGGAAAAATATGTGCTGTGTGTTTAATATCCAAATGTTACTTAAAATGTTATGATGCTATTAACTTACTTATATAACCATATAACAATTACAGCACAAAAACAGGCCATCTCTGCCCTTCTAGTCCATGCCGAACGCTACTCTCACCTAGTCCCACTGACCTGCAATCAACCCATAACCCTCCATTCCTTTCCTGTCCATATACCTATCCAATTTTTCTTTAAATGATAATATCAAACCTGCCTCTACTACTTCTACTGGAAGTTCGTTCAACACTTATTTCAAGCTCCCCGTTCTCCCCTGATAATTGGCTTATCGCTATATTCATGCGAGGAAAATATGCGCTGTGTGTTTAATATTAAATTCGTTAGATAAACCCTTTTAGAAACGAAATTGAGTGTATTAGCCACTTATCACCTATATTCCAGACGTGATTAACCCCTCCCCAAACAGAATCGCCAAAAACAATTTGCAGAAAAAAAAATCGGCAGGTACACGCACGCACACTGGTGCCCACGCAAGGCTTCATGGTCATTGTAGTCTTTCTTGGGTAAACACAACGTATTTGACTGCTACTCTTATCCATTGGCAACCCTACCCGCGCCCCCCGCCCCCCCGGCTCGGCTAGTCCGCAAGTATAAAGTCAATATTAAACCAGTCTGCAGTGCAAAAAAGGTTGGGGACCCCTGAAATAGACAGTTAATCTTTTGGGTCAATGGAGACCCTAAACCTGAAACATCGATTGCCAGTTTCTCTGCATAGATACTCCCTGATCTGCTGAGTTTCTCCATATTTTTGTGTGTTGCTTCGTATTCCAGCATCTGCATCTTCTTTTGGTTTCCATTTTGATCTTCACATCGTTTGTAATGGATTTGATCTTGAACGGATTTCAAAAGAGTTCAGAGATTCCAAAATTTAGAACCTCAGGGAAACTTTTGAATGGTGTCATATCAGGTTGTTCTATATAATGTTATTTCTCACTGGTTAAAAGAAAGTATGAAAGATATACATTTTATAAGTTTAAATGATTTCAAATTTCCCTCGAAGCTTTGTACATTAATGTGTTCTAATGCAGGATTCTTTGCAGCCAAATTTTGCACAGAAGGTTTCCACAAACACTTGTTAGGTAAATGACCAGTTGATGTTGATTTGAGGGAGAAATATCAGCCCAGGATATTAGGGTGAACTCTCAGCACAGAAATTCTTCCAGGCTGGTCCAGTTGCACTAACTTGACTCTTGGGAAGAAGGGTGGGAGGGGCAGAAATTGTGGTGGGCAGCGGATGGAATTAAACCAGATGTGACCTTCACTCTGGGTTGCAGGGGATCCTATATACATGGCATGCAATGCTTTGTGCATCCAGGCATTGTGGTCTGGATCACCTGAACATCTGCATGAGAAGCACAGCCTTTCGGATTCAGTCCCTTGGGGAAGTTGCAGCAATGGAGACCTATTTGGATGCAAGGCTTTCCCAAAAGAGGCAGGTGCATGATGGGAGTGGCCATCACGATTCTCTAATGGACAATCGGACAAGCTTTTATTCGATCTGGACAGCAACAGAAGTAGTAAAGTACATTTCAAGATGGAGGGTCTCGGCCCGAAACATTGACTCTCCATTTGTTCCAGTGGTGCACTCCACGAAAGAGCACAGGTCAGAAGGAGTGGTGAAGGCCCTGGTCCTGAACTCAAGACCTTTCTCACTGGAGTTACAATACTGAAGTAGTGTCTGCAATCAGATAATAACCAATGGCTGACATCACAGTCCAAGGGCCCTCATGCATTACTGCTTGGAGAACCATCCTCTGTGAATTATGCACATGCAGAGATACCAAACAATTCTGGCTTCAAAGCTATGTCCTGGTGCACAAAAAAGCTGAATTATGTGACTGT
Organism: Mobula hypostoma; assembly: GCF_963921235.1. Taxonomy (NCBI): domain Eukaryota; kingdom Metazoa; phylum Chordata; class Chondrichthyes; order Myliobatiformes; family Myliobatidae; genus Mobula; species Mobula hypostoma. The sequence continues at coordinate 136,909,526 of NC_086101.1, read as the reverse complement.
ATTTCCAGTCCCTTCTTCAGTATAATTGTCGCAGGAATCTCTTATTTTCACAGGCGAGCGCACATGGTAAAATACCCTGTTATCAAGGCAGCACTGGGGGTAGGGGCTTTCAATAAAGATTCCCGTTCAACCATGGTAAATCAGAGCAATGAATCCGAATCAGAAAGTAACAAAACATTCTTATTTCTTCTCTATGGTTTAAGGGTTGTATCACATATCAATATGCAATGGGTGGAGTAGAAACATCAGGGAGGAAGACAGTTGGAATGTGGGCAGAAGGAAATGAGTAACTGATGGCATTGACATAATGGGTCAAAGGCCTGATTCCCCACTGTATGAATGTAAGATCCTTCCAAACAAATCATATTATGCACAAAACCCAAGGCCATATTATAGTGTTACATGTTTCCTGGATAATGTTCGTCCTGCGGCATGGGAGAAGAGGAATGGGAGAGTCACATAGGGAAGAAATTCAGGACAATGTGAGATGGAAAATCAGGGCATTGGATGAGATTTGGCATCAACTGGAGCTGGAATCTGTGGAATCTGTGATAATGGGTAGAGGCAGTGAGCGGGCTGGAGGGATGTGGGAGAGCAAGGGAATATGTAAAAAAACCTAGCTTCCCATTTGACTAAGTTTCTATTTGATGCACAAGAGCACAGCTTTGAAAAGTATAGACAATCTCTAATGAAGATCTGTCAAACTTCACTTGGTTGGAAAATCTTCCTTGTGACCTAGTTTCAAGATTATATTCCAATTCCCATATCATTGGAAGTAAAACTCATAAAGGACCATCCTTTGGGAGCATTCACATTTTGAGTCCATTGTGTCAGTCTATATTAAGCTATTTCCCTTCCAATTAGGTTATTTAATCTGGTTGTGTGCAGTTCTGGATAACTCATTGTAGGAAGGAAGTAGAAGATTTAGAGTAGGTGCAGAGGAGATTTACCAGGATGCTGCCTGGGTTAGAGAACATGTCATATGAAGATAGGTTGAGTGAGCTAGGGCTTTCCTCTTTGGAGTGAAGAAAGATGAGAGGTGACTTCGTAGAAGTGTACAAGATGATAGGAGGCATAGATCGAGTGGACAGCCAGAGACATTTTCCCAGGGTGGAAACGGCGATACTAGTGGCCATAATGTTAAGGTAATTGAAAGAAACTATAGTGGGATGTCAGAGGTAAGTTTTTTACAGGGGGAGTGGTGAGTGCGAGGAACACACTGCCAGGGGTGGTGGTAGAAGCAGATACAGTAGAAACTCATAGATAAGCATGTGGGTGATAGGAAAATGGAGGGCTGTGTAGGAGGGAAGAGTTATATTGATCTTAGAGTAGGTTAAAAGATCAGCAAACATTGTCTTGCTTCAGGACCTGTACTGTGCTGTAGTGTTCCACATTCTAAATTGCATTGATGTATGCCTTTCTGGCCTTATAAAGGCCCTCCTTGGCTTTATAAGGTTTGTGTGTTTCTTGAACCATCCAAATGACTTTACGACAAGGGACTTCAAAATGTGACTTATTTGCTATTTTCCTTCTCGTAAAGCACGAAAAATTTGTACCTTTTGTTTTGAATGCAATATCAAAGTAATGCATTTGCTCATAGAAGGACCAGCCTCGAACTTCAGTGCTTGAGTCCGGGAACTTAAGAATTCGTACTGTTCAGCTTGAAGATGCAGGAAAGTATCGGTGTTTGGCAAGAAACAGCCTGGGCTTCGAGTATTCCAGATCTGTGACTCTGGAAGTACAAGGTAGGTCTAGTATCAAAGAACGATCTCTCAGGAAATAATTATCCCGATAAGTACAGTGTCCTTTGAACTAACAAATGTAATGCTTTTGTGTTCCTGTTGAATCACTTATCGTGATTAGCTATGAAATTTCTCTTTCCCTTGTTATAATATAAGTATTATACTATTTAAAAAGTTAATAAATGGATTAACATCTTTATTAAAATGGATGGGCACAGGAATTACAATGTATTTTCTATGAATATGGTTCAGGATCTTTAAATGGGAATATTTTTGAACAATTAACTCTCTCTCTCTCTCTCTTTCTCATTTTCTCTCTCTCTTTCTTTCTCTCTCTCACAGCACCATTTCTATCCATGACACAGGACTGCTTTTTTTAATCATCACTTAGCTTTTAGGAAAGGGATTAGAATGCCTGGAATAACTGAATACTAATTCTGAATCATTGAATATGTTGACAGTGGTATCACAAGTATAACACATGCACAGGAAGCATATCTTTGAATTAAAACCTTTAAATCATTAGCAGCTGTGCTTCCAGCTGATAGAGCTCAGAATTGCCTCCATAAATCTCCCTGCTTCTCTATCTCCTTCATCTCCTTGAAGACGCCTCTCTGAAACTTAACTATTTAACTCTTGGTTTGATCGTCCATTCTGATCACCCTTTATGAGCCTCTTTGTTAAAGGTCCTGTAAGGTACCTTGACTCATTCTCCTATATTGAAGATGCCTTATGAATCAGACTGTTCCTATCTCTTTCCTAGAACCCATTCCTGGTCCAAATCAATAACCTGATAATCAATAGTCAAAAACTCTCAATCAGTGCAGTATTGCTTTCTGCAAATGTGGTTATTTTATTTTGCACGACAGATTATTTTTCCAATACTTATTTGCTTTTCTCCCTCATTCATTGTGCAGATTTTAATATGACAAATGCAACTGAAAGAGGTATTTTGCTTATCAGCTCAATGCATGTGTGCTGTGAGTGGTGTCACTAATATAGCAGTCACAACTTATTGGGAGAGCTCTTCATAAGTAATTGTATACAGGGGTAATATACTCAGCTCCATTTTGCAAAAGACAACAGATAAGAAAATAATGCTGGAAATACTCAGCAGGATAAGCAGCATTAATGGAGAGAGATACAGAGTTAGCACCAGGTCAATTGCCTCTCACTGGAAGTGGGAATAAAACATGTTACAAATGCGGAGAAAGGGAGGAAGGGAAGATGTTTGACATGACAGACTGAGGAATTAAATGACAGTGAAAGGTGGAAAAGCTGAGTATTGATGGGATTTTCCATGTTCTCTGGAGTTCCAGTAGGCAGTATTTTGCCAGTTACATTGATTTACAAGGTTCATTTCTCCCAATAAGGTGCTTTTAATATACAGACAGAAATTCTGCATCTTGCACTGGCTCTGTACTTGCTGCTTGCTATTCCCTGCTCCTTTTGCATTGGTGTGCTATTTGCAAAAACAGCTGTGAACACGTGGGCTCTTAATGGCTTATGATTGCCTGGGTATATGGTATCCCGTTAATATTCATTATAAATAGTATCTACACTCTAGACATGCACCTTCTCTTTTCATCACCTCAAGCTTTGTGTGCTGCCTCCAATATTTTAAAATGCACTGAGTGTTTACCTAGGGTGTGAAAATCAGCTTGCTCATTTCATAAAACACAAAGATGTCGAACATTTTGGAGCATCACCAACATAATAGAATATAAATAAAGAAATGGCACAGCGTCCAGCACAGAAACAAACCATTCAGTCAAAACATTCCACATCAGTGCATCTGCTTCGAACAGGCTTCCCACGATCACCCCCAATCACAGAAAATCAGCATATCCCTTTTTTCCCTTTCTCCCTCACATATTTATACAACATCCCCTTAAATATCTCTCTGTTAATTGCAAAGCTCGCTCCCTGTGGAAACTAGTAGCAATAGCGGCGTTTCCTCTGACTGACTTATGGTGATACCCCCCACCCCTGCTTTGTTCTCTCCCACAGGTGGAAACATCTTCTCTGCATCAATCCTAGAGAATCCTTTTACCACTTTGAAGACTCCCGCCCCCCAACCACCATCAGGTCATCCTTTAACTCTCAGTGAGGGAACATGAATGAAAATGTCATTGCAGTAACTATTTGACTGTTCCAATACTGAATTACACCACCTGTGTAATGAATTTTGTTCTCCTTAAAACTATGACGCGATAAAAAGGACTCTTGCCCTCACGACCTACCTCCTCATGGCTTTGCACCTTTTTGTCTGCCTGCACTGAGCTTTCTCCGTAAGTGTATCTGAATTCTGTCATTACTATACACTGAACTCTCCCAATGCCCTGTTATAGTGAAATGATCTCCATAGATGTAAAACAAGACAAGTTTTTCACCGTATGACAATAATAAACCAACTTACCATTTTACGAATTTACCAATTTAAATGGGCAGTTCTCAAGGGTTTCTGAAGACTGAACAGAAGTATTTTGGGAATGTATATTCTGAGTGACTGAATATGGTAACTTCCTACACTGGATTTGAGGCTTCAAACCATGTAACACTGGACAGCAATTAGGGCATCTAAGTACAAAAGTAAACTTTCTAAAGAAGGAAATGATAGCTGAAAGGTGATACGATTTTGACAATGAAATCATAGGAAACAGGCAGAATATCCAGAGGGTCAAAGGATAAACACTAGAAATATTGAAGGTGCATGTTGCAGTGGGAAAGTACAAAATTCAAAGTAAATTTATTATCGAAGTACATATATGTCACTATATATAACCCTGAGATTCATTTTTTTGCAGGCATACTCAATAAGTCTATAAAATAATAACATTAATAGAATCAATGAAAGCCCGCACCAGCTTTGCATTCAACCAAGGTGCAAAAGACCACAAACTGTGCAAATAAAAAAAGAAAGAAAGAATAATCATAAATAAATAAGCAATAATATCAAGAACACAGGGGGAAGAGTCCTTGAAAGAGAGACCATTGATTGTGGGAACATTTCAATGATGGGGCAAAAGAAGTTAAGTGAAGTTATCCTCTTTGGTTCAAGAATCTGATGGTTGAGGGGTAGTAATTGTTCATGAACCTGGTGGTGTGAGTTTCTGAGGCTCCTGTGCCATCTTCCTGATGGCAGCAGTGAGATGAGAGCATGTCCTGGGTGGTGGGGGTCTCTGACTGTGGATGCTGTTTCCTGCAACAGTATCACAAGTAGAGGTGTTCAATGGTGCAGAGAGCTTAACCTGCGATGGACAGGGCCGTATCCACTACTTTTTGTAGGATTTTCTGTTCAACAGCATTGGTGTTTCCATACCGGGCTGTGATGCAGCCACTCAGTACACTCCCCACCAGACATCTATAGAAGTCTGTCAAAGTATTAGCTGTCGTGCCAATTATCCGCAAACTCCTAAGGAAGTAGATGCGCTGCTGCGCTTCTTTTGTAAATGCACTTACATGCTGAGCTTAGGACAGGTCCTCCGAAATAATAACACTGAGGAATCTAAAGTTGCTGACCCTCTACACCACTGATCCTTTGATGAGGAATGGCTCAAGGACCTCTGGTTTCCTTCTCCAGAAGTTAATAATCAGCTCCATGATCTTGCTGACATTGAGTTAAAGGTGTTATGGCACCACCAGCCAGATTTTCAATCTCCCTCCTTTACTGAATCAACCACCTTTGATTCAGCCTATGACAGCGCTGTCGCCAGCAAACTTGAATATGGTAATGGAGCAGTGTTTAGCCATGTAGTCACAAGTGTAAAGGAAGTAGAGCATGGGGCTGAGCACACAGCCTTGTGGTGCACCTGTGCTCATAGAGGTTGAGGGGGAGATGTTGTTGCCACTCCGAACTGACTGGGGTCTGCAAGTGAGGAAATAGAGGATCCAATTGCGCGAGGAGATACTGAGGCCAAGGTCTAGGAGCTTATTGAATAGTTTTGAGGGATGATGGTATTGAATGCTGAACTGTAGTTGATAAAGAGCATCTTGATGTATGCGCCTTTACTGTCCAGTTGTTCCAGGGTTGAGTGAAGAGCCAATGAGATAGCACCTGCTGTGCATCTGTTGTGCCAGTAGGCAAATTGGAGCAGATCTAAGTCACTTCTCAGGCAGGAGTTGATATTTTTTATCAGCAACCTTTCAACAAACTTCATCACTGAGAATGTAAGTGCTATTGGACGACAGTCATTGTGGCAGGTTACCATGTTGTTCTTGGGCACCGGTATAATTGTACCCTTCTTGAAGCAGGTGGGAACATCAGACTGCTGAAGCAAGAGTTTAATGATCTCAGTGAATACTCCAGCCAGTTGGTCAGCTCAGGTCTTTAGTGCAAGGCCAGGTACCCTGCTTGGGCTGGATGCTTTCCGTAGGTTCACCCTCCTGAAGGCTGCTCACATGTGGCCTCAGAGACTGAAATCACAGTTTCATTGGACACAAGTGAGCTTATGACAGTTCCTTCATGTCTTGACAGCCAAAGTGAGCCTAGATGGCATGGAGCTCATCTGGAAGTGATGGAAGTGATCTGGAAGTCATCTGGATGGTCGCCTATGTCACAATTTAACTTTATAGCGGTGATAGTATTCAAGCCCTGCCACAACTGTTGATCATCCTTTGTCGATTCAAATTTAGTCTGGCATTGCCACTTCACCCGTGAGATGGCTTTCCAGAAATCGTACCTGGATCTCTTGTAATTTCCTTGGTCACCAGATCTGAATGCCTCTAATCTGGCTCTCGGCAGATTGTGGATCTCATGGTTCATCGAGGGCTTCTTATTGGGGAAGACTCTGAATGATTTTTTCTGGACAAACTCACCTACCACTGTTTTAATAAAGTCCATTACAACTGTGGTGTGTTCATTCAGATCCAGGGATGAGTCTTTGAACATGGCCCAGTCCTCTTGAAGACTTGAAGCAATCCTCTGCTACCCGTGACAACCTCTTTGTTGTCCTAATCTCTGGAGCCTTGCTCTTTTGCCCCTGCCTGTATGCAGATGGGAGAAGGACAACCAAGTGATCAGATTTACCAGATGCAGTCTGGGCATGGAATGGCAGGCATTCCTTATCTCAGTATAACAGTTGTCTAGTATGTTGGGACACCTGGTGCTACAGGTTATATGCTAGATTAGATTAGATTATGAGGACACACAGTCCTCCTTTATCGTCATTTAGTAATACATGCATTAAGAAATGATACAATGTTTTTCCAGAATGATATCACAGAAACACATGACAAACCAAGACTGAAAAACTGACAAAACCGCATAATTATAACATATAGTTATAACAGTGCAAAGCAATACCGTGATTTGATAAGAACAGACCATGGGCACGGTAAAAATCTCAAAGTCTCTTCAAAGTCCCATCATCTCACGCAGACGGTGAACCTCCAGCGCCACAAACTTGCCGATGCAGCATTCCGGAAGCATCCGACCACAGTCTGACTCTGAGTCCATCCGAAAACTCCGAGCCTCCGACCAGCTCTCCGACACCGAGAACCGAGCACCATCTCTGCCGAGCGCTTCGACCCCAGCCCTGGCAACAGGCAATAGGCAAAGCCGAGGATCTGGGGCCTTCCCCTCCAGAGATTCTGGATCACACAGTAGCAGTGGCAGCAAAGCAGGCATTTCAGAAGTTTCTCCAGATGTTCCTCCATGCTTCTCATGTCTGTCTCCATCAAATCAGGATTGTGCACGGCATCCTACTTCACAGATACGATATCATTCGGAACGGCTGCATGCGCTGCGTCGCCATCTTCTCCTCCCTCCTTATGTTGATTGTAATTGGGCAGGACTTTCTTCAGACAAGCCTGGTAGAAGTCCGTGATGATAATTTGAAATGAGTTGGGATGGGCAGCCTCTTGTTTGGAGATGGCATCATGCAGTATCTCACCCGCTTGTTTATCATTGGTCACTGGTGGTACGTAAACTGCGGTCAGGATTATGGAGGAGAACTCCCTAGGTATACAGAAACGGATGGATTAGGACAGTTTAGGACTGGTGAATTAAGAAAATCTGATTCATCATCATAATCTGTAATCTTTATTAATTATTATATTATTAGTGAGGAGGTGATTATAATAATTAAGTACTGCTCTGGCCTCTGCTTCCTCAATAAAATAACCATTCTTTATGGAACTGGTTCATTTAGCCTGAGTTGCTTGTTTTGGCTTTGTGCTTATGATGTTTGAATAACTAACCAGAATGGTTTGATATTCAAGTTCCCACTTCCTGCCTAGTGTTTCCCATACCACGTTCCTGTCCATATTGCCACTCACTGTATATGCATGTTGCTTTCTTAAATGCCAATGCTTTCTTGCACAGTCAGCTATGCTTCCAAAAGTCTGATGAGCTCATAGTTTCTATAGCTACCATTCGACTGATTCATTCCTGTAGCTTCTCCCATCCATGTCCATCTGACCTATATATCAACACACACAAAATGCTGGAGAAACTCAGCAGGACAGGTGGTGTCTATGGAGAAGGTTAAACAGTCAATGTTTGGGATGAAGGGTCTTGGCCTGGAAGTCGACTGTTTACTCTTTTCCATAGATGCTGCCTGACATGCTGAGTTCCTCCAGCATTTTGTGTGTGTTGCTTTGATTTCCAGCATCTGCAGATTTTCTCTTGTTTGTGACCTGTATATCAGCAGCTTAGTCTATGAAAGTCTATTAGCTCTCATATCTCAGGAGAATGGCGAACCTGCTTCAGCTCAATACAACCCTGGTCTTTATGGAAAACCAGTTTCCTAAAGGAAGCTGGAACCATAGCCAATGGCCAAAACTATTTGAGTAACAGAAAAAATACTTTCACTTATAGAACTCCTTCTTTGTCCCTCTTCAAGACATGCCAGTTGGTTTGCAAAGTACTTTTAATATGCACTGTCTGACACAACGGTGCGATATTGACCGATGTAAAACTGGTTGAGGGATGAAAATTGATTAGCTCCAACAGTGCAATGTCCTCTCAACACTTAGTGTCAGCCTCTGGAGTTTGCTGAATCCACAACCTTCCAGGTCTGGAATAAGGGACTTCCAGCTGAGTCACACCCAACAGTGGTATGCTGTTGAATGTTTCCATGGCAACACTCCAGTCACAGGATGTCAATAGGTCAAAACTACAATGTACCATGAGACTCATAGTCATCAAACACACTCATGAAGTCACCAACATCACTGCAGTCTTGGTACAGCTATGTGGCAATGGTAAGATGCAATACTGTGGCATCTCCTGTAAGGTTAAATGTTGCCGCCATGCAGTGTGGACCATACAGTGATAACTTTCCTTTAAGATGATTGTGAAAACTTTCTCTGTGATTATCTGACTTGGTACCCTATAAGATGTACTAACCCTCAATAACTTTTCTTTCAATTCATCACAGTTTTTACAAATCAAAGATGGAGCCATGGCACTCATATTTTTTAAAGCAGGATCTCAATCCAAAATAACACACTCAAAATGCTGGAGGAAATTAGTAGGTCAGACAGCATCTATGGAAATTAATAAACAGCCAACGTTTTGGGCTGAGTCCTTCATCAGGACTGGAGAATGTTCATGCCATCAGGTTGGAGGCTACCAAGACTATAGCCTGTTGCGTCTAGATAGCCTTCAACCTGATAGCATGAGCATTGATTTCTCAAGCTTCCGATAATATCCCCCACTTCTCTCTTCTTTTCCCCACTGGTCACCCTCTTACCTCTTCTCCTCACCTGAGTACCACCTTCCCCTGGTGTCCCTCCTCCTTCCCTTTCTCCTATGGTCGACTCCCTTCTGTCAGATTCTTTCTCCTCCATCCCTTTACCTTTTCCACATATCACCTCCCAGCTTCTTACTTCATCCCCCTCCACCACCCACCTGGCTTCACCTATCACCTTCTAGTTTGTCCTCCTTCCCCTCCCTCACCTTTGTATTCAGACATCTTCCCTTTTCCTTTCCAGTCCTGAAGAAGAATCTCGGCCTGAAAGGTTGACAGCTTGTTCACTTCCATAGATGCTGCCTGATCTGCTGAGTTCCTCCAGCATTTGTTTGTGTTGCTCTGGATTTCCAGCATCTGCTGAATCTCTTGTGTTTCTCACCTTTGTATCAACAGAGGCTGTTTGACCTACTGAGTTCTTCCAGCAGCTTATGTTTTACGCCAGATTCCAGCATCTGTGATCTCTTGTGTTTCTGGAGATACCCATGTGGCTAAGTTTGATAATATTGCAGTAAATGCAACAGAGCACATCACGATGTTAAAAATGTGATGCAAATAAATAAGGCCACACAAAGTAAGCATAGAAGTGGTTTCCTCAAGCTTGTCCACCGTTCAATAAGATCATGGCTGATCCAACTTTCCTAAAGTTCTCTTTCCCCATAACTTTTGATTCCCTCATGATTTAAAATCAATGGGAGTAATGCAAATAAATGACAATTGGAATTGGATTTTGTGTTAAAAGATTATGAAATTTTTCATTTTGATTTGATGATTGATGCCAGATATGTTGTTGTATAAGTAAGAGGGGTAGGCGTAATATAAGCTGTAGCTTCAACCTACACCCTTTCGGTCTGTTTTAAAGAATATCTATTTTTTTGTTGTAATTTTGTCCTATAAAATCATCGTTGAAACTGATGTTTTTTGTTAGGTTTGTACTGACCGAAATAAATTTCATGCATTCATCATTCATTCATTCATTCAAAAATCTGTCTCAGCTTTGAATTCATTTCAGGATTCATCTTCATAGCTCCCTTCAAGGGAAGAAATGCTTCATCAGACTAAATAAGAGTGTCTTTCAAAGTAAAGTAAATTTATTTAATATCAAAGTTCATATGGTGTCGCCATATACAACCATTAGATTTATTTTCTTGTGGACATTCTCAATAAATCCGTAATAGAATAATAACCATAATAGAATCAATGAAAGACCACACCAGCCTGGGCGTTCAACCACTGTGCAAAAGACAACAGACTGTGCAAATACAAAAAGAAAGAAATAATGGTAATAAATAGATAAGCAAGAAGATGAGATGAAGAGTCCTTGAAAGTGAGCCCATTGCAGGAACATTTCAATGATGAAGTTGAGTGAAGTTATTCCCTTTGGTTCAAGAGCCTGATTGTTGAGGGGTAATAACTGTTCCTGAACTCGGTGGTGTGAGCCCTGAGGCTCCTATGGCTTGTTTCTGATGGCAGCAGTGAGAAAAGAGCACGTTCTGGGTGGTGGTGGGGTCCTGATGATGGATGCTGCTTTCCTGTGACAGTGTCACAAGTAAATGTGCTTAATGGTGGGGAGGGCTTTCCCCGTGATGCACTGGGCTGTAACCACTACCTTTTGTAGGACTTTCCATTTGAAGGGCGTAGCTGTTTCCATACCAGGCTGTGATGCCACCAGTCAATATACTCTCCTCCAGAGATCTGTAGAAGTTTGTCAAAGTTTTAGATGTCATATCAAATCTCGGTGAACTCCTAAGGAAGTAGAGGCACTGTCGTGCTTTCTTTGTAATTGCATCTATGTGCTGTGCCCAGGACAGGGTCCTCCGAAATAATAACAATGAGGAGTTGTGAGCACTCTGGTTCTAGACTCTCCTTAATTAAACATCCTCCCAGCATTTCCCCAGCCCCTAAAAATGTTATATGCTGCAATATGATAGTCCTTCATTTTTCTAAATTCCACCGGGTAGAGCCCCAATCTCTCAACCTTTCATCAGAAGAGATGATGATCCTAATAAAGCCTTTCTGAACTGCTTCCAAAATCTTTATTTAAATAAAGTGATTAGAATTCTGCAGAGTACCCTGAACGTCATTTCAGTTTTGTCCTAATCAGATGTAGTAAGATCTCCTTATTTTTATATTCCAAACACTTGCACTCCCGGCACTTAACCCTGTGCACCCCACTGCTCACAGATTGCAAACCCCTTCACCTTACCCACTGCTTCTGCTCGTTAGTTAATTCTCTATCCATGCTAATAAATTGCGTCCAATGCCATGTGCTCTTATTTTGCAAAATAACCTTTCCTGGGGCAGCTTGCCGAATGTCTTTTGAAAGCCCGAAACTTATTAAATCAGCTAGTTCCCCCCCATCACGCTGGTTGTTAATTCCTCAAAGAACTCTAATAACTTTGTCAGGCATGATTTTTGTCTCATGAAGTCACACTGATTCTGTTTGATCAGTGTATGATTTCCCAGATGTTATGCTTAATTTCTTACTAACAATGTTTTTCCAATAATAGACATTAGGCCATCCAGTAGGTGGTTACCTATTTTGTGCCCCTCTCCTTTTTTTTTGATCAATAGTATTACATTGTTTTATTTTAGTACTGTACCTCGCCAAAATCTAAAGATGTTTGTAAGATTTCAGGTAATGTACTCATTATATGAAATACCACTTCTGAGATCCTCAGAATAAAACCTTCAGGAATGGGGACCTATCAGCCTTAAGACACATTATTTTGCTTGATATTAATTCGCTAGTGATGGTGATGGTATTTAATTATTCTCCTGCATATTTTTCTTCGTATTAATGGGATGTTAAATGCCAGCAGAGTACAGATAGTAAATGGCATGGACCTTGGGAGTGTTAACAGAGTGACCTTAAGGTGCAGGTTCATAGTTTGCTGGGAATGGTGATACGGGTGGATAAGATGCTGAAGAAGGCATTTGGCATGTTTGCCTCGATGGCTGAGGCATTGAGTATAAGTGCTGGGGTGTCGTGTTTCAGCTTTCCAAAATGTTGGCAAGACTGCACTTGGAGTACCGTGTGCAGATTCGATTGCCACTCTACAAGCAGGATGTGGTAGCATTACAAAGGGCGAGGAAGAAAAACACTAGTATGGTGCTGGGAACTGAGAGTCGTGGTTACAAGGCTGGGGGACGATCCTATCTGACCCATTAGAAATATATAAGACTATGAGGTGCATAGATAGGGTAGATAGTAAGAGTCTTTTTCCCAGGGTAGTTGTGTCTGAAATCAGACAGTTTAGGTTCAAGTTGAGTGGGGAGAAATTTAAAAGAGATCTGAGAAGCAAGTTTTACCTACAGCGGGTGATGAATAGCTCGAATAACTGACTGGAGAGGAAGTAGAAGCAGATATAATTACAATGTTAAAAAGGCACTTGTGCCGTTTAATGGTGGAAGGTGGGATTAGCACAGATAGGCATAATTGTTGCTATGAGCTGTGAGAGGAAACTGGAACACCCAGAGGCACATGGAGAACATGAAAACTCCACACAAACAGCACCAGAGGTCAGAATTGAACGTGGCTTTGGAAGCTGTGAGACAGCAGCTCCACCTAACTATGCCACTGCGCCAGCCTTCTTTCCAGGGAGTAACACTGACAATTATAATACCACTGATGATATCTGGATGAACTGCAAATTAGTAAAACAGTGCTGGGGTACACAAAACCATTATACCAAGGAGTCCACCATAACTTATTAATGAGGCTTAACTTCTTTTCTTTGCATTGATGCCATCAGGAAAAAGCTACAGGAGCCTCAGGACTCTCACCACCAGGTTCAGGAACAGTTATTACCCCTCAGCCAGGCTCTTGAACCAAAGGGGGATAACTTCACTCAACTTCACTTGCCCCGTCATTGAAATGATCCCACAAATTATGGATTTGCTTTCAAGGACTCTTTACCTCACGTTCATGATATTTATTGCTTATTTATTATCTTTATTTTTTTCTCACCTGAAGCTGGTTACCTGGGTTTCATCACCTTAAGTTACAGAGAAAGGTTGAACAAGTTGGGTCTTTATTCTTTGGAATGTAGAAGGTTGAGGGGGGACTTGATAGAGGTGTTTAAAATTATGATGGGGATAGATAGAGTTGACGTGGATAGGCTTTTTCCATTGAGAGTGGGGAAGATTCAAACAAGAGGACATGAGTTGAGAGTTAAAGGACAAAAGTTTAGGGGTAACATGAGGGGGAACTTCTTTACTCAGAGAGTGGTAGCTGTGTGGAACGAGCTTCCAGCAGAAGTGGTTGAGGCAGGTTCGATGTTGTCGTTTAGAGTTAAATTGGACAGCTATATGGACAGGAAAAGAATGGAGGGTTATGGGCTGAGTGCAGGTCGGTGGGACTAGGTGAGAGTAAGAGTTCGGCACAGACTAGAAGGGCCAAGATGGCCTGTTTCCGTGCTGTGATTGTTATATGGTTATATGGTTATAAAACCTGAGGTAGGGTGTGGCCAAGTATGGTCATTTCTCAATTTCTAGGAATTTTCGGATTATTCTTGTGGTGTTTAGTATTCTGGCTTTCTGGAGATTTACATAGATATTACTGTGTAGGCCTAATTGTTTAATGCTATTGTGTAGTGCCTTTGGGATGACACCAGGTGTAGTAGATACTTACTATTGGGACAACGTATACCTTATTCATGTTCCAAAGTCTTTTAATTTCCTCTTTTAATTTAGCACATTTCTGGTGTTTTTCACTTACTGATTTCTGTAAGTTATGTGAGTTGGAAATGGCTATGTTATTATTATTATTTCTTTCTTTTTGTATTTGCACAACTTGTGCCTTTTGCACAGTGGTTGAATGCCCAAGCCGGTGTGGTCTTTCATTGATTCTATTGTGGTTATTATTCTATTAATGATTTATTGAGTATGTCCACAAGAAAATGAATTTCAGAATTGTATACAGTGACATATCTGTACATTGAATATAAATTTACTTTAAAATTTGAACTTTAACTTACTCAGAAAGGTAAACAAAATTGCCCATTTCATCTATGCAACACTGTATTTCAATACATTGTGCGGATAAAGTTCCATGTCAGGATCTGCCTTTTAAATTACAAACTCTACAAAGTGGAATCTCTTCAACAAGAGTAGAAATGCTGGGAACAGTTGGTCAGTTTTTGCCGAAAACCTAAACCTACTGTCGAATCACTTCTTGTCACTTCTGATGAACAACTGATTCTTAATGAAGCCTTAACTCAGACAAACCCGTAGCCTCGGGCAAAACCATCCTAAATTCAACTAAATGCTGAATCCTACTGATTCACTTCAAAACTGGGAATAATTAGAACAGGCTAATTTGTCATTTAGGCCTGAATTCAGTATGTATCACTATCACCCCACTGGGCAAGTCTACTCTACTATTGACGAAATGCCATCCAGCTGTCTTTGAAGGGTAATCCTCCCGTCATACCTACCATACAGACCATGAACTCTGATGGTTTTGTGGTAATAAAGGTTACTTGGTGAAGGAATTTGCCCTTCTCTGTTTGAGATGTGATTGAAGAGCAGAACCATACACTGATACTTGTGCTCATAGAGAGGGAGTGAAAGGGCAGTGGAAGATGTGAGCAAATATAGAGAAACTCAGGCAGCTGGGTGGACTGGCAAGGGGCAAGTGATAGAGGTTCTGTTAGAAACAAGGGAAACCCTTTTGAAGATTAAATCTTCCCTTTGATGGGAGTTTATTGAAACCTTCTCTCACTGCTCCCCCTCTCTGATTTCTTCTGTCCACTGATATTTTAAAAAAAATAAATGAACATTGATTTCGCGAACCTCCAGTAATTGCCCCCTTCACCCTTCCCCATTCTCATTTCCCTCTCTCACCCTATCTCCTTACCTGCCCATCACATCTCTCTTGTGCTCTTCCCCTTTTCCTTTCTTCCATTGCCTTCTGTTGTCTGCTATCAGAGTCCCCCTTCTCCAGCCCTTTATCTCTTTCACGAAACAACTTCCCAGCTCTTTGCTTCACCCCCTCCCCTGCTCCTGAATTCACCTATCACTTACTACCTTGTACACCTTCCTCCCCTACCCCCACCTTCTTACTCTGACTTCTCATCTCTTTTTTTCAGTCCTGATAAAGGCCCAAAACGTCCACTGTTTACTCCTTTCCATAGGTGCTGCCTGGCCTGCTGAGTTCCTTCAGCATTTTGTGTGTAGTATGAGGGTTGGTTAGAATTCATGTCACGCCCTCATTGGAACCTCTACTTCTCTGTTTCCCAGCTTGATCATTGCTAGAACTCAAAGACTTCCACATGGCAAGGGGCAAGGAAAGTTTGCCCATCACTCAGCCCTCAGTAGACATATGGAAGGGACTGGCCCCTCCAGGATAGGCAGGTCCTGATACCTGTTTGCTGAACAGTCAGGTAGTTCGTGATAAAGAGACAAATATTCTGGTCAAACACCTGTCATTTCTGGTGAACAGCTAATTCTTGATGAAGCTGTACCTCAGTTACCCGTAGCCTGAAGGAAAACCACCCTAAAAGTGCTGAGTTCTGTTGACATACCTCTCAAAATTGAGAATTACTGGACCAGATGCATTTGAATTTGTCGAGCTCCCAAATGTGTGGTAAGAAGCTGATTTACATATGGTAATGAAGCGTGCCACCTCCCTTGGAGAAGCAAAACCTTGTCCAATGCATGCATATGCTAGCTGCCATTTAAGATGTGTTGTGCTTTTTATTAATTAAATGCCTTCTTCACTTGCTCTGGTCCATTGGAGTTGGGGAGATGCAGAGGGTTAATACCAATCGCCATCTTCAACCATAGCTGCTAATATTTGCCTCTGTTAAAATCATCACCAGTAATTAGCTAGCCTGGCAATGAGCTTGCTTGCTCTCCATCTGTTTTTAGCCTTGACGCTGACTGCTTGACCATGTTGACAGGACGTTTCCTTACCATCAGTATCATCTCAAATCTCTACAAAACACTAGGTAGTCAACAATTCCATCATGGCACATTAATACGTTCTATGAATTACATCAACACCTCCAACATCCGATTCTCAAGAGTTTTACCATTTGTCCAACCCCCACCCCTAATCATCTGCTTCCCCCACACTCTGCACTAATCTCAAATCATCTATGAGCAATGAATACACTCAGACATCAACCCACTCCTGTCACATCTCATTATCTCAGGATGCACTGTTGACTTAAGGGTGAATTATCAATATAATGGTGGTTAAGTATGTGTGGACTAATGTTTCACTTACGAATCTGCTCCTGTGGCTTGATTAACAGCTTTGATTACAGTGCCCACGTTTAACCTTATTTCTTCTCTTCTGGTGTTCTGGAAGATTTACTCGTAACATTTTTTTTGTTTCTTTATGGTGATAGAAGGAAATGAAACTCTGCAGGACTTCAAAGGTATCCTCAGCATGTCCATGTCAACTGTGTCTAGTGGAAATAGATTATCATACCAGATACATTGCTTTGATGAATTTACATTGTTTTTATCTTACATTAAATGTGGCTATCTGCAAAATATTGTAATACCAAAATCAGAAATTCGAAAGCATAAAAGTTGGTCTAAATCAGTAAAATTGGTCAATTAGGCAGAACAGATAGCCTTCATTGAACTGAGAGAATGGAAGTACACTCAGAGGTCACTTTATTAGCTACACCTGTACACCTGCTTGTTAATGCAGGTATCTAATCAGCCAATCATGTGACAGGAACTCAATGCATAAAAGTTTGCAGATATGGTCAAGTTATTGAGCAGACCAAACATCAGAATGGGGAAGAAATGTGATCTAAGTGATTCTGACTGTGGTATGACTGTGGGCGCCAGATGGGGTAGCTTGAGTGTCTCAGAAACTGCTGATCTCCTGGGATTTTCATACACAATAGTCTCTAGATTTTACAGAGACTGGTGAAAAATATATAAAATATTCGGTGATGAAGGAGGTCAGAGGAGAATGACCAGACTGGTTCAAGCTGACAGGAAGGCGACAGTAACTCAAATAACCACACATTACAACAGTGGTGTGTAGAAGAGCATCTCTGAATGCACAACATGTTGAACCTTGAATTGGATGGGCTATAGCAGCAGAAGACAACACAGTTCCACTTCTGTAACTAACAAAATGGCCACTGAGTGTATATGCCTGCCTGGTACTGCCATGTTAAACCTTTGCCCACTCCACACACTTTACTTGAAAGAAAGGAACAAGAAAGAGGCAATTTATTCCTTCAGATTTGTTCTACCAATTAATTTAATGGTGGCTATGAATCTCACCCAAACTAATTCAATATCCTTTAATACTATCTGGATAACCAGACTCCATCATTCTCACAGCAGGCCAGGCAGCATCTCTAGGAAGAGGTACAGTCGACATTTCGGGCCGAGACCCTTCGTCAGAACTAACTGAAGGAAGAGCTAGTAAGAGATTTGAAAGTGGGAGGGGGAGGGGGAGATCCAAAATGATAGGAGAAGACAGAAGGGGGAGCCAGGGCGTTCCAGGACGAGGGAGATGTCCTCCTTTTTTAAAGAAAGGGGCTTCCCTTCCTCCACCATCAACTCTGCTCTCAAACGCATCTCCCCCATTTCACGCACATCTGCTCTCACTCCATCCTCCCGCCACCCCACTAGGAATAGGGTTCCTCTGGTCCTCACCTACCACCCCACCAGCCTCCGGGTCCAACATATTATTCTCCGTAACTTCCACCACCTCCAACGGGATCCCAGCACTAAGCACATCTTTCCCTCCCCCCCTCTGCTTTCTGCAAATATCGCTCCCTACGCAACTCCCTTGTCCATTCGTCCCCCCCATCCCTCCCCACTAATCTCCCTCCTGGCACTTATCCCTGTAAGCGGAACAAGTGCTACACATCCCCTTACACTTCCTCCCTCACCACCATTCAGGGCCCCAGACAGTCCTTCCAGGTGAGGCGACACTTCACCTGTGAGTCAGCTGGGGTGATATACTGTGTCCGGTGCTCCCGATGTGGCCTTCTATATATTGGTGAGACCCGACGCAGACTGGGAGATCGTTTTGCTGAACACCTACGCTCTGTCCGCCAGAGAAAGCAGGATCTCCCAGTGGCCACACATTTTAATTCCACATCCCATTCTCATTCTGATATGTCTATCCACGGCCTCCTCTACTGTAAAGGTGAAGCCACACTCAGGTTGGAGGAACAACACCTTATATTCCGTTTGGGTAGCCTCCAACCTGATGGCATGAACATTGACTTCTCTAACTTCCGCAAATGCCCCACCTCCCCCTCATACCCCATCCGTTATTTATTTATATACACACATTTTTTCTCTCTCTCTCTCTCTCTCTCTCTCTCCTTTTTCTCCCTCTGTCCCTCTGACTATACCCCTTGCCCATCCTCCGGGTTTCCCCCCCCTCCCACTTTTCCTTCTGTCTGGGCCTCCTGTCCCATGATCCTCTCATATCCCTTTCGCCAATCACCTGTCCAGCTCTTGGCTCCATCCCTCCCCCTCCTGTCTTCTCCTATCATTTTGGATCTCCCCCTCCCCCTCCCCCTCCCACTTTCAAATCTCTTACTAGCTCTTCCTTCAGTTAGTCCTGACGAAGGGCCTTGGCCCGAAACGTTGACTGTACCTCTTCCTAGAGATGCTGCCTCGCCTGCTGCATTCACCAGCAACTTTGATGTGTGTTGCTTGAATTTCCAGCATCTTCAGAATTCCTCGTGTGTCCATCATTCTCAGTCTTGAATGTTTATAACTAACCCTGAGCACTTTGGAGGGAAAGAATTTCAAATTCCCTCTTTCCTTTGTATAAGGGGGTGTTTCCTGACTTTTCCTTGAAGAGCCAGGATAACTTATTCACATTTGGTCCATCTGGCCTATGCAACAAACAGTTATGCTGCTATAGTTTCATGGTGGGGGCTCGTTGGACCAAATAGCCTCCTTCTATCTTGTTATGATCTTAAGTCAGTAAGTTGCTTCCAAACTTAATTGTCTTCCATTCACTTTGTGCAAGTTTCCTGTTCTTTTCCTTTCTAAGTGTACATCCATATTTTCATATGAATTTAAATAGAAACTGGACAATGAGAGCTCAATCAATTCTCCAAAAGCAGTCAGAATATCTGAATGTCCGTGACTTGAGTTGGTTAAATATTTGCTTTAACTTAGGGAGAGATACAGCATAGAAACAACCCGTTTGGCCACAAGAGTTCATATTGACCATCATCTGCACATTTACACTAACCTACATTAATTCTATTTTACAAACAAGAGAAAATCTGCAGATGCTGGTTTTATTTTATTCTAAGCACACCAACTTCTCCCAGATTCGACCACTCTTCTAGGCAAATTTTACAGGGACTAATTAAGATGCCAAGACACATATCTTGGATATGTGAGGAGATCAGGATTGAACTCACAGAGATGTGAGGTAGCAGCTCTACCACCTGTCCTACTGTGACATACATGGGTTTTGACTGGACAAAAGATGGCTGGAGTCGCTAAGCATTTTTGTGCAAGTGTGTTTATTCAGTGCGTCAAAACATTCAAACTTACAAAAATTAACAAAAAGAAAACTGCCAATATTTACAAAAAGATGTCTATCAGAAAACACAGCAAATAACTCCATAATTTATCCAGTGTAAACTCTGAACATCTCAATCGATCTCTCTCCCTCTACTTCTGAGAGTGAACCACTCTTTTTAAAGTTAACTTCAGACTGCGCAGGAATCAGAAAATGATGCACCCCACAATGTAGTTCCATTCATATTACAAAATAAACTGAACTATCTATCTTAAATATTGTACATAAATAATATAAAGCCATTTACACATCCACATTACTAAAGAAATGGAACATTCCTACATGTATGGCTGGAAAGGCATCATAAAGCCAAACACTTTAGGACCCATTATTAGAATATACCGGGGAAAGACATTGAAGTGCGCACACTCAGCACAACAACAGCAGAATCGCAAGGCAACGTTTGTGCATGTAAATATGCACGTGTGTGGAGTGCGTTTACCGAGCACTCTCCGTTACAGCCTCTCTGCCGCTTCGGGTAACAGTTCACCTCATTTACTTCCACCACTTCCAAAGATATGTCAGATGTCCCTCGCTCACTTTCACTTACGACTCAGCTGAATCTCTGTTGGGAAGCCCGTCAGACTCTGAATAAGAGCTTATGGGTTTAAGACCACTATCTGAACAAAGCACCATTTCCGGGGCTGACACTTGTCAGCATTACAGAGGCACATCCAGGCTATCAGAACTGGTGCCCTCTCCAGAGAGGGTGGTGGTGCCAGTAGTAGGGAATATGTATTACAGCTACAAAGACCCCGATTCAATCCTGATCCCAGCTGCAGTTTGCAGGTACTTTGTCTGACCATAGGTTAACTAACCACTGCAAGTTGCCCCTAGTGTGTAGGTAGGTGCTGAATCTGTAGAGAGTTAGTGTGCTGAGAATAAAATGGGATTAGTGTAGGATTGGTTGCTGATCAACGTGAGCTCGTTCGACTGAGGGGACTGGTTCTGTATGGATCTAGGACTTGTTTTGGATGAGACACTGTACCGAGTTCCATCCGCCATCTTGGGTGGTGTAAAAGGCTCCTTGAACCATTTTCAGAGAAGCTGTGGGCTTCTTCCTACTCTCTCATTTAATATTTATCACTGAATCAACATTATTGTGACAGATTATCAAGTAATTATCACACTGTGCGATCCTCTTGTGCACACATTCACTGCTGTGGTCCCCATAAGCAAAAATGATACAGCGTGTACACAGGCAGTGACTTGTGCTGTAGAAATGCACATATTTCTTTAGAAGATGTGTCAACTATAAAAATACTAGCAAGAGAAAATCTGCAGATGCTGGTAATCTGAGCAACACACACAAAATGCTGGAGGAACTCAGCAGGCCAGGCAGCATCTATGGAAAAAAAGTACAGTCAACATTTTGGGCCAAAACCCTTCAGCAGGACTTCTAAATAGAATTTCCAAATTAGTGTTATTCCATCAACATAGACAGGACACATGAAATCTGTGACTCCCGTGGATCACTTAGTCAGTGACCTAGTACAGTAGCTGCCCAGGTTAGGGTCTGTGTGGAGAGATGTGGCAGACTGAAGTCTATAGTCCAGAAATAGATTTCATGTTAAAACTGTAACCCTGTGGTTTTAGTGAGCTGCACCAAATTGTTGTTTACTTTTGACTTAATGATAGGGTGAGACCATTTGACAGAAAGAGACTGAAGCTATTTTCATCCACCTAAGAAATAAGGCACGCCAGTCAGTTGAACAGCTCCCACCTTGAGTAAGGTTAGATTCCCTGGAATTTAAAAGGTTAAGAGGGCAGTTGTCAAGAATACTCTGAAATTGTCAAGATACTAACTTGCACGCATTGAGCAAATGGAGAAAATGATATCTCCTGTTTACGAGAGTGTAAGACTGGAGGTAGATAGAGAAGGGCAGCCAAAAAAGTTCTTTGCACTTTGCTACTAAAAGAAACATACGGACAGAGAGGATAACATTTTTTTATGAGCGTAGGTCACAGAGATTGACAGTACAATAGCATAGTGGTTAGCACAACACTTTACAGTACCAGTGACCAGGATTCAATTCCCACTGCTGCCTGTAAGGAATTTGTACATTCTCCTAAAGACCACATGGGTTTCCTCCAGGTGCTCTGGTTTCCTCCCACATGCCACAGACATACCGGTTGGTAGGTTAATTAAGTCACTGTTAATTGTCCTGTGATTAGGCTAGGATTAAATCAGGAGGTTGCTGGGCAGTGCGGCTCAAAGGACCAGAAGGGCCTGTTCCACACTGTATCTCAAAAAATAAATGAATACAACAACAGCACGGGAGCAACTGGTCACATGCTGTAGATGAGTCATCAGAATCGCAATTATTTTCATTGCCTTAGATATCCTGGAAATCCATTGTTTTGTGGGAGAAAGAGATGTTTCTTTACCTACAAAAGGCAGTGGAGGCTAAGCCGATAAATTAGTTCAAGAAGCAGGTAGGCACAATTCTTCATGTCAAATTGGAGCAGATAGGGTCAGGGCGGTGGAGGGAATGACCAGTCATGATGGTATTGGATGATGAAGCAGGTCAAAATCAATGTAAGTTTATTATCAAAGTACATATACGTCACCATATACTACCCTGGGATTCATTTTCTTGTAGACATATATAGGAAAGTAAAGCACAGTAGAATTTATGAAAGAATATACAAAGACTGACAGACGACCTATGTGCAAAAGAAGGTAAAATGTGCAAATAAAAAGATAAATATTTCATTCTGAGAGTAAGAGTTGTGAAGTCCTTGAAAGTAAGTCCGTAGGTTATGGAATCAGTTCAGAGCTGAGGTGAGTGAAGTTATCCGTACTGGTTCATGAGCCTGTTACTGAACCTAGTGGTGTGGGACCGAAGGCTCCTGTACCTCCTCCTCAATGTTAGTAGCAAGAAGAGAGCATGGGCTGGATGGTAGGAGTCCTTGATGAGGTCTGAAGGGCCAAAAGCCTATTCCTGCTCATTCTTTCTGTACTTGTCTCTCACTTTCCCTAACATCCTGGCAATGCTCCAAACAAAACTTTACTGACTGGAAAGTGGCTGTTCCAATTTCTACAGTAATGCAAAGCAACCTGTAGCTAGTTGTTATTGCAACAGGATTTCTAGATAATTATCTGGGTATTATCACTGGACATAGCAAATTATGCTTCCTACATTACAATAGTATGCAGACTTCATCAGCTGTAAGCACTTTGTGGCATCTTCAAAGATTGTGAAAGCCTTTTGGTTCATATGTTGACATCAATTACACACGGACTCAGTAAATAATTTTCCCCACTGGTGTTTGAGATGTTTGCAGCATTATTAAGTCTCTCAGGAATGATTTAATTAAGGACCTATAAAATAGTTGGAAGCACATCCCATTGTGAGTCAGAGCCGTTTGAAAATGGGGAGGGGGAAATAAATAGCAATCATTCAGTTCATTATTGAGCACAATGGATAATCTGTCAACACATATTCCTCATGCTCCAACACCACACCAGGTTCTGACAGAGATGGTGAAAACTAACTGGCCTATAGTTACCTGCCTTTTAGGCCAGTTAGTTCAACATTTGTATTTGGGAAATACAGCTATCATTAAAGAAGAAATGGCGAGGCATCTGGAAAGAAATAGATCCATCAGACAGGCGCAGCATGGATTCAGCGAAGGCAGGTCCTGTGTGACAAACTTACTGGAGTTCTTTGAGGATATACTGAGCACAGTGGATAGAAGGGAACAGATGGACATTATTTATTTGGATTTCCAGAAGGTGTTCGACAAGGTGCCGCTTAAAAGACCATAAAAAGGTGCGTAGAGTTGGGGGTGATGTATTAGGATGGATAGAGGATTGGTTAAATATTAGAAAGCAGAGAGTTGAGATAGATGGGTGTTAGTCTGGTAGATGGCCAGCCCTTTAACTGACAGCAAGTCTCAATCCTCTGGTTAGGAATTTGTTGCAGTACTTGAGGCTTGTGTCCTTTGCACAGTGCAATTATGCGCAAGCTTTTTAGGTAAATGTTGGAAACATTTAACATTATTGTGCATCCCCAGATGTATTTTGTTCCACTTAGAACTGAAAGTAAGCACAGGGCAAGCCAGGATGTCGGGAACTCAGTGAGGTGATATGGGATGGGAAGGACTTGGAAATAGGAATGAGGATTACATACATGGCTTAAGATAGAGAAGTAAGTGGAATTAATGCATTGCAGAGAATGTATTAACTAAATGGCACAACGAATTTAGAGAACTACATGTACAGATTGAATTTCCTGCATATATTATCATGGATAAAGTATAATTTTGAAATAAAATAGGGACAATGATTCTACAGTTGAGGCAAATTCTGAACATAGGGTAATACAGGTCAGCAAGTATTGACAAAAAAGAATGAAGTCAGTTGAAGTAAGCTAAGTCAGAGACAGCAAAAATCATGTCAAATGTATTGCCATGTGTGCAACTGCGGTGGAATACAGATACAAGGAAAAACTTGCAACAGTGTCACAGGGCACAAGACAATAGTGTAAAAAGCACAACCAGAGAATAGTCAATGTAGTGCAAGAGGATTCATTTTTTTCCCCAGCTTTCTTGATTTTCCCAGCTCTAAAAGCAAATAAAATGTAAATACTGAAAATTTGACATAAAATCAAAAATGCTGGAATGCTCAGCAGGTCAGCCAGCATCTGTGGAGACATGAAGTTTAAATTTCAGGGCCATTTCAGAGCTGCTGATGTGCGAGGGAGAAGATGGGCCAGGAGAACTTCAGAATAGCCTCGTCTAGGAAGAACTAAATCAGGAGTGAGGATGTTGGCAGTGGGGCCTGACATGGGTAATGCTGTGGAGCCAGTGGTCTTTGCCGAGACTACATTGCCTGCTCTTGCCCCTCAGTCAAAGAATGAATAGAGCAGGGAGAATGGAATAAAATTTTTGTTTGCAAATCATTCCTGTTAAATTCACAGATATGTTACAACTTTTGCTGCCTTAGCTCCCTCCAACTGAGTGCAATCTTTTTAGTCTAAGCTTGCTGACCTGCATTTCCTCATGTTCTGAAATTACCGTAAATGTAGACAAACTGAAATGAAAACAGAAAATGCTGAAAATAATTAACAGGTCATGCAATAGAGAAACAGTCGATATTAACAGAGATCCTGATAAAAGATCACTGGCCTGTTTCCCTTCCCGCAGATGCAGCCTGACCTAGTGAGCATTTCCAACATTTTCCGTTGCGTAAGATTTCCAGCATCAACAGTTTTTAGAAAAAGTAAATGATTTTATTCCATTCATGGATTTGCTGGGTTTAGGAAGTCTCCACCTGAAAGAGTGAAACCATCTCATTTGAAAAATGAAATTGAATAATTAGAGGATATGGCCATGAACAATAAGAGCAAAACCTCTCATTGAATGGGTCAGCATGGGGCTGATGAAGGATGCAACGTTTTTCTGTGCTACATCAGAATACTTAGCAAGTAAAGGCATTGAACAGAGCCCACGTGGGTCACCTCACCTGTAAACGATTCAAGGTTGTTTATTGTCACAGCATGGACATAGGCCCTTCCGTCCAGATGAAACGTCCTGACCCAAAACATTGCCTCCCCAGATGCTGCTTGATCTGCTGGATTGGTCATTACATTGTTTGTTGCTCTTGATTCCCAGATCAGCGGTCTCTTGTGTCTCCCTTTGGCCGAGCTCACCCATGTCAAGCACCGTACCCACCTGAGCTGCATATGGGCTATACCCCTCTCAACCTTTCCTCTCCATATACCTGTTCCAATGTCTTTTAAAACCATCTGTGCCCATCTCCACCACTTCCTCTGGCTGTGGAGGGTGTGGACTGTTACGGTTATGGGCGGGTTACCAACCAAGTGGGATCCTTGGACATTATTCTTCAGCCATAATGAGAGCGTTCTACTTTATTGTAATTACAGCCCTTCAGGATGCCTTGGGCGTTTACTTGAATCTTACACTGCCAGTTGGGGATAAGGTTGCAGGCAAAATCCAAGTGCAGGAAGGCCTGTCGGTACCAAGTATTCAATCTGTTCTTATGATATTGCCAAGTGCTGGCATGCCGGGGAAGATCTCCTGCCAGCTGAAGCTGAGGAAGTAGTTCCAAAACAATTAAATTTGTTGCAAAATGTTGCCGCTAAAGGTTTGATCCTGGAGCCTAGACTCCATATGAATGAGACTTCAAACTAAGGCCCAGTCTAGTACTCTTGATGAATGTAAAAGACTTCATAAACATCACGCACAAAATTCCGGAAGAACTCAGCAGGTCAGGCAGCACCTATGGAAATGAATAAACAGCTGACGTTTTGAGCCGAGACCCTTCTTCAGGACTGAGAAGGAAGGGGAAAGACGCCAGAATAAAAATATCAGGGGAGGGGAAGGAGGATAGCTAGAAAATAATAGGTGAAGCCAGGTGGGTGGGGAAAGTCAAGGGCTGGAGAAGAAGGAATCTGATAGGAGAGGAGAGTGGACCATAGGAGAAAGGGAAGGAGGAGGGGACCCTGTGGTAAGTGACCGGCAGGTAAGAAGAGGTAAAAGACCAGAGTGGAAAGAAGAGGGGAGGGCGAGGGATTTTTTTTTACCAGAAGGAGAAATCAATATTCATGCCATCAGATTGGAGACTACCCAGATGGAATATAAGGTGTTGCTCCTCCACCCTGAGAGTGGCTTCATCTTGGCACAAGACAGACACATCTGAATGGGAATGGGAATCGGAATTTAATTGTTTGACCTCCAAGGAGTCCCATTTTTGGCGGATGGAGCAGAGGTGCTCGACGAAGTGGTCCCCCAATTTACGATGGGCCTCACTAATGTAGAGGAGGCCACATCGGTAGCATCAAACACAATAGATGACCCCAGCAGATTCACAGGTGAAGTGTTGTCTCACCTGGAAGGACTGTCTGGGGCCCTGAATGGAGGTGTAGGAGGAGGCATAAGAAGAACAGGAGAGTTGTTTAGTAGTGCAATCTCTTAATGACCCACTAAAACAGAGTATATGATTATTGGAGTCATAGAGAACCTATTGTCGGGAAACAGGCCTGTTGAACTAGCTGGTCCATAATGACCAAAATTCCCCTCTAAACTAATCCCGTTTACCTGAGTTTAGTCCATATCCCGTGGAACCTTCCCTAGCTGTGCATCTGTCCAAGTACCTTTTAAATATTAACGTATCTGCTTCAACCACTTCCTCCAGGAGCTCATTCCATACACTGACCACCCTCTGGGTGAAAAAAAAAGTTACCCCTCAGGTTCCCATTGAATGTCTCCCCTCTCAACTTAAAACAACCTTCTCTAATTCTTGATTCACCAACACTGGGAAAAGGACTGTTCACATTGTCATCAGATTCCAGTGTGTGGATGCTTGCTGACCCGAAATTGTCTGCTTTATTTCCTGCATTACAAAGGTGCCAATATTCATCCTGCCACAGCCTGAGGTAATGAAAGATGCCCTCTGATTTCAATGAAAACATAATAAAGCCAGCTAGCCTCCAGGCCACTGTTTGAAACGTTAACCTGAGTGATGTTCTTTATATCTTTGTTGTTTATCCCATAGTCCCTGCAAGAATTGTAAAGGCGCCCACATCACAAAATGTCAGCTTTGGTTCCGAAGTGACTCTGCAGTGCAAAGCTACCGGGTTTCCAATCCCCACCATCAGGTGGTTGGAGAACGGGAGAGCAGTGAGTCTCTTTAGTGCAGTTTTCAATGGTGTGGTTGGTGGTTGCTAGTGAGTCACTCTAATCCTTTAAGCCGGAGAGTACATGTTGTGTTCCTGCACTAGACATTACGAGAATGTGTCACTTACCTTGCAATTAAAGCAATGACATCTGGAGATCCCTGGATGATAGGCTTTAAGATCAGGCATTGAGTTCAAAATCTCCAAGGGGTAATTTATGGGCAGATCTAATTGTATTCTATTTTGGGAAATGGGTAAAAATTTGAAGGATAAATAAATATTAGAAGGAGCTAGAGAATGAGCTGTCACAATCTGAATGGACCTAAGTACCTCTTCCAGGGCTGTATTGTGTGATGATTTTGAATCCAGCTTTTGCAATATATGGCAGTTTGTGCAGTCAGTAATTTCCCACAGGCAAGAGGGAGGAAAGGCTTGGCTGATTGATACTGGGTTCAGGCAGATGCTGGAAATCCAGAGCAACAGATACAAACTGCTGGAAGAACTCAGCAGGTCAAGCAGCATCTGTGGAAGGGAATAAACAGTCACTATTTCGAGCCAAAACCATTGACCAGGACTGGGAAGGAAGGGGGAAGAATCCTGAATAAGGTGTGGGATTGGGGGAGGGGAAAGAAGTACAAGCTGGCAGGTGATAAGTGAGGGGGGAAGATGGGTGGGTGGAGGAGGGGGAAATGAAGTCAGAAGCTGGAAAGTGATGGATGGAAAGGTGAAGGGCTGAAGATAAAAAAAACTGATAGGAGAAGAAAGTGGACCATGTAAGAAATAGAAGGAGGAAGGGCACCAGAAGGATGTGATGAGAAGGGGTAAGAGGAGGGCCAGAGTGGGGAATTGAAAAGCAAGAAAGGGGAGGAGGAAGAAATTACTGGAAGTTATCCCCACTTTTATTTTATGCTTTCTCCAGGTCCCCAAGGGGTCAATGCAGAATCGTATCAAGGGAGAGATGGTGGAGTCTAGGCTGCGAGTTTATGTTACTAGACCTTCGCTGTTCACTTGCTTGACCACCAACAAACACAGTGAAGGAAGTTCCACAGCAAAAGCCACTGCTACTGTGGATATCATAGGTCAGTGAAGAGCGCTCCACACAGAATGTCTGTATACGTGCTTTGTTTCTTTTAATAATTTAGTTAGCATCAATCACAGATAGATGTTCTGGGAAAGGAATTTTCCTCACTGCGAAAAGGTGATCGGAATTGAATTTTGCGTTCTCTACAGCACTCCATCTACAGCAGGCAATAAATCCCAGATAAATACAGATTTCACAACAGTTCTGGACAATTACAACATCAAAAATTTGTAAGTTGCCCATTCTATATGCAGTCTTTAACATGGGATGAATGCACTGATGAATGGGTGAGATGGTTACAAACAAGAGAAAATCTGCAGATGCTTGAAATCCAAGCAACACACACAAAATACTAGAGGAACTCGGCAGGCCAGGCAGTGTCTATGGAAAAGAGTAAATAGTCGACACTCTTCTTCAGGATCCAATCAGAATGGGTGACATGATCATTTGTTTAATAATAAGACTAGTTGTGGAATTGTACTGGTCAGATACAGAGAGTCGCATAATGGTGACACATTGGCTAATTGTAATGATGGAGGCAATAACACTAGTGAATCACACACTGACTTGACTGAAGGCAGGCAGGTACCATCTGTATGGAGAGTGTCAGACAACATCTGGATGGAATAGATCAAACAGTCTGAATGAAGTTGCTCAGACACTGTCTGAGTGAAGAGGGTCAGACACTGTTTGAGTAGACAGTCAGACACTGTGGGGAGAGCATCAGGCATGGTGTGGAGAGGGCCAGACAATGTCTGAGTGGAGAGGTCAGACAATGTTTAGGTAGAGAACGTCAGACACTGTCAGGATGGAAAGCGTTAAACTTTGTCTCTGTGGAATAGGTCAGACACTATCTGCGTAGAGAGAGTAAGACACTGTCTGAGTGGATTAGGTCAGACACTCAGGGTAGAGATGGTTAGAGTTGTCTGGGTGGAGAATGTCAGACAGTGTCTAGGCAGAGAGGCTGAGAGTGTCACTCTCTGCATGAGATAGTCAGACATTGATCGAATAAAGTGTGTCAGACAATGGAGACTGGATGGTTATGAACTCAGAGACTCTGTTTACTGCAGTTGGCTTGGCATTCAATGAATCTCTTTCCTCTGTCCTTGCTTCCAATTCATTGGCCAACATTGAAGTGTTAATACTCCCCGTGGGCAATTAAAAACTTAATAACAACGTGTGGGAGGCCACAGACTATTGTTTATGCTCTCAGCTGTGAAGTCAAAAAGAATGGACAGCTGGTAAAGATCCTCACTAATATGTGCCTGGCCATTTTCCATTGTGCTGGCAGCTTCTTAACTTACCTCATGTTTGGCCCTATTTCATGATAATGGTCATTACCTTAGGACGATTGTTTCAAGAGGAAAACTTGTGCAGTAATAGAATTTTTTTTTGGGACCCAGCCTGCAAATGTATTCTGTCTCATTGGGAAAAGACATGCAAAAAGGGACTTGCATTTCTATGGCACTTCACGCATCTCTTTGACAGCAATGAAGTTCTGTTGGAGTGCAATTGCTCACTTAATCCAAATTTTCCACAGTAAGTTCTCTCTTTCAGAAACATGATAATGTCCAAACGATAAGTTTTCCATGATGAGGAGTGAATACAAGTTTGGCCAAGGCACCAACATGAATTCTGTTTTTCCTCTTTGAAATGGTATCATGGGATCATGTTGTGAATGCTATGTCAGTCTTATAGATTCGGTCTGGGTGAGCATTGTTTCTCGAATGTCTCATGGAATTCTTAAATACTTATGGTCCTTGGTGTTGTCCCTCATAAATTCAAACATTTTCTCCATGTCAAACCTCTCAACTCTTCTCACCTTACAGTTCCACGTAAACTCTCTCAACTCTTCCCTCCTTAACGTTCCATGTCAACTCTCTCAACTCTTCCCTCCTTAAAGTTCCATGTCAACCCTCTCAATTCTTTCCACCTTAAAGTTCCACATCAATCCCCTCAGCTGCTTCCATCTTAAAGTTCCACGTCAACCGTCTCAACTCGTTCCACCTTAAAGTTCTCATTTGGACAGTCTCCAATATGCTCAACTTTTCCCGATGAGAGGAACCTCTCTGATTAAATATCATCCTTGTAAATCTTTGGCACAATTCTATAAGTTTCAATTTGCACAAATTCTATAGATTAGCTGAGTCGTTTTTCTTTTGTATTTAAACTAGATTGTCATTGTGAACTAAAGTGTCATAACCACTCTGTCAATAATTACTGGGAGATTGTACTGATATCCTTCTGAGCACAGTATAAAGGATTGCTGTCTTCTTTACTGCCATAGAACCATACAAAGACTTATAGAAGAAACACACATACTGTGTACTTAAAACAAAAAGAATCAATGTTATTTAATAATAACAAGAGCCAATGTCATTTTCATTACCTTAGTAAAATTAGCCAAACATAACTAGAGATGAGGGAGGTATTTCTTTAGCCAGAGGGTGGTGAGTCTGTGGAATTCATGACCACAGGCAGCTGTGGAGGCCAGGTTACTGGGTACATTTAAGGTGGAGGTTGATACTGTAGATTCTTGATTAGTCAAGGCATGAATGGTTATGGAGAGGGGGCAGGAGAATGGGGTTGAGAAGGAAGTGGATCAGTCATGATGAAATGGCAGAGCAGACTCTAATTCCAAAAGGTCTAATTCTGCTCCTTTTTCTTATGGTCCTAATTATCAACATAAATACTAGAATAAGTGGTAAAATCCGGCTGGAAAGATTGAATAAGAAATTTTTCAAGATAATAAGGGGAATTGATAGGGCAGATGAAGAGAAACTCTATCTTTTGGTTGAGGAATCTAGACCTAAGGGATGTGGTTTTGAGCCAGGCTCTTCGAGGGTGAATTTGGAGGCACTTCCACATGCAATGGAACCTAGAAGTTTGCAAAATTTTTCTGTAGATGGCAATCGATAACATATCAATTGCTAGCTTAAATCTGAGACCAAAATATTTGTCTAATGCAAAAGTATTTGGAGAAAAGCCAGGCCTTTGGAGTTACGTCACCGACCAAGTACGATTCCAGTGAGGCCTGAAGCGGCTCCAAAGGCTGAATATCCACATCCTGCTCCCGTGATCCAAGCAACTGCAGATGTTTAGCCTGGAAGGAATCTGCAGAATGACCTAAAACAAATCTCTAAGTGTCCATTAGTATGGGACTAAAGCCGAGATACTGCTGGGAAGTGTAAAAGATCCAAAGGGGAGCAAACTCAATTAATAAATTTGTCAAGGAATCATTTGCTGGGTTAATGAGAGAAAAAAGTAGGTTTGGTGACAGATTGAATAGGTTTCAAAGACTGGCACAAGCACGATAGACCAATGGTTCCCTTCTGTTATGGAGAAGTAAAAAAGACTTTGACAGGCTTCTTACAAGAAAATATCTCTTAATACCTTTTAATACCTCTTATGAGGTACTAGAAAGACAGAAACCCTGGTGTGTGTACAAACTTCACCCTGTAGGTTTCCAATGAACAAATTTACACATTGCATCTAATCATACTGATGGCTCTGCCAAGAATTCTCATGTGTTGACCATGTCTACCACCTTAACCAATACCATGTATTGCAACTTGCAAGAATACAATGTATTGTGGGGGGGTCAGATGCTGGTTCCTTTTGCTGTGCCTCTGAACTCATTGTTTCTAATCGCCCTGAGCTGGCTGGCCTCATACTTGACCCATCAGCTTTACACCAGCCACCTTGACATACCTAGATCTTCAAACTTCAGTAAACTGGCAACCAAGATTAAGTATCTGTTTATAATTCCCTTTTATATCAATCAATATAAATTATTTCAGTGAATTTATGTATGTGCATTTTAACTACATTTATTAGTTTTTAATATCACAGTTCCCTGAAGGCAACTTTTAATTTTTGAAACTATTTAATTTTATTTCAGCCGTTTCTAATCAGTCATTTGACACTATCTATCGGCTGTCTAGGGACCTGAGGACGAAGCAGGAGGATACAGGCTCACATAAGGCCTAGTTGCCCCAGTCCAAAGTTTCTGCTTCCAAGGCAGCCCAATCAGAGGGGGCTTGAGGCCACTGGAAGACAAGCAGGCCCAAAAGGTCAAATGCAGCTGCGAGGAAGCGAGCCAGTTTAAGCACAGTCCAAGCCAAAAATTTGTCTGACGTTAGTGGAGCCGCATTTGGGCAACCTCCAGGTCTGTGGTGACAATAGCACAAAGAACAGCAAACATAGTGATGATACCAGAACTAAGGGCATCAAGTGCATGTAAACACCACCTCCTCCTCCTCTCCCCATGCCACATAGGATCCTGACTTAGAGACATACTACTGTTCCCTTGTCATGTCTGGGTTGAAATCCTGCAACTCAATTCCTGACCTGACAACACTTATGGGAGAGCCTGCATGACATGGTGAATGGTTTTGGAAGCCAGCTCATCACCAAATCCCAAGAGAAATAAAGGAAAGGGGATAAATACTGGCTTTGCCAACATTACCAGACTTATTTTTTTTAAAGAACTTCTAATAAGTCCATAAAAGATCTCAGAATGTTTTCCTCTAAATCGAGGACCTTCCCATAAATTGGCCAACTTCAACAGTCAGGCCAAGGCTGGGCCTGAGTAGCCTGGAACTGTCAATAAAAGCTCATAAACACAAGGAAGTCTGCAAAAGCTGGAAATCCAAAGCAACACACTGAAAATCATGTTAAGGTTGTGTCTTTCACCATTCCAGCGTGTGCCACTGTTAGTGTGTTTTGGAAAAGTACCTGCTATTTCAGTGCAGGAAGAACAGTGTAGCCAATCAGCATGTAGTGGGGCTGCACGTTCACCACTGAAATATTCTATGCACATGATTGTTGATGGAGTATTAAACAAGAGCCTAGACACTCAGCTGACCCTCTTCAAATCGAGCCGTATGGAGTCTCGGAAGCCACAGTTTAGACTCTCCGGAAGCAGATGGCCTTGGACAGCCAAGCATTTGCCCCAATAGTTGGCAGAACTCGATGCTCTGAGGTTTCTGGAAAAAGGCATCGCCCTTCTAAACTGAGCCACCGGGGATGCAACCTACATAAATAGTACAGAATAAATCAGCTATCAATGTCTCATTGTTCTGCGAGTCGTTTCGAAATCTAGAATTCCTGACATTGAAGTTAGATGAATATCTAGAGCCACAAACAGCAGGCACAATTGGAACTTCTGATTTAATTGTTATGTGCAGCACAAAAGCAGGCCACGCAGCTCAGGTGCCAAGACATGACAATATCCAACGAGAGAAAATCCAGCTATCACTCCCTAACATTAAAAGGCATTGCCACTGAATCCACTTAGTTCTTTATCCAGCTCCTCCCCATCAGAGTCTCAACATATCTCAGCCACTCCAAGTGAGAGTGAACTCCAGATTTTATCAAGTCCTAGACTTGGTGCACATGGGAGTTGGCGGAGTTTGAAGCTGAATGTTTCAGACTGGCTAATGTCCAGTTTAAACGGGAATGTCTTTGTTATTGTTACATTGATTGAGATACAGTGAAGAACTTTGTTTTTCATGCTGTCAGTACAGATTATTTCGAGGAGTAAGTACTTTGAGGTTGTTGTTGGTTGGCATTCAGTCTGTCTCGAAGGTGACAGGGTGATGATGATCATCATCACAAGCCTGTGTGGAAGGTATGGAAACCCTGAGATACCCAGTCGTCAAGATCCCCCTCTCGGCCTCAGCAGTGTAGTCCAAAGGAAAGCTTATGAAGCAATACATTTGGCACCAGCTTAGCTACAGGAGCTGCCGGAAGGATGTTCAATGACTTCCAGCTGCCCGAGGGCCCCACTCCAGATTTGCTGCCTTCGTCTCTCTGGGGATCTAGTTCACAAGTGGGCCTGCGTGCTACATATGCAGAGGCCAGACCTCCTCCCCATCCTGTGCAGTTCAGCCTGAGTCCGAAAAGAGTTCAGTTTCCGTGTGTCGCCAGTGAGGAGGCACTACAGAAGTGTTAAGGATCCGGCCTGAACACTGGGTCAAAGGGCCTCTGCTGGTAGCTCTGGATCACGACAGTCTTTAATTTCTGTTTTCTTTCACCTGGCCATGTGGGTTCTGGCCCAGCCCCTTTCCTTTTCATTTCCTTTCCTTTCCTTTTTGGACTTCCTCCAATTACCTGCTTGTCTCCTCATTTGCACCCACCTTTTCTAATTTTCACTCATTACCCTGTCTATTTAAACCCTGCCTTGACTAGCATCCTCTGCCAGTTTGTCCCAGTTCTGACCTGTGTCATTCCAGCCTGTCATTGCGACTTCTGTCAACCAATTTTGCCTGATTCTGTGTTTTGGATTTTGCCTGTTCCTGGACCTGATTTTTGCCTGTGCGCTCT
This sequence comes from Mobula hypostoma, assembly GCF_963921235.1. NCBI lineage: Eukaryota > Metazoa > Chordata > Chondrichthyes > Myliobatiformes > Myliobatidae > Mobula > Mobula hypostoma. Next base: position 136,874,496 of record NC_086101.1, on the reverse strand, counting down.
GGATTGTCTGCCCTCGCCTGACTGCCTTTCCTGGTAAGACCTCTGCCTGCCATTTGGATTCGTGCCTGCCTTCTGTTTTTGAAAGACTGTTGCCTTTGTGCTCCCTAATAATCCTGGTGAAATAGTATTCATTGGTCTACACTTGAGTCCTGCCGAAACCCGACAGAACCCGACAGAACGAACTGGCCAAGATGGACTCAATGGACCCCAACCAGGTATGTGAGGCCCTCTCCCGACAGGGCGTGTTGTTAGGGAGACATGAAATGCAGTTCGCCTCTGTCAACCAGTCGATGGAACCCTTCTCCGCCACTCTGACCAGCATAGCCTCCCAGCTACAGCAGATTCAGCTGGCGCTGAGCTCTAACCCACCTTCTCTTGCTGCGCCAACAGCCCCACAGACTCCAACACAACCAGCCCAAGAGCCCCAGTTACCTCCACCTGAACTTTACAATGGTGAACCAGGCACCTGCAGATCCTTCCTGTCTTAATGCTCACTGATTTTTGAGCTGCAGCCCACTACCTTTCCCACTGATCGATCCTGTATTGCTTATGTTATCATGCTGCTGTCTGGAAGAGCAAGAGAGTGGGGTACGGCTGTGTGGGACAGCAGAGCCCCTTTTTGCCACACGTTTAAGGACTTTTGTGAGGAGATGAGAAGAGTCTTTGACCGTTCCCAGCAGGGGCGAGAGGCAACAAGGGAGATGTTGCGAGTTTGCCAGGGTAACTGTTCTGTTTTGGACTACGCCATTCTGCTCCGCACACTAGCCGCCACTACTAACTGGAATTCGGCGGCCCAGACTGGCGTGTTCCTCTATGGGCTTAGCGAAGAGGTTAAGGATGAACTAGCCACCCGCAACCTACCTGCTGGCTTCCAAGAGCTGGTCGATTTGGCCATTACGATTGACAGCCACATAAAACAGCGTCAGCAGGAGTGTGATGTCCGGGGGTCATGAAGAACCACCAGGGGGTGTCTGACCTCTTCCCAACCAGCACCCCAGATCCCCTTCCCCGAGTCTTCAGTCACCCCCATCCAGCCCAATGGAGCTCATGTAGATTGATCGTACCCGTCTGTCTCCTTCAGAAAGAAGGAGGAGAGTCAGTACCAACTCCTGTCTGTATTGTGGTCAGGCTGGTCACTATGTATCTACCTGTCCCCGTAAAAGCCAACACTCGCTCATAAATAGGGGACTATGGGCGAGCAGTACTTCCTTCCCCCTTTTTCCCCGTCACTCGAACCCTGTTACCCACTTTTATACTGGCTGAAGGGAGGAGACGTGCCGTTTCAGTTCTTATCAACTCTGGGGCTGAGGAAAATTTTATCAGTTCCAGTTTTGCCGCCAATCTCGGGATGCCACTCTCCCGTCTGAAGCAACCCCTGGAGGCCAGCGGCTTAACCGGAGTGAAACTTGCCATGGTTGCCCACTCTACAGCTCCGGTGAGCCTCCTCATTTCTGGCAATCACCAGGAGAGCATTGCCTTCCATGTAATAGATTCCCCCAAAGCTGATGTTGTGTTAGGCCACCCATGGCTAGCTCAGCACGGTCCACACATTGATTTGTCTAATAACAGAGTGTTAAGCTGGAGTCCTTTCTGCCTAAATCATTGTCTGCGTGTTGTTCACGCTGCTCTAAGTCCGGTTCCTCTACCAACAGATGAGTTTCTCGATCTGTCCTCTGTACCCCCTGAATATCTGGACTTCGAGCTGGTACTCAGCAAGACTCGGACCACCACCTTACCCCGACATCGCCCCTATGACTGTGCTATAGATCTCCTTCCGGTACCTCGCCACCTAGGGGCTGTCTGTATTCCCTGTCTCCACCTGAAAGGGAAGCGATGGACGAGTATATCCAGGAGGCCTTGGCTGCAGGAATTATCCATCCCTCTTTCTCCCCAGCAGGCACAGGGTTCTTCTTTGTAGCCAAGAAGGACGGGTCTCTGCGTCCTTGCGTGGACTATAGAGGTCTCAATGAGGTCACCATTAAGAACCGCTATCCTCTTCCTCTTATGTCATCTGCATTTGAATTGCTTCAGGGTGCTTCTATCTTCTCCAAGTTCGACCTCTGCAACGCTTACCATCTGGTCCGCATAAGAGAGGGGGATGAGCATTCAATACGCCATCTGGGCACTAAGAATATCTGGTAATGCCTTTCGGACTTTCTAATGGTCCTGCTGTGTTCTAGTCCATGGTGAATGACATCCTCAGATATGCTAAATCAATTTGTATTTGTGTACTCAGATGACATTCTGATATTTTCTGGGTCCCTCTCTGAACACATCCAGTGCGTCCGTTGGGTGCTCCAATGACTCCTGGAGAATCAGTTATTTGTGAAGGCGGAAAAGTGTGAATTTCACCGGAATTCAAATTCGTTTCCGGGATATGTGATCAGTGCTTGAAGAGTCCAGATGGACCCTCAGAAGATCAAGGCGGTAGAGGAGTGGCCACAACCCGCCTCTCAACGAGATGTCCAACGCTTTCTTGGGTTTGCCAACTTCTATTGCTGATTCATTCGAAATTTCAGCATCCTGGCCGCCCCGCTGACTGCTCTAACTTCCTCCAAGTCGAAGATCACCTGGAATCCAGCGGCTGAGAAAGCCTTTTCTGATCTAAAGACTCATTTCACCACGGCATCTATCTTCCTTCAGCCCGATCCTGCAAGGTAGTTTATTGCAGAGACTGACACCTCTGATGTAGGAGTAGGGGCTATACTGTCACAGCGTTCAGCAGAGGATGACAAGCTACACCCGTGCACCTTTTTTCCTCACAAATTTTCGCCCGCAGAACGTGACTATGACATCGGCAATCGAGAGTTATTGGCTGTTAAACTTGCTCTTGAGGAATGGCGGCATTGGCTTGAGGGAACAACTACTCCTTTTCTAGTCTGGACGGATCACAAGAACCTGGAATATATCCGTTCAGCCAAACGCCTCAACTCCCGCCAGGCCCGATGGTCCCTGTTTTTTGCCTGTTTTAGATTCACCCTGGCCTACCGTCCTGGCTCTAAGATCGGCAAGCCTGACGCGCTCTTCAGGCAGTTTCCAACAACCGACGAGGCGCCCAAGGTTACGACCATTCTCCCCGAGCAATGTCTGGTCGCCGCAGCACAGTGGGAGATTGAATCTGTGGTCCAGTCTGCCCAGCAGGGTGAGTCTGTGCTAATCTACTGTATGTTCCCCAGTCTGTCCGCTCCCAGGTTCTCCAGTGGGGACACACCTCCAGACTGGCATGTCATCCTGGCATCAGATGCACGACGGCTTTTATCAGTCGAAGATTTTGGTGGCCATCCCTGAGGAAGGATGTTGAGAGCTTCATTTCTGCCTGCCAAGTCTGTGCACAGAACAAGGCCTCCAGCCAGCCACCAACTGGTCTCCTGCAACCCCTGCCTGTTCCTAGAAGGCCCTGGTCACACATTGCACTGGACTTTGTCACCGGACTCCCTCCGTCCGACAGTAACACTACCGTTCTTACCATAGTGGATCGTTTTCCCAAATCGGTCCACTTAGTTCCCCTTCCCAAGCTGCCCTCTGCCAAGGAGGCTGCCAACCTGGTGATTCAGCATGTTTTCTGTATTTGCGGTCTCCCCGTTGAAGTGGTATCCGATAGAGGTTCGCAATTTACCTCCCACTTTTGGAGGGCCTTTTGCAAACTACTCGGGATCAGGGTTAACCTCTCATCTGGGTTTCATCCACAGAGTAATGGCCAGACCGAGCGGGCTAATCAGCAGATGGAGGTGATGCTCCGTTGTGTGACGTCTCAGGAATCTTCCTCTTGGAGTCAGCAACTTCCCTGGGTCGAGTACGCCATTAATTCTTTGCCTTCTGCTTCATCAGGTTTATCACCATTCCAGTGCTGTCTTGGCTATCAACCTCCCTTATTTGCATCTCAGGAGGAGGAAGTGGGCGTTCCCTCAGCCAAAGCGTTTGTCCAGAGGTGTTCACGGACCTGGAGACAAGCCCGAAAGGCGCTGCTTCAAATTACAGCCAGAATGAAGCAGCAAGCAGACCGTCACCGCATCGAGGCTCCCCATTACCGCCAGGGTCAGAACAACCCCTTGAAGGTAGACTCCCGCAAGCTGGTGCCACGCTACATTGGACCTTTCCCCATCACCAAGGTGATCAGCCCTTCGGCAGTACGTCTAAAACTACCTCCTACCCTTCGCAGAATCCATCCTACATTCCATGTTTCAAGGATTAAGCCCTTTGTCTGCAGCCCCCTGTGTCCCACCCCCAAGCCCCCTCCCCCTCCCCCTCCCCCTCCCCATCTCATCGATGGCTCAGAGACCTTCATTGTGTGCCGATTACCGGACGTTCGACGCAGAAGTCGTGGACTGCAATACCTCGTTGATTGGGAGGGCTATAGCCCCGAAGAGAGGGGTTGGGATATCCTGGATCCCTCTCTCATTAAGGACTTTCATACCCCCTACCAGCAGGAAGGGCGCCTGGAGACGCCCGTGGGAGTGGGGGGGTACTGTTAAGGATCCGGCCTGAACACTGGGTCGAAGGGCCTCTGCTGGTAGCTCTGGATCACGACAGTCTTTAATTTCTGTTTTCTTCCACCTGGCCATGTGGGTTCTGGCCCAGCCTCTTTCCTTTTCCTTCCCTTTCCTTTTTGGACTTCCTCCAATTACCTGTTTGTCTCCTCATTTGCACCCACCTGTTTCTAATTTTCACTCATTACCCTGTCCATTTAAACCCTGCTTTGACTAGCATTCTCTGACAGTTCATCCTAGTTCTGACCTGTGTTGTTCTAGCCTATTGTTGCGACTTCTGCCAACTGATTTTGCCTGATTCTGTGTTTTGGATTTTGCCTGTTCTTGGACCTGATTTTTGCCTGTGCGCTCTGGATTGTCTGCCCTCGCCTGACTGCCTTTCCTGGTAAGACCTCTGCCTGCCATTTTGGATTCGTGCCTGCCTTCTGTTTTTGAAAGACTGTTGCCTTCGTGCTCCCTAATAAATCCTGGTGAAAGAGTATTTACTGGTCTGCACCTGAGTCCCACCGAAACCTGACAAGAGGAGGCTTGCTGTTGAGGTAGCACAGGGGAAAAGCAATAGCAGAATACAGTGTTAAAGTTGTGATTGTAGAGAAAGTGCAGTGCAGGTACACACATTCAGTCATATTTCCAATAGTGCTGATGGAGACAGGCCTAAGGATAAGTTTGAACTGCTGCCTGAGGCTATGGTGCACTCCTGTCTCCTGTCTGGGGTTCCAGTCTCAATCCTGATACCCATAAGCCAGTGTCTAGATGGACAACTCCAGTGCAGCACTGAACAAGCACTCCATGGTTGAAGTTGCTGACTACTGAATGAAATGTTAACCGAGATTCTTTCTGGTCTACATAAATACAGTATATCCTGTTACACTATGGGAAGTCCCTTTAGGAATTGAAGCCCTCCATAATAAAGAACTGACCGTACCACAACTTTCTGTAATATGAAGTTTCTTTTTCCTGATATAAACAGAGGTGTGTTCCTATGGGATAGTTATTTAGAGATAAAACGGAGAACAGGCCCTTACAGTGCAACAAGCCGCACAACCCAGCAACCATACTGGCAGCCCACCTATTTAACCCAACCTAGTCACAGTACAATGACCAATTAACCTACTCACCAGGACATCTTTGGACTGTGGGGGGGAAACCAGAGCACCCAGAGGAAAGAGTGGTCACAGGAAGAGTGTACAAGCTCCTTACAGACAGCACTAGAACTGAACTCTGACACCCCAAGCTGTCATGCTAACCGCTGTGCCAAGGAAGCGCCCTAAATGTTTATTCGTGACATTTTTCACTCATCTTGAACCAGGTTATCCATGATGACAGTGAAGCCAATTGCCGTTACTTTAACAGCTAAAGCCAATATTTGACTCAAAGGATGGACAATGCTAGAGGCAAAGAAAAAATTCTTCTTTATAGGCATTCAATTCTGTGGGGAAATAAGATCTGAATAGGACATTGCTGTGTCAACTGGATTGACAGTCACAGCTGAGTGCTTCCTTTGCTGCATTCTATCCTGTGCAAGGATATATGAACAAATGCCACAGAGTGCAGCACACTGTGAGGTGTTTTCTCTTGTGAATTTGGAAAGGGATAAGAGATATCAGGAAGACAGATGAGATTCAAGGATTGGGGGTCATGAGAGAAAGGTGGTTTAGAAAGAGTTCGGAAGATAATGGGTTAAAGTGTGTGACTTGGTGGAAGTGAAAGAACCATGGATCAAGTTAGGGAGTGGGCATGAGAGTAGAGCACATCAGAGAAATTGTCCATTCACGTATCCTCGGACTGGAGAGAGTGCAGCAAAGGAGGGACTCCACTGTGACTGCCAACCCAATTGGCATCAAATCCAAGAGGGCGCTGATCTACGACCTTCATTGAGTCGCAGTTCAGATTTAGTTGTGTTTTAGGGTTCATAAGGATGGTTTTGGGGACAGAGTAGGAGTTAGAGGTCAGGCTAGCATTTAGAACTATGGATCGGAGAGAATTGGAGGTCATTTCAGAGTCTAAATCTCCACTCCATGTTCGAAGACCAGTGACATGGACGTGGGCATCTGATGTTTAGACCAGCAGACAGTGGACAGTCAGGTCAGTGAGTTGTCAGTGGTTTTGGGGTCAGATCCATGCAGGAAGGCAGAACAAGTTCCATTGACTCCCTGGGATCACAAATTGACGAGACCGGAGTTTGAGACCTTGTATTCAGGGTTCTGTCATTGGCAAGCCTGGCGATCCGTGATCGGCATGAACTGGGATCTGCTGAGCATTGCTATGCAGGCACCAGAATGTGTGGCAAGACTTGCAGGTTGCCCCCAGCACACCCAGGCTGTGTAGGTTGTTAATAACATAAACATTTCACTGTATGTTTGGATGTACACATGACAAACCTGGATCTTGAATCCTGAATCTTGAGATGAGATGCGTTGAGATGCCAGATCCAAATATTATTGCCCCACAATATTGAGTGATGAAAAACTAAAAATCAACAGCATTTGTTGTCCCTTTTGCATTTCTTGCTTACTAACTTTCCCACATAAATTCTGCAATAACGAATTTTATTGCGTATTTGAAATTTTTGGAGAATGATTTGTGAATTCACTAAGAAGGATTTTCCATTATCTGACTGGCTTCGTCCAGGAGTCACCTGTATAATGAAGAAAAGAGTCTCCATTGCCAATATTACAGTACCTGCCTGTCAGCAATATAAGTCAGGACAGATCTTCTGATCATTGTTGAACTGCTGTTTGTTGAAGTGGCTGTACACAAATAGACTTCAGCAATTCCTTCATTATAGCTGAGGCTGTCGGCTAAAGGCACTCAATTGATTAGAAAGCGTCTTGGGATGTGGTAAAGGGAGCTACAGCAGTGATAACTTCATTTCATGCTTGTACCCACAATGACCTTGGAGTAGTTCAAGGTGGTTTAGAGGCACTTTATCTCAACCATACTGCAAAGGAGCTGGTTGGGATGAACATGGGGTGCTTTTTAGCACTGAACCTTCTGAATAAGATAGCAAACTGGCATAATACAATGGAAGCCAGCCAAAATATTTGCTTTCCAAAGTAAGAAACATAAACCAGGCAGCAAAACTCCGAAGTTCTGCAGCTTCTGGCATTAGTATTGAGGAATTACCTGAGGCCAAATAAAACAATAGCTAGCCTTTTTCCCGCCCCCCTCCTTCCACCAAGAGTCTGATCCCTTGTAGCAGTTGAACTGTTCACGACCCCATTGCTAACACTTGCCATGGAACACACAGTTCTGACAGCTGTCAATGGCTGTGAGGTTGAAGGACAGAGACCACTAGATGATCTCTGCATTAATTCATCAACTCTATGACCTTAAGAAATGACATTGATATAGTCACCATGGAGCTCTGGAATATTTTGTCTTAAGTGTCAGTAAGATGATTCAGAACTGCCTTAGCAACTCAATTCCTTTATAAGTCATATTATGAGCAATATCCAGCCAAAGGTGCTCTGGCAATAGATGCTCACTTCGCATTCTTTGCTTCAATTTACATGACAGTACAGAAGCAGCCCGTTTGCTGTTTATAATCAATTTGAACCAGCTCCCTCTTCTCATTTCTCACTAGCAATATACCCTTATCTCCCTTGTCTTTAACCAGCTTCCCCTGAAGTATATTTTTCTATCAAGTTTCCTCATCCAGTCGGAGCCATCATTCTGGCTGCACTCCCAGGAGTAAAAAAGGTTCTCCTGAGTTTCCTTGTGAATTTTTAGTGACTATTTATGCCTCAAATCCTGATATCTGATATCTCCTACATGCAAAAACGGTGTCCACCTCATTGGTTTAACCCTGCCTCATTTTAAAGACCTCTGCTGACTAACCCCTCAGCTCCCTTTTTCCTTGATTACTTCCTGTCATTAAAATCTATTTTACTCACTCTCATTGTTTTTCATTTCACACAGCATTCTCCATCCAGCCCAGCAGATAGCTGAACAGGGCTAGAACCTTTGTGATGCTCGTGATTGGAGAGCAGAATAAGAGGGAGAACAGCAATGTGCTGAATGTCACCAGGTGACATCTTGTGCTAGCTGCTGAAGCTCCCTAAGAAGTAGATAATGTAGGAAGAGGTGGTTGAACTATTAAGTAATGTCACTGCTGAAGAAATTCTGGAGCAAGTTAACACACACATTGGAAAATTCACTGGAAGTTCGTTCAGCCACTGAAGAAGCAGTGTGCATATCTAAGCAATCAGAAAATACATTGAAAAAAGTTCACCTCTGTTACTAATACTTCTAAGATTCAAAGTACATTTGTTGTCATAGTATGTATGTTGTATAAGGAAAGGTACATCGCATCCGGAGTTTCTCTGGTTAGCAGACGATTTCCCTCCACGCCTCTCTGACGTAGTGGAGAACGGCATATCAGGCAAGTTACAGTAGTGGTTTGCCATTGCCTTCTGAAGGGTGAGTTTCCAAAGAGATCACCAGCTCGTAACCCAGCACGGATGGAAAGCGTGCAGGGGAGCCAGCTGCTGGATTCGAACTCGGGACCTTTCGTCCCGAAGTCTGGCACTGATGCCTCTACGTCACCAGCACAACCCTAAAATTTGTCTTCTCCACAGACGGGCATGAAACAAAGAAGAACCATGGACCCTGTTCAAAATTCAAAGAAAAACATCAAACACCCCCCCGCGCAAAAAAATTGCACTAATGGCAAAATAAGCAAAAAAAAACACAATCTAAAACACACAATCAGAACATAAGAAATAAGAGCTGAAGTAGGCCATCTGGCCCATAGAGTCTGCTCCACCATTTAATAAGATCATGGCTGGGCTGGCCATGGACTCATCTCCACCTACTTGCCTTTTCCCCATAACCCTTAATTCCCCTATGAAAAGGCATATTTCAATACTGTTCACCTCAGTGTTCATTATCTGTAGGCTGCCCTGATTCAAAAATTGCCCAAAAAGAAGTAACAAAAAAGAACATCCAGAACTAGAACCAGAAACTAGAACACATCATAAACCCGAATTAGAGTCTAAATCTACAATCTGCGTCAATTAAACCTTGCGCTGGCACTATATCCCCAAAGGCATCGAGGGAGAGAGAGATCACTCAAATGCAAGGATCTTCCCTCAGGAACAGCAAACCAGAGAGCTTACCCAGAGAACTGAATCGTAGAACTAATCATTGGTGAAGGCTGTTCAGACCAATGTGCCTACGTTTATCCTCAAAAGAGAAACCAATTACTCAAACTGTACACACTTACCCAGTTCCATTTTGAACGGCACTATTTTCTGCCTTCTCATTCTCAATTAGAGCAACTCACTGAGCCAAACAAATAGTTCCCTGATCTCAAGGTGGTTCTAAAAAGAATGCATTTTAATTCATTTTTCAGATCATCCTAGAGTAGCTTACAGAAAATGAAGTAGCATTCATTGCTGTTTTGTGGAACATGCAGCAGTCAATTTGTGCTCAACAAACTTCCATAACAGCAAAGTGACTACAGCCAGATCATCTGTTTTACAGGAATAATTCAGGAATAAAGTTTTCTCCCAATATAGAGAAAATTTCCATGGACCTTTAAAGATCTGGAAAACAAGAGGACATGAGTTGAGAGTTAAAGGGCAAAAGTTTAGGGGTAACATGAGGGGGAACTTCTTTACTCAGAGAGTGATAGCTGTGTGGAACGAGCTTCCAGCAGAAGTGGTTGAGGCAGGTTGGATGTTGTCAATTAAAGTTAAATTGGATAGATATATGGACAGGAAAGGAATGGAGGGTTGTGGGCTGAGTGCAGGTCGGTGGGGCTAGGTGAGAGTAAGAATTTGACATGGACTAGAAGGGCGGAAGTGGCCTGTTTCCATGCTGTGATTGTTATATGGTTATGTCTGCTGTGACCAATATTTAACCTTCAATAGAAATGCAGGAGACTGCAGACTGGAATCTGGAGCAGCAAAACAAGAAATCTGCTGGAACATTGCAGGGTTTGGACAATTCCCTTCCTCCCACAAGCGCTGCCTGACCCAGTAAGTTCTTCCAGCAGGTTTCTTGTTTATCTTTCTACACCTGCTTTTAAAGTTTCAGCCCAAAAAGCCGACTGTTTATTCCTCTCCAAAGATGATGCCTGACCTGCCGAGTTCCTCCACCATTTTGTATGTGTTGCTCAGGATGGTCAGCATCTGCAGAATCTCTTGTGTTTGGGTAATGTAGTTTATTATCCTTTAGCTGCTTCTGAGTGTTTACTGTGAAAAACTTAGCCCCTGGGTTTCCTATATCACAACACTGATAAAATTCAAAACTAGCTCATTGGCTGTGAAATTGCCTCTGCATCTCTAGGAAGCTGCTTTGTGAAGGCAAGCATTTTAAATCTTCTCTTAACCTTCCCCATTCTAAGCTCAATGTTGGGACTGGTTTGCTAAATTTCAGCAAACATACAGCCATTTGGGGATGAAATCGGGCTATAAACTATTTCAAGCAATGGTATCCCAATGACAAATTGATTTGCCACCGACCAGAATTCCCAGCTGGGCAGCAGGTGCACTGAAATGGCCTTTGAATGTGCAGAGCATTTAAAAAGAAACAATTTTTTGATGAATGCATAAAGAAATGTGAGTGCTGACTAAAACCTAGGCTATAAATCAGATCAGGATTTGCTCTTTAAAACAAAAGCTGGAGGCAGAATTTTTGTGGTTAATTGGAACAAAGTTGCTCTTTTTCAAGTTCTCATCTTCAGTGCATTCAGGCTGCGTGCAATCTTGCTGCTCTGGGTGCTCTGTGTCAGAATTTACAGGCTGTGTGAAGGAATATTCATATCCTGGCAGCTGGGCCAATCTCTGCTTAGGTTCCAAAAGAAACCGAGAGCTCTTTCTACAGCAAGTAAATCTCCCGTCAGTGCACATGGAATCTCCTAAAGTTATTGACCATTCGAACAAAATATTAGTTTGAATCTATATAGCACCTTTCAAAGCTCCAGGAAGCACTAAAGTGCTTTGCAATTATTGGAGTAAGTTTTTGAAGTACAAGTAGTTTCCTGAATGCACGACATAACAGTCTATTTGTGTATCACATTTCCCCATAATGGAAAGTACAGATAGGCTGTATAATGCATTTTTTATAATTTCAAAATATACTTTATTCAAAAATAAGATTAGATACAATAAATCATTCAATGACTCTCAATCGTTTACATATGTTTCCCTTCTGGCCTCTACATATCCATACTTTCCGCCATTCTAAACTGTCCTATGATTAGGCTTGGATTAAATTGGGTGGTGTGACTTGAGGTGGTGGAAGGGCCTATTTTTGTGGTACTCCAATATATAAATAAATATTCCTGTTATTTTGTGAAGTTTAACAGTGGTGTTCACTGGAGAAAACAGGGCCTCTATTTCCTCAGGCAAGAGAATATAGTAGAACTTCTCCTCACTCAGATAAGTGCATTCAAGTCTTGAGTGGCATTTGATCATACAGGCTCACAGACAAGGAAACTTAATCATCGAGCTGTGGCCTGACCGGTGATGCTTGTAATCCAGTGTGGACACAGTGAACTGGACTTGTGATGACCAGGACTGGAAGCTGCAGTTAGTTTTCATTCAAATTGCCTCTCTGGGAGAGCGGACCTGTGAGAATCTAACTCAGAAAATGTTTAGCTTACTTTTATTAGATGTTTCTGAACAAGGAAATATTTTTAAAGCTGCTTTTTCATCTTGATCTGTGGCACTGGCTTTTTGAGTGTTAGGAAGAAGTAGGGAGAGGGTGGTGTAGTTTTATCACTAATGAGCAATGGTGGGACAACATTGGGTGTGGGAAGGGAAAGTGAGTGAGGGGAATAGGCAGTAGGATGGGCGAGGGTTAGTGAGAGGGTAAGTACCAGCCACAGGTAATTGGTGGAGTTGTGGATAGTGAGGAAGGTTGCCAAAGGATACAACAGAATTTAGATGTTGGAAACTGGGCAGAGAAATGGCCAAGTGTGAGGTGAGGCGAAAAGTATACAAAAAAGTGGTAGGGCCCTTAACCACATTGACATACAGAGAGATCTTGGGGTGCAAGTCCATATCTCCCTGAAAGTGGCATCACAAGTGGTTAACACAAGAAGCTATAAGGCACATTTACTGTACCTTCATCGGTTGGAGCATGTGGTATAAATTTTGGGAAGAGATGTTGCAGCTGTATAAAACTTCAGTTAAGTCACATTTAGAGTATTCTGTACAGCTCCAGTTATCACACTATAGGAAGGATGTGGAGGCTTTGGAGTGTGGGCAGAAGAAATTCACCAGAATGGCCTTTGGGTTGGAGACTATTAAGCTATAAAGAGAGGTTAAATGGACTTGGATTATTTTCTCTGAAGCATCAAAGGCTGAGTGTCAGGTAGCATAATAGAAGTATTTAAAATTATGAGAGTCATAGATTGAATAGGTAGTCAGTCATTTTTCTAGGGTGGAAATATCAAATACTACAGGGCATAGCTTTATAAGGTGAGAAGGGAAAATTTTAAGGAGATTTCAGAGAGTGCTTGGAATGTACTGCCAGGGGAGCTAGTGGAAGCAGATAAGGTTGTAAAGTTTAAGAGGCCTTTAGGCAGGAACATTAAGTGCAAGTTTATCATCATTCAGCCATACACATGTATACAGTTAAATAAGACAATATTGCTCTGGACCAAGGTGCACAGCACAGTACAAATAACTCACATAAAACACATAAAGTAATATCACCACAAATCAATTAACAAATAAAAAGGTGCATTTATCATGCAAGTTAAAAAGTGAACAGTATAACACTACTGGTGCTTCATATGTGATGAGACCTGGGTGGTGGCAGGTAGGTCAGTGGTCTCACAGCCTGGGGAGAAAAGCTGTTTCCCATCCTAACAGTCCTTGTGCTGATGCTACGGTACCTCCTAACTGATAGTAGGGGGTCAAGGAGATTGTTGAACAGATGGGAGAGATCATTGATAATGCTATAGGCCCTGAGTATGCAGTGCTCCTGCTAAATATCTGAATGGTGGAAGAGAAACCCTGCTGGATCCTGTTAGCAGTCCTTGCAGTCCTTTGTAGGGACTTGTGGTCAGATGCCTTGCAATTCTCATACCAGATGGCGATGCACCTTGTCAGGACACTCTCGATAGTGCTCCTGTAAAAATAGCTTAGAATTCAGCTGGAGGGAGCCTCACTTGCCTCAGTCGGGAAGTGGAAGCGCTGCTGTGCTTTCTTGTCTAAAGAGGAGGTGTTGAGGGACCAGGGACCATTATGTGCATTCTGAGAAACGTGGTGTCCCAACTTTCTCCACAGAGGAGCCAAGAAATAGAGGGACATAGATGACGTGCAGGTGGATGGGATTGGGTTAGATTAGTATCATAGCTGGTACAGATGTGTAGGCTGAAGGGCCTGTTCCTGTGCAGTTTGTAGATCATACATGCATTGGCCACTTTATTAAGTACACCTGTACAGCTGCTCATTAATGCAAATAATAAGATAAGATATAGGAGCAGAATTGGGCTATTTGGCCCATTGACTCTGCTCCTAATCAGTGAAACAAGCAAGTAAATCTGATGACTATTTTCAAGGATCACTGCTGAAAAACATCTTGGTTTCTGACTTTAGTCTTATGCCATCAATTACATCCGTATCTTATTGTTGAATTTCTTGTGGTCCAAGCTTCCTGTTGCCTTCATCGGAGCTCTAGTCCCTAGTGTATTCTCAATGTTTACAGCTTAGGTTTCTGTTTCAGTCATGTCACCAAGCAGTGCTTTGCTGCAAGTTCCAATTAAGCTTTGCCTGCAAAAACATACCACCCCCCACCCCCCAACACATTTAAGGATGTGGTAGGATATTGCTGGCCTGACCACAGTCTCCTCTGTGCAACCTCAGAAAACCTGATGCTGCGTCACAGGGTCTGGTTGCTTGTACACCTGTCCAACCCTAGCTAGGGCCCCCTAAATCACATGCGCGTGCACCCTCTTGAACATTTGTGTATACATACACATGCAATCACAAGCATACATATACCCTTATAATCAGAGATCCGAACAAATTCTTATGTCGCACACACGCATGCACACACGCGCACACACGCGCACGCACGCACATGCACACACACACAGTGTGTGTGCGCACAGAGGAGCAAGGTGCTGTATAACCTTGTCAATATATAGATCCATATACATTACTGTACAGTGTAGTACATACACACACAGTCAGATTATTTGTCATTAATGGATAGAAATATAACATATTTCTTCTTTTTCTCTTTCTTGGATTCACTACATCGGCTCTCCCCCGCAACCTGCTTCTTCCCAGAAGAATGGAGGTAAGAGTTTTGAGTTGTTCTGAAAGAGTCACTTTAATTTCCAGGGCAACTCTGTCTGAGTGTGAATGATTTGTTTTAACACAGACAGTAGCCAATTTAACGTATGCCAAAGGAACCTATGATTAACAATTCAAACCTGAAATGAGCTAATGGATTTTAATTCATATGAGCTAACTTCATAGGGTCGAAAGTTTAACAACACTGTATGCTGGAGAGAATGCCTCTACTCAAGAAGGTGAAGTTTGTCATCTGTGGCTCTCCAGTCATGAAGCCCAACGATTAGATCGCTTCACTTTCGGCACTAGTGTTTTTATTGGCTGAACTTATCATCCAGGATTGGCTAAAATAAAATAAATAACATCTTTAAGTGGAATTAAATCAAGGAGTTGGGCTTTGAGCCAGCAGCTGGATGCTTTGTTTTGTTCTTGTTGCAGTTTAGCAGGAGAGGTTACTGCCAGGGCAGGAAATGCTGAGACCACAAAAGGACAGCAGCTTCAGCTGTTTCAAACCAGCATGCACTCTTTGCCTCCCTTCACTTCGCTGTAAGGTTACAATCTCTGCATGCAGCACGTATAATAGTGATTGCTTGCCTAAGTCAAAGTTCAAAGGTCAAAGTACAGGTATGTATATTTTATACAACCTTGAGATTCGTCTCCTTTCAGGCAACCACAAAACAAAGAAACCCAATAGAATCCACTTAAAACAAGAGACCATCCCAAAACCCAGTATGCAGAGAGGGAGAAAGAAAACAAAACGTGCAAACAATCAAAGCAAGCAAACTGCATTCAGAGCTGAAGTTCGCAATGCCAGGCCTGACTGCAGCTGATCCAGAAGTCCACTAGTTGCAGGCCACAGCCTCAGTCCAGCACAGAGATGAGCAAACCCCATTGGAGCAGCGAGCCCATCTCTCACCTCCGACCCTGACACGGTGGTCATTTCAATCTGGCCAGGTGTTTAAATTGTCCAGCTTAAGTCGGCCCAGCTGGTACATGCCAACCAAGGTGATCATTTAAATCAGTGCCATTTGCCCACATTAGGCCCATATCCCTCTGAGCTCTTCCCATCCATGTGCCTGTCCGAATATCATATAAATGCTGTGAATGGAGCTGCCTCAGCTGCTTCCTCTGGCAACTCATTCCACATACATAGAAACATAGAAAATAGGTGCAGGAGTAGGCCATTCGGCCCTTCGAGCCTGCATCGCCATTTATTATGATCATGGCTGATCATCCAACTCAGAACCCCGCCCCAGCCTTCCCACCATACCCCCTGACCCCCGTAGCCACAAGGGCCATATCTAACTCCCTCTTAAACATAGCTAATGAACTGGCCTCAACAGTTTCCTGTGGCAGAGAATTCCACAGATTCACCACTCTGTGTGAAGAAGTTTTTCCTAATCTCGGTCCTAAAAGGCTTCCCCTCTATCCTCAAACTGTGACCCCTCATTCTGGACTTCCCCAACATCGGGAACAATCTTCCTGCATCTAGCCTGTCCAATCCCTTTAGGATTTTATACGTTTCAATCAGATCCCCCCTCAGTCTTCTAAATTCCAACGAGTACAAGCCCAGTTCATCCAGTCTTTCTTCATATGAAAGTCCTGCCATCCCAGGAATCAATCTGGTGAACCTTCTTTGTACTCCCTCTATGGCAAGGATGTCTTTCCTCAGATTAGGGGACCAAAACTGCACACAATACTCCAGGTGTGGTCTCACCAAGGCCTTGTACAACTGCAGTAGTACCTCCCTGCTCCTGTACTCGAATCCTCTCGCTATAAATGCCAGCATACCATTCACCTTTTTCACTGCCTGCTGTACCTGCATGCCCACTTTCAATGACTGGTGTATAATGACACCCAGGTCTCGTTGCACCTCCCCTTTTCCTAATCGGCCACCATTCAGATAATAATCTGTTTTCCTATTTTTGCCACCAAAGTGGATAACTTCACATTTATCCACATTAAATTGCATCTGCCACGAATTTGCCCACTCACCCAACCTATCCAAGTCACCGTGCATCCTCTTAGCATCCTCCTCACAGCTAACACTGCCGCCCAGCTTCGTGTCATCTGCAAACTTGGAGATGCTGCATTTAATTCCCTCATCCAAGTCATTAATATATATTGTAAACAACTGGGGTCCCAGCACTGAGCCTTGCGGTACCCCACTAGTCACCGCCTGCCATTCTGAAAAGGTCCCGTTTATTCCCACTCTTTGCTTCCTGTCTGCTAACCAATCCTCTATCCACATCAATACCATACCCCCAATACCGTGTGCTTTAAGTTTGCACACTAATCTCCTGTGTGGGACCTTGTCAAAAGCCTTTTGAAAATCCAAATATACCACATCCACTGGTTCTCCCCTATCCACTCTACTAGTTACATCCTCAAAAAATTCTGTGAGATTCGTCAGACATGATTTTCCTTTCACAAATCCATGCTGACTTTGTCCGATCATTTCACCGCATTCCAAATGTGCTGTTATCACATCCTTGATAACTGACTCCAGCAGTTTCCCCACCACCGACGTTAGGCTAACCGGTCTATAATTCCCCGGTTTCTCTCTCCCTCCTTTTTTAAAAAGTGGGGTTACATTAGCCACCCTCCAATCCTCGGGAACTAGTCCAGAATCTAACGAGTTTTGAAAAATTATCACTAATGCATCCACTATTTCTTGGGCTACTTCCTTAAGCACTCTAGGATGCAGACCATCTGGCCCTGGGGATTTATCTGCCTTCAATCCCTTCAATTTACCTAACACCACTTCCCTACTAACATGTATTTCGCTCAGTTCCTCCATCTCACGGACCACCCCCTGGGTGAAAACGTTGCCTTTCAGGTTCCTGTTAAATCAATGCCCTCTTACCTTAAACCTATGCCCGCTAATTCTTGATTCCCCAGCCCTGAGACAAAGATAGTTGGTCCGGAGAAACGTTGTTTCATTTGGAGGTATGCATGTTTATGGTTGAATGACAATAATCTGAAACTGAACTTGAATTTGAACATTCACCCTGCCTATGCCCCCCATGGTGCTATATACCTCTATAAGATCAGCCCGCAGTTTTCTACACTCCAAAGAATAAAGTCCTGGCCTGTTCAGTCTCAAGTCTGAGTCCTCGCAACATCCTCGTAAGCCTTTCCTGTATTCCTTACACTTTGATGAGAATGCAGCAGAATTCGATTTCCCATTCCCGAAGGACAAGGAAGAATACATTTTAACCCCTAGCCAGACTGAATTCTGATCCCCAGCAGCTAGAGTTATAGATTATGGAGTGATTACAGCACAAAAGAAAGGCCCATCCTGACCATCAGGTACCTACATCTACCAATCACCTTTACCACCACTTCACCAAATGCCTGTTCAGATGTTTGTTAGGTGTTAGGAAAGTGCAACCATTTTAAATGCCATGAGGTTCATGAGACACCCACTCACCCCACAGCTTCAACTTCTCCCTGTAACTGTGAAGTCCCACAGCCCTACAACACCCAATTCTTCTGACTTCCTCCAGTTCTGCCTTCGTGCATGTTACTGATTATAATTGCTTTGCTATTGGTGCTCCTGCCTTCAGCTCCCACACCTCTTCCTCTACCTTTCCCTCTCATCTTCAAAGACTCTTCTTAAAACATAACACTTTAACCAAGGGACCAGTCTCGTGTTCCAATATCTCTTTCACATTTTGGGTCCAAATGTATTTGCAGTTAAATGTTAAATTTTAAATGCAAATAAACTCGTAGGGTTTAAATTTTAAATCTTGGTCTAAGTCTGTAGTTATTGGGTTTGAGGATCATTCTCAGTGTTATTGCCCAATTTGCAATTTAATGGGTTTAGATGGAATGAAATTTACACAGGATTCTGGTAAAGAAGGCAAGAGTACTCCATCCGAGTACACCTCCTCTCCAGGTAGTAAAAGCTGAAATCTATGAGCCCCCTCCCTTGTTTGTTATCTCAGCATTGTAAATAGGTGTTAAATGTAAACAGAAACTTTCAAAAATATACAGGTGAGAGTGTGGAATGGGTTGCAATCTCAAGTGGTGCATGCAAGCTCAATTTCAACGTTTAAGAGAAGTTTGGATAGGTACATCGATGATAGGGGTATGGAGGGTTATGGTTCCAGTGCAGATCAATGGGAATAGGCAGTTTAAATGGTTGGGCATTGACTAGATGGGCTGAAGGGCCTGTTTCTGTGCAGTACTTTCTTATGACTTTATGTGATCCATGAACATCTAAAAGCATGGAATTTTCTGTGTGGTAATTAGTGGAAACTCTGATGTAAGTTTAAAAAAAAGTGTGTAAAGCTCTTCTTCCGAGTTCCTACAAGCGGTCTCCTTAACACAAGATGGGTAGATCAGTGAAATCACACAGGAAATCAAAGCAAGTCTGCTTCATCTTGTAACAAATTACATACTCCAAAATGGAACAAGGGGAGGGCATTCTGCCCCTGAGCACTTGTTCTCTCGTCTTTTATAGGTTCATTATTTGTTTGATTACCCATCCAGTCATATCTTTTTAACGGCTGTGGAATCTAACACTCCTGCAGATCATATAGGGGCATTTAACCCAATCAAATATGTTTTATAAATGTCAGTTGTTCCTTCTACGATTGTATAGTCAATGCCCTTTTGAAAGTTTTGGTTAACTCTGCTTCCATCATCTCTTCAGTCAGTCATTCTAAGCAATGGAAACTCACTGAGTAAAGATCTCTTCAATCCTGGCAAAGTCTTTTGTCAACGCCTTGAAATGCTTGTCTTTTGGTTACGTCCTACCCTAGTTATTTCTTTATGATGATGTGACATATTTACTTACATCACTACCAGTACTAAAGACAGATGCAACACTAAATATTAAAATCCATATGACATTTCACTTTAACGTTTATACAGCTTAACTAATTTTTTAGTCTAGGTGCCAGTCTCTAATGCTTTGTGACAGTGCGGTTAACGCTCTGTCCCTTAAATGGTCTCTTTTCTACCTGGTGAGTTAGATTGCACATATTCCCTGATTTTCTAATGATAAAGTCAGTTTTACTGCTGGAACGTTAATTTTGGTATATTATATAAACTTCTTAAAAAAAAAACTGAGCAGTCATTTCTAACAGCTACATAAAGAAAATTTAAATATCCTTAAAGGTTTCATTGAGCAGTTATTTCTAACAGTTACGTAAACAAAATTTAAGAAAATATCCGTGAAGGCTCTTTTCCTTATTATTTCATGTTCTCATTATTTATTGCTATTTACTTATATCTGCATTTGCACAGTTTGTTCATTGATCCTGTTTACAGTTGCTGTTCCATAGTTTTACTCAGTATGTCTGCAGAAAAAGAATCTCAGGGTTGCATGTCGTGACATGTATGTACTCCGATGATAAATTTTACTTTGAAATTTGACCTTTTTAATTCAGGATAACAATGAAAGCGAAGCAGATACAAGTGAATGGAAGGAACAGTGTTATGGTGCAGCAGCTAGTGTGACTGACACACAGCTCCTGCAACGTGGATTCAATTCTAACCTTGGGTACTTTCTGTGTGACGTTTTGAGCTCACCCATTCACTAGCTGGGAGTCCTTAGTCTGCTCAGGTTTCCCTCCACAGCCCAGAGATGTGCTACGGAGTAACAGACCACCACAAATTACTCCCAGTGTTTGTGGCTGAAGACTGAATCGGGGGGAGTTCATACGTATGTAAAAGATTAGATTAGATTATGAAGACACGCAGTCCTGTTTTATTGTTATTTAGTAATGCATGCATTAAAAAATGATACAATGTTCCTCCGGAATGATATCACAGAAACACAAGACAAACTAAGACTTAAAAAAAAAACTGACAAAAACCACATAATTATAACATATAGTTACAACAGTGCAAAGCAATACCGTAATTTGATGAAGAACAGACCATGGGCATGGTAAAAAAAAAGTCTCAAAGTCTCTCAAATGTCCCATCATCTCACGCAGATGGGTGAAGGGAGGAAGTCTTCCTGCCATGAGCTTCCAGCACCGCAAACTTGCCGATGCAGCATCCTGGAAGTATCCGACCACAGTCCGACTCTGAGTCCGTCTGAAAACTTCGAACCTCCGACCAGCCCTCCGACACTGAGCACAAAGCACCATCTCTGCCGAGCACTTCGACCCCTGGCCCCGGCAACAGGCAATAGGCAAAGCTGAGGATTTGGGGCCTTCCCCTCTGGAGATTCTCGATCGCACAGTAGCAGCGGCAGTGAAGCAGGCATTTCAGAAGTTTCTCCAGATGTTCCTCTGTGCTTCTCACGTCCGTCTCCATCAAATCAGGATTGTGCACAGCCCCTATTTAACAAATATGATATCAATCTGGAGCGGCTGCGCACGCTGTGACGTGCCGCCATCTTCTCCTCCCCTCCTTAGAGGGAGACCAGGTTACAGGGATCTGAGTGAGAAATGGGATTGATGGGGTGGTCAGATGGGATAGCTTAGACTCAATTGGCTGAATGGCTGAGTAGCATTATAGAAAGAATAATATTAGAGAAGGGTAAAGTGTGCAAAATGCTATGAGTGCTCTGGGTTTAAGCAATTCAGAAAGGTACTAAACTGACTGAGTGAGAGGGAGGGAGAGAAACAGATAGAGGCTGAGACAGAAACGGAGTGAAATAAATAGAAAGAGAAAAATGCATTCAAGCAGAACAGCAATACTGTGAATTGCTGATCCTGAGTACAATTCCTTGTAACAATCCAGTATTATCTGTGGCAAGACCTTACCCTATCCCAACATCTGCTGTTGTCAGACATCAGTTGAAGAAGTGATGTCATCAAGGTGGCTGAGTATCTGATTACACTGAAAAATTCTCTCACATTGCACACTAGGCTGGTAACTTTATATTAACTTCTAAAATATTCACTGTGCTAAATAAAGATTGGCACATTCATACATGGTTATTGGAAATGAAATATTGGGCAAATGTTTTTTAAAAATCTAAAATACCTGCTATGTTGAATGAACCTTTGCAAGGCATCTCAAGCTATTTATATTTTTTTGAGGCTGATAGTTTGCTAAGCAGAAACTATGGTTGAGAATGCCATTTAAAAACTCACTTAGATCTCACATAACCATGGGTAACATGCTTAAGGTATTTTGCAGGCATATAATTAATAGGGAGCTTGGATTTATGTCTATCTTAGTGATTTCCCTTGACTGTGGTGGAGAAGTGTAAATGGGTCTACCCGTGAAGGTGCATTGAATATATTACTTAGGGAAGCTTTGGAATTTAAACTGCACATGCACAGAAATCCCAGGGTTGCAGTTGGTTTCACAGAATACTAATGATAACTACCAGTGATTTCCCTACTATTACAGCCGCTGAGTCCTGCCCAGGGTCTTTCCCAAGCTCTTGTCCACATGTTTTCAATGAAAGTCTCTGTTTCTGATTTCAGATTGTACAAAGGTGACTTGGGCTATTGCAGCACATACCATGGTGAGGTATGTCAAGGTCTCCTGGGGAAAGGCAAGCTGGTTTTCTTCAACTCTTCCTATGCAGATGCCGAGGGTACTCAAGCGATGATGGCCAGGAGCATGTGGACAGAGTTGGATGGAGTGAGCTTGCTGTGCAAACCAGCTGCTGAGTCACTACTCTGCCATTTCATTTACCAGGACTGCAATCCTTCAGGATTGGGACCTACTCCCAAACCTGTATGCCGGTAGGTGTGTCCCAGAGTTGATTACCTGGAAAGTTTCGGAGCCTTGGAGAAAGAAAAGGATAAAGGAGTTAGTTGTGGAGCACAGACACAATGGGCTGAATAATCTCATTATAATCTTATTCAGAGTTCTGTTACTAATATTAACAGATGATATTTATTTCACATTTGTTATAGTATGACAGAAATTAATATATTTAAGATAAATAAGTTAATGGATCATTTAAATAAATTAATATTAAACTACAATATTCTTGAAGTATCCTTAAGGTTTTATAGCTGGGGATGGTAATGGGGACAAGCTCCCACTATCTACTAAATGCTCCAAATGGCATGCTCCTCACATAGTCTCTGACAGCCAAGTCCAGCTCCCAGCCTTTACATGAGGCTCACCTACTAAGCCCAGTGGAACCATTTCTACTGACAGGAGGAGAGGCAAAGGTGGGTTACAGATGCCTTAAAACCAGTCGCTTTGGGCTAATGGGGCTCGTCAGCTGTGGTCGGCAGCTCATCTAGGAGAAGGAAGACTGATCTCAAGCCTTTGCTGCTCATGAGGAGGGCATCGGAAGTAAACCACAAGGGAAAATTCCAGAGCTGGAGTCCCCAAGGCAGTCCTACGTTGAGTTCGACACTGACTGGCAGGCTCTTGCGATGCTACCGCTGCCAAACTATATCAGTCTCTGCCAATCCTTTGGGTTTATCAGATACAGGGAGAAGAGAGCTCACTACATGGGGAACCTGTTTCTCTCCATCTTGTACTAACAAGACAGCTGGGATGCAAAATCCATGGCCGATCCTGACCAATGGAGGCTTCACGATTCTTGACATATCAAACAGCCACGTTTTGCAAACCTGAAAACTGAGCTTAAAAGAATACAAGTCTGTGATAATGCCATGAGCTCAGGAGGACAGAAACACTTCATACACGACAAAGTACCTTTCTTAACATTTGTGGTACTTGACGTGAGTTATAGGGGAAGTTTAAATAGGTTAGGACCTTTTTCCCTGGAGTGTGGGAGAATGAAGAGAGATTTGATAGAGATTTACAACATTATGAGGGGTATAGATAGGGTAAATATCAGCAGGCTTTTTCACTGAGGTTGAGTAGGACTAGAACTGGAGGTCAAAGGTGAAGTATTTAAGGGGAACTTCTTCACCCAGAGTGTGGAATAAGAAAAACATTGAAGGTCCAAGTATTTTAAAATCTGAAGTTCGTAATGCAATAAATAAGATGAAGAAAGGAAAGGCAGCAGGTCCTGATGAATTAGTAATAGAACAAATTATTGCCCTTGAAGATTATGGAATTGAAGAACTTACTGATTTAATCAATGACATTTATGAGACTGGAATAATACCAGAAGAGATGAAAAAGTCAGTATTTATCACTCTTCTTAAAGCTGGAGCAATAGGATGTGAATTACATAGGACCATAAGTTTAATGAGTCATATCTCCAAGATACTTCTAAGAATTTTGATGTGGATTTTGATGACGAGAGCTAAAAGTAAGACACAAGCTGAAATAGGCAAAGAACAATGTTTTGTGAAAGACAAAGGTACAAGAAACGCCATATTGATGTTAAGGATACTATCAGAACGAGCTATTCAAGTGCAAAAGGATTTGTTTGTTTTATCGACTACACAAAAGCATTTGATAAAGTGAAGCACAATAAGTTATTTTAAATATTACAGAAAACTCTAGATCTAGATTCGAAAGACCTCTGCCTAATCAGAAATCTGTACTGGGAACAAACTGCCGCTGTAAGAATACATGGAGAAGTGAGTCAGTTGACAAAAATCAAGAGAGGCATTAGACAAGGGTGTGTTTTCTCCCCTGATTTATTTAATGTATACAGTGAAACAATATTACAAAAAGTAAGAGACATCTTGGGAATCAAAGTTGGCGGTGAAAACATCAATAATTTCAGATATACAGATGACATTGTGTTAATTGCAAGTACGGAGGAGGAACTACAAAACTTAATTGATATAATTGTTGAAGAAAGTGCAAAAATGGGTCTATCTATCAATTGCAAAAAGACAGAATGTATGGTGATATCCAAAAAGAAGGAGAATCCTGTCTGCAGGTTGAGCTTAAACGGGGAAGACATAAAACAAGTACAGAACTTTTGCTACTTGGGAAGCTGGGTGATATCAGACGGCAGGTGCGACTTGGACTTCAAAAGAAGAATAGGGATGGCAAAAGACACCTTTACAAGAATGAAGAGTATACTGACCAATACTAAATTAGGCATGACGACGTGCCTCAGAGTACTGAAATGTTACATTTATCCAGTTACGTTATATGGCTCAGAATGTTAGACAATATCTAGTAACATGAGGAAATGAATTGTAGCAGCAGAAATGTGGTTTTTGAGGATGCAAAGAATATCATGGACGAAACGAATATCTAACGAGGATGTCATGAGCAGAGCAAACACAAAAAGAGAAGTAATGTATGAGATCATGAAAAGGCAACGTAACTTCTTTGGACATGTGATTAGGAAAGAGGAGTTAGAATGCACGATAATTATGGGAAAGATTGAAGGGAAGAAAGCAAGAGGAAGACAAAGACAAATGGTGATGGAGACAGCAGCCAGAGAACTGGAAATGAATACCAATGATTTGATCCACTTGACCCGAAACAGGAGTATGTGGGCCATGGCAGTCAAAGCTCAAACTGGGCATAGCACCTGATGATGATGATGATGATGAATAGAAGTTTGGGCAAATATGTGAATGGGAGAGATGCAGAGGGCTCTGATCCAGGTGTGGGTCAATGGGACTAGTAAGAATAACAGTTTAGCATGGACTGGATGGATGGAACAGCCTATTCCTGTGTTGTAGTGCTCTTTGACTTTATGTAGCAAAGGTCACAGCCTCATTAACTAACTAACCGCCATGCAGAAACGATCCAAGATCTCAAACAGTGATTTTGCCAGAGAGATTAGCACTGGCCAGGAATGATTCCCCTGTTCTTCCTCAGCACAGTATCATGCCATCCCTCACCTCTAGCTGAGACAGCAGGTAGGTACTTGCTTTGAAAGTCTCATGCAAAAGGTAATGCTTCCAAAATTCAGCATTTATTCGGTTCAATTTTGTAGTGAAACATTGGAGCTGGGCTTGACTCCACAAGCTGATAATTTAAGAGATGAGTCTGTGACCCACAGAGTCAGGGTTGACTTTTATATTCAGTGCAGCAGAGTGCTAGACTGGATCTCCTCCAACACACTCATTCATTTGAACTCCCGCTAAGTCAGATCATGTCTACATGTGCCATTTCAGAACCTGAACACAGATTCTCGATTGACACTGTGGTTAAGGTTGGCTACTGATGGAAGTACAGGGAGTTCCCCCAGCTAACATGACTCATTTCTGTTCGAGACCATTCATCTGGACTCCATCTTAACCTTTAATTTTGATCCAAAACATCAACTGCTGATTTCCCTTCACAGATGCTGCCTGACTCTGGTTCCTCCAGCAGACTGTTCAATGCCCTGGATTCCAGCATCTTCCATCTCCTGTGTCTCTGCGTCAACCCACGAGTCTGGTTAATATTTATTATTCAGCTGGCACTAAAGACAAATCATCTCTCTGTCCTATTTGTGTATCCTCGATTGTCACAGTCACTGCACATAGAAAAATACTCGTTTGCCTCTAAATCATAGTCAGATGTCCTGAAGTAGCAAGAAGCAAAACTTCTTCCTTTATCTAGATCCTTCAAAATATTTATTGTGAAAATAATCATATTAAATATGGTCAACCTAAATATGTGTTGTGTTGTTATAGCTGTTTGTATCATTTAGGATCAATTGTTATTTTTATAAAGAAAGGGAGCCAAGCATTAAATTTTGTTTTTTTTTCTTTATTTTAGTGAGCACTGCCTGGCAGTGAAAGAGCTTTATTGTTACAAAGAATGGCTCTCAATGGAGGACAGTTCACGCAAGGGAGTTTACTCTGCAGGTCTGAGTCTACCTGACTGCCAGAAGCTTCCCAGTATACACCATGACCCGGAAGCATGCACCAGAGTTTCCTTTCTTGGTAACTATCATCAGTTGAGATGAAGCAGTTTCTCAAACTAATTCACCAAATTTCATAAGCAATGTCAAAATCAGTTAACTGGCTCATTTGGAAACCAAGTGACTATCACAGTTTTGAAGATTTTAGTAGAATCTTTTAGTGGTAGGGTGGAAAGAGATGTGAATAGAAAGAAACTATTCCTGCTGATGGCCAAGTGTAGGGTTAGCAGACATGGTCTATGTATTAGAGACAGATATTTCAGGGGCAAAGTTAGGAATTATCTCTACACACAGAAACGGGGTGGAACTTTGGCATTCTACAATTGGTAAATAAGTGTTTGCTAGTCAAAGACTAACGGATATGGAAAAGAACAGGAGAATGGGGTCAGGTCACAGATCAGAAGTGATCACGATAATAGCAGAACAATTTTTCTAGGGTTTTAATAACCTCCTCTAATCCTTATGTTCCACTAATTATGAATAATTTCATAATTATTTTCCATTTATCCTTGCAGACATGAAGAAAGGACTCATTACCAGTGAGTAAATAAATTGTGCTTGATTTTACATTTTACCAGTTATTGTTAACTATGTTTCTGTCTGTACCTATGAAGAGCAGTTAAATATTGGAATAATTATTACACAATTTATGATTAGAGTTGCTTTTAGTTTTTCATTCAAATAGTTTTTTTGTGCATGGCAGGTCAAGTTTATTGTCATTTAACTATATACACGTATATAACGCACAGGCGTATATAGAAACGAGACAACATTTCTCTGAACTGTTTCATGCAGCCATAGAGTTGCATGTAACCACAGGGGCTCCACTGACTTAAATTCCGTGTCTTGCCAGCTCTAACAAAGCCTTCAAAACCCTCTCAAAATCTATGTCATTGACACTTGTCTCAGTTCCTGTCCTCTATGAAGCAACTTACACATTATCACTGCATTAAAACAAAACGGTGATCATAAGTTACAGTTACTCTGTGAAAACAATTACCTTGCCTGGGTAAACTTGGTGGGAGTATTTCAGAGCTAAATATGTGCAGTAATTATCAGTCACGTGAGTGAATTGTGGAGCACAATCTCTAATCTTTTTCAGCTGTTTCATGTTTTTGTTGTTGTGTATCTTACTGGGCTGATTGCTCTGAATAACATGGCTTAATGAATTTATGCTGTACTGGTCTTGATGCTTTAACTCACTAGCCTTGATTTAAGATATTCCAGTGATCTCCATCTCTGCAATTTCCTCCAACACCATAACCTTTGGAGGTCCCCTTACTCCATCAATTCTGAACTCTGACTCAGTCCCAATTTTCATGGATTTTATTGCTCCACTACTGCAACTTGCCTCGTTCCTCAGCTTTCAAAGTTCTTCCCAGAGCAACTCAGACTCCCTTTCTTTAAAACTTGAATAATTGACTTTTAGAAACTTGCTCAGAATCTGATTTTTATTTGATACTCCCTAGGATTTATCACATTAAAAGTGCAATAAATAAGGTTTTTGTTTGTTATATGGTTTATCCTAATGCTAACATATAGTAGAAAAGAAAACAAAATAGGTTTCAAACTATCGTTTCTTTCCTATGAACTGCTTCACTTAAGGCATCATTCTAATCCAGCTACAGGAAAATCTGGTTCTGACGCAGGGTTTCAAACTGAATCTTTGATAATTCCTTTCCCCCCTGCAGATATTTCTTAAGCTGCTGAATTCCTCCAGTAGGTTGTTGCGCCAGCTACAGGAGATCATCGAGTAAATGGTTCAAACCCTGAACTGAAATGGATAATTTCCTTTCGAGTTCTATCATTTTTAGGGGCTTGGGAAGCATCTGTTTGTGCAGTGAACCTTGTCTGTGGTTGTGTGTGTCTGTCTATGGCTGAACACCCTAGCTGGGCAGTCCTTCATTGATCCTGTTATAGTTACTATTCTATAGGTTTGTTGAGTATTCCCACAGGAAAATGAATCTCAGGGATGAATATGGTGACATATATGTACCATGACAATAAAATTTAGTTTAAACTTTGAACTTTGTTTCTGTGAAGGTGCATAAACAAGTTTGTCTGTGAGTAGGTTGTGTGTGTGAGCAGGTCTCAGTCAGTGCGGTGTGTTTCTGTGTGTGTCCAGATACATGTTTGAGCGTACGTGTACCTGTGTGAGTGTACGATTTTCTGTGAGCATGTGTGAATGTTTTTTCTGTGTCTGAGGTTTTCCTCTGTAATAGTGTGAGCGAGCGTGAGGCTGACTGATAGGTGGTTGTGTTCTGGCCAAGTGTGAGGGCTGAGTGAATGGACACAAGATACATGTTAGAGTAATAGATGTTCCCCTGCCAGCTGGACAGACCGTCAGGATTGCTTGATTGCTCTAAAATAAATTCCAAATGGAAGAGATTCCTCAGTAACAGTGACAAAAAGAGAGTTCACTGTGATATGTGTTACCTCCTCTGGTAGGAGCTGAATTGCCCTGGTTACTCTTGGAATACATTTTGCACCCCCAGAATATGAATACCCTCCATGATTTATGTATTTAGCAACATAGAGCTTCATGAATAGACTGTTGTGTATCATCAGACTTAAAACAAAAGCATCAGTCTTCTGGGCTTCAGTTCCCCAGCCTCTAACTTCTCCGTTTGATCAATGTATTTCTTGCAAAAAACTTACATCATATCCCACTGTGAAGTTCTGAGTAAGTTGGCTTATGTGAGGTGGAAGTTCACCAACATTGCCCGCTGGGTAAGGATTATACAGATGCAGTTTGGTTCTGGCTGTGTGTGAATTTGGATTCACTCCAACTGCCAGTAAGAAATACTCTTAAAAATGACCTCATGTCTGAAAATAAAACTATTGGAGCAAAGATACTTTTGAAGTCAGGTGTAAATTGAACAACTCGACTGTGTCAAACTCGCTCGAATCCTAGCTTTTCCTCACAAGTGAAACAGTGATTGAGGAACTGTAGTGGATAATATGCTCAACCAGCCACCCCCAACTCTGCCTCCTGTGCAGTGGCAGTATCTGACAATTATGTGATTGTTGCAAGTTAGTTGTGAAGTTAAAGCCAAACTTCATCTGCCCAATCACAACAGTGAGGAGAATTTCAACATAACAGAAACAAAAGGGATCAATCAAGCAATCCTGACAGTCTGTCCAGCTGGCAGGGGAACATCTATTACTCTAACATGTATCTTGTGTCCATTAAAATCAACATTCAGAAATAATGTGCAGTCGACATTTCAGGCCGAGACCCTTCGTCAGGACTAACTGAAGGAAGAGTGAGTAAGGGATTTGAAAGTTGGAGGGGGAGGGGGAGATCCAAAATGATAGGAGAAGACAGGAGGGGGAGGGATGGAGCCAAGAGCTGGACAGTTGATTGGCAAAAGGGGATACGAGAGGATCATGGGACAGGAGGTCCGGGAAGAAAGACAAGGGGGGGGGAGGAACCCAGAGGATGGGCAAGAGGTATATTCAGAGGGACGGAGGGAGAAAAAGGAGAGTGAAAGAAAGAATATGTGTATAAAAATAAGTAACAGATGGGGTACGAGGGGGAGGTCGGGCATCAGCGGAAGTTAGAGAAGTCGATGTTCATGCCATCAGGTTGGAGGCTACCCAGACGGAATATAAGGTGTTGTTCCTCCAACCTGAGTGTGGCTTCATCTTTACAGTAGAGGAGGCCGTGGATAGACATGTCAGAATGGGAATGGGATGTGGAATTAAAATGTGTGGCCACTGGGAGATCCTGCTTTCTCTGGCGGACAGAGCGTAGATGTTCAGCAAAGCGGTCTCTCAGTCTGCGTCAGGTCTCGCCAATATATAAAAGGCCACATCGGGAGCATCGGACGCAGTATATCACCCCAGTCGACTCACAGGTGAAGTGTTGCCTCACCTGGAAGGACTGTTTGGGGCCCTGAATGGTGGTAAGGGAGGAAGTGTAAGGGCATGTGTAGCACTTGTTCCGCTTAGACGGATAAGTGCCAGGAGGGAGATCAGTGGGGAGGGATGAAGGGGACGAATGGACAAGGGAGTTGCGTAGGGAGCGATCCCTGCGGAATGCAGGGGGGGGGGAGGGAAAGATGTGCTTAGTGGTGGGATCCCGTTGGAGGTGGCGGAAGTTACGGAGAATAATATGTTGGACCCAGAGGCTGGTGGGGTGGTAGGTGAGGACCAGGGGAACCCTATTCCTAGTGGGGTGGCGGGAGGATGGAGTGAGAGCAGATGTACGTGAAATGGGGGAGATGAGTTTAAGAGCAGAGTTGATAGTGGAGGAAGGGAAGCCCCTTTCTTTAAAAAAGGAAGACATCCCCCTCGTCCTAGAATGAAAAGCCTCATCCTGGGAGCAGATGCGGCGGAGACGGAGGAATTGCGAGAAGGGGATGGCGTTTTTGCAAGAGACAGGGTGAGAAGAGGAATAGTCCAGATAGCTGTGAGAGTCCTCACACCTGTGAGTCACTTGTGAGTCGACTGGGGTGATGTACTGCGTCCGGTGCTCCCGATGTGGCCTTCGATATATTGGCGAGACCCGACGCAGACTGGGAGACCGCTTTGCTGAACATCTACGCTCTGTCCGCCAGAGAAAGCAGGATCTCCCAGTGGCCACACATTTTAATTCCACATCCCATTCCCATTCTGACATGTCTATCCATGGCCTCCTCTACTGTAAAGATGAAGCCACACTCAGGTTGGAGGAACAACACCTTATATTCCGTCTGGGTAGCCTCCAACCTGATGGCATGAATATCGACTTCTCTAACTTTCGTTAATGCCCCACCTCCCCTTCATACCCCATCTGTTACTTATTTTTATACACACATTCTTTCTCTCACTCTCCTTTTTCTCCCTCCGTCCCTCTGAATATACCCCTTGCCCATCCTCTGGGTTCCTCCCCCCCACTTGTCTTTCTTCCCGGACCTCCTGTCCCATGATCCTCTCGTATCCCCTTTTGCCTATCACCTGTCCAGCTCTCGGCTCTATCCCTCCCCCTCCTGTCTTCTCCTATCATTTTGGATCTCCCTCTCCCCCTCCAACTTTCAAATCCCTTACTCACTCTTCCTTCAGTTAGTCCTGACGAAGGGTCTCGGCCTGAAACGTCGACTGCACCTCTTCCTAGAGATGCTGCCTGGCCTGCTGCATTCACCAGCAACTTTGATGTGTGTTGCTTGAATTTCTAGCATCTGCAGAATTCCTGTTTGCATTCAGAAATAATGCTTAGTTTATAGAGTCATCAAACAATCCAGCACAGATACAGGCTCTTCAGTCCAATGAGTCCCTGCTGACCAGCTAGTTCCAGTTTCCTGCTTTCAACCCGTACCCTATATCGCTTTCGGCCCCACCCCTCCACATGTCTATTGAAGTGCTTCTTAGAAGGTGGCAAGGTAATGCGGTGGTTAGCACAACGCTTTGCAGTACAAGTGGCCCAGGTTCAATTCCCACTGCTGGCTCCAAGGAGTTTGTACATTCTTCCCTTGACCGCGTAGGTTTCCTCCAGGTGGTCTGGTTTCCTCCCACAGTGCAAGACATACCAGCTGGTAGGTTAATTGGTCATTATAAATTGTCTTGTGATTAGGCTAGGATTAAATCTGAGGATTGCTGAGGTGGTGTAGCTCGAAGAGCCAGAAGGGTCTATTCCACCTGTATCTCAATCAATAAGTAAAGAAAGATGATACTATCGTATCAACCATCTGTTCTAGCAGTTCATTCCATATACTGTACTCACCACCTTCTGCAAGAAAAAGTTGTCCCTCAAATCTCTTTTAAACCTTTCCCCTCTCACCCTATATTTATGCTCTCAGTTTTGGTCTCTCATACCCTGGGAAAAGACTGTCATCCACTGTATCTCAACATTTTAAACATTTCTATAAGGTCGTCCCTCATTCTCCTACATTCTGACCAACCTCCCCCTGTAACTCAGGCCGGCGAGTCCTGGCAAATTCCTCATCAATCTTTTCTGCACACTTTGTAGTTTAACTACATTTCTCTTATAACAGGGTGACCAAAACTGTACACTGTACTCCAATTGTGGCCTCACCAATGACTTACATAACTGCAACATAATACTCCTAACTTCAAGACTCAATGCCCTGATTGATGAAGGCCAGCATGCCAAATGCCTTTTTCACCACCCTGCCTATATGTGACGCCTCTTTCAATAAACTATGCACTCGTACTCCTAAGTTGATTTTCCATTGCATTCCCTCGTGCCCTATCATTGATAGTATAAATCCACGCTGGTTTGACTTTCCAAAATGTATCACCTCACATTTATCTGTGTTGAAATCCATTTGCCATTCCTTAGTGTCTTTCCCTGAAAGATCAATATCCCCTTGTAATCTATGATGCCTTTTAACACCTCTGATTCCATATTAGTTTACTGATCAAGCTTTGTGCTTTCATATCTGTGGTACTTATATAATTTATATATACTACTTAGTTTTAAATATTTTTACTTTCTTCCCTATTTCGACAGGGATGTGCTACAGTAATAATGGGAGGTTTTACCAGGGATCGATGAATGTCACAGCATCGGGCATACCCTGTCAGAAGTGGAGCGAGCAGGTCAGATCTGTGGATATTTTAGCAAAGATTTGATGCATGCAATTGCATAGAATATCAGCTTCAATTAATGTCACCATTCATTACTTTCCTCTGCTAAACTTCTTTATTCAGCTATAGAATTCCAATTCACATATTTATGCTCAATTATTTTTTTCCGTTGATCTAAATCCCACTTGGAGGCACATGATAAAATGAGCCGTAGTCAGCATGGTTTCCTTAAGGGGAAATCTTGCCTGACAATTCTGTTGGAATTCCTTGAAGAATTAACAAGCAGGATAGACAAAGGAGAATTGGTGTATGTTGTGTTCTCAGATTTTCAGCAGGACCTTGACAACTTGCTACACATGAGGCTGCTTAAGAGCCTATGGTAGTGCAGTACAACAAAGATACTAGCACGGATAAAGCAGTGGCCGAATGGCCGAAGGAATAAAAGGAGCCTTTTCTGGTTGGCTGCTGGTGACTAGCGCTTTTCCACAGGTGGCTGTACTGGGACTGCCTCCTTTTACGTTATGTATCTATGACTTGGATGATAGAATTGATGGCTTTGCAGCCAAGTGTGTGGATGATATGAAGATAAATAGAGGGGCAGGTGGTTTTGAGGAAGTAGAGAGGCTACAGAAGGACTTAGATTAGGAGAATGGGCAAAGAAGTGGCAGATGGAATATAGTATCAGAAAGTGTATGGTCATGTTCTTTGGTTGAAGAAATAAAGGATAAACTATTTTCAAAATAGAGAGAAATTTCAGAAATCTGCGGTGCAAAGGGAATTGGGAGTCCTCGTGCAGGATTCCATAAAGATTCAGCATAACGTTGTGGGCCAAACGGCTTGTTCCCGTGCTGTTCTGTTAGTTTGCAGTTTGAGCTGGTGGTGAGGAAGGAAAATGCGATGTTAGCGTTCATTTCGAGAGGACTAGAATATAAAAGCGAGGATGTAATGTTGAGGCTTTATAAAGCACTGGTGAGGCCTCACTTGGAGCACTGTGAGCAGTTTTGGGCCCCTATCTAAAGGATGTGCTAACATTGGAGAGGGTTCAAAGGAGCTACACAAAAATGATTCCACAATTGAAAGGTTTGTGATATGAAGAGCACTTGATGGCTCTGAGCCTGTATTTACTGGAATTCAGAAGAATGAAAGGTAACCTAATTGAAACCTATTAAATGGTGAAAGACCTTGATAGAACGGCTGTGGAGAGGATGCTTCCTATAGTGGGGAAGTCTAAGGCCAGAGAACACAAGCTCAGAGTACAGGGGTGTTCTTTTAGAATGGAAATGAGGAGGATTGTTTCAGTCAGAGAGTGATGAATGTGTGGAATTCATTGCCACAGACAGTTGTGAGAGCCAAGTCATTGAGTATATTTAATGCTGATGGTTCTTGATTGGTCAGGGCATGAAGGGATACAGGAAGAAAGCAGAAGATTGGAGCTGAGAGGGAATAGGGATCAGCCATGATGAAATGACGGTGCAGACTCAATGGGCCAAATGGTCTGCACAGCTTTAGCATTAACCTATAAATGCTGCTGCCAATATGAAATAGCCTGCAGTTTAGATCCTCAGGCTTGCTAACATTGCTACAGACTGTATAAACAGGGTGATAAACCTTTGAACCCTGGTCTTACTGAGGAATGAATAGGCATCTTATTCTTGGCCTTCTAGTGGAAGTATATGTTGGATCCCCTAAAACTTTTGCTCCTATCTAATGTTCTGATGAAAGTGGAAGAATATCTGAGTCATTTTTTTTTGACTCAACTAACCAGAGTGTCCAATTGGCATTGAGAGTCAGTTGGGGTGGGGCAGATCCTGGGTTCAATCCCTTATTGAGTGCCTCATTGTTCTGCTTCTTGGCTTCCTCCTCCCCATCTCCTTGTACCAGTCGAGAAAACAATGGTTCGAGGAACTGCCCAAAAAGAAAAAGGAATAAAGGGGAAATAAGAGAAGTGGGAGTAGTTTGCAAAGGGTCTATTTTGATATAGATCCATTTCTTTCATTCATGCCACACAGGCCTTTTTTTTTTACATTGTGTGGAATCCATGGCTGACTACTCTAGCCTTGTTAATAAAGCAAACAACTGTCTAATTGGAAATAAGTTGGGGAGGCTGCATGATGATGTGAAGTTGAAAGGAAGAATTTGATGTGCTGGAGAAGAAGTGGGAATGGAAAAGGTTCAGGCAGAGCACAAATGCCAGCATGGAATAGTTGGTGTAGACAGCCATTTACTGTGTGGTAGGCACCATGTCGTTTTCCATATAATTTATTGCTGATTTCCTCCAAGAGGACAACAACCTGGTTCTGGTTTAGAGACTTGTGTGCCTCAGTGACCCGGAGAGCTATGCTGGCTGGAGTCAGGGCTTTATGTTTTGGCTCCTGGTAGGGTCACCCATGCCAGCAGGTCAAAGGGTAGAGGCCAGACTAAGAGTGGTCCACTGGTCCTCCAGGTTCAGGGATGCTGCTCAGGACTAACAACCATGACTGGTCAAACAAAATGGCCACAGAAACAGCAATGAAGAATCCTCCTACATCTGATTTAAAGCAAGAAGGCTGCGAGAGGAACAGCTAAGGATTTCCGGAGCGAAGGCATTTTACTACTCGGGGTAAAAGAGAGGCAAGACTGAGGAGGCGCATGGCGTCAGCCAGTAAAGTGGGAGAAGTTTAAAAAGAAGACCGCCATATCCAGCAGGCAGCATTCAGAATGGGTAGCAGAGTGATAGGGCTTTGGCTCAATGGGCTTAGGCGGAAACAAGGCGAGGTAGGTTTACATGTGTTAATTGCGGAAAGGAAGTAGTATGTGTGAGAGGCCGGTTTTCTGTGCTCGGTGTCAGATGTGGGAGATCCTGAAGTCTCCCAGTCTCCCGGATGGCCATATCTGCACCCAGTGTGTCTGATTGAATTTATTGAGGATGTGACTAAACACATTTTTGAAGGTAGATCAGTGGATGTAGTGTTTATGGATTTCAGTAAGAAATTTGATAAGGTACCCCATTCAAGGCTTATTGAGCAAGTAAGGAGGCATGGGATCCAAGGGTACATTGCTTGGTGGATCCAGAACTGGCTTGCCCACAGAAGGCAAAGAATGGTTGTAGACGGGTTATATTCTGCATGGACGTCGGTCACCAGTGGTGTGCCTCTGTTCTGTTCTGTTCTGGGACCCTTACTCTTGATTTTTATAAATTACCTGGATGAGGAAGTGGAGGGATGGGTTAGTAAGTTTGCTGATGACACAAAGGTTGGAGGTGTTGTGGATAGTGTGGAGGATTGTCAGAGGTTACAGCGGGACATTTCATAGGATGCAAAACTGGGCAGAGAAGTGGCAGATGGAGTTCAACCCAGATAAGTGTGAAGTGGTTCATTTTGGTAGGTCAAATATGATGGCAGAATATAGTATTAATGGTAAGACTCTTGACAGTGTGGAGGATCAGAGGGATCTTCGGGTCCGAGTCCATAGGACGCACAAAGCAGCTGTGCAGGTTGACGCTGTAGTTAAGAAGGTATACTGTGTATTGGCCTTCATTAATCGTGGAATTTAACTTAGGAGCCTAGAGATAATGTTCCAGCTATATAGGACCCTGGTCAGACCACACTTGGAGTACTGTGCTCAGTTCTGGTCGCTTTACTACAGGAAGGATGTGGAAGCCATAGAAAGGGTGCAGAGGAGATTTACAAGGATGTTGCCTGGATTGGGGAGAATGCCTTATGAGAATAGGTTGAGTGAACTCGGCCTTTTCTCCTTGGAGTGACGGAGGATGAGAGGTGACCTGATAGAGGTATATAAGATGATAAGAGGCATTGATCGTGTGGATAGTCAGAGGCTTTTTCCCAGGGCTGAAATGGTTGCCACAAGAGGACACAGGTTTAAGGTGCTGGGGAGTAAGTACAGAGGAGATGTCAGGGGTAAGTTTTTTTTTAACTCAGAGAAGTGGTGAATGTATGGAATGGGCTGCCAGCAATGGTGGTGGAGGTGGATACGATAGACTTTTGGATAGGTGCATGGAGCTTAGAAAAATTGAGGGCTATGGGGAAGTCTAGTAATTTCTAAGGTAGGGACATGTTCGGCACAACTTTGTGGGCCAAAGTGCCTGTATTATGCTAGGTTTACTATGTTTCTATGAATAGGAAGGTATTCCAGAGTCTCCATCTGTGACTTGCTTGACTGACAGTAGTGAAAACTGAGCTACTGGCATGATGAAGGAAGCCCTGAACATCGCCAGAGATGGAGGATCTTCATTGCTGCCCTAAACAGCAGCAGTGTAACAGGCAGTAGTGGCTGATTTGTCTAAAATTCAATTGAACTCGAATTGTAATTCCTGTAAAGATATTCCCCCAGAGGAACTAAGTATAATGGTAATTCCATTAAGGTGTTTATCCTTACGTGATAAGACTTTGTGCCTGGTCCTTTACTGTGCAGTTTGAATTGATTAATGGTGTAATTCCTTCTCCCACCATTCCCCCATTACAGATTCCCCATTTCCATCGGAGGCTGCCAGAGGTATTTCCTGAACTAGCAAATTCCGACAACTTTTGC
Source organism: Mobula hypostoma (assembly GCF_963921235.1). Taxonomy (NCBI): domain Eukaryota; kingdom Metazoa; phylum Chordata; class Chondrichthyes; order Myliobatiformes; family Myliobatidae; genus Mobula; species Mobula hypostoma. The sequence goes on along the minus strand of NC_086101.1, from coordinate 136,837,015 downwards.
CGTAACCCAGGAGGCGAGAGTGAACGACCTTGGTGCTATACTATGAATCGAGACATCCGGTGGGAATTTTGCAACGTGCCTCTATGTGTGAATGGTATGTGTTGCAATGTACACTAGGGCAAAGCATAACTGAGAGCAACAACCAAGAACTTGGGCTAATATCCAATTAATCCTTCAGAAGTGCACAGAATAACATTTCATTTGTCAGAAATAAAATGTGTTACCAAAAATTGTATCTGCCATGCAGAAATAAGGGAAGTCAAAGGTTGTAGAAACATTTTTCACTAGAGGATTGAACAGAAACACTCAGCTGACAATCTCAGTAATTTACTGAAGGCGTCTGTGGAATCCTCTTCCAAGTGGATGGAAAATATCATATGGAATCGTCTTGGGGAAGAGCAGAGGATTTTCCTCCCATGACCTCAATTGACGTACAGTGCCTATAAAAAGTATCCACAGCGCCCCCCCCCCGGAAGTTTTCATGTTTTATTGTTTTACGACATTGAGTCACAATGGATTTAATTTGGGTCTTTTGACTCTGATCAACAGAAGACTCTTTTGAGTCAAAGTGAAAACAGATTCTACAAAGTGATCTAAATTAGTTGCAAATATAAAACACAAAATAATTGATTGCATAAGTATTCACCCCTTTCAAGTCAGTATTTGTTAAATGCACCTTTGGCAGCAATTATAGTCTTGAGTCTGTGTGGATCGGTCTCTATCAGTTTTGTACATCTGGACACTGCAATTTTTCCCCATTCTTCTTTACCAAACTGCTCAAACTCTCTCAGATTGCACGGGGATCGTGAGTGAACAGCCCTTTTCAAGTCCAACCACAAATTCTCAATTGGACTGAGGTCTGGACTTAGACTTAGCCACTCCAGGATATTAAATTAGTTGTTTCTAGACAATAAGATTTAAGACATAGGAGCAGAATTAGGTCATTCAGTCCATGGGGTCTGATCTGCCATTGCATGATGGCTGATCCTGGATCCCACTCAACCCCATATACCTGCCTTCTCGCCTTATCCTTTGATGCCCTGACCGATCGGGAAATTATCAACTTCTTCCTTAAATATACACATGGACTTGGCCTCCACCGTAGTCTTTGGCAGAGCATTGCACAGATTCACTAGTCTCTGGCTAAAAATATTTTTCCATACCTCTGTTCTAAAGGGTCGCCCCAATTTTGAGGTTGTGCCCTCTGGTTCTGGGTGTTTCCACCATAGGAAACATTCTCTCCACATCAACCCTGTATAGTCCTTTCAACATTCATTAGGTTTCAATGAGATCCCCCCCCCCACATTCTTGTAAATTCCAGTGAACACAGGCCCAAAGCTGCCAAACGCTCCTCATATGTTAACCCCTTCATTCCCAGAATAATCCTCGCGAACCTCTTCTGGACTCTCTCCAATGACAACATCCTTTTTGAGATATGGGGCCCAAAACTGTTGACAATACATTAAGTGAGGCATGACTAGTATCTTATAAAGGCTCAGCATTATCTCCTTGCTGTTATATTCTAATCCCCTTGAATTAAATGCCATTATTGCATTTGCTGCCTTTACCACAGACTCAACCTATAAATTAACCTTCTGGGAGTCCTGCATAAAGACTCCTAAGTCCCTCTGCACCTCTGATGTTTGAACCTTCTCCCCATTTAGAAAAATAGTCTATACTATTGTTTCTTTTACCAAAATGCATTATCATACATTTCTCAACACTGTATGCCATCTGCCACTTTTTTTGCCCATTCTTCCAATTTGTCTAAGTCCTGCTGAAATCACGTTGCTTCCTCAGCACTACCTACCCCTCCACCTACCTTCATATTATCTGCAAACTTTGCCACAACAAGCCCTTCCTGTGTTGTTTTGGCTTTATGCTTGGGGTCATTGTCTTGCTGGAAAACAAATAATCTCCCAAGACACAGTTCTCTTGCAGACTGCATCTAGTTTTCCTCCAGGATTTCCCTGTATTTTGCTGCATTCATTTTACCCTCTACCTTCACAAGCCTTCCAGGGTCTGCTGCAGAGAAGCATCCCCACAGCATAGTGCAGCCACCACCATGCTTCAGGGTAGGGAAGATTTTTTTTTGATGATGTGTGGTATTTGGATTTTGCCAAACATAGCGTTTAGTCTAATGGCCAAAAAGTTCAATTTTGGTTTCATCAGACCACTGAACCTTCTTCCAACTGACTTCAGAGTCTCCCAGATGCTTTCTGGCAAACTAGAGCCAAGATTTCATGAGTTTTTTTTTCCAACAGTGACTTTCTCTTTGCTACTCTCTCATAAAGCTGCAACTGGTGAAGCACCCAGGCAACAGTGGTGCATGTGCAGTCTCCCTCACGCCACATCTAAAAGACTAATTAGAGCAGAAATGTGTCAGCAATACTCCCTCACATGGGCAGATTTATAGCTGTGCCATATTCCTTCCATTTCTTGATGATTGACTTAGCTGTACTCCAAGTAATATTCAGTAACTTAGAAATTTTTTTGTATCCATCTCCTGACTTGTGCTTTTCAATAACTTTTTTGCGGAGTTGCTTGAAGTGTTCTTTTGTCTTCATGGTGTAGTATTTGCCAGGATATTGACTCACCAGCAATTGAATCTTCCAGATATAGGTGTATTCTTACTACAATCAGTTGATACACCTTGACTGCACACAGGTGATCTCCATTTAACTAATTGTGACTTCTAAAACCAATTGGCTGCAGCAATGATGATTTGGTGTGTATATTAAAAGGGGTGAATACTTATGCATTTGATTATTTTGTAATTTATATGTGTAATTAATTTAGATCACTTTGTAGAGATCTGTTTTCACTTTGACATGAAATAATCTTTTTCTGTTGATCGGTGTCAAAAAAGCCAAATTAAATCCACTGTGATTCAAAGTTGTAAAACAATATAACTTGAAAACTTCCAAGGGGGGGTTAATACTTTTTATGGGCACTGTATAAACAGACTATTAATAAAATGATGTTCATTGTTAAGTTGCTGTTTGTGGAATTTAACTGGAAGCAAATTAACCTTCGTGCTGTTGTCTTACAACTGGAAATACACATCTCTGGCTCAATAGCACTTTGGAATGTTTTGAAGGCCTGAAGGGTGATAGAGAAATGCAGGTACTTTTTTAAACTTCTCCATACAAAAAAAAACTAGGCTGCTTCCAACAAGTGTAAGAATCATAGAGAAATGTTCACAAGCAGCAGGAATGGAAAAGAAAGCCAGTTGTGGGCTCAGACAGACGCTATAATGGGCATTGGATACATCAGATGCAACCAGCAGCTTTGGGAATGTCTGTAGTGATGGTTTTAGTTAAATCAAAGAACATGCAATGTTAATCTTTTAATATGTGAGCTGATTGTAGTTAGTACAGAAAGCAAAAGGCAAGCAATGCAAGGCAGTGAGATGTAGGTTGTCCAATGTGTGTTACCACACTTGATATGGGCTGTTCATCAGAAAAATACAAAAGGAAAGACAGGCACTTTTAACAATAGGAGAAACAGGCAACTAAAGGGTCACTCAAACTTTATGATGAGTAAATTGTAATAGTTAATCCCAGAGCAGAAACTTAAATGGAACAGAAGCATTTTTTCACAGAAATTGAATAGAAACCTAAAACTTTCTTCCACTGCAAAAATTGCTGAGGTTAGGAGTCAACTGAAAAGAATTATTTACAGTGACTAATAAGTTTTTGTTTGGACGGGATTTCATGGTGAGTACATGGTATTAAAGTAAACAATAGCAATTTTCCGCCACTGCCTGTACGGAGTTTGTACATTCTCCCTGTGACTGCGTGGGTTTCCTCCGCGTGCTCTGGTTTCCTCCCACAGTCCAAAGACATACCGGTGGGTAAGTTAATTCGTTGTAAATTGTCCCGTGATTAGGCTAGGATTAAATATGGGGAGTTGCTGGGCAGTGTGGCTTGAAGGGCCAGAAGGGCCTGATTCATGCTCTACCTCAATACATACATAATCGAATTCAGTAGCACTGGAGTTTGAACCTATAGGCTGAATGTCCTATAGGTTATAATTGGTTCAGTTGCCACACGACATTTGGACTCATGCCTGCAGGTCATTATTCAAGATAACACTCACAACACGCTGGAGGAACTCAGCAGGTCGGGCGGCATCCGTGAAAAAGATCGGTCGACGTTTTGGGCTGGAACCCTTCGTCAGAACTGAAAAGGGAAGGGGCAGACACCCTATAAAGAAGGTGGGGGGAGGTTGGGAAGGAGAAGGCTGGTAGGTTCCAGGTGAAAAACCAGTAAGGGGAAAGATAAAGGGGTGAGGGAAGGGAGGCAGGGAGGTGATAGGCAGGAAAGGTGAAAAAGGAATAGGGGAAAACACAATGGGTAGTAGAAGGAGGCGGAACCAAGAGGGAGGTGATAGGCAGCTGGGGGAGGGAGCAGAGTGACATAGGGATAGGGGGAGGGAATTATCAGAAGTTGGAGAATTCTATGTTCATACCAAGATTCAAGATTCTAGCGCAATTATTTAACCCTCACAGTACCATACCTGAGGTTAAATTGCTTACAGTGTACTTATTGCTTTTCCAATCTGTTTCTTCTTTCCAGTAACCTCAGCATCAGGAGCGAACCCGAAAGCAGACACAGCAAATATGCCCATCACTTCTGCCACTTACTCCCTGACCATCATCATTTCCATCATCTCAAGCCTTGCAGCCTCCGTCCTGTTAATAATTACAATTTTTGCTTGCCACCGTCGCCAGAAGGAATGGCAGACTAGAAAGAGGTAAAAGGTTTGTTTTTCTTTCTGACATCAGAGCAGGGATCATGAGCAGTTTGATAATCCATTTGCAGGGAGGTTATGGTGAACCTTCATAAATCATTGACTGCAATACTGGGTCCAATTCTAGGAAGGTTTTTATTATATTTAAATCACGTTAACAAAGTCTATTTGACTTCTTTGCATTGGCAGGAGAACTACTGGATATGGTATGTATAGATTTACAAGAGATACTTGATAAAGAACCACCTAATAAGTCACTGCAAAAGAAAGGGATCACAAAGTTGAGGGCAAGATACTTGCAGGGGTAGAGGATTGGTTAATTGACAAAAGCGAGGTTCGAAGGTTCATTTTATTGTCAAAGTATGTATGTACTATTCAACTCCAATATTTGTCTTCTCAGTAAATAGGAGGAATAAATGGGTCAATTTCATGGTGTAAGAAGTGGAGTACCATAGGGCCAAGTCCATTTTTTATTACTTTCATACGTGAAGGCACTGAGTGTATTGAATCCAAGTTTGTAGACAATACAAAGTCAACTGGGGAAATAAATAAGGAGGAGATTTAAATGCCTCCACAATGAGTAGTTTAATTGAGTACTAAAAAAAAAAGCAGATGGTGCATAAACTGTGGAAATGTGAGATTGTGTTAGCAGGAAGGAAAAAGCAGATTATTATTTAAGTGTTGTGAGACTAACAAATGCTGGTGTGCAGAGAAATCTGAGCCTTTGCTTAAAAAAAATGTAGAAAGGTACCAGGTACATTCAGCAAGCAACTAGGAAGGCGAATGAAATGGCAGCCTTTACTGCAAGAGGGCTGGTGCTCTGTAAGGAGTTTGTACACTCTCCCCATGACTGCTTGGGTTTTCTCCGGATGCTCCAGTTTCCTCCCATAGTGCAAAGTCGTACCAGCTGGTAGAGTAATTCGTTATTGTAAATTGTCCCATGATTAACCAAGGATTAAACTGGAGGATTGTGGGTGCCATGGCTCGAAGGGCTGGAAGAGCCTCTTCCGTGCTGTATCTCAATAAAATATTTTTTAAAAAATCATTAGGTCTTGTTGCAACAATACAGGATTTTGGTGAGTCCATAACTGGAACACTACATAGAATTTTGACCCATTTTTTAGCAAAGGATATATGTGCTTTAAACACAGTTCACATAAGGTTTGATAGATTAATTCCTTGGGTGAATGGGTGATCTTATGATGAAAGGTTAAGTGTAATGGCTCTATATTCTCTAAGGTTTTTGGAATAATTAAGGTAATGTTATTGAAAGATGCCCATTTGCAACTGAGACATGAAGAAAATACCGCTCTCAGAGGATTGAGGAATTTTTAGAGTTCTCCACACCAAAGAGCTGGAAGGTGAGACTGTATATTCAAGCTGAGGCTGTGAGATTTTTGAATCACATGGGATCAAACATTATTGGAAACAGATTGGAAAGTGGAATTGATTGCAAGAATCAGACCAACAATGATCTTATTGAATCATAAAGAGGGATTGAGAGGCCAGGTGGTCTGCTCCTGCTCTTATTTCTATAGTCCTTGAATTACGCAGAAGGAGGAGCATCAAGGTCTTGGTGAAGGTTCGGAGAACCATTCCCATGGCTGAGGAACTGAGGAGAAAATGGAATTGTTAGTGTGTTTTGCTCTACTGCAGTATGTTAAGAGGAGTGTTGTTCAAAATTGTGACTCTTTCTTAAAGTCAAAGTCATAACAAGATATTTCAATCAGCATGATGATCCAGAGGTCACAGATGTGTCAAGAAACATTTATTTATTTATTGAGATACAGTGCAGAATAGGTCCTTCTGGCCCTTCAAGCCGCATGGCTCAACAACCCCCAAACTAAACCTAGCCTAATCACCGGACAACTTACAATGGCCAATTAACCCACCAACCAGTACGTCTTTGGAATGTGGGAGGAAACTGGAGCACCCAGAGGAAACCCACATGGTTACGGGGAGAATGTACAAACCCCTTACAGACAGTGGCGGGAATTGAACTCGGGGCATCTGTACTGTAAAGCGTTGTGCTAACCACTATGCTACCATACCACCCAGATTCTAACGTGACAATTCTTCATAGTGTATTGAACTTAATGCAATGAGTTCTTGTAGTCCGGGAGAGTGACTTTTCCATCGGAAACAATTGAAGAGGAGGAACCTGCAGGGACATCAGGGAAGAAAAAGCAGCGATTGGATCAATTTAGCACAGGGACATGGCAGGTGCCATTAAGTGGAATTGTCTCCTGTGATGTAACATCCTGATTTGTCAAAATGGATAAATCTGATCAATCAACTGATAACAAGTTCACATCAAACCTAGAGTTTCCTTGTTTCTTTCTTTAGAAAATTCCAAATGCATTCACCCTTTTTGTCTTCCAGTTACAGAGGAAATGAGACCCCGACTCTTGCAGCTCTTCCTTCAGAGCTGCTTCTGGACAGACTTCACCCCAACCCAATGTATCAGCGTCTGCCTCTTCTTCTCAATGCTAAGCTACTGAGCCTCGAATATCCAAGGAATAACATAGAATATGTGCGGGATATTGGAGAGGGAGCCTTCGGAAGAGTGTTCCAGGCAAGGTGAGCAGGTCTCCAATCTTCAGTATGGGAGAAGTTGAATTCTTATGTGAAAAAAGAGAAGCATTTGTATTTTAATGGTGCTACACATATTCCAAACACTTTATAGGTAATTAAATACTTTCCAGAAGTGCACCTCTGTTGTAATATAGAAAACATTGCAACCATACTGCATACAATAAGCTCTCACATACAACTCTGATAAATCTCAGCTATTCTGTTTGCAGTAACATTGTGTGAGATTTAAAATTGAGCAGTTATGACAAGGATAATTCCCTTGGATACAACTATCCTTCCTGACCACATGAGAGAGTAGAGTCCCTTTAACTTGATGCCTACCAGCTCCACAGACCTGAGTTCAATCCTGATTATAGGCAATCTCTGTGCAGTTTGTGCGTCCTCCCCGGTTATCACATGGGCTTCCTTTGCGTGCCTTGGTTTCCTCTCTGGTGCCAAGGTCATGCCAGTTGTCAGGTAAATTGACTGCTGTAAATTGTCCCTCGTGTAGATGAGGGGGAGGGGGTTCAACAGGAATACAGCAGGTGAAGTAGGGTGAGCGTAAGTAGATGATTAGCCGGCCGGCGGTGTTGTGGCATCCGCACCGGATTTCAAGGCAAGTGGTCCCAGGTTCAAATCCAGCTGGCTCCTTGCATGCTTTCCATCTGCGCTGGGTTGAGCGTTGAGCTGGCAACTTGGCCTCATTTTTAAAAAAACAGACAGATGCTAAAGAAACAGCAAGGTTGCCAGCCCATGTGCCACAAGACACGGAGAGGAACAATAAGTAGGTGACTGGCAGCAGCATGGACCAAAGGGCCTGTTTTGGGCTGCACAGCTCCATGAGTAAAAATGTCACTGGTCTGTCCACAACTATTGGATCATCCATCCCATTACCTACAGCTGCTCCCATCTACTTGCGTATAAAGCAAAGTGAACGTCACTGGTTAACTGCTTCATCCATTTGGTGTATGTACTTAGGCCAAGTTCCATCAGCTCGAGGCAGATTGCCAGTTGAGTCATTGGGCTTGTCAGCCAAGCTGCCTTACAAATCAAGACATTCTGGCCTCTGTCAAGTGTAAAGGAATTTACTCAGGCTGCCATGAGCTGTCTTCAGTTACAGGGTCATGTCCAGAACTGCCAGGGTGAGATTCATCAATGCATTCCACCATCGATTAAACTGTTGCGTTGTTTGAAACATGGTGCCAAAGTGACTCTGGTTTTATATTTTCAGTCAACACCCCCTCAGTGTGGAACTAACAACTTGATGCTTTCAGGAAGTATGAGCGAATGGGCCAAGCTTTGTTCAAAGTTCAAAGTGTATATATGTCACTATTTACAACCCTGAGATTCATTTTCTTGTGGGCATACTCAACAAACCTGTAGAACAGTAACTATAACAGAGTCAATGCTGTTCTAACATAGAGTCATAGGTAGAATCTTAGATTCATATAGCTCTTCAGCACAGGATATCAAAGTTGCTGATTATCCCTATCAACATTAATCCCAGTTACACCACTAGCTCTGTATCCTTCTGTGCCATGGTAATTCAAGTACTCATCTACATACTACTTAAATGTCATGAAGGTATCTGCATTGAGCACCTGTTCAGGCACACATTCCAGATATAAAACACCCTCTGTATGCAAAAAATCTCTTCTTGGATCCCTTGTACTTCTCATCTTAAATAAATGCCCTCTTCACTAGATACTGTATGTCCACCAAGAGAAAAGACTAGCCTATCTACTCCCCTCATAATTTTATCTACCTCTATCAGGTCACCCTTCGGCTGCCACCGCTCAATGGAAAATAAACCTAATCTCCCTTTGTAACTATAATGTTCCAGTCCACATTGTAGCTGTTCTAATACATAGGATTTCATTGAACTGAAAGGAGGTTATTTGACCAAACAGATGCAAGAAAGACTTTCATTTAGTTAACTCTTTTACCTCTGTGGCACCATTTCCAGAAACAGAATATTCCAGAGCATTTACAACTGACAAAATATCCTTTAAAATGTGGTCACTGCTGTCATATGGGCAATATGGCATGCGATATATCCACAGCAAATTCTCACAAAGAGCAAAATGAGAATGGTAGAAATAATCTTTATTTTTGGGGGTTGTTTGAAGGGAAAATATTGAGCATAATTTCCCTGCTCTTCAAGGTAAAGTGATCGGATGTGAGGGTGGCATGGTCTTCATAGAGTATCAAATCCACATGAGGGCATCTTCAAGGGGAAGTACCTGCTAAGTTCTGCTCCGGCCTAAGTTTAGCCCAATGGCATTGGTTTTGCTCCACCTCAGCTTTTTTATGCTGTATTTATTTAAAAAAAAGATACTGGAGGAATTCACTGGGTCAGACAGAATGCATAGGGAGAAATGTACAGTTGACAATTCAGGTTGATGCTGTCCGCCTGAAACGTTGACTGTCCATTTTGCACCATACATGGGTAAAAATGACCCATTGGCTTCCTCTAGCATCTTGTTTATTGTGATCCTTCTTCCAGCATTTGCAATCACTTGTCTCTGTCATTTCATTACCATGCCCTGAGTGTGCTGTCAGGGTTGGCGGTGGAGACAGATACGCTGGAGGCATTTAAGATGCTTTGGATAGGCACGTGGATATGCAGAGAAAGGAAGGGTATGTACTGTATGAACAACTAGAAATGACTGCTGTATTTCCGAACTCATGATTCACTTGCATGAGACAGAGGTGTAAACACTAAACTGAGATGTCACAATGGCAGTGGAAGTTACATAGATCTACATGGAAAAACAGCATTCCAGAATGTTTATTTAAATAAGCCACAAAGTAAATCGGTGATTGTATAGAGATTAGCAGACTGGTGGGATTGATGGAAACTTGTTCCTCTTATTTGCAATTGCAATAATATGTTGGCATCATTTATAATGCAGTAAAATATATGTCGATCCCTCAATACTTTGCCACCAGGCAACACTTGATATTGAGTCACATCAATTAAGTCAGGCAGCTAAAGAATTTGATCAGCAGGTGCTTCCAATTAAACATCTCAGAGAAGGAAAAGCACAGTGAATTGTAGAAGTGGACTTCTGAACAGGCAAACTTTGCTGAAGGTGTTGCTGCTGGAGGAGAGTGGAAAGGAAATTGGGAATGAACAAAAGATCAGAATTGGAGGAAAGTGGAAATCTCAGAGTACTAAACTGGAGGACCTGGAGTGATTGGCTGTTAAAGTACTGCAATTGCATCAAGTGCTGGACTAGTTATTGAATGTTGCAGAACAGGAGGATGAAGACTGAAAGTAAGAGTGAGAACTTCCCCTTAGCTGTGGTACAAATGCTAATGGAAATTAACAGTTGGTGGAATGACGTTTACTGGTCTTGAGTGCTTTCCTGGCATATACGATGAATAAACTTTTCTTGGGCTTCCTGGGTACAGATATCATGAATGTGGCAGAGTTTGTCATCGAAACGTTGGCTAAAATGGATACCTGAGCCCAGCTGTAAGCCTGAGAAGAGTTTATTTGCTGGCCTTGGTTTCTGCAGTTCTGGTAGGAACTGCAGGCAGGGGATGAAGAGGAAAAGGGAGAACACTAATAGAAAAAAAATTGATGGTGCACCAAATGGGGATTGGCAGAGTGGATTAATAACAACAGTCAAGCAAGTCTGATATTCATTCTTGATGCATGTCCTTGTAAACACCATGTTCTTACAAAAACATTGTCTTCTAAGAAAATGTATTATTGCATACTGCTACGCATAATTATTTGCGTTATCAGCCTACATTTATATGGCAAATTTGACAAAGTGAAATGTTTGCAGATTGTTATCAGTCTAAATTTGACACCAAGTTGCACAGGGAGGTATTAGAGCGGATGAGTGAATGCTTCGTTTAATACCAACATCACTTGTTCTGTAGCAAAAGGCCAAGCTATTAATGGCCCTGTGGCCATTCTCAACCCCCACAGAGTTGTTTTCCATTTGTACTTTACTGCTGGACTATCCAGACCTTCCAAATTAAAACTCAGTTTGTTTAGCACTTTAAAATGAGGTTGATTCCACATGTTGAACAAAGGTGAGGGTAATCACCCTTCAGGCTCCTTGGTTGCCCAGTAGCCAGCAATCCTGATACTCCGTGAATCTTGGCTGTATAAAGATTCAGAGTTGTATGTCCTGCAGCGTGTGGGATTGAGAAATTTATGTTCATCAAATATTATGTCAAATGCCTGATTCAGACTTCTTCAAACTATACTGTTCGAGTAGGAAGTAGCCCTTCAGACAGTTTCTTGTCAGTGGTTGAAAGTGCTCCTGCCAAATCAATTATTTATGAGTAAGTGTAGAAACCAGAGTTGTTGACCCGACAATCACTAGCATCTGTGGAATCTCTAGATTCATTGCACATTCAGGAAGTCCTTAACCATGACATTTACCATGTATTCCTTCTGTCTCTGCCTGGACTCCTTGGAGACTATGGGCTTCAGTCCCGGTCCAATGATGTGATGGACATTTAGCACAGTTGTTACCAGAACACAATGCCGTTATCTTGTAAGGCAAGCACAGGCTTAGAAATGTGGAATGGATTGGTTCTGCTAACTCTTGAAATATCAGGGTATTTTGTCAACAGTTCACAATTACTAATGCATTTCCTGTCAATTCCACAAAGATCATCTCGGACAGACATTTCCAGTAAGGGTAACAGCGCAGTGGACCATCTTCTGAGGTGGCTCTCCCAGCAAAATAGTGAAGACATGTATGACAGGTGCCAAAGCAGAACATTCCATTTGAATCAAAACATTGACTTATTTAGCACAGAAAGAGGCCACGCGAATCATTTTGCTTCTCCCAGCTCTCTGTGCTATCCAGTTAGTTCACTGTCTCCACTGAGCTCAGCTTCCCTCCCTCACTGGTAGATGATAGTTACTGGGTGTGTCATCCATCTGCAGCAGCTGTGAAGGTTTCCTCAACAGCATCTCTTGGATCTCTGACTCCTGTCTTCTGAGGTGGCTCTCCCAGCAAAATAGTGAAGACATGTATGACAGGTGCCAAAGCAGAACATTCCATTTGAATCAAAACATTGACTTATTTAGCACAGAAAGAGGCCACGCGAATCATTTTGCTTCTCCCAGCTCTCTGTGCTATCCAGTTAGTTCACTGTCTCCACTGAGCTCAGCTTCCCTCCCTCACTGGTAGATGATAGTTACTGGGTGTGTCATCTATCTGCAGCAGCTGTGAAGGTTTCCTCAACAGCATCTCTTGGATCTCTGACTCCTGTCACTAAAGTGAGTAGCATTGCTGCCACTTCTCCCCCAAATCACACACCTCCCTCACTTGGAAATGTATTTCCATTCCTTCATGGTATCTGGGTTGGAAATCCTGAAACTCCACACCTTCACTATACTGACTGCAGTGATTCAAGAAGACAGCTCTCTGTCTCAGGAGAATCAGGGGTGATAATGGCAGCAATACACAGATTGTAAATGCCCCATTTCCCCAGTCCTTCCTTGTGGTTCTGCAAGTTGTTTCCCATTCTGTATTTGTCCAAGTCTGTGACTGCTACTTAACACTAAGTCTGCTTCCAGCACCTTTTGCACATCAGAACAATACAATATTACGAAAAGCAAATGATTTCCATTATCTGCTCTTGGTCACCACCAGCAGCATGAAGTTCAAAAGATGTCCCTAACATCCCAAAAAAATTAAAGAAATGAAAACAAGAAATGGAAGTGGATCAGCATGGATGAGATGGGCCAAAGGGCCTGATTCTGTGCTGTAATTTTCTATGAGCCTCTGACTCTAAGAAACCCAAGAGAAAATTCATGTTCTGCTTAAACATCATAAAAAGAAGAAAAAGGATCTGGTGCTTTCCCAGCATGTATGACAAATAAACTCTTCTCGGGCTTTCAGCCAAGTACAGGTATTAACTTAAACTGAAGTTTCGATGACAAACCCTGCCATCCTCATCAGGGATGATTCCATGTCTAGTCTGGCAGTATTTATATCCCCGTTGTCTGTCCCTCCTGATTGGCTAGTCCTCATCCAATCAGGTTTACAATCGAATTCCAGTTCTTAGAGTGAGACCTTCGTCTTTGTTGAAATTCTTTTTCTCTAGTTTTACTTCAATGGCTTCCTTCACCAGGCAGTCCCAAAAGTCATTGGCTCAGCATAGTAGTTTTGTCAAAGTCAATCCTATGGCCATTGCGAATGCAGTGTTCTGCTACCATTGATTTCTCCAGGTAACCCAAACAGATGCACCTCCTGTGCTCCTTGATATGCTTTCCACTGTACATCCTATCTAGCTGATATACGCTGCTCCGCATTCATAGGGAATCCTGTAAATGCCAGCAGTCCTGAGTCACAGGTCATCCATGACCTGCGTAAGCTGTGATTTCAGCTTCCTTACAGGTTTATGGGTGGTATTAATCTGGTATTTCTTCAGGATCCTGGCAATCCTTCCAGAAACCGTGAGAATATAGCTGGTAGTGATGGGTTCCCCCTCATCGGGAGCTCAAGTCCCTGATGAGGACTAACCAGTCAGGAGGGATGGACTACTGGGGCATATAATCCACCAAACTAGACATGCCCAGGCATCATCCCTGATGAAGGTGGACTGAGTTTGTCATCAAAACAACAGTTAAAATCGATACCTGTACTGGCTGGAAGCCTGAGAAGAGTTAAATCGTCATCAAATGATGCCATGCAACAGTACACAAGTCAAGTCACTTTTTATTGTCATTTTGACCATAACTGCTGGTACAGTACACAGTAAAAAAGAGACAACATTTTTCAGGACCATGGTGCTACATGAACAATACAAAAACTACACTGAACTACGTAAATTAACACAAAACTACACTAGACTACAGACCTACCCAGGACTGCATAAAGTGCACAAAACAGTGCAGGCATTACAATAAATAATAAACAAGACAACAGGCACAGTAGAGGGCAGTAGGTTGGTGTCAGTCCAGGCTCTGGGTATTGAGGAGTCTGATGGCTTGGGGGGAAGAAACTGTTACATAGTCTGGTCGTGAGAGCCCGAATACTTCGGTGCCTTTTGCCAGATGGCAGGAGGGAGAAGAGTTTGTATGAGGAGTGCGTGGAGTCCTTCATAATGCTGTTTGCTTTACGGATGCAGCATAAGGATCAGAGGAATTCTCCTGCTCACCCCACTCTGCTATGCTCTCTCTGGTAATCTTTCTCTGCAGTCCTCTCCACCTTCTTATTTCATACATCCTCCCTTTGTTGCTGTTTCATCACATATCTCGAGGACATTTACAAGTTAGTGGCCCCATTTCTTACATGTTCTGAGGCTGTCAATTTTATTCACTTGTCCATAGCCCCTCATGAGGTGTCATCAGCCCTGTTCAATAACACCTAGCCCACCTCGCCACCTGCAGCCTTGCCTCTGTTTTATCAATGGCCTGTGTCTTACTCCAAATTTGTGATGCCACAATATCAACAGCTTCCAGCTGATCTTATACTAAATCTACAGCAAAGGGAAGAAGAAGTCTCTAAGGAAAGATCAGATGCATTGTAGTACGGAGTGGCAGGGCATGCTATCCCACCTGTAATGCTTCAGTGTTTCAGTCCTAGCCTGGCCCCATGCTACTCAGAGGGGGTCACACATTTCACCACAGGCAGGAAAGGAATAGAAGGCTGCGTTTCCTTTTTGATGTGGGATTAGAAAGCACATGTTGGCTGTGATTGTGAAGTGTAGATCAAGGTTTTTACGGGAGAGGAGAGTAAAACATAATCTTGCAAGAGAAAAACAGACAGTGAATTTCACCAAGCTCCACTTTCGGGGACTGGCAGTCAATGACACTCATTCATTTCAGTAAAGTAGCTCACTGGCTGGGTGATGCAAAATGATTAAACATTAGTCCTTCAGTATATAAAAAAAATCTTAAAACTCTGCTTTGAGGCCAATGATTTTAGTATCACTGGAAAGGATCCTGTTGCCATGGAAATACTTCCTGTCCTAGTTACTTTAAGCCTGAAATCAACCCTCATAAATTTTACTCTTAACAAGCAGCCAACTCTGGCTCTGCAAAATACTAGCTTTAGCATCACAGCTTAACCTTAAATTGGTAACATATATTACAGCAGTTCTGAAGGTAGATTTTGACCCACGAACAGGAAGCATTTGATGCTCTTGGTATTGAACAGTTTAAAGTCAATTGAAGTTTTACAGCTCAAGAAAAGATAATGACAACTTGGATTTAAGTTTTGCATTTAATATACTACTAAGTACGTCAGAGTCACCTTTTCATGCAAGTTTCTGATGTCGATCCCCGTCAAGAGATAATAGAACAAGTGGCCAAATGCTTGTTCGAAGAAATGCATTTTAGAGAGAAACCAAGAAAAAGAGAAAGCAAGGAAGTGAGTTCCTGAAAGTCACTTGAAAAGACAGACACTGATGTTGGTGCAATTGACATTCAAAGGAAGGAATTCGTGGGGCACAAATCTTGGTGGAATTTACTAAACTAATAAGAGTTAAAATTATGGAGGTAACTGGAAATACTATTGCTGGGTTGGGAGTCACTGTAGATTATTGAGCACGGGACTAATAGGTAAATGTGACTTGGTGTAGGTTAGGACAAGGGCTACAAAGTTTTGCATTAGTTTATGTTCATACAGGATGGAAACCTTCCAATGCTCATGTGAAGAAATCAAAGATGTTGTATGAGTTTCAGTAACAGACATACTGAAGCAAGTGTGGGATAGGTCACAGAATCAAGATGGAAAAAGGACATCGTGGCACTGAAGACAACACAGAGTAGAAAAGCTTAGGCTAAACAGACGAGTTCAGTCTCAGACAAAGACTTGTGAAACTGGTAACCACCAAATGGAGTTTGTGGGCCAGGAACTTGGCGGGGGGGGGGGCGCAAACTAAACAATGGCTTCTGCTTTCCTGCAACTTAATGGAGAGATTTCTGCTCATTTAGCCTGAGACTAAATCACTTACTAAGTCAGAGGTAGGAGAGGGGCTAAGAGAGGTGGTGGTGGGATGTGGGCTGGCATCATCAAGGAACTTCCAATGATGCTGCCAAGGGCAATAAGTTAAGCATTTCACTACCTTTCTGGGTTTGATGAGCCAAGCTCTGTTTATGCATCAGTCACATGTTCACGGATGGGCGTGCTTTGGCATATCCCACAACTAGCAGAGGGTGATACCGGCACTAAAAAGAGCAGTCTTAAATATGAATTTGGTAATGCCTATCCCAAGGAGCTGGATCAATGAGTACTTACAAGGCAAATTTTTGATCTGCAGTGGAGTCAAGAATTACAGTGAGTGAGAAGGCAAGGGGTGACGAGACCTGGATTAGATCAGTTGTGATCTTATTGAATAACAGAGAATTCATAAGGCACCAAATCATCACCCTTGCTCCTATTTCTTTTATTTTTCTGAAAAGAAACACCTCCGATGGAAGGAGTGTCTTCATTAAACACTTCCAAGTCCCTCAGGCATCTTTTAAAGCCTGGGAAATAGAGGTGAGGAAGTAAGTTGAGAAGAGGCCACAAAGGGATATAGGGAGGTTGAGTGACTGGACAAGGATCTGGAGAACACAAATGTGGAGAAATAAAAGAGGTCATCTAAATGGTGTGAGATTGCAGAGCTCAGAGATGCAGAAAAATCTGGATGTCCTTATGTATAATGGACAGAAGGTTAGCATGCAGGTGTAGAAAGTTATTACGAAAACTAACAGTATATTGTTTATTGCTGGAGAATGGAATAGAAAAATAGGGGATTATGCTTTGGTTATTTTGGGTATCAGTGGAACCACTTCTGGAATTCTATGTACTGTATTGATCTTATTTAAAGAAGGATATAAATGTGCTCGAAGCAATCGAGAGAAGGTTTACTGGTTTAATGCACAGAATGAACATGTTGTCTTATGAGGAAAGGTTGGACGGGCTAGGTTTGCGCCTGCTGGAGTTTAGAAGATCCTGAGATCTTTTAACAGAGTAGAGATGGAGATATTTCCTCTTCTAGGAGAATCCAGAGATGAGAGTCACTTTTTTTAAAATAAGGATTGCCTGTTGATGATAGAGATGAGGCAAAAAAAAATGGTTTCTCTCTGAAGGTCAACTTGAACATTTCTTCCTCAAAGTGTGGTGAAAGCAGAGCCTTTGTATCCTTTTAAGGCAGAATTTGATGAATACTTGATAAGCAAAGGGTGGACGGTTACCATAGATAGGAAGAAATGTTAATTTGAGAGTTGTAGTCAGAACAACTATAATCTTGTTGAATGATGCACAAGGCACAAGGAGTGAAAGGTCTACTGCTGCTCCTACATGTTTATTTTCTTATATTTAGCAACCAGAAATGCATAAAAACAAAAATAATCTTCATCAAAGTTTCTTGTTGCATAATTTAGCATAAAGAAGTATAACGCAAGCTATATCACTTGGACTATTTAAAGATGAGGTAGGTAAACATTTCAAAGATCAGGAAATCAAGAGATATCGAAAACAGGCAGAGCAGAGGATTTGGGACAGACCTGCCATAATCACATTCATAGACAGGACAGGCTTGAGGGTCGAGGAGCCAACTCGGGCTCCTATTTCCTAGTTTTCTGGTAAGCTTCAGATCAATCAGTACTCAATAGACCTAGAGCATAGAAATTGTCTTTGGTTGCATGTGCCAAATATAAGATACATTGTGGGATGCTTCTGAAATTCTGGAGATCTGTTCAGTTGACTTCAATGAATACCTTAAGCTGAGTACTGCAGCAGATCCTACACTATTGCTTGCAAAATCAAACCGGTGGAGGGACTCAGGGCAGTTAGCATCTGACAAAAGAGATTCAGTATATCAGAAGGAAAGGGGGGAAGATGTAGGGAAATGGGGGATGGATGGGCCAGCAGCTGGTAGCTGAACGATGGAACTTGATGAGGTGGGGCCAGCCGAAGTCAAGTGGAGGAGAAGGGAAGGGATGATAAAGGTGCACAAAGGTAGAGAAAACCTGGTTGGAGAGGTGGGAGTGGGAAAGGAACATGGTCAGTGATGGTTTCCTAAGGGTTACCATTGGGCTGCAGGCTATCCAAGCAGAGTATGAGGTGTCATTCCTCCACTTTCTGTTTGTCCTCACCATCAGAGAAGGACAAGGACCGACAGTCAGTGAGGGATTGGGAAAAGAATGTAAAATGGCATGGAGCTGAGGGTGACCGCTGCAGACAGAGAGCAGGCGCTCTGCCGAACGGTCACCTACTCTATACTTAGTCTCATTGACATCAAGGAAGCCTCATCTTGAAAACCAAATACAATAGACCAGGTTGGAGGAGGTGCGCGTGAAACTTTGCTATGGCTATTCAGATCCTTGGGTGGTGGTGAGGGAGGAGGTGAAGAGGCAAGATTTGTACCTCCTACTGTTACAGGGAAAAAGGACAGGGATAGAGAGAGGTGGGTGGGTGGATCAGAAAGTTACAGAGGGAGCAGTCCCTGCTGAAAGCAGAAAAGGGAGAAAAGGAAAAGTTGTGGCTGGTGGTGGGATCCCAGTAGAGCTGGCAGAACTGTATGCAAAGGCTAGTGGGGTGAACGAAGAAGATCAAAAGAACACCATCACTGTTCTGCCTAGGGAGACTGGGAGGTGGGTGTGGGGATAAGTGGGAAATGTGTGAGAACTTCATCAACTATGGCAGAGGGGGAGTCATTTTTCCCAAAGAAAGACATTTCAGAAGTTTTCAAGTAGAAAGCCTCACCTTGAGAACAAATGTGGTGGGGGTGGACAAAGTGACAAAATGGTATGGCATTCTTAGAAAGTAGCTGCAAGAGTCTGTGGGTTTCTAATAGATACCTGCGGCTAGATTGTCTCCTGAGATGAAGACAGTGATTCAGAAAAGGAAGGGAACCCTCGGGGGGAGGGGGGGTCCATTTCTTGGGATTTAACAACACTAAAATACAAAGAACAATAACATTGTGAAAGAAATCTAAAGTAAAACAGGAAATGCTGGAAATGTTCCATAGGTCAGGCGGTTTCTGTGGAAAGGGAATCAGTCAGTGGAATCAAGAATGGTTGGAGTATAACTTTCTCTGTGATAAACAACTTGATTTTTTGCAACTTTTCCCAATTCTGAAACATAGTTTTTGCAGCCTTGCTTTAACGATTGTGCCAGGAAATAGCACGAATTATATCTTTATAAACAATTCTTCATTGTTATTGCACTACCACAATGACCAGACTTCAAACATTCTTAACTGGCTGTAAAATACTGTGGGATGTCCCAAAAGATTCAGGTTCAACAAAAATGCTGTCTATGTGTAAGTCTAACTTTTTTTTTAACATCTTCTAACTGGATTGAATAACAATTCATGTTGGAAGGCATACAGGTTTGTCTAGCATAGCAACACATGGAGAAGAGACATCCAGCTGAACTTTTGTTGTCTGACTCATGCAGAATTTTTGGCAGACCTACAGCTCATGGATTCATGCAGCAGAGAAAATGGAGACTGAACTTGTTAGTGTATTGGATCTTTGAAGGAACACCACGCCCCCCCACCCCCACCCGCCTGTTCCCCATTGCCCTTACAAGCACCATTGTTCCTTAAAGCCAACTGGAGAATGGTGGGTTCAATTAAAGTATGAAACGTGAACAGAAGAACTGTGAGCAAGAAATCGGGCTGAAGACCAGAGCTGGTTTGCATTGGGCCAAGTTACATACCGCTCAAAACGGTGCGCATCTCAAATTACCTGATGGAAATGCTGAGCTGACTGTATAAAATAAAACAAATCAAAGATAAGCCAACTAGTTTGTACAAATGTGTTTAGGGAAAAGCAGTTTCCAGTGCTAGGAGAATGATTCACCAGTGATTTTGGTGGGAGGACAGAGGGGAGATAAATTTAGATGCAGTGAATTGCTGTGATCTGGAGTGCATTCCCTAAAAGATCATTGAACGCAGATTCAAGGGGAAGTTTCATAAGGCACAAAATTTAAAAACAAATGTCCAGAAGGAACCTTAAAAACTCAGGGGCTAGTGAGATGAATTGTCAAGCTCTTACAAAGGGTTGGTATGGGCATGATGGGCCGAACTGTCTCCTCCTGTGCTATAAGAGCCTTCAAATCATTCAGTGAAATATATCTCCCGCATCTCACGCTGATGCTATTTAGGAGGGGTTTTACTAGATTCGCAGCAGGGTGGAACTGATGTGAAGAGGCCGAGGATGGGGTGGTTGGCGCACAAGTAGTGACAGCTTGTAGGGAGTTTGTGAGGAAGGATAGGCAGACGACAGAGCAAAGATGCACTAAGACTGATGGTTTGAGGTGTGTCTGTTTTAATGTAAGGAGTATCATAAAAAAAGGCAGGTGAACTTAGAGCGTGGATCAATAAGTAGAACTATGACATTGTGGCCATTACAGAGACTTGGCTGTCTCAGGGGCAGGAATGGCTGCTGAGTGTGCCAGGCTTTAGATGTTTCAGAAAGGACAGGGAGGGAGGCAAAAGAGGTGGGGGTTAATTAAGGATAGTGTCATGGCTGCAGAAAAGGAGGAAGTCATGGAGGGATTATCTACTGAGTCAGTGTGGGTGGAAGTCAGAAACAGGAAGGGGGTAATAACTCCACTGGGTGTTTTTTATAGCCCCCACAGTATTAACAGGGACATCAAATAGCAGAGAGAGAGGCAGATTCTGGAGTGGTGCAATAATAATAGGGTTGTCGTGGTGGGAGATTTTAACTTTCCTAATATTGACTGGCATCTCCTTAGGGCAAAGGGTTTAGAAGGGGTGGAGTTTGTTAAGTGTGTTCAAGAAGGTTTCCTGATGCAATATATAGGTAAGCCAACTAGTGGAGAGGCTGTACTTGATCTGGTATTGGGAAATGAACCTGGTCAGGTGTCAGATCTTTTGGTGGAAAAGCATTTTGGAGGTAGTGACCATAACTCTATCTCCTTCACCACAGCGCTGGAGAGGGATAGAAGCAGACAATTTGGGAAAACATTTAATTAGGGTAGGGGGAAATATAATGCTATTGGTAGGAGCTTGGAAGCATAAATTGGGAGCAGATGTTTTCAGGGAAATGCATGGCAGAAATGTGGCAAATGTTCAGGGAATATTTGCATGGCATTCTGTATTGGTATGTTCCACTGAGGCAGGGAAAGGATGGTAGGGTAAAAGAACCATGGGTACAAATGATGTGGAAGATCTAGTTAAGAAGAAAAGAAAAGCTTACAAAAGGTTCAAGAAACTAGGTACTGACAGAGTTCTAGAAAATTACAAGTTTGCCAGGAAGGAGCTTAAGAATGAAATTAGGAGAACTAGAAGGGGTCACGAGAAGGCCTTGGTGAGCAGGATTAAGGAAAACCCCAAGGCATTCTACAAGTATGTGAAGGGCAAGAGGATGAGCTGTGTGAGAATAGGACCAATCAGGTGTGATAGTGGAAATGAATGCATGGAATCGGAGGAGGCAGTGGAGGTACTTAATGAATACTTTGCTTCAGTATTCACCACGGAAAAGGACCTTGGCACTTGTGGGGGTGACTTACAGTGGACTGAAACACTTGAGCATATAGACATTAAGAAAGAAGATGTTTCTGGAGCTTTTGAAAAACATTAAGTTAAGTAAGTCACCGGGACAGGACGAGTTATACAGCAAGCTACTGTGGGTAGTGAGGGAGGAGATTACTGAGCTTCAAGTGATAATCTTTGCATCATCAATATGGATGGAAACAGGAAGGGAGCAGGGGTGGCCAACCTTTTACATACCATGTGTCAATTTTTTCACGCACGAGTTCTATATTAACATTTTTACAAGAACTGTGGGGGTACAAGAGTTGTATGGCACATCTAAACTCGTGTGTGAAAAAATTGACGCATGGAATATAAAACATTGGCCACCCCTGGATTGGAGGGTTGCAAATGTTGTTCCTTGTTCAAGACAGAGAGTAGAGGTAATCCAGGAAATTACAGACTAGTAAATCTTATTTCAGTGGTGGGCAAGTTGTTGGCGAATATCCTGAGAGGCTTGATTTATGAGCAGATTTGGAGGGACATAATCTGATTAGGGATTGTCAACATGGCTTTGTCAAGGGCAGGTCATGCCTTAGGAACCTGATTGAATTCTTTGAGGATGTAACAAAACACATTGATGAAGTTAGAGCAGTGGATGTAGTGTATATGGATTTCAGTAAGGCATTTGATAAGGTTCTCCATGCAAGGTTCATTTAGAAAGTAAGGTGGTAAGGGATCCAAGGACACCTTGCTTTGTGGATCCAGAATTGGCTTGCCCACAGAAGGCAAAGGATGGTTGTAGATGGTTAGTATTCGACATGGAAGTCAGTGACCAGTGGTGTTCTGCAGGGGTCTGTTCTGGGACCCCTCCTGTTTGTGAATTTTATAAATGACCTGGATGAAGAAGTAGAAGGGATGGGTTAGTAAGTTTACTGATGATACAAAGGTTGGGGGTGTTGTAGATAGTGTGAAGTGGCAGATGGAGTTCAACCCAAATAACTGTGAGGTGGTTCATTTTGGTAGGTCAAATATGATGGCAGAATATAGTATTAATGGTAAGACTCTTGGCAGTGTGGAGGATCAGAGAAATACTGGGGTCCGTGTCCATAGGATACCCAAAGCTGCTGTGCAGGTTGACAGTGTTAAGAAGGCATATGGTGCGTTGGCATTCATCAACAGTGGGATTGAGTTCAAGAGCTGTGAGGTAATGTTACAGCTATATAAGACCTTGGTCAGACCCCTCTTGGAGTACTGTGTTCAGTTCTGGTCACTTCTCTACAGGAAGGATGTGGATACTATAGAAAGAATACAGAGGAGATTTGCAAGGATGTTGCCTGGATTGGGGAGCATGTCTTATGAGGATAGGTTGTGAACTTGGCCCTCTCTCCTTGAAACGATGGTGGATGAGAGGTGACCTGATAGAGGTGTATAAGATGATGAGGGGCATTGATCGTGCAGATAGCCAGAGGTTTTTTCCTAGGGCTGAAATGGCTAACACAAGGAGGCATAGTTTTAAGGTGCTTGGAAATAGGTACCGAGGGGATGTCAGGGGTAAGTTTTTCACACAGAGAAATGTGTGGTGGGTGCGGGGAATGTACTGCCAGCAGTGGTGATGGAGGCTGATACAATAGGATCTTTTAAGAGACTCTTGGAGAGGTACCTGCAGCTTGGGAAAATAGAGGGCTAAGCGGTAGGGTAACTCTGGGCAATTTCCAGAGTAGGTTACATGATCAGCACAACATTGTGGGCCAAAGGGCCTGTAATGTGCTGTTGATTTCTGTGTTCTATGTTTAGCGAAATTCAGTACATCTGTGGCAATGATATACAACTTAAACATAAATTATAGTTAAAGTGAGTTAGTGACTCCTCTTTAAAATTATGTGCCTGGAAATTCAGCTCAGACATTTTTTTCTCGACATCATACAATTGAACATCAAGTACTTCTGGAGTAGCTTTCTATATTGGCCTTTTGCAGATCACCTCTCGTCACTGCAGAAATTTGACTGACCACATCCAGAATTTTCAAGGCTCCTTGCAACTCATGTTCTCAATATTATTTTTATTTGCAGTTTGTCTTTCTTTGCATATTGGCATTTGTCAGTCAACACACATCAAAGTTGCTGGTGAACGCAGCAGGCCAGGCAGCATCTCTAGGAAGAGGTACAGTCGACGTTTCAGGCCGAGACCCTTTGTCAGGACTAACTGAAGGAAGAGTTAGTAAGAGATTTGAAAGTGGGAGGGGGAGGGGGAGATCCAAAATAATAGGAGAAGACAGGAGGGGGAGGGATGGAGCCAAGAGCTGGACAGGTGTTTGGCAAAGGGGATACAAGGGGATCATGGGACAGGAGGTCCGGGAAGAAAGGCGGGGGGCGGGGGGTGGAACCCAGAGGATGGGCAAGGAGTATAGTCAGAGGGACAGAGGGAGAAAAAGGAGAGTGAGAGAAAGAATGTGTGTATAAAAATAAATAACAGATGGGGTACGAGGGGGAGGTGGGGCATTAGCGGAAGTTAGAGAAGTCGATGTTCATGCCATCAGGTTGGAGGCTACCCAGACGGAATATAAGGTGTTGTTCCCCCAACCTGAATGTGGCTTCATCTTTACAGCAGAGGAGGCCGTGGATAGACGTGTCAGAATGGGAATGGGATGTGGAATTAAAATGTGTGGCCACTGGGAGATCCTGCTTTCTCTGGCGGACAGAGCGTAGGTGTTCAGCAAAGCGGTCTCCCAGTCTGCGTCGGGTCTCACCAATATATAGAAGGCCACATCGGGAGCACCGGACGCAGTATATCACCCCAGCCGACTCACAGGTGAAGTGTCGCCTCACCTGGAAGGACTGTTTGGGGCCCTGAATGGTGGTAAGGGAGGAAGTGTAAGGGCTTGAATTTCCAGCATCTGCAGAATTCCTGTTGTTGGCATTTGTCAGTCTCTGCTTGTTCATGTACAGTTTTTCAAAAAATTCTATTGTATTTCTTTCTTTTTCCTGTAAATGTCAGCAAGTAAACCAATCAACACACATCAAAAGTTGCTGGTGAACACAGCAGGCCAGGCAGCATCTCTAGGAACAGGTACAGTCGACGTTTCGGACCGAGACCCTTCGTCAGGACGTTTGTCCCTGGGCCTGGAGGGGACATCGGTCCCTGGGCCTGGGGAGACGCTGGTCTCCGGGCTAGAGGGGACGTTGGTCTCTGGGCCGGAAGAGGTTCCATTTCCACTCGAACATCATATTAATATGAGAAATTGGCTGTGTTAGATACATGCTTTTTTCTAGAGCTACCTGACAGGGACAATGGTTAGAATACTGCTCTCACCAGGGATGAGGTCAAAAATAAATTAAAACTTACGTCACAGAAATAGTCCAGTACAGATTTCACGACCATATGAGAAACTTCATAGCTATGCAGGCCAAACCTGCTCACAGATTCTTGAGAGGCCAGCTGCCACATAACACATTCCAGCCAGCTTTCAAAGCCGTCAAGCACCTATATTGAGCTGCAAGAAGGAGGTGGGAGGGTGGAGGGTTCAGATGGAGGATAATATTTGGGAAGGGAATGGGATGAGGGAATAGAGGAGAAAAGGGGAGTACCTGGAGAAAGGAAGGATGAAGAAGGGAAAGTGGGATAGAATTTGAAGAGAGGAAGAAAAGCAGATGGTGGGAGGGAGGAGGAGAAAGGAGGGAAAGTGGAAGCAATATGAAGGAAGTGAGGAAGGAAGCAGGAAGGAGGATGGGAGGGAAGAGGGAGAAAGGATGGAAAAGGGGAGAAATATGAAGAAAATGTGAAAGAAAGGAGGATGGAGGAGGGAGAAATGGAGGAGGGAGAAATGGAGGAGAGAGAAAAGGAGGAGAATAGAAGAAGAAGAGGGGAGAGAGATGGTGGGAGAAAGAGGAGAGATAGAGAAAAGAAACAGGGAAGAAAGGAGAAGGAGAGGGAAATGAGGCAAGGAATGAGGAACAAAAGTAGGGAAAGGAAGATGGGTAGGAAGAGGGAGAGAGGGAGCACAGAGTATTAGCTATAACCTCTCCCTTATTTACGAGTTCTGACAACCCTACTGTGGAGGGCTTTGGAAAACAAGAGTTGGATAGTTCAAACTAAGTATTGCCAGATGAGGAGTGAGTAAAAATCCAGAAGCTCAGGAGTATTAGGGGAATAATGCCAGCAACAGAGTTTAACTGATCAGGTTTTGAGTGTGAAAGAGGAGAGACTGGTGAGGAGAGCACTGGAATTTTTTAAAAATTGGAATTGTCAATGATAAAAGTGACAATGGAGCTTTTGGCAAGAGCTGATGAAATTGTTTCCATCTTGTAAATACCTAGTGGAAGGAAATTTCTACTCATCCAGTACTGGATGTTGGCAAAGCTGTCTGGAAAAGCAGAGGGATTAGAGGAGTTGAGCGAAGACTGGAAAGATAATCAAACAGGGTCAGGCCAACCTATTCAGCTGACTTGCATGAGAAGGTTGGATGGATTTGGATATTAGGAATACTTGCACTGATCTATGCTACTGCTTTTAGAAGCTCTGCACGGTTCCTTAAACCGTACATACAGTGAAAGGTGATTTTTAAAAAAAAAGACCAAAGCTTGAGTATATCTTAATGGCCATAAAAAGGGATTTCATTAAGTTCCTTACCCTTTACACCTAGAAACATCTGTTTTTCTGGTTTTGATCCTAAATGGGATCAAATGTCGAAAAAATATGTTTACCAGAAATGTCCTGTTCTGCAGTTTGCTAGATGAAGTCAGACGTTCAATACAGTTTTAAATACACCATATTTGGTTGCTTCACTCTGGAGCAGTATGTTCTGACAGCTCCAAATACTGACCTGGCATGTTAACTCTAAATACAGGCGCAATTCATGTTCCTGTATCTTTTGACACACTAGTTATAATAAGATTTATTGTGGCGTTATGGGAATTTGGAATCTGAATAAAATATGATAGCATAATTTCACTCCATTGTTGGTAAATTATTGAACAAATATCCAGAGACCTGGACCACCATGAAGATGATGTAAATTCAAATCCTACTCTATTTAGTGGGGGATATAAAATTAAGCAATTGAGTGGATCTGGAATTTAAAGTAAGGATGTTGTCAGCAAAGAAGACTGTGAAACTACAAGATTATTAAAAGGCCCAAAGTGTTTATGGAGAAGATGTTTCCTATAGTGCAGGAGTTTAAAACCAGAGAGCACAGCCTCAGAATACGGTAGAGGGATGTCCATTTGAAATGGAGATGAGGAGGAATTTCATTAGCCAGAAGCCAGGAGAGTGAGGAGATAATTGATCAGAGTTACAGGGAAGTTGTCACCCTGAAGTTGCAGGAGGTGGGTGACTGTCAGGAGGAATGGAAATGCAAACAGGCAGTTAGAGCAGAGGACACCTGTGGCCATTCCCCTCAAAAATAAGTATACCGTTTTGGATACTTTTGTGGGAGATGACCTCCCAGGAGAATGCCAT
The DNA here is from genome assembly GCF_963921235.1 of Mobula hypostoma. Taxonomy (NCBI): domain Eukaryota; kingdom Metazoa; phylum Chordata; class Chondrichthyes; order Myliobatiformes; family Myliobatidae; genus Mobula; species Mobula hypostoma. The sequence goes on along the minus strand of NC_086101.1, from coordinate 136,809,808 downwards.
GGTGACCGGGTTACAGGCACTGAGCACGGGTCCGTGGTGCAGAAGGGAAAGAGGGATAAGAAGGGAGCAGAAGTGATAGGGGACTTGATAGTGAGAGGAACAGACAGGAGATTCTGTGGACGTGAACAGGACACCCAGATGGTATGTTGCCTCCCAGGTGCCAGGGTCAGGGGTGTCTCAGACTGCATCCACAACATTTTGGAGAGGGAGGGAGAACAGCCTGATGTCTTGGTACATATTGGTACCAATGACATAGGAAGGAAAAGCAAAGAGGTCCTGAAAAGAGATTTTAGAGAGCTGGCTAGAAAGCTGAGAAGCAGAACCTCCTGGGTAGTAATTTCTGGATTGCCACCTGTGCCACCTGCCAGTGAGGGTAGAAACAGGATGATCTGGCAGATGAATGCATGACTGAGAAGCTGGTGCAGGAGGCAGGGCTTCAGGTTCTTGGATCACTGGGGTCTCTTGGGGGAGGTATGACCTGTTCAAAAGTGACGGGTTGCACCTGAACCCGAGGGGGACCAATATTCTCCCGGGCAAGTTTGTTAGATCTGTTGGGGAGGGTTTAAACTAATTTGGCAGGGGGGTGGGAACTGGAGTGATGGGGCTCAGGATAGGACGGGTGGTAAAAAAAGTAAAGATAGCGTGCAGTCAGACTGTCAGGAAGGGCAGGCAGGTGATGGGACATAGTCACAGCCAACAGGGTGAGTATCATTACATTAGGGATGCAAAATCATAAAGACGGTACTCAAGGTGTTGTATTTCAATGTGCAGAGTATAAGAAATAAGGTGGATGATCTTGTTGTACTATTACAGATTGCCAGGTATGATGTTGTGGCCATCACTGAATCGTGGTTGAAAGATGGTTGTAGTTGGGAGCTGAATGTCCAAGGTTACACATTATATAGGAGGGATAGGAAGGTAGGCAGAGGGGGTGGTGTGGCTCTAATGGTAAAGAATGGCATCAAATCAGTAGAAAGATGTGACATAAGATCAGAAAATGTTGAATCCTTGTGGATTGAGTTAGGAAACTGCAAGGGTAAAAGGACGTTGCTGGCAGTTATATACAGGCCTCCTAACAGTGGCTGAGAGGTGGACCACAGACTACAACAGGAAATAGAAAAAGCGAGTCAAAAGGACAATGTTATTATAGTCATGGGAGATTTTAACATGCAGGTCGATTGGGAAAATCAGGTTGGTAATGGATCTCAAGAGAGTGAGTTTGTTGAATGCCTAAGAGATGGCTTTTTAGAGCAGTTTATTGTTGAGCCTGCTAGGTGATCAGCTGTACTGGATTGGGTATTATGTAATGAACTGGAGGCGATTACAGAGCTTAAGCTTAAGGTAAAAGAACCCTCAGGAACCAGTAATCACAAAATGATTGAGTTCATTCTGAAATTTGATAGGGAGAAAGTAAAGTCAGTGGAAAAAGGGAAATTACAGTGGTATGAGAGAAGAGTTGGCTGAAGTAAACTGGAAGGAGCTGCTGGCAGGGATGTCAGCAGAGCAGCAATGGTGTGCGTTTCTGGGAAAAATGAGGAACGTAAAGGACATGCGTATTCCAAGAGTGAAGAAATACTCAAATACCATAATAGCACAACTGTGGCTGACAAGGGAAGTCAAAGCTGATGTAAAAACAAAAGAGAGGGCATACAACAAAGCTAAAATTAATGGGAAGATGGAGGATTGGGAAGTTTTTAAAAGCAACTAAAAGAATCATTAGAAAGGAAAAGATGAAATATGAAAGCAAGCCTGCAAATAATATGAAAGTGGATAGTAAAAGCTTTTTCAAGTATGTAAAAAATAAAAGAGAGATGAGAGTAGCTATAGGACCACTAGAAAATGAAGCAGGAGAAATAATAAACAGGGACAAGGAGATGGCAGATGAACTAAATGTGTGGAAGACACTAGCAGTGTGCTAGATGTTGTAGTGTGTGAAGGAAGAGAAGTGTGTGCAGTTACTGTTACAATGAAGAAGGTGCTCTAAAAGCTGAAAGACCTAAAAGGACGTAAGTCACCCGGACCAGATGAACTGCACCCTAGGGTTCTGAAAAAGGTAGCGTTAGAGATTGTGGCGGCATTAGAAATGATCTTTCAAAAATCATTGGACTCTGGCATGATGCCAGAGGACTGGAAAATTGCAAATGTCACTCCACTCTTTAAAAAAGGAGGACGGCAGCAGAAAAGAAACTATAGACCAGTTAGCCTGACCTCAGTGGTCAGGCTAACTGACACGGGACAAAATAGGACAAAGTCAGCATAGTTTCCTTCAGGGAAAATCCTGTCTGATGAGCTTATTGGAATTCTTTGAGAAGATTATAAGTAGGATAGATAAAGGGGATGAAGTGGATGTTGTATATTTGGACTTTCAGAAGGCCTTTGACAAAGTGCCACACATGAGGCTGCTTACCAACTTGGATCCTGTGGTATTACCAGAAAGTTACTAAGATGGTTAGAGCATTGGCTGATTGGAAGAAGGCAGCGAGTGGAAATAAAAGGATCTTTGTCAAGTTCGCTGCCAGTAACTAGTGGTATTCCGCAGGGGCTGGTGTTGAAACCGCTTCTTTTTATCCTGTATATAAATGACTTAGATGATGAAATAAATGGCTTTGTTGCCAAGTTTGCAGATGATACGAAGATTGGTGGAGGAGCAGGTAGTGTTGAGGAAACAGGTAGGATGCAGAAGGACAGATAGGTTAGCAGAATGGGCAAGAAAGTGGCAAATGAAATGTAATGTTGGAAAAATGCATGGTCCTGCACTTTGGTAGTGGAAATAAATGTGTGGATTATTTTCTAAATGGGGAGAAAATCCAAAAATCTGAGATGCAAGGGGACTTGGGAGTCCTTGTGCAGAACCCCCTGAAGGTTAACTTGCAGTTTGAGTCAGTGCTGAGGAAGGCAAATGCAGTGTAGGCATTCATTTCAAGAGAACTAAAATACAAGAGCAGGGATGTGATGATGAGGCTTTATAAGGCACTGGTGAGGCCTCGCCTTGAGTATTGTGTACAGTTTTGGGCTCCTAATCTTAGAAGAGATGTGCTGGCATTGCAGAGGGTCTAGAGAAGGTTCACAAAGATGATTCCAAGAATGAAAGGGTTTTCATACGAGGAACATTTGAAGGCTCTGGGTCTGTACTCACTGGAATTTAGAAAAATGAGGGGGGATCTCATTGAAACCTTTCAAATGTTGAAAGGACTAGACAGAGTAGATGTGTAATGGATGTTTCCCATGGTGGGAGAGTCTAGGACAAGAGAGCACAGCCTCAGGATAGAGGGGCATCCATTCAAAACAGAGATGTGGAGAAATTCCTTTATCCAAAGGGTGGTGAATTTGTGGAATTTGTTGCCACATGCAGCTGTGGAGTCCAGGTCGTTGGGTGTATTTAAGGCAGAGATTAATAGGTTCTTGATTGGACATGGCATCAAAGGTTTTGGGGAGAAAGCCGAGAACTGGGGTTGAGGAGGAGGGAAAAAAGGATCAGCAATGATTGGATGGTGGAGCAGACTCGATGGGCCAAATGACCTAATTCTGCTCCTATACCTTATGGTCTTATGGTATGGAATTTGTTGCCACAGGCTGCCATGGACTTAGCATGCCATGCTAAGTCATTTGGTGTATTTAAGGCAGAGGTTGATCCGTTCTTGATTAGTCAGGTTGTGAAAGATTACGGGAAGAATGCAGGAGAATGGGATCAAGAGAGAAAATGTAACAGCGATGACGTAATGGTAGAGCAGACTCAATGGATTGAATGGCCTATTCTGCTCCTATTTCTTGTGGTTTAATGGTTTTTTTTAAATTTAAAAAAATCTATGGTTCATTAGCCCTTCTCTGATCTCACCAGTTGGTGATAGCAGACCCACATTACTGCAGCTGATTCTTAGCTACCCTCAGAAATGGCCTCAGGCATTCCAGGAAGGGCAATAAACGGGGGGGGGGGGGGTAGGAATCAGTGATAGCCTTTTACCTTAACTAAACACGTAAACATGTCTGCAGGCAGCAGAATTATAAGAGTCAAATGGTAAATGCTTTTCTGCTGAGTATGTGGTATCAGTTCACAGGATAAGAGTCCAACAAAAATGTATCTTGCTTTTCAATAAAATTCAAATTCCTTCATAATATGTGTTAAAGACTAAAGCCCCCTAATGGAGACAGCTGTGTGAATGATGGTAGAGTATCATCGGATTGCTTCCTTTTCTATTTATACGGTGTATTTGCTGGGCTTGTTACCATGGGAGTGCTGTGCCTTAAACACAAATATTGTTCAGATCTTCAGGGTGACAGCTGCCATCATTACTTCAGCTGTGGAGTGAGCTGAGTACGGTATTTCCAACTTACAACCAACAAGCCCACCACAAAGGGAGGTGTTGGCAAGAGATGACCTCAATTATTGCTAATAAAATCAATCTCAGTTGTCTCTCTCTCTCCCTCAGTCGCCAAAAGTCAACTGGATAAACTGCAGCTCTGCAATTTCCATCATTATATATTTTTTTATTTCCCCCTTAGAGAGTTTTTGCTGCTTATTTTTAGATTTTTATTCATATTCATTCATTCAGGTCATTTATTTTGGGTATAAAATGTTAGCTCAGTATTGGATCAGTATACCAAAGTCCATCGTCAAAAAGCTTGATCTTTTCAAACAGATTGCCCCACAATTTACATCCTTAGTCAGAGGATTGTCAATAATAAATGTAAAAAGAAGTTGGCTGGGAACATTTTAGCAAGGAGTGGATAAATTAGGGAACTCACCAACACAAAATACAAAAAAGATACAAATACAATGTTGAAGAGACATTTAGGCAGGTACATGGATTTAAAAAAAAAAGGCCAAGCAGGACAAGGGGAAAATGCGGGCAAATGGGACTAGCTCAAATGGGCTTCTTGTCTGGCATGGACAAGGTAAGCTGAAGGACCTGTGTCGTAGAGAAGTACAGCCCAGAATCAGACCCTTTGGCCCATCTAGTCTGTGCCGAACCAGTTAAACTGCCCACTCCCATTGACTTGCACCAGGACCATAGCCCTCCATACCCCTACCAGCCATGTGCCTATTCAAACTTCTCTTAAACATTGAAATCCAGCATCTCATCCCACACTCTCATGGCACTCTGTATAACCCAATGACTCTGTAACTCATGCAAGCAATTGAGGAAAATATCACAGTTGCAATTAAAAGGAGCCCAGGTCATCAGAAGAAAAAAGTCTGAGATAAATGGGGTCAGCAGGAAGGTTGTGGGTAGCAAATACACCAGCATGAATCTGTTAGGCTAAATAGCCAGTTTCTGTGTGGTAAAATGATGTAACCATCAGATCTGCTAACTGTACAATAATTTCAGTTCTATTCTAATTCATATTGGGCAAAGTAACCAAGGTGATCTATTTGTTTTGTGTCCCTATATCTCAGCTTAAATTTGCGCTAACAGCACTATCACATTTTCATACAATTACAAGATGAGGTGGTTGCTGCTCAGACCAGGAGGTAACATCTTTTCCCATTTGCCTTTAAGAAGGTAGTGATCAGCTGCCATCTTGAACCACTGCAGCATCTGCGAGGAAGGTAAACCTTCAACAGAATTGCATAAACTTCTGGGATTTAGACCCAGTGGCAATGATGTCTGAGTGCATATATTTTGAAATTAGGATTGTATGTGAGGTGGAACTGAAATTGCTAGCATTACTTGGGTTTCTGGTGCCTGTCCTTCTAACAGTTAGAGGACACAGGTTCGGATGGTGTTGTCAAAGAAGCCTTGGTCAGTTGCTACAGTGTATTTTATGCCCATTTGCACACCGCAGCCACTGAGGGAGACAGTGAAGGGTCTGTCCGTTCATACCATCTTTGAAAGATGAGCCAGCTGGAATGTCAGCCTAGGTTTTGTGTCTGGCTTCTATTCTTTGGAGTGAGACAACATTTTACTATTTACTAAACTCTACCTAAAGCCTGGGGCAGCACGGTGGTGTAGTGGTTAGCACAATGCTTTACAGTACCAGTGACAAGGGTTCAATTCCTGCCATTGTATGTGTTGTTGCCTGAATGACGTCACCAGAGAAAAGTACTGGTAGAAATTAAGCAGCCTCTTTATTCAACAAATTGAGATACAGCAGGCATCATATTGAGACCCTTTTTGGTAGAAGAAGGTCTGCTTGGCTCAGGACTACACAACATTTTATATGCTAAAGATCGAAGGGAAGTTCAAGACAATTCAAACAAATCCATATTTATAATGCTTCCTTTGAACTGCACACCCCTTTCACAACTCCCTCCTTCACACCCACACTACAGACACCCAAATACACATTTAAATCAGCATTGTCTACCCATTGTTCAGAGTTGCATTTCAAATTTAATCTTCAATGCATATTCAGATCTGAAGGTTGGTCACTGAAGTCAATATTCACTTTATGTCCCAACCCCAAAAGCACCCTAATAATCTGTAAGGAGTTTGTACGTTCTCTCTGTGACCACATGGGTTCTCTCTGGGTGCTCCGGTTTCCTCCCACAGTCCAAAGACATGTCCAGTTGGTGGGTTAATTGGTCATTGTAAATTATCCCATGATTAGGCAAGGGTTAAGTCGGCGGTTGCTGGGTGGAATGATTTGAAGGGATAAATTAATAAATAAATAATGCTAATGAAGATAATATCATATTATTTGCTAATTTCCTATGGGAGCCAAGTTTTTGATGTCTTTCCATAATCTAACATTCAAAACTGTGGTAGAGTATTCTAACAACAGCAAGACAACAACAGATTGCCTCTTCCTCAATTCATCAACCCAGAATGCTTTTGTTTTTTACTTTCCTTTATGCTTTCTACGCTTGCGCTTACAAATAAATTGACCTATTGTGGTCTTGCTCCTGCTCTAAGCCGCTGTTAATTCTGCTCTGCCTCTTCTGCGAGGTCTAAGCCTGTGCACTCCCCAATGCCAATTATATTAGATCATCCTGACCCTCTCTAGTTCCTTCCTCTGCAGGGTTAATATAGACAAAGTCTTAGAACTATTCTTGTCCAGGAATTATCCCCTCTCTTACCAGGATGGACTGTGTTTTAACATGCTCTAATCTTCCCCTTAGCTTTACATTTCCTAATAGGCATTATAACCAACAAAACACTTGCCGAAGGAAATTCACCATCAAAGTTCAACAGCCAATTCACAAGAATACTACAGCGTCTATTAACAAACCAGTGCCGCTAATCATTTGGATGAGAGAGAGGGCTCAAAGAGTTTATTTAAAAATTAAAGGATAAGAAAATGACAGAAGCCACAGCAAATTCTCCTGTTAAAAGATTAATTTCCCCTAAAAGAAGCAGACAGTATAGTTAGTATAATTTCGACCTCCTTCACTTGCAGCTGGCCAGTTGTCTGGCTTGATTGACAGGATAATTAACCAAGCATTTCCGCTCTGACTATGAAGAGCATTGTTATTATTGGTAACGAATAATAATAGTAACACCAAAATCTTGCTTTGGAATACAAACTCATATACCTTACTATAACTACAAGCCCGCTCCAGTTTTAGAGTCAGAGTCCCACAAATTATATTACGACTGATCCTTTATTACAGCTAGGACAATCCATAATAACATAATAATACAGAATAACAAGCAACAACAACTTACTTAATAGATATAATCATTCCAAACACACAGAACATACGGAAATCAATAAGTGAAGAACATCAGAAATACGTAGAATTAAAAGAGAAACTTGAAAAACTTATGAACATGAACAGGGTATACATTGTCCCAATAGTAATAGCTACGTCAGGTATCATCCCAAAGTCACCACACAACACTTTTAAACGATTAGGCCCACACAGCAATATTTATGTAAATCTCCTGAAAGCCACAATACTAAACACCACTAATACAGTCTGAAAGTTCCTAGCAATTGAGAAATGAGTGTGCTTGGCTATGCCGGTGCCTCAGCTTTTACTAGCTGGAGCGGAGTAAAAAAGTAATAAATAACAATAATGTCGATTGAAGGGTGGATAATGGCCAGGATACTAGTTAGAACATTTCTGCATTCTGTGGCATCAGGAGATATTTTACATCCTTCAGGGCAGCTGGAATCTTGACTTAACAATAGATAGTGCATCTGCCCTTTCCTCCATATTACATTGAAGTATCAGCATTAATTCTGTGCTCAGGACTCTGGAATGGAATCAAAGTTGAAGGTGCCATACTCTGATGCTCCTAACCCTGATGCTCATCCCATTCCTCCCCTTGCTTGCCAGCCTGTTTTCTCCTTCTCTTTCATCAGCTCTATTATGAAACACATCCTTTGGCTACTTCTTCTGCCTTGCCAACAGATATTTTTCACTCCTTTATTCATTCCCTCACTAGGGAGGACACCAAGAAGTCAACGCACCAACTGGGACCCAACAGTCATGACTTCATCAACAACTTCTTTTCTGTGTTAGGTGGAGAAATAACAGGATGCAGCTGGAGGCTATTACTAGGACAGCTGGCTTCCAGATTTGACCCTGAATATTGCTCAGAATACAGAAAAGACTTGGACAAATTAGGATGCTGGAGGTAATCCAGCAATTTTCCAAAGGCAAATGCTGCTCCAACAGTTTTGATTCACCAGTCAGTTGTTGTAAGATGGACTAATTTTATTTTAAAACGCAAACAACAGGAATTCTGCAGATGCTGGAAATTCAAACAACACACATCAAAGTTGCTGGTGAACGCAGCAGGCCAGGCAGCATCTCTAGGAAGAGGTACAGTCGGCGTTTCAGGCCGAGACCCTTCGCCAGGACTCCTGACGAAGGGTCTCGGCCTGAAACGTCGACTGTACCTCTTCCTAGAGATGCTGCCTGGCCTGCTGCGTTCACCAGCAACCTTGATGTGTCTTGCCTGATTTTATTTACCCATTTTCTAATGTTGGTGAGTTGGATGAGGTGAAGAATGTGCTGGGTAATAGAACAAACAAGCTACTAGCACCCAGACCCCTCACTGTCCTTACATATATCACCAGCTGCCAAATATTTGCAGGCTAACTAGTTGATCTGGCCAGATATTCAGTGCATATCAGCTCCCAGTGTTCCATAATGTTGAGACAGGTAAGGGCTCCACATTCCAGGCTTTCACTCTTTATCAGCCTGCCTGAGCATCCTCCACTCTCCATTAACCCTGGGGCAGAGTCTCTTCATCCTTAGACATCAAGGAATACCGGAGGACATGCATTTAAGTTAAGAGAGGTTAAATTTAAAGGAGATGCGTATGGCAGGATTTTTACTTAGAGAGTTGTACGTACTGAGAAAGAGCTGCTGTGAGTAATGTGGGAAGCAGGTATCAGAGTGGCATTTAAAAGGTTTTTTGATAGACACATAAGTATACAGGGAATGGAGAGATATGGATTATGCAAGGCATGAAACATTTGGCATCGTATTCTGCCCGGACATTGTGAACCATGGATCCTGTTCCTGTGCTGTACTCTTCTATGTTTTGTGAATCGCTGACGCCAATTTTGATTAGGACAATATGGTCCAATTTTAATCCTCAAACTGAAAAGCTCACATTATATGAGTCATAATAAAAACAGCAGATATTGTGAACAGTTGAAGTAAGCTGTGGAGAGTTGTAAACTTAGTCAGCTCCATCATGTGCACTAGCCTCTGTAGTGTCCAGGACATCTTCAAAGAGCGATTCCTCAAAATAGTCATAGTCATAGTCATACTTTATTGATCCCGAGGGAAACTGAGTTTTGTTACAGTTGCACCAACCAAGAATAGAGTGTAAATATAGCAATATAAAACTATAAATAATTAAATAATAATATGCAAATTATGCCAGGAATATATATATATATATATATATATATATATATATATATATATATATATATATATATATATAGTTACTGCAGATATATTTATGGTAATTCACAGGTTTTTTCTCTGTTATTATGTATATGTTAAAGACAACAAATTTCACAACATTTTCTGATGATATTAAACCTGATTCTGACTTGATAAGTGTTATCCCTGGAAATGTTTTCTCTCTACAGATGCAGCCTGCTCCATTCAGTACATCTTGAGTTTGTTTGTCCACGATTAGTAGGTACTCACTTTTCTCTGCTGAGGGTTGCAGACAAAATTCTGGTACTTGTGAAGCTGCAATCAAAAATTGGTCTGATTGATTGTCAATAGAGACTGCAGTTTAAGCAGAGTGAGGTGAATATTCCTCTCCTCAAGATCAGTGAAAGCCCCATTCCCATCATCATCATCATCATAACCGTCTCCATTTTCAACACAAACTTGTGATTTAGGAGCAGGAGTAGGTCCACGGACCCCTCAGCTCTGCTCCTGGCTGACCCTGTGCCTCAAGACACCTCTGCCCAATCTTCATATCAACTGAATCACACAGTGTTCTTTGCATATGTTCAATGACAGAGCCTCCTGGGATATGGAAGTATAGCGATTGACAACTTTCTGCATAAAGGAAAAGGAATTCCTCTTTGAATGTGCCTGGAATGGCTGACCCTCTACCTTCATATAGGATCCCTTAGTCACTACCACCGTCCACTGCAGCATCACCTTCCAATGCATCGCAGCTGTTTCTCTTTACCTCCATCATCACCTTTCCCGTCATCAGACAATGTTTACACAGTGGATTCCAGTTTCTTAGGCTATTGGTTAATCGGGGCAGCAGCTTATTTGGGACAACTCTTAAAGAACAAAACTAATTGAGAAAATAGCCAGAACTCTCTCCGTTTATTTGGGCCACCATGCCACTTATTTGGGGCAGGAACAGTATCTAATTAGCTTCAGATGTTTGCATTGGTGTGGCCTTTAGTTACTACACCGTACCTAGGGCGAACAGTTCTTAAATAATGTCAGTTGCATATGCTTGTATTCAAAGAGCAGTGACTTTTATCACTGATAGTTGGCAAGAAATAGGCAGTAAGAAAAGTCAGAACTGTTTTGCTCACTGCGGTTTCAAGATTTGAGGTTTGGAGATGTGAGAAATGGACAGGAGAGAGAAAGAAGCAATTTAATTACTTCAATAATTCAGGAACTATGAAGAATTTGAAGGTATTAATGATCATTTTCAATGTTACAATAAAAAGACAGATTTGGAGAATGCAATTATGGATAGGATTGAATGAAAACAGTCCATTAACTACACTAGTTGCCTACACTTACTTTGTTCACTTACAGTAAATCTAAAGAATGCATATACTGGCTGAATTCCTCTATCGATAAATATTAGGAATTAATACACAGTCTTATAGCACTGTAGTAGTATTGATAGTGTTCCATTTGTTCTGTATTTCATTTAATTACATAACTTGTTACTCAGTCAAATGGTAGTTTAGCTTTTTTCCATGAAACTTGGGCTTATAGGGGCAGCTGCTTAATTGAGCCGAAATGTACTGATTCCGATGTGATTAATCAGAATCAGGAACTCACTGTAATCACTTTCTCATTGTATGCCCCAGTAAAAGGGGGAAATCACAGCACAAATCCCAAGCTATCCAAAGAATATGCTGAGCCACATCTTGCTGGGAATAGATAGGGGGTGATTGCATCAGCCATTTTCAGGACTGGAAATATATTTCTCCATAACTTCTGCCATCTCCAACAAGATCCCACCATCGAGCACATCTTTCCCTCCCCCTGACTTTCTGCTTTCCACTGGGATCGCACCCAGCGTGACTCCCTTCGTCCCTCCCCACTGATCTCCCTCCTGGCACTTACCCTTGCAAGTGGAACAAATGCTACACCTGCCCCCTACACCTCCTCTCTCAGGGCCCCGTCAGTCCCTCCAGATGAGGCGACGCTTCTCCTGTGAGTCTGTTAAGATCTTCTACTGTATCCAGTGCTCCCGGTGTGGCCTCCCCTATATCAATGAGACCCGGAGTAGATTGGGAGACCGCTTCACCAAGCACTTACGTCCCAACCACCAGAAAAAGAGGGATCTCTCAGTGGCCAACAGTTTTAATTCCACGTCCCATTCCCATTCCGACATGTCCATCCATGGCCTCCTCTACTGTCACTATGAGTCAACACTCAGGTTGGAGGAGCTACAGCTTATATTCCATTTGGGTAGCCTCCAACCTGATGGCATGAACATCGATTTCTCCAACTTCTAGTAATGCACCTCCCCTTCTCTATTCCTCACTTCCCATCTCCCTCTCTCACCTTATCTCCTTACATGCCCATCGCCTCCCTCTAGTGCTCCTCCCCTTTTTCTTTCTTCCATGGCCTTCTGTCCTCTCCTATTAGATTCCCCCTTCTCCGGCCCTGTGTCTTTTTCACCAATCAACTTCCCAACTCTTTACTTTACCCCTCCCCCTCCCAGTTTCACTTATGACCTTGTGTTTCCCCCTCCCCTCCCCTCACCCTACCCCTCCCCCCCATTACCCTGACTCCTCATTTTTTTTCTCCAGTCCTGCTGAAAGGTCTCGGCCCGAAACGTCGACTGTTTACTCTTTTCCATAGGTGCTGCCATAGATTTTCCTGAGTTCCTCCAGCATTTTTGTGTGTTTTACCTGGATTTCCAGCATCTGCAAGATTTCTATTTGGGCCTGCTCAGGTAAAGCAAGCAGACTTCCTTATTGTGAGCTGGTTGGGTTCTTACAATAAAACTGAGCTTACGACAGACTCCTATTGTGTTAATACAGTGTGTACTGTAGGTTGGCTATTGTTCTCTGGCCTTTCTACAACTTGCTACAGCTGGCTGAGTCACTAGGAGGTCTGAGGAAGAGCAATGAGAAATGCCTTCTGATTGTCCTCTTTGCCACTAGACACAGGGCTACAGCTGCACAATATCTCCGTGCAAATAGTGGGAATAGTATTGAGAAATCACCAAAACCAGTCAACGGTATCAAACTCCAAATAAACAATCCTCCCAGAAGCAACGCAATAACAATTATAAATTATATAAGTCTGTAAATTCAAGATAATTCACAACTAAGAATGAGGGAAAATGTAACGGCTGTATTTTATCTAATTGCTTTTCAGATATAGCTGACGTCAATGTTGTTGAGAATTGTGGATCCTAGCTTTAAATTTATGGCAGGGAAAACATTTATGTCTGCATTAGAGCTTGTAATGAAAGTACATATGGCAAGAGGAGGGCCAATAGTTTCAAAGTAACAGAGTCATTGCAAAAAGGGTGTCGTAGTTCCATGAGGATGGTGCAGAATTTATATAGTCTATAGGGGAAGCAAGAAACATTAATGAACCTTGAACAGATGCTCTTCCACATGACTTGTGGCCAGAGTGAAGCCAGAATAAAAAATAAGCACCAAGTGATGTTAGCAATTCTTAAAGGTCACGTGCAAGCAAAGCAGGTGGCAAGGGATCCCAAGTCTGTTCGTTAGCTTTCTCAAAAGCCATAAATAATTTTAACCAATTTTTGCTAATGTGAAGATTTATTACGTGTTTACATTTCTAGATACCCTGTTTAAAGATGAGCCGAGTTTCAAATCCAAACTGCTGCACATGACTGAGGCAGCCCTTTTACAGCTGTGAGACCTTCAGGGGCCTCTAGACCTCCATCATTAATCTACAGACTAATAAATCTTCACCCTGGTCTGTCATTGGTTTAGGAAAGATGACTATGTTAACAAAATAGATTATTTTGTTTACATAGTCTCCTTTCCTCGACCAATCTCAATTTATACTGGACACCAGTTCTCTTGTGGTGAAACTTGTCATTCATTTTCCTGCTTTACAAGAAGCATGACATGGAACATAGAATACTACAGCACAGAAAGAGGTCCTTTGGTCCTTTGGCCCACAATACTGTGCCGACCCAATTAAATTAGTAATCAAATGCTCAGCAAATTCCTTCTGCCATGTCCTTCAATAATGTCCATATGCTTCCTTTTCCTGCACATCTCTTGAATATTTGCTTCCACCACTATCCCTAGCAATGCATTCTAGTCACTCTCCACTCTGCCCCGCACATCTCCTTTAAACTTACCTTATCTCACCTTAAATGCATGCCCTCTCATATAGACATTTCAGCCCTGAGGAAAAAAGATAGCAGCTACCTATTATATTATGGCTCTCAAACCTCTATCAGATCTCCCTCAGCTTTTACCATTTCAGTGAAAACAACCCACATTTGTTCTTATAACAAATACCCTCTAATCCAGGCAACATCCTGGTAAATTTCCTCTGCACCCTTTCCAAAGCACATCAGCACTGTTAAGGGTCTTGCCGTTAATGGTGAGCTGTCCCTTTTCATTTGGTCTCCCACAATGTAACACTTCACATTTGGGCCAGGTTATGCTCCATCTGCTATTTCTCCATCCATACATGCAAATGATCTATATCCCTCTGTACCTTTGTCAGTCTTCTATGCTATCCACAACACCACCAACCTTCGTATTGTCTGCAAACTCACTAACCCCTCATCTATATTCTCATCCAGGTCGCAACCAGCAGAGATCCCAGTATGGAATCTCTATTGTTATGAGATGCACCCAACCGCTCGGCTTCTGGGATTTAGACACTCAAACTCCCTGGAGCACGGATAGCTGGCGCGGGCCCTTTAGGTAATTGGTAATCATGTTCTGAGTGCCAGGAATTGAGTATTTAAGGAACACCTGAACTGTAGTTCAGGGCTCAATCGCAAGCCTACTAGTGACTTTGTCTAGTGTTTGTTTGCTGCGTCAATTCTCAATCCAGATTGAAACTGTGTCTCAATCCTAGTCTCGGATAATCCAGCATTTGGGTCCAAGCCCTCCTCGTCAAGGAGGCTCGTCACAGTACGATTCAGCCAACATGGACCCAGCGGGGTATCGGAGCCTGTCGTTTGCTGTGGCCAGCCATAGCAAAAATATTTCCAGAGAGAGCCCAGAGATACATGACTTCAAGATCTCCATGAGCATACTATTACAGGGAGGAAGCCAAAGGCGCTCAGGTGATGCTGTGGGTCACTCTGAGGAACCAGTCCATCTTCCAACCCTGGAGAGATTCGACAGTGACCCAGGTTCTTGCCACGGTTTCCTCATCCAGTGCTCATTAGTAGTTGAACTCCAGCCATCTCGGTTCCCTTCGGAGCGTGGGAAGGTGGTCTTCGTTATCTCGCTTCTGTTTGGAAGAGTCCTGGCCTGGGCCACCGCACATTGGGAACGGAGGTCAGAGATTTGCCCAGATTTGGAGGAAGTCGTGGCCGCATTGAAGATGTTCCATCACTCCACTGGAGCCAGCCAAATGGTGGACCGGCTGATGAAAATTCAACAGGGTGGACTACATGATTGAATTCCAGACCTTGGCCCTAGACAGTGGCTGGAACGGGGAGGCCTTGACCACACTATACCACCACGGACTCTGAGATGAACTGAAGGATGCTCTCGCCTTGGGAAAAGCAACTGAGGACTTGGAAGTTCTGATCGATTAGTCCATTCATCTTGATAATCATCTGGCAGAGCGTAAGTGAGACTAAATCGAGAGGTTGAAGAGGGCTAGCGTGAGCCCAGACTCATCGCATTGTTGCTTCATCCCCCGATCTTGGACTGTCACCAGTCCATCTCCTGCTCAGGACTCTGTCAAGCCCTTGCAAATCGGTCATATAAGAATCTCTGCCAAAGAGAAGGTTCCGCCATTGGAGTGGACATTGCTGCCATTACTGCAGGGAAGCATGTCACCTGTGGGCCGAGTGCCCTAAGCCGCAGCTGTCGGGAGAACTGTTCAGACCGTCCAGTATTGGGAGGACTGTGATGGCAGTAGCCACTACTGCCAGCCTCACGGATTTTGGTGTCATGCTGAGGACAGAGGTCTGCTGGGGTATGAACTGACAAGAGGTGAATGTCTTTCTCAGACTTTAGGGCAGCTGGAAACATCCTGGACTTGGGGACCACCCATCGGCTCAATATAGCACTGTTTCCAATTAACTGTCCCTAATCCTGCCTAATATTCTTGTAATTTGCCCTGCCACGTTTTAATACTCTCTCATAGATCCACAGTTACTCTTCTCTATAGCAATCTTAAAAGTTAAGGAGTTGTGATCACTGATCCATAACAGTTCTCCCACTGAAAGGTTAGTCACCAGGCCAAGCTCATTACCCAACACTGGGTCCAGTATGCCCTCTCCTCTTGGACTATCTACATATTAATTTAAGGAAACCTTCCTCAACTAACATATTCTGCCCATTTAAACCTCTTGCACTTAGGACGACTCAGCTTATATTAGGGAAGTCAAAATCACCCACTAACACAACCCTGTTGCTTTTACACTTTTTCCTAATCTGCCTGCATGTATCTGTTCCACCAATGCTATGGTGAGGGGGTGGTATGGTGTCTATAGAATAATTCCATCAGAGTGATTATGCCTTCCTTAGTTTTGCATCCTACCCATATAAATTCATGGATGAAGCCTCCATTATTTCCCCTCTGGGTGCAGCTGTGACAGTGTCTCTGATTAATAGTGTGTCTCTCACAACCACCCACCCTCCAACCATATAGCTTCCGATCTATCTGTTCTAAAACATTGAAACCATGGAACATTAAGCACCCATTCTTGTTTCTCTCTCAGTCAAGTCCCTGGATTGGCCACAGCAGCATAGTTCCATGTACTGATCTGTACTTTACATTCACCACCCTTACCCATAATACTCCTAACATTAAAATACACAACCTTCAATTCGTCCAACCCATTGTGTTTATTATTTTGCTCTGTTCTTACTGGTCATGATGTTTCTCTCAATCCCTCCACTTTCTGTCCTGGTGCTCTGATTTCTATCTCTTTTGCCAAACCCTCCCAAATAGCACTAGTGAACTTCCTGCTCAGGATTTTGGTTCTCCTCCAGTGCAGTCTGTTCCTATTGTACAGATCTGCCATTATCATGAATGTAAATTCCCTGCCCTCTGTCAAAATTCTCATCACAGGCTCATTTAGCCTGTCTCTGCAATTCTCTTGAGCAGATGAAGTATTCACACTTGTTCCTCAGCCTAGACTTCTGAACATCTTCATTTCATTGTTGGTACCAATGGCTTCAATCACTGTGTGCCTACTCACAGCGATTCTTTTTGTATTCTTCCACCTTACTGCATCAAACTTTCCTTGGGAGCCATCTCATTCATCTACATGAATGGTTTTCTTCTTGTTCTCGTTTGTTGACCTGTTTCCTTGAATTGATTCAGACTACTTGGAGTTCAGTTTCTCTGAATCTTTTTGGTAGAGGGTAGTTCAGGGAGAAACTGGTCTATCATCAGAGGAAGAGGACAGGAAAATGTCCTGCTTCTCCATGAGAGAACTAGTGTAGGAAATCCAATAGATAATTTGCATTGCAAACACTAACTATCAGCAGTATGACAATGACCAGAAAATCTGCTTTAGTGTTGCTTACAGAGAAGAAACATTGATGGAAAGCCCCCAGAATGTCTTTACTGTCTTTCAGTGAAATAACATTGTGGGACTTTTATTTTCATTTGAGAAGAGATATGGGCCTTTATATGATATGATGCTCGAAAGATAAAGTCTCTGACAGTACGAGAGTAGAGTGTCTGCATAGGTGTCTGCTCCCAAATCTCTGGAGTGTGACTGGTACCCAGCATCTTCACTCTGTACTTCCAAGATAGCCACGACGACGACTTTCTTGAGTCAGCATCTCATGGAGATACCTCCTATAGTGGGGTGAGATGTGCCAGTGAGGTATTGGGCTGAGTTCACCATTCTCTGCAGCACCTTATGCCCCTATGCATTCACACGAAAGAGAGGTTTCTGCTTAACAGGATGCAACGCCAGCTTATTTTATTATTTAGAAAAAACCTCTGCTGTAAGATCACAAAAACGTAGAAATTAACAGTTATTCAACCTAATGTGTCAGTGGTAGATGAAAGGAGCTATTGAATCTAATCCTATTATCCATAATCTTCTCCTTTACGCATGTAAAAAGGTTAATCTAGGCACTTCTTCAACCAAGTGCAGGTTTTGGCTTCGACCACCCTTGCAGACAGTGAGTTCTGAACTTCTTCATCAATTTCTCTCTAATCCTTCTACCAATTATCTAAACATGTGCCTCCTAGTTAGTAAAGATTCAGGACCTCACAGATATCAAATAACAGCCTTACTATGTTAATATGAAGCCCAAAGAGAAAGGGAAATATTCAGCTAAAGAAGTATCTGTACAGAAGGCTTAAGTGGGGCGTTGTTGTACAGTACTAACATCTGATTTGAGATTGACCAGACACAGGAGCACAAACTGCACGACCTTGGTCAGCAGCAGAGGGAAACTCCATCTCTGAGGATGGCTGGGCTGTAAACTGTCAGCCTGCCAGACAGCTGTCTAGTGAAGATGACACAGCACAGGGACTTCCCATTTGCTCAACTTCATTTGAAAGACTATTAGTGAGGCAGGGCTGGTGAGTACATGTAAAAGCCTGACCTGAGCAATGATCATCCATTCTCAGAAGCTGTTTGTTGAGCAAATAAATGGATGTTTACTTAGAAATTGTGGGCATTTCTCCAGGCGGGGACTCTCCAAGTTTGGGACTCCTACAGGAGTGACATGGCGATATAAGGAATTACAGGGTTACGGGGTAAGTTTAAATAGGTTAGGACTTTAGTCTCAGGAGCACAGGAGAATGAAGGTGAGATTTGATAGAGGTGTACAACTTTATGAGAGGTATAGATAGAGTAAATGCAAACAGGCTTTTACCACAGAGCTTAGGTGAGTCTAGAACTAGAAGTCATAGGTTAAGGGTGAAAAGTAAAAGGAGTCAAAAGGGATGAGGGAGATCTTAAATAGATTACTTACACCTGTGTTTACTCAGGAGATGAACTCGGGATCTATAGGAGTGAGGCGAAGCAGCAGTAAGGTCAGGGACCCGAGACAGATTGCAGAGGAGGAGGGGTTTGCTGTCTTAAGGCAAATTAGGGTGGATAAATCCCCAGGACGTGACAAGGTGTTCCCTTGGACTCTGTGGTAGGCAAGTGCAGAAACTGCAGGGGACCAAGCTAGATACTTAAAACATCCTTAGCGACAGGTGACGTACCAGAGGAATGGAGGATAGTTAATGTTGTTCCACTGACTAAGAAAAGCTCCAAAAATAAACCAGGAAATTAGAGGCCCGCGAGCCTGACATCAGTAGCGCAAAAGTTATTGGCAGATATTCTAAGGGACCAGATACAGTATAAGAGTATTTGGACGTGTGTGACGGGAGTCCTTAACAAGTATGGTTTGGACCCATATGCTGAGGTACCTGAAGCAAGGTTTGAGGCATGGTATCAAACTGGATCTGAGCACAAGACAAACTCGAGACGATGTCACTGGTAGGCTTTCAATTCAACACTGAACAGCAGTTCAGGGGCCCCTTAAGTACTCGACACGATTACCAATTAACTGGATTGTCCTGAACCCCTAAAGGGGCCACACCAGCTATCCGTACTCCAGGGAGTTAGAGTGCCTAAATCCCAGAAGCTGGCACAGTTGAGGGCATCTCGTAACAGGAACCTCTCCCCTACGGCCAACTCCTGATGACTCTGTCTGTTTGGAGAGACAGTGGAGGTAATTGTTAATGAGAGCTGGATCCAAGATGTCTCTTTCAGGCTCCTCCCCGGGTCTGAATCCTTCACAATCCATGAGGTGTTGCCGAACACCTAGAAAAATACGTGAGTCCAAAAGTCTTCTCACTGTGTAGATCTGTTCCCCATTGATAAACCTGGGTGGCAATGGAGCCGATGGTGGTGGGACCAAGGGGCTGGTGCAGACAGATTTTAATTTAGAGATGTGGAAGGTGGGATTGATCTTTAGGGTCTTGGGGAGCTGCAAAGTGTAAGCCACCAGGTTTGCTTTCCTCGGGATTTTGAAGGGTCCAATTAACTTGGGCACCAGCTTTCTAGACTGCACCCAAAGAGACAAATCATGAGTGGACAGCCAGACCTTTTGCCCAGGCTCTAAAGCAGGTCCCTGTCTTCTCTTTTGGTTCATCTTGGTCTCCACTTCAGAGTAGACTCCAGGAAAATCTCTCTTTCCCTAATCCAATTTTGCTTGCAGCGTTGGATGAGATCCTCAGCTACAGGGACCCCAACCTCGGCCTCTTATTCCGGAAAGAAAGGCAGACAGTAATCGAACTGGCACTCGAATGGTGATATCCCATGCACCGTGCTGTAAGATTTTATGGGTGACCTCTGCCCTCCTCAAATAGTCACACCATTCATCAGGTCTTTCCGAGGCCAGACATTTTAGGGTATGTTCTAAATCTTGGATGGTCTGCTCTGTCTGGCCATTGGACTGTGGATGAATCCCAGGGAAAAGACTTGCTGTTGTCCCTATCAGTTTACAGTATGCCCTCCAGAAGTGTAATGTGAATTGTGGACCATGAACCGAGACATTGTTCGCTGGGAATCTGCGGATCCTGAAGATCTGGTCCAGGAGAATTTCGGCCATCTCTGTTGCAGATGGTAACTTCGCCAAGGCAATGAACTTTCAAGCTTTTGAAATCCGATCGACAACTACCATGATGGCAGGTGATCCATGACAAGCTCCATGAAGATGTGTGCCCAGATAGGGGGTGGAGGAGCCCTTGGGGTCGGGTATGTGGCTCCTTGTTCTGAGCGCTCATCTCGCATGACTGCACGTACTGCCGAACCTCTTTCGTCATCCTGGACCACTAATACTTCCTCTTGATAAACTCAAAGGTCCTGGCAATCTCTGGGTGTGTGTGGTCGTTCTCAATGAATGCCCCGTTTGGAGTACCTGGGACGAGACAGAACTTGGAGCAAACAGACGACTCTGAAGACCGTGGTTAGAAATCCCCCTTTGCACTCGGGCCTTGTGACCAAAAGCACTGATTCCCCAGTGAATTGTTGTCACCATCCTGGCTTGGGCAAAATGGTGGTATGCTGCTCCTTTTGTTTTGGTTCATTAAACTGACAGGACAGGGTATCAGGCTTCTGGTTCTTAGACTCCGGTCGATAGGTCAGGATGAATTCAAAGTGGTTAAAGAACAAAGCACACCTGGCCTGCCTGGAATTCAGCCTCTTGGCCTCTTGAATATAAGCCAGGTTCTTGTGGTTTGTCCAAATGATAAAAGAGTTCTTAGCCCTTCTAGCCAATGACACCATTCCTCCGGTGCCAACTTAACCGCAAGAAGCTCCCAATTCCTGATGTCATAGTTCCTCTCTGCTGGAGATAGCCACCTGGAGAAGAATGCACACAGGTGCAGTTTACCATCTGAAGGTGATCGTTGAGACAAGATGGTATCTACTCCGATGTCTGAGGCTTCCACCTCCACGATAAAAGGAAGGTCTGGGTTAGGAGATGGGAGCTGTTGTGAACTGCTGTTTATGCTCTGCAAAAAGCAGCCTCTGCTTCAGTCATCCAGATAAAAGGGCCCACGGATTTCTTAGTTAGCACCATCAGCAAAGCGACCACTGAGCTGATGAGCTTCCAGTAGAAGTTTGCAAACACCTGGAGTCGCTGGACGTGTTTGATACTGAATGGTGGTGTCTAGTCTCTGACTGCCTGGGTCTTTGTAGGGTCCATCCTGAGATTGCCATTGGAGATCATGAAGCCAAAAATGAAACAGTCATCACGTGAACCTTGGACTTCTCCAACTTAACATAAAGTCCATGGTCTAGAAGCCTCTTCAAAATGTCCCAAACATCAGCAGCATGCTCCTCTATGGACTTCTAGAAGATTAGGATATCATCCAAGTAGATAAAGGCATACTTACGGAGAGCATCCCGGAGCACATTGTTTATAAAGGCCTGGAAAATGGCTGGAATATTCACAAAGCTGAAGGGCATAACTAGGTACTTGCAGTGTTCTGTCAGTGTATTGAATGCAGACTTCCACTCACCACCTTCCTGAATACAGACCAGATTGTATGCACTCCGTAGATTGAGTTTTGTGAAGCATCTTGAAGGCCGTATTCATGAGTGGAAGAGAGCAGCGATTCTTGGCTGTTATGCAATTTAATCCCCTATAATCAATGCACAGTCGCAGGCTCCCATCTTTGCTTTGTACGAAGAAGAAGCCTGCACCAGCAGGTGAGGTGGAGGGCTGAATGAAGCCCGTGGCAAGAGCTTCCTTTATGTTCTCCTCCATTGTACTTCTCTCTGGGCCTGAGAGTCCATACAATCGACCCCACAAGGGATAAATTCCGGGCAGCAGATCTATAGCACAGTTGTAATGTTAGTGTAAGCACAAAAAGAGAAATCATGTATGAGATCATGAAAAGGCAACGTAACTTCATTGGACATGTGATTAGGAAAGAGGAGTTAGAATGCACGGTAATTATGGGAAAGATTGAAGGGAAGAAAGCAAAAGGAAGACAAAGACAAATGATGATGGAGACAGAAGCCAGAGAACTGGAAATGAATACCAATGCTTTGATCCACTTGACCCGAAACAGGAGCGTGTGGGCCATGGCAGTCAAAGCTCAAACTGGGTATGGCACCTGATGATGATGATGAGTGTTGGTGTGGTGGTGGAGTCAAGGCCTTTCTCTTGTTGAAGACCTCTTCCTCATCCTTGTATACAGAAGGTATTTTGACCGAATTGGGTGTTGTATCTCCTCTGCTCCTTCCTTTGAGAACGACTGCGGAGGCTTCTTAGGTGGCGGGGTGTCCTCTTCCTAACCTTACAATTTCCTCGTAGAAACAGTGGCCAAATCAGAGTATAAAATCCCTGTATGTATGCTCAGGCAAGCGCAGCGAGCCATTGCAGAAGGTTCTTGCTCCCTGAACTGGTCTAATTTTCTCTCTGCCAGACAATTATCAAGACAGATAGACTAGTTGATCAGAACTTCTAAACTCTCTGCTGGCTCTCCCAAGGCAAAGGCATCCTTCAGTTCATCTTGGAGTCCATGGCGGTATAGCATGGCCAAGCCCTCCTTCTTCTAACCACTCCCCTGAGCCAGGGTCTGAAATTCGATCACGTAGTCGGCTGAATCTTCATCAGGCAGTCCAACACTTGGCTGGCTCTGGTGGGGTGATGAAACACCTTCCTCATGGCAGCTATGCATTCCTCCGAATCCAAGCAAATCTCTGACCTCCATTCCCAGGCCAGGGCTCTTCCAGTCAGAATAGAGATAATGAAGATTTCCTTTCCACACTCTGAAAGGAATCGGGACAGCCGGAGTTCAATACTAATGAGCATTGGACGAGGAAACCGCGGCAGGAACCCAGGTCACCATCGAATATCTCCGGGGTTGGAAGATGGGCTGGCTCTGCAGAGCGACTGACAGCCTCACCTGAGCAAGTCTGGCTTCCTCCCTGTATTAGTTGGCACATGGCGACCTAGAGGTTGTGTATCTCCGGGCTCTGCTTTGAGATTTTCTCACTATGGCTGGCCACAGCTGATAGATGGCAAGCATTTAAAGGTTGCATGGATGAATTACAACAATTGTTCATCCCAGTTTGGCAAAAGAATAAATCAAGGAAGGTAGTGCACCCGTGGCTGACAAGAGAAATTAGGGATAGCATCAATTCCAAAGAAGTAGCATACAAATTAGCCAGAGAAAGTGGCTCACCTGAGGACTGGGAGAAATTCAGAGTTCAGCAGAGGAGGACAAAGGGCTTAATTAGGAAGGGGAAAAAAGATTATGAGAGAAAACTGGCAGAGAACATAAAAACGGACTGTAAAAGCTTTTATAGATATGTAAAAAGGAAAAGACTGATAAAGACAAATGTAGGTCCCCTGCAGACAGAAACAGGTGAATTGATTATGGGGAGCAAGGACATGGCAGACCAATTGAATAATTACTTTGATTCTGTCTTCACTAAGGAGGACATAAATAATCTTCCAGAAATAGTAAGGGACAGAGGGTCCAGTGAGATGGAGGAACTGAGTGAAATACATGTTAGTAGGGAAGTGGTGTTAGGTAAATTGAAGGGATTGAAGGCAGATAAATCCCCAGGGCCAGATGGTCTGCATCCCAGAGTGCTTAAGGAAGTAGCCCAAGAAATAGTGGATGCATTAGTGATAATTTTTCAAAACTCGTTAGATTCTGGACTAGTTCCTGAGGATTGGAGGGTGGCTAATGTAACCCCACTTTTTAAAAAAGGAGGGAGAGAGAAACCGGGGAATTATAGGCCGGTTAGCCTAACGTCGGTGGTGGGGAAACTGCTGGAGTCAGTTATCAAGGATGTGATAACAGCACATTTGGAAAGCGGTGAAATGATCGGACAAAGTCAGCATGGATTTGTGAAAGGAAAATCATGTCTGATGAATCTCATAGAATTTTTTGAGGATGTAACTAGTAGAGTGGATAGGGGAGAACCAGTGGATGTGGTATATTTGGATTTTCAAAAGGCTTTTGACAAGGTCCCACACAGGAGATTAGTGTGCAAACTTAAAGCACAAGGTATTGGGGGTAAGGTATTGGTGTGGGTGGAGAATTGGTTAGCAGACAGGAAGCAAAGAGTGGGAATAAACGGGACCTTTTCAGAATGGCAGGCGGTGACTAGTGGGGTACCGCAAGGCTCAGTGCTGGGACCCCAGTTGTTTACAATATATATTAATGACTTGGATGAGGGAATTAAATGCAGCATCTCCAAGTTTGCGGATGACACGAAGCTGGGTGGCAGTGTTAGCAGTGAGGAGGATGCTAAGAGGATGCAGGGTGACTTGGATAGGTTGGGTGAGTGGGCAAACTCATGGCAGATGCAATTTAATGTGGATAAATGTGAAGTTATCCACTTTGGTGGCAAAAATAGGAAAACAGATTATTATCTGAATGGTGGCTGATTAGGAAAAGGGGAGGTGCAATGAGACCTGGGTGTCATTATACACCAGTCATTGAAAGTGGGCATGCAGGTACAGCAGGCAGTGAAAAAGGCGAACGGTATGCTGGCATTTATAGCGAGAGGATTCGAGTACAGGAGCAGGGAGGTACTACTGCAGTTGTACAAGGCCTTGGTGAGACCACACCTGGAGTATTGTGTACAGTTTTGGTCTCCTAATCTGAGGAAAGACATCTTTGCCATAGAGGGAGTACAAAGAAGGTTCACCAGATTGATTCCTGGGATGGCAGGTCTTTCATATGAAGAAAGACTGGATGAACTGGGCTTGTACTCGTTGGAATTTAGAAGATTGAGGGGGGATCTGATTGAAACGTATAAGATCCTAAAGGGATTGGACAGGCTAGATGCGGGAAGATTGTTCCCGATGTTGGGGAGGTCCAGAACGAGGGGTCACAGTTTGAGGATAGAGGGGAAGCCTTTTAGGACCGAGATTAGGAAAAACTTCTTCACACAGAGAGTGGTGAATCTGTGGAATTCTCTGCCACAGCAAACTGTTGAGGCCAGTTCATTGGCTATATTTAAGAGGGAGTTAGATATGGCCCTTGTGGCTACAGGGGTCAGGGGGTATGGAGGGAAGGCTGGGGCGGGGTTCTGAGTTGGATGATCAGCCATGATCATAATAAATGGCGGTGCAGGCTCGAAGGGCCGAATGGCCTACTCCTGCACCTATTTTCTATGTTTCTATGTTTCTATGTCTATGAAACATAGAAAATCTACAGCGCAATACAGGCCCATCAGCCCACAAAGCTGTGCCGAACATGTCCTTACCTTAGAAATTACCTAGGGTTACCCATAGCCCTCTATTTTTCTGAGCTCCATGTACCTGTCCAGGAGTCTCTTAAAAGACCCTATTGTATCCGTCTTCACCACTGTCATCAGAAGCCCATTCCATGCACTCACCACTCTGCGTTTAAAAAAAAAATACCCCTGACATCTCCTCTGTAACTACTTCCAAGCACCTTAAAACTGTACCCTCTTGTGCTAGCCATTACAGCCCCAGGAAAAAGCCTCTGACTATCCACAACATCAATGCCTCTCATCATCTTATAAACCTCTATCAGGTCACCTCTAATCCTCCATTGCTCCAAAGAAAAAAGGCCAAGTTCACTCAACCTATTCTCATAAGGTATGCTCCCCAATCCAGGCAACATCCTTGTAAATCTCCTCTGCACCCTTTCTATGGTTTCCACATCCTTCCTATAGTGAGGCGACCAGAACTGAGCACAGTACTTCAAGTGGGGTCTGACCAGGGTCCTATATAGCTGCAACATTACCTCTCGGCTCCTAAACTCAATCCCACAACTGATGAAGGTCAATGCACTATGGTTCTTTCTTAACCACAGAGTCAACCTGCGCAGCTGCTTTGGGTGTCCTATAGACTCAGACCACAAGATCCGTCTGATTCTCCACACTGCCAAGAGTCTTACCATTAATACTATATTCTGTCATCATATTTGACCTACCAAAATGAGCCACCTCACACTTATCTGGGTTGAACTCCATCTGCCACTTCTCAGCCCAGATTTGCATCCTATCAATGTCCCGCTGTAACCTCTGACAGCCCTCTACACTATCCACAACACCTCCAACCTTTGTGTCATCAGCAAATTTACTAACCCATCCCTCCACTCCTTCATCCAGGTCTATATAAAAATCACGAAGAGTAAGGGTCCCAGAACAGATCCCTGAGGCACACTACTGGTGAATGAACTCCATGCAGAAAATGACCCATCTCCAACCATTCTTTGCCTTCTGTGGGTAAGCCAGTTCTGGATCCACAAGGCAATGTCCCCTTGGATCCCATGCCTCCTTACTTTCTCAATAAGCCTTACATGGATTACCTTGTCAAATGCCTTGCTGTAATCCATATACACTACATCTACGGCTCTACCATCATCAATGTATTTAGTCACATCCTCAAAAAATTCAATCAGGCTCATAAGGTATGACCTGCCTTTGACAAAGCCATGCTGACTATTCCTAATCATATTATGCCTCTCCAAATGTTCATAATTCCTGCCTCTCAGGATCTTCTCCATCAACTTGCCAACCACCGAGGTAAGACTCACTGGTCTATAATTTCCTGGTCTATCTCTACTCCCTTTCTTGAATAATGGAGCAACATTCGCAACCTTCCAATCCTCCAGAACCTCTCCTGTCCCCACTGATGATGCAAAGATCATTGCCAGAGGCTCAGCAATCTCCTTCCTCACTTCCCACAGTAGCCTGAGGTACATCTCGTCTGGTCCCGGTGACTTAAACAACTTGATGCTTTCCAAAATCTCTCGCACATCCTCTTTCTTAATATCTATATGCTCAAGCTTTTCAGTCTGCTGTAAGTCATTCCTACAGTTGCCAAGATCCTTTTCCGTAGTGAATACTGAAGGAAAGTACTCATTGTGTACCTCTGCTATCTCCTCCAGTTTCCCTGAACATTTCTTCTGTACATTTCCCTGAGAACATCTGTTCACAATTTATGCCTCCAAGTTCCTGCCTCATATATCCCCTTACTCCAATTAAACACTTTCCTAACTTGTCTGTTCCTATCCCTTTCCAATGCTATGGTAAAGGAGATAGAATTATGATCACTATCTCCAAAATGCTCTCCCACTGAGAGATCTGACATCTGATCAGGTTCATTTCCCAATACCAGATCAAGTACAGCCTCGTCTCTTGTCGTCTTATCTATATATTGTGTCAAGAAACCTTCTTGAATACACCTAACAAACTCTCCCCCCCCATCTAAACCCCTCACTCTATTAAAATCTCCCACCACGACAACCCTGTTATTATTACAGCTTTCCAAATCTGTGTCCCTATCTGCTCCTCGGTGTCCCTGTTACTATTGGGTGATCTATAAGAAAACACCCAGTAAAGTTATTGACTCCTTCCTGTTCCTAACTTCCACCAAAAGAGACTCTGTAGACAATCCCCCCCATGTCTTCCTCCTTTTCTGCAGCTGTGACACTATCTCTGATCCACAGTGCCTCGTGCCCACCTCTTTTGCCTCCCCCCCTGATGAAAGGCTCCAATACCCCACTGGTTCCATTTTGGCTGAATCGTACTGTGACGAGAGTCTTTGACAAGGATGGTTTGGACACAATGCTGGGGTATCCAAAACAAGGTTCAAGACACAGTAGCAAACTGGATCTGAGCACAAAACAAATGCTAGACAATATCTCATATAGGCTTACAACTGAGCACCAAACCACAATACAGGTGTTCCTTAAATACTCAATTTTTGGTGCCCAAAACACGATTACCAATTAGAGGGACCGTACTGAGCCCTCAAAAGGGCTGCACCAGCTATCCATGTTCCGGGGAGTTAAAGTGTCTAACTACTGGAGGCTGGTGTGGTTGGGAGTGTCTCTTAACAGACATGGACTAATGATGGATAGTCAGCATGGCTCTGTGCCTGATAGGTCATGCGCAACCAATCTTATAGAGTTTTTCGAGGAAGTTACTAGGACAGTTGATGAAGCAAGGCAATGGATGTTCTCTACATGGACGTTAGAATGTGGGACAAGGTCCCACATGGGAGATTAGTCAAGAAGGTTCAGTCGCTTGACATTCAAGATGGGGTAGTAAATTGGATTAGACATTGCCTTTGTGGGAAAAGCTAGAGAGAGGTGGTAGATGTTTGCCTCTCTGACTGGAGGCCTGTGATTAGTGGACTACTGCAGGGATCAATGCTGGCTACGTCGTTGTTTGTCATCCACATCGAAGACTTGGTTGATAATATGCTTAATTGGATCAGTAAACTTGCAGATGACACCAAGATTGGGGTGTAGGAAGAGCAAGGAAGACTATAAAAGCCTGAATGGTAGTGAAGGAGGAGGTGTGGGGGCAGGTGTAGCACTTGTTCTGCTTGCAAGAATAAATGCCAGGAAGAAGACAGTGGGGAAGGATGAATGGACAAGGGAGTTGTGTAAAGTGGAAAGTGAGGGGGAGGTGGGGAAGGATGTGCTTGCTGGTGGATCCCATTGGAGATGGTGGAAGTTATTGAAAATTATGTGTTAGACATGAAGAAATCAATGTTTATGTCCCTCCCCACTGATCTTCTTTGTGGCACTTATCCTTGCAAGCAGAACAACTGCTACACCTACCCCTACACAGGGCCCCAAACAGTCATTCCAGGTGAGGCAACACTTCACCTGTGAGTCTGTTGGGGTCATCTACTGTATCTGGTGCTCCCAGTGTGGCCTCCTGTGTCTCGGTGAGACCCCATATAGATTGGGAGACCACTTCACCGAGCACCTATGCTCCGTCCACCAGAAAAAGTGGGATCTTCCAGTGGCCACCCATTTTAATTCCACTTCCCATTCCCATTCCAGCATGTCAGTCCTTGGCCTCCTCTACTGTCGTGTTAACGCTGCACTCAGGTTGGAGGCGAAACACCTTATATTGCGTCTGGGTAGCCTCCAACCTGATGGCATGAACATCGATTTCTCAAACTTCTGTAATGCCCTCCCCCTTTCACCATTCCCCATTCTCATTTCCCTCTCTCACCTCCCCCGGGTGCTCCTCCCTCTTTTTTTCTTCCATTGCCTCTGTCCTCTCCTATCAGATTCCCCCTTCTCCAGCCCTGTATCTCTTTCATCAACCAACTTCCTAGCTCTTTACTTCACCCCTCCTCCCCCACCCCCCAGTATCACCTTGTATTTCTCCCTCCCCTCTCCCTACCTTCTAAATCTGACTCCTCACCTTTTCTTCTCCAGTCCTGAAGAAGGATCTCAGCCTTCAGCCCGAAACATCAACTGTACTCTTTTCCTAGATGCTGCCTGGCCTGCTGAGCTCCTCCAGCATTTTGTGTGCACCGCTCGGATTTGCAGCATCTGCAGGTGTTATCTTGTTTGTTATTGGAACTTTGATCTGTGTTTTCGTTGTGGCATCATTTAGTTTGTTCTGTTCTTCACTGGAATGTCATCCCAAATTTTTTTTCTGCTCAAGCCTTGAGTACGGCTTGAATCCAAGGCCTTCTGATCTTAGGTCACAGAACTATCTACAGCTGACAATGTCCCTAACTCTGAAGAGAACTCACTATTATTTTGATGGATTAAAAATGATTAATACCAAAAGATAATCCATTTGAGGAATTAGTTTAATAAACCACAGGACATCTACATTAGATAATTGACAGCTTTATTGGCAAAACTTATCCCTAATGATTATACCTTTCAAAGTTTCATGTCTTCTTGTCAAACCACCTCACAGCTGAAATCCATCACATGACATTAAGTCATAATTAAATAGGCATCATTTCTCCGATTAGCTCGACTGCAATGTATCAGATGTCAGCCTTGTTTCAATGAACAGTGCTCTCACCCTAGGTCAACTGGTTGTGCTTTCAAATCTCATTCCAATGACTTCATCAGAAACTGCATTTACTGCACTGCCAGTACTTGGGATCAGATGTCAGACAACGATCCCATCGTGCCCTGTCTAGTGAATACAAAAGACACGGCCATTTTCCCGGTATTGAGGGCAATACAGTGTGCTGCTTCTCAGGCTTCAATTTGAGCAAACTGGCTGCCAAAACTATAATTACTCAAAGTGCAAAGTTTCTTACTTTTGAAAGGGCAAACAAAGCATCAGCCATGTGTCTAAGTCTTTGCATACAATATGCAACTACCAGTATTGGAAATAGTTTATTGTCACATATTTCAAAGTTCAAGCAATATATATTATCAGAGTACATACATGTCATCACATACAAACCTGAGATTCTTTTTCTGTGGGCATATTTAGCAAGTCCAGAGAACAGTAAATGTAAGCAGGATTTGTGAAATGTAAATATCAGAAACTGTAAATGGTAAACAAACTGTGCAAATTCAGATAATAGATGGCAATAAATAACAAGATAAAAGAGTCCTTAAACAGACATCCCACCTCTCCCGGAAATTCCGGGAGTCTCCTGCATATTAATAGTGGCTCCCTGATGCCCGCAAATTATATACAATATCACGGAAATCAATTTTTTTGAGAGCGAGCGAGAGAAAAGCAAGAGGGAGCACGAGAGAGAGCATGCGCACAAGAGACAGCGAGAGAGAAGGCAAGCAAATGAGAGCGCGCGAGCGAGAACGAAGGCAAGCAAGCGAGAGAGCGAGAGACAGCGAGTGAGCGAGAGCGAAAACAAGTGAGAGAGAGAGAGCGCGCCATTGCAGAGTGTTCCAAAAAAAAATAAAACGTACGTCACCCCAGACTACCCTAAAGTGTACCCCTGCCTAATAGGGGTCAAAAATAATGACAGTGTTGCTCGCTGCACTGTTTGCAACAGTGACTTTTCTATTGCCCATGGTGGGTTAAGACTGTAAAAGACATGTTGAGGTGAGTTTAACAGGTGTCATTCGTTCATTAGCATAGCTAACGTTATTTAAACTAGCTGGCTAGCTGCTAAGGAGCTACTCTATTGCAGACATTCCACCTCTCCTGGAAGTCTCCTGCAAATTGATGGTGCTACCTCTCTGAAATGAGTTTTTGCAGGGTGGGATGTCTGCCTTAAATGAGTGTAGTTATCCTCTTTCGTTCAAGAGCCTGATGGTTATGGGGTAGTAACTGTTCTTGAACCTGTTGGTGAGAGTCCTGAGACACTTGTACCTTCTACCTGATGACAGCAACAAGAAGAGAGCATGGCCTGGGTTCATTTGAGGTTTTATGAGGTTCCAGAGAAAAGTTTCCCAAATATTTCACTTCCCATGTTAGTTATGTAACCCCCCGAGAAAGGTTTCACTGCTAATGTAAATGATTTTCTGTAGCAGCAATATTAGGGTTACGGCTAGAGATAAGGGGGGCTTTGGAACGTGCGCTGTCCAATGAAGGAAGTGTTTTTTCTTGTGTGTGCCCACAACCGAGGTGATCTGGGTCTTTTGTTCGGCGGAAGATGAGGAGAGAAGATGCCAGAAAGGAGAAGTTGTAGACACAGAAGGGAGAGGACTTGGAGTATTGACGAAGCCCGGGGAAATTGATTGGAGGACCAGCAGAAGGGAAGCATGAGCTCCATCTTGTGCACATTAGACTGTTTCATTAAAATGGGCCCTTTTCTTTTTGTTTTACTTTACTAACTCTTCAGTCAAATTAGGAATTATAAAGCTAATTCATTTAATTGCATATGGTGTACTCTCTGGTTATTTCATGGTACTGATTTGTAAAAGGGTAACACATCACACAGCATCCATGCAAATGGGAGATTTTGCACCTCAGATTTCACACGTTTGGCGGGGCCAGAGACTGCCTCCTCTAGACTAACACCACCCGCCGAACCTAAGGGCTACAATTGTGGGGGTATCGCTCCGGGATTGATTTTGTTGGAGCATTGAACCAGTGGATTTGAGCCTTTGCTAGTGTTTAAGTCTGTGCTGGTATGGATGCTGCCGTGGTTGAGTGGTGGTGTGCATCCACTGGGTTACTGGTAATGAATGTGTGTGTGTTGAGCGGGGTAGATATTCGTACTCCTGATGAATTGTTAATCGACTTTTGAGTATTGTTAAAGCTGTAGGCAAAGTTACGATTGTGGGATGGAAATTTGATAAAATGGAGGGCACAGACTTCGTTTTAGTTCAGACTAGCGCTGACGTAACAGCAGTGGAACTGCCTGGTACTATTGGGGCCCCAGGAGAGGGGGGGCCGGGGGCTGTCCATACTTTCTGGGAGGAGGGGAGTGTAGCAGAACAGGCCGAATCACAAGTCGAGATCTCCCGTGGCTGGGGGCGGAGACTTCAAAGACAGCGTTCTCTCGTTTCTGAGGAGTGGTCGGATTTGGAATGTCTAATTAGTCCCCGTCCCCCAGTCAAGAGTGAGAGTTCTGAGTTGGTATCAGCTTACCTCTCTAGTGAATAAATGGCCCAGTGCACAGGCAGAGGGTCCTAGTTACTGGAAGCTAAAAATATTCTCTGGAATAGCGCCCACCGCCAAGGTGGAAGAGGAGTATGAGGCTTGGGCACAGCAGACCTCTCAGTTGTTAGGTGAGTGGGTGCTCTGATGATGTAAAATGACAGAGATTGGTTGAGAGTTTGAGGGGGTGGGCTGCTGACGTTGTGAGAACCATAAAGTCCCAGTACCCCATTGCCACATTGCTGCCGCTTACATGCAAGCACTGGAAAATCCGTTTGGCACAACAGGAGGCCCAATGGAGCTCATGACGGGGTTTCAGAACATGCGTCAGGAGAAGGGGCAGAAGCCTTCTGCCTACATCTTTCGCCCAGAGAGGCAGCTAAGTTGCTTGCAGCACAGAGGAGCCATTCAGGCGGCTGAGGTGGATCAGTTAAGAATGGACCAAATAGCAAAGGGTGCCCAGTCCCAGGACCTAATTGCTTGGGGTCTCCGACTGCCCCCTCCTTCATTTGTTGAGCTGATCAGAGAAGTAGAGGAGGAAGAGAATGCATCGGAGGCGTGGGGGGGCTCCCTCAGCAGGGTACTGTCTTCCCCAGGCTAACGCCGCCGACCATTCCTAAGGGTTACAGTTAGGACCTCCCTAGTCTGGTTGCATTCTTTGTTTATGTAGTTTCTCAAATGCCTGCCTATCTCTTTGGTAACAATGGGGAACAGAGCATAACCAATCATTTATTTGCTAAGGGAAAAAAAGGGGAAGTGCAACGAGATCTGGGTGTCCATGTTCATCAGTCACTGAAAGTAAGCATGCAGGTACAGCAGGCAGTGAAGAAAGCTAATGGCATGTTGGCTTTCATAACAAGGGGAATTGAGTATAGGAACAAAGAGGTCCTTCTGCAGTTGTACAGGGCCCTGGTGAGACCACACCTGGAGTATTGTGTACAGTTTTTGTCTCCAAATTTGAGGAAGGACATTCTTGCTATTGAGGGAGTGCAGCGTTGTTTCACGAGGTTAATTCCCGGGATGGCGGGACTGTCATATGTTGAAAGATTGGAGCGACTGGGCTTGTATACTCTGGAATTTAGAAGGCTGAGAGGGGATCTTATTGAAACATATAAGATTATTAAGGGATTGGACACGCTAGAGGCAGGAAACATGTTCCCGATGTTGGGGGAGTCCAGAACCAGAGGCCACAGTTTAAGAATAAGAGGTAGACAATTTAGAACGGAGTTGAGGAAAAACTTTTTCACACAGAGGGTTGTGGTTTTGTGGAATGCTCTGCCTCAGAAGACAGTGGAGGCCAATTCTCTGGATGCTTTCAAGAAAGAGTTAGATAGAGCTCTTAAAGATAGCGGAGTGAAGGGATATGGGGACAAGGCAGGAACAGGGTACTGATTGTGGATGATCAGCCATGATCACAGTGAATGGCGGTGCTGGCTCGAAGGGCCAAGTAGCCTACTCCTGCACCTATTGTCTATTGTCTATTGAAAAAGCATCAGAATTCAGAATCAAGTTTAATAACCCAGGCATATGTCATGTAATTTGTTTTGCAAAAACAGCACATTGCAAAACCTAATTTAAATACTACAAGTTACAATAAAAACTACGTATAAAATAAATTAAATAAATAATGTAAAAAGAGAGCAAGAAAAAGGGAAAAACGGTGAGATAGTGCTCATGGGTGGGTTCATCGTCCGTTCAGAAATCTGATGGTGGAGGGAAAAAAACAGGCTTCTGAGCCATTAAGTGTGTGTCTTCAGGCTCCTGTACCTACTCCTTGAGAGTGGCAATGCCAAGAGAGCATGTCCTGGGTGACGGGAATCCTTAATGATAGATGCCGCCTTTTTGAGGCATCATCTTTTGAAGATATCCTCGATGCTGGAGAGCCTAGTGCCACCATGGAGCTGGTTGAGTTTGCAGCTTTTTGCCGAACCTATGCAGTGACCCCTCCATACAAGCCAGTGATGCAACAAGTCCGAATGCTCTCCATCATACATCTGTAAATGTTTTCACGAGTCTTTAGTGAAATATCCAGTTGCCTCAAACTCTTAATGAAATAAAGCCATAGCCATGCCTTCGTTGTAATTGCATCAATATGTTGGGCCCAGGATAGATCATCAGAGATGTTGACACCAGGAATATAAAAGTGCTCACTCTCTCCACTGCTGATCCCTCGATGAGGA
Source organism: Mobula hypostoma (assembly GCF_963921235.1). Lineage (NCBI taxonomy): Eukaryota > Metazoa > Chordata > Chondrichthyes > Myliobatiformes > Myliobatidae > Mobula > Mobula hypostoma. Next base: position 136,775,094 of record NC_086101.1, on the reverse strand, counting down.
CTGGTGTGTGTTCCCTCAAATTCATCTTCCTGAAGTCCACAATCAATTCCTTGGTCTTACTGCTGCTGAATTCAAGGTTGTTGTTATTCAACCAACTGATCTATCTCATTCCTCTATGCCTCCTCATCACCATCTGAAATTCTCAAACAATAGTCATGTCATTGGCAAATTTACAGATGATGATTGAACTGTGCCTAGCCACACAGTCATGGGTGTAGAGAGAGGAGAGAAGCAGGCTGAGCACGCGTCGTTGAGTTGCACCAGTGTTCATTGTCAGCGAGGAGGAGATGCTATTTCTGAACCGCACTGATTGTGTCTCCCAGTGAGGAAGTCAAGGATCTAGTTACAGAGGGAGGTACGGAGACCCAGGTTTTGAAGCTTGTTGACGAGAATCAACACATGATTGTGTTGGATGCTGCCTGCAGCAGCCTGATGTAAGTATTGTTATTGTCTGGGTGAACCAAGGCGGAGTGGAGAGCCAGTGAGGTGGCATCTGCAGTAGACCTATTGTGGCAAGAGGCAAATTACAGTGTGTCCAGGTACTTGTTTAGGCAGGAACTGATTCTGACCATGAACAATCTCACAAAGCACTTCATCACAGTAGATGTAAATGTAACAGAGTAATAATCATTGAAGAATAATAATTGTTGAAGAAGCTCACCCTGCTCTTTGGCACTGGTATGATAGTCACCCTTTTGAAGGAGGTGGGAATCTCTACCTGCAGCAGTGAGAGGTTGAAGAAGTTTTTGAACACACCACGAGTTAGTTAATACAGTTTTTCAGAGCCTTACCAGGTACACCATCAGGGCCTGATGCTTTGCAAAAGTTCACCCTCTTAAAAGATGCTCTGAAGTCGGCCTGCAAGACAGAGGTCACAGGGTTAGCAGATGCTACAGGGATTTGCACAGGTTTAGCTTTATTCTCCCTTTCAAAGCATGAGCTCAACTGGGGAAGAAGCATCATAGCCATTCATGATGTTAGATTTTGCCTTGTAGGAAGTAAAAAAAAAGAGCAGGTACTTTATTGCGGCTTGACCATATTGTCTGTGGCGCGAAGCACCGCTGGTCTGTGAGTAAGTTACCTCGTTACAAAGAGTTGTTTTGTTCCCTTTAGAGCCCCTCATCTGCTGCAGCACGAGTCCTCCACCATGGTGGCTGTGAAGATGCTGAAGGAAGAAGCGTCACCTGACATGCAAGCGGACTTCCAGAGAGAAGCAGCCCTCATGGCAGAGTTCGACCACCCAAACATCGTCAAGCTATTAGGTAACTCCTGCGACTATCAGCTCTAACGAGAATGTAATAACGCAAATTGATGCCAAGCCATAAAAGCTCATCGAAAGGGTGAACAAAACTATAGGCTTTGAGGAGCATCTACAAGGTAATAAATAGACAGGCAGGTTCAGGAAAAGAATTCCAGTTTAGGGTGTAGACAACTAATGCAAGACCAAATGATCTTAGTATGATGAAAAATCGATGGTCAGCATGAGCTGAAGGGTCTGTTTTTGTGCTGTTTGACTCTATCATAATAGGGGGAGAGTGGGTGAATAAGAGTCAATAGCCTCTTTATCAGGTACACCTGTACACCTGCATGTTAATGCAGGTATCTAATCAGTCAATCATGTGGCAGCAACTCAATGCATAAGAAGCATGTAATCATTGTCAAGAGGTTCAGATGTTTGCTCATACCAAACATCAGAGTAGGGAAGAAATGTGATCTAGGTGACTTTGACTGTGGAATGATTGTTGGTGCCAGAGAGGGTGGTTTGAGTAATCGCAGAAAAAGCTGTTCTGGAATTTTCACACACAATGGTCTCTATGGTTCACAAAGAATGGTGCGAAAGGCAAAAAAAAATCCAGTGATTGGCAGTTCTGTGGGCAAAAATGTCTTGTTGATGAGAGAGGTCAGAGGTGTATAGCCAGACTGATTCAAGCTGACGTAAAAGCAATAGTAACTCAAATAATCATGTGTTACAACAGTAGTATGCAGAAGAACATCTGAATGCACAACATGTCAGATATTGAAGTGGACGGGCTACAGCAGCAGGAGATCATGAACATATGCTCAGTGGCCACTCTATTGAGTACAGGAGGTACCTAATAAAGCGGCTACTGGGTGTATTTAGGAATTCAAAGTTCAATGTATTTATTATCTAAGTATGCATGCAGTAAACAACCTTGAAAATTATCTTCCCACAGATAGCCACAAAACAAAGAAAATCCTGGAACCCATTGAGGGAAAACATCAAACACCCCCACCCCCAATGTATAAAAAATCCAAATCATGCAAACAGCAAAAATAGTGAAAAACACAATATAAAAACACAAAATGAAAGAGTCCATGCATATTCAGCGCAATTCAATCTAGCACTGTGTTGCTCACCTTCCGCAGGCCACCTCAATCAAAATTGTAAAAAATAGCAACAAAAAAAGGAACGACCAGAAACCAGGAACACATCATAACATGAATTACAGAGTCTAATTCGTAAACTATGTTGATTAAACCTTGCGCAAGACCCAAAGACTCCACCGCAATGCTCTGGCAGCAGCAAGTGAGAGGGAGGGAGACCATTCGAATGCAGGGATATTCCTTCGGGAACAGCAAGCGAGAGAAAGAGGGGGAGTCAGGCCTTCACACACAGATACCTTCCTTTGGCAGCAGCAAGCGAGAGGCTGTTAGAAAGTACTGAACATCCACTCGCCTTCTGCTTGATGATTTCAATCTTCCTCGACGCTTTAATTGGCGAGATGGCGAGAAATGAAGTCAATCACAGGCTCACACCCCGTTACCAGGCCCAACAGAAGCAGAACCACATCTGAAAGAAAAAAGAAGATATAAAAGGTGTGAAAGAAGTGGTTTTGTGAACCATTTGGAGGATGTCGCCCTTGGTCGCATTATTCACTGGCAATATCTTCTTCCAGATCTAGATTTTCTTGCAATTTATGAATATTATCAGGTCTCCAGGCAACGGCCCATGATGTAGATGACTGAACTTGGACCTTCCAGGATCCGATTGGTCTGTGTGCTCATGCACTTGGCCATTGTCTGCTGTATGAAGTCTTCAGCTTGGCTCCATTGAGAAATTTCCAAAGACAAGGCCACGGAGTGGGATGATCTCAGCACCAAATAAGAACAGAAAAATTAGAAGCAAGAATAGGCAATTATCCCCCCACCCCCCCCCGCACCATGCCAAATAAGATCATTGCTTCAAAAAGAGCACAGATTATCCTTTACCTCAGCACCACTTTGCTGTATCATCTCCAAGAAGAGCAAGTCGCTGAATGCACTCTGATGCAACTGGCGAAAGGAAAGTGCAAGTTAGGATCAGAGCAGGAGAGTTTCAGATACTTATGTGCAAAATGGAGACTGACCAGGGGAACTGACGCTGGAAGGCTTGTAGAAGAGCTTCAGCAGCAAAGGCTGTCATTAGAAGGTGGTTGAGGGGAATTAATGTGACTTTCTTAATTCTGCTGAAGCTTATGACCCAGTGCTTTGGATTACATTCCAGTACAGTGCTTAATTGATTTCTAAAGGTATTTAAGCTATTTGTAAGACAAAATGCAGATCTTATGCGGAGTCACAGCTGTTCTGCTTGGCATTTGGAATTTACAGAGGGCCCAGACCCAGGGTCTATACAGTTGCCATTCTTTGTAGCAAAGGAGAAGGAAAAAAATGCATCATCAAAACTGATGTTTCTGCACTGACAGTGTAAGCCAAACCATTGCTAATGATGAACACAATGGGAAAGCCTGTTACTTTGACAGCTGAGAGGGATTGTGGAATCCTTCTCGAACCTGACTCTCCTCAAAGTTCATCATCATCCTCCATCTGCTTCACAGCAACATGAATAGCTCCAAAGGGTCTGGCACGGATGTGAGTGGAACAGCACAGACCGAGGTCAAACATGGCTACGCCAGACCTTTACAGGGTTTCGACTCAAAATACCAACAATTCCTTTCCTCCCACAGATGCTGCTTGACTCGTTAAATTCCACCAACAGGTTGCTTGTTGCTTCAGATTTTGTCATGTCTCCGTTGAACAGGAAACTGTTCAGCATGTGTCTCTTCCACTGCAGAACCAATGTCATTCCAACCTCAGTCACTCAGCTGGAGTATAAAGACAACATTAGCATATCAACCCACTCAGAGGCCAAGCTATTAGCAAGGTGGACCCTCTATGTTAAATATCCAGAAGGCAAAGTTCCTTTACAATCCTGCCCAGTTACTTCAAACCATCCACAAACAATTAATATCTATGACAAGACTTTGGTCAACGTAGATTATTTTCCATATCTTGAGAGCTATCTCTCCATTTGGGCAAGCATCAATAACAAAATTCATCATCTCCAGTGTGCCAGCCATATGGAGTGTCCAAGCGCTCATATCCTGCCACAAAGTGTGTGATCCACGGAGAGTGAACCTCTACTCTCTTGGACATACTACTCAGCAGGTTAGTCAAGGCAATGGAGGAATATACCAACACTCCCTTCACAAATCACTTGGTATTGTTTTGTGCATGGGAGGGCTTGGATGTTCTTGTTGCCATTTGCGTGATTTTTTTGTGCATGGAGTGGTTGATGTTTTTCTTTGAATGGCTTCCATGCTTTTAGTGTTTTGTGGCCATCTGGAGAAGACAAATCTCAGAGCTGTATACTGCATACATACATTGATAAAAAAAATGCACCTTGAACTTTGAATGTTGAACCTTAAACCTAATTACAGGGTAAGCAAACGGGGTCACAAACTCTCCCAGAATATTGGTTACTATCAACCAGCTCCAGCTGGCAGGCTACGTTCTGAAATTCCTGAAGTCAGCTCTCCAGCAAGTGATTCATGGAACATTAACCAAGATCTCCCTTATAAAAACATATAACTTCCTCAATACTGGAACACTTGACTGCAAATTACTCAGCCTGGTGGATTCAGGAAACTATTCAGCACCTCTGATCTCTTTGAATGGGTGCACATGCAGAACAAGTACAAAGGGTGCACAACAATTCACACTGACCATTCACCCACCCATCATCTCCACCTGCCCCACCTGCAGCATAGGGCTCTTTAGTTACCTACTTTAGCCATGACAGACTGCCAAAACCAGATGAAATGATCCACTCAAGAACCCTAACACTGTAGATTTGAAAGGTATAGTGGCTCACCTATTCCAGTAGAAGTAAGGCCATGAAAGGTTTTGAATATACGGCTTGAGATGTGGAAGGTCAAGATGCTGTGTAATATGGATTGCGAGCAGAAGGTGATGGTTGAATGCATTTTGGTCTAAATTGGGAGAAGTGCAACTAATTCCCAGCACACTTGGGGTGGGAATCTAAAACTTAGCAAGAAAAATGACTTTTTTTTCTTGCTTATGTATGCAATGTCAATGAGGTTCCTCTCATTTAGTTCATTACGCAAGTTCAGAATGGAACACAGGAACTTTGGAAGCCAATTTGTCTATAGCAAGCTCCCAAAAATAACCCCAGAACTGGTTTCTAGTGTGGTTCATTGCAGGATAAATGTTGAGCTCCCAGAAATTCAGGAGAGCTTCCCTGCTTTTCATTGAAACTGTGACAATAGTAACCTTTATATTTGTTTAAGAAACATATGACCCCACTATTTATAGTTGTACAAGGAATGGCTTTTGGACTCGGCTGTGGAAATTACCATAGCCTGGTATGGTAGCTACAAGAGCATATATGTTCACCTGTAGTTACACTTTGTCTTAAGCCGAACCCCTTTCATTCTGCAGTTTAAAAAACACAAAAAACAGGAATTCTGCAGTCCTGACGAAGGGTCTCGGCCTGAAACGTTGACTGTACCTCTTCCTAGAGATGCTGCCTGGCCTGCTGCATTCACCAGCAACTCATTCTGCATTTGTTTGGATGAAATATTCCTATCTTAGAAGATAATATTTATTTATTGATCAATTGATGTACAGTACAGAGCAGGCTCTTCTAGCCTTTTGAGCTGTGCTGCCCAGCAATCCCCCAAGCTAACCCTAGCCTAATCATGGGACAATTCACAATGTCCAATTAACCTACCAATCAGTGGGTCTTTGGAATGTGGGAGGAAACTGGAGCACCCAGAGCAAACCCACACAGTCACGGGGAGAACGTACAAACTGCATACAATCAGTGGCAGGAATTGAACCCAAGTCGCTGGTACTGTAAAGTGTTGTGCTAACCACTACACTACCATGCTACCCAATCAGTAAGTTCAGCCAAGATGACATAATTAAAAACACTATTAAATGCAGTAATAATGACGAGTGAATTTCCAAGATCATGGAAACAATGATGTGCTTATTATTGACAGAAAATTTGAAAATAAAATCCAGCTGATAGGAGTCTGATAAAATATCTTCATAACAAGAAGAATTGCTGGTCCACTTGACATAGAAACATAGAAAATAGGTGCAGGAGTAGGCCATTCGGCCCTTCGAGCCTGCACCGCCATTTATTATGATCATGGCTGATCATCCAACTCAGAACCCAGCCTTCCCTCCATACCCCCTGACCCCTGTAGCCACAAGGGCCATATCTGACCAATAAATAATCCTTGTTCACCTAATAAAATCTGCTTTAAAATCACAATAACAAAGATCTTCCTACACAGAGGAAATAGCTTCGCCATTGAAATGCAAATTTAGGCAACAGTGGGATCAATCGTTTCAGTGTCAGGAACATTATGATGAAAATTGTGGTTTATTGGGATGCATCCTTGCCTGTAAGTGATTGGGGAGAGGAAGGTTAGGGTAGTGAATAGGTTGGGGTGTAAGATTGTGATTTAAAGGCACATGACTGTAAATGGCTACAAATGTCAGTTTCCATTGACTTGGGCCTGATATTGGAGATTTCTTTAACTCGGATCTGCTTCAACGTACTTGTGTTATGAAGGCTAATTCTGCACTGCTGTAGAAAACTAAAGCTCTATATAAAAGAATTTCTGGCCCCATTTTTTTTTAAACTTTCGTTACTCCAATACTCTTAATCCCTTTACTATGTCTAAACTGAGCCACGTTTAGTGCTAGACAACAGAAATGTTCTCATATAAGTATTGGGGACATTGTTTTTGGTGTGTATATTGTTTTTGAGTGAATGTAGAGTAGATAGTCACAGTCTTTATCCGTGAGTTGAGAAGTCTTAAACTAGAGGGTGTAAGTTTGAGGTGAGGTGAGAGGCATAAAGGAAATCTGAGAGGAACGTTATTTGGTAGTTGTTGTATGGAATGAGTGACCAGAGGTAGTGTTAAAGGAGGTACAATTATGATGCTTAAAAGGCATTTGGACAGGTAGTTGGACAGGAAAGGATTAAAGGAATAGAGGCCTAATATATGCAAATAGGATTGGTGTAGAGACATCGATTGGCATGAGTTGGGCTGAAAGGCTTGTTTCTGTGCTCTACAACTCTGTTGACTCATCTGCCACTCAATCCGTTTTCATGTTTCCTTGTTGCCTTCAGATTTAACAGTCCATCAACTAAATTCTGCTATCCATTATCCTGAGGTTATGCAAATATCATCCCCGTCACCCATCACCTCTGTGCTCAGTGACTTACAATAACTTCTGCTCAAGTAGTGGCTCATTTTGCATTCTTTTCCTTGCTTTCAAATTCTTGCCCCCCCATGGTTTCCTGATCCCTGAGATCTCCTCCCTCTGACAACTCTGCCCTTTTCGTTCATGCCTTCCATTATCCATGAACATAAGTATTGAATTATTGAACGATAGGCCTCCTCTTCTAAGGCCCTGACTTCTGAAACTCCCTCTCCGCAGACATTTCCTCCTCTCTACTTCTTGTTCCTCCTTTAAACCTCACTTTTTGCCCCAGCTGATGGCCATTTGCCCCAGTATCTCCTCATGTAGTCTAATCCATCCCCCACCATTATTTTATAAAACTGCTCTTCAAGCCTGTGGGAAAATTCTACAAAGTTAGAAGTGTGGTCAAACTGAAGGTGTTACCAAGGGCAAAGAAATGATGCACTGGAGCATGTCCTCTGAAAAGAATTCCCACAATTCACCTCTTCGCAAGCAGCTGCTATTTCAATGTCATAGGTGCTGTGTCTGAAATTGAGCTGTATTGAGTTTATGAAATCTACTTTGGGGCTAATAATGTTGGTGGTTTAGCTTCCAGTTTTGAGTGACCTGGGTTACTTTTCCCAAAGTAAGGGAAAATATCCTGAAATGCTTCTTACCAGAACTGTAGGTATTATGATCAACATATGTTTAACTCCAGTAAAATTTGAAGGGAGAGATGAGAAGAATAGTCTTTCTTCTAATGAACTGGTGCTCACAATATTCCATAGGAATTGCCTGTAATGGTGTCTGCAGTGGATTTAATGGTAACATCTCTCAAAAGCTGTGCACTTAGTCTTTAATGCTGGGAGATGCCAAGTTAATTCGGGTCCCTCAGCAAAGGACTGAGGGTAGCTAAATAAAATGCAAGCAGTCACAAATAGTTTTAAATTGTTGAGTTTGGGTGATTAAACGAAATTGCAGCTGTTTGCTGCCCATTATCACAGAAAGGAACCCTGGTCTCTAAGGGTGCCATTCCAGTGGTGGCAGTGGCAGTGGCAGTGACTCACTGCCAAGCCAAGTTAAAACAACATATGGTGATTAGTGCAGCCATCTGAGGAGATAATCCCTTGACTACAGACACGAATAAATACAATCACATTACGTTATATCTAGGACACCAGAGAAAGCCTCTCAATGCAACTGTGCCTTCCTTTTTCCTTTTAACAACTGGCTGTTAAGGTCTCATCAGCAAATGACAAATGATGCCCAGATGTTCATCTTTATTTTTTCAATGGAGTTGTGCAGAACTCTGGTTCCAAGGTTCTAGCTGTGATCAAAGACAATTTCCTCGAGGATTGCACTAGGAGTGATCCCTGAGATTAAATTTAATGGAAAGATGAGCATTTCTAGAGCATTTTCCACCCTATTTCTGAGAGCCTTTCAGACATTAAGGTTCTTCTGAGGTGCTGCATAATTAAAATAAACAATGCTGGAAACACACAACAGGTGAGACAACATCTGTAGAAAGGGAAACAGATTAACGATTCAGATCAAAAACCCTTTATAGAATGAAGGGTCTCCATCCTAAAAATGTTAATTCTGTTTCTCTTTCCATGGACGCTCTCTCCTTTTAAGACTTTCAGTATCGTAATATGTTTGAAGGATAATGCCACATTATAAATTCTATATGAGTAAATTGTTGCTCTTGATGCACAGCCTTGAAGAGATAGCATTGTTTCCATATCTCTGGTTGTTTATTGGCTGAGTTGCTGCCATGAACTTGGAAATGTGCTGGTTGTGGTTACTCCCTGACCTCAGCACCAGCTATCATCTGGCCTTCAAGCCTGCTAAACTTACTCTATCTCCAACCCATCACTGACTTTGTCCTTTTACAGTGTGAAAACAGTTGAAGCACTGGCGATTGTAACAGGTAGATCAAAACAAAAACAACCCCTGGAGGAACTCAGTGGGTCAAGCTGTATCTGGGCTGGGAAATAGACGATCAAATGTTTTCAGTCAAGACCTTTCGCTTCAACCCAAAGCATGGCCTGTCCGTTTCCCTCCGCAGTTGCTGCCTGATCCACTGTGTTCCTCCAGCAGATTGTTTTATGTTCCAGATTCTGCACACACAGTCTCCTGGGTCTCAATTGTAACGGGAAGTTTAGGAACCGGTGATCATATAAGTAATTAAGAACAGAACCTCAAGCCTGCCTCACTATTCAGTGAGATCACAGTGTTTATCCCTATCTTAAATATACATTAAGAATTGCTTAGTCACAGATTTAATTGACCCAGCATCATTACCACAACCATCTATGTCTAGAATGTAACCCAAATTCACTCCTTTGGATGATGCTTCCTAATCTTGGTCCTATCAATCCAGAGGAATAGTTTAAGGGTTTAAAAGCAGAAGAATTAGATTATAAACGCAAACTTTATATCCCTTCAAATCTGCCCGGTCATTCATCAAGA